>NW_028270176.1:31246675-31974175 GCF_037043375.1 Chiloscyllium plagiosum | reverse complement strand
TCTAACATTAAGGAGCAGTATTTTGTACTATTTTTTTTAAAAAAAGGAAACTCATTGCTGCACAAGTTCAAATTTTCAATTCTCAGCTTCAACTCAAATTTCTGAAACAAAAATACGAAAAGTCAATGCACAATTGGGGTGGCATGGTGGCTCAGTGGTTAGCATTGCTGCCTCACAGCACCAGGGATCTGAGTTTGATTTCCATCTCGGGTGACTGTCTGTGTGGAGTTTGCACGTTCTCCCTGTGTCTGCGTGGGTTTCCTCTGATTTCCTCCCGCAATCCAAAGATGTGCAGGTTGTGGTGGATTGGCCATGCTAATTTGCCCATCATGTTCGGTGCATTAGTCAGGGGTCAACATAGGTCTGGGTGGGTTACTTTTCAGAGGGTTGGTGTGGACTTGTTGGACCAAAAGGCCTGTTTCTTTACTGTAGGGAATCTAATTTAATCTAATAGTGAGGTGCAACCTGACTGACAGTACATTATCAAGGACCTCATTGCAGCCGAGTGATAGTGTCCTGGTAATAAAATGAAAAATTCCAATTTGTTATTCAAAATGTATCTGTAGCAGAATATAAAAAGTCAACAATGCAACATAATTAATATCTCACATTTAAGCCCAATCATCATAGATCATATTCACCCCATCACACACCATTCACAGACATCAATTGTACAAATCTATTGCTCCTAATTCATGCAGAGTGGGTCAGACTCATCAGAAATGCCAACAGCACCACACATAGAGGGATGTAAGGCTATGTGGTGCCACGTCTTTGATATTTGAATCATGTTTTGTATTAGCTATTTCAGAGTTTAGCAGCGGACTGATGGGGTTGTGTGTGTAAGGGAGGGTTGAATATTTTTATATTCACCAGCGCTCAGAAACTCTAATAGGGAACATTCATGAGCAACAGAGTTTGGAAATGCTTCCAGAATTGGACAATGTTGCATTCAGTAATGAGAGAAATATTCCCACCCTAAACTCAATACATGAGAGCTACATTGACGGAAGTTTAAATGCTTTAAGACCAGGAAATGTCCACGGAGGGATATGTATCACTGGGAAGCTGCAGATCCACCTGTGTTTGTTACTGAAATGCAGGGAGTGATTCACGGATGAGAGTGAAGGGGTATTTCAGAGCCCTCTTCAGCTCCTCTCTGAATTTACTCTGGGTCAGGGCATAAAGGGCAGTGTTTGTACAGGAGCTCAGGTAGAAGAGCATTGTCCCAGATATGTCAGCGATCATAACAGGATGGTCATAACTGGGGTAAAAATGGTTGTTAGTAATCTTCATCAGTAAGAAAATACTGACCTTAGGCATCCACAACAATATAAAACTGCCCGAGACAACAAACAGCAGGATGATGGATTTCCTCCTGTTGACCATCTCTGCATCTCCTCTCTGGTCCCTGTTACTGGGAGCTCGGAGACCCCTGCGTGCCCGATTTGCCAAGACAATGTGCCTGACGGTCAGAGCATTGAACAGCAGGATGAGGAGGTAGGGGTTCAATGGGTTCAGCAACTGGTGGAACCAGAAAAATGCCACCCATCCTGGCAAGGTGAAGAACTCTGGTCTGGTATTGCATCCCCAGGGCACACCATTCAATGTGTCATGTGGTTGGTACTTAAAGTAAAACGGGATGTTCCTGAAAATGTTCACCAGGCAAACAGTGCTTACCACGGCTTCTGCTGTTCTGGCAGAGCAATATCTGGCTTTCAGATTGTGGCAACAAATGACCACAAAGCGGTCAAAGGTGAAAGTGATGGTCAACCAGACAGAGCAGTCAATAGCAGCATAGGCCAACACAGCATTAACACTGCACACGGCTGGCTGGAACAGGAATGAGAGGGGGAAATATGTGGAAGCAAGTGCGTTGAGTATAATACCAAACAAAATGACCAGTAGATCGGCTGTTGCCATGGAGATTAAGTAGAGGGAAGCACCTTTGGTGATGCCGCACTTTCCCCGGAGGAGAATCATAATTGTCACCAAATCAGCTGCAAGATAAATTAAGAAGATTGTAGATATTGTGGATGATGATCAATGATTGACAAAGTGAACATTCATGTCCATGACAATTTTGGTGGCATAGTAGTAACCTCACCAGAGTAGCAACACAACATACATGGCTAATGATGTTTTTTTAAATGTTTGATTCAAATCCCATCATTACAAACAGTGAATTCTGAAATTGCTACTGTTTGGAAGGAAGATTCTAATGGCTGGCATGTAACAACTGCTGACTGTCTTAAAAACCCTTGAGGTTCACCAACATGTGGCTTTCCAAGGGCATTGTGCCATTCTCTGCCCTCTCTCAGGGACCCTGTCCTTTATTCCTTTCAATATAACAGTGTTATTCAGTGTAAAATACACCATTAACCCCATTGTTGTGACAAAGGGACACCCTGCCAGATCAATGCTGCCCCTCTATCATTGGATTTGTAACCCAGTAAAATTAAAACATCGAATGTTCTTCAATTTTGCTCAGGTGTTCTTAACCAGACCTTACTAGTCATATAGGTAGGACATCAAGCTTATACTTCAAGAAGAAAAAAATATTTTGCATAATGTAACTTTCACAGATCTCTTGGGCATTATAATTAATGTCTACAAATTAATCCCAACCTTTGGTAGACTGTACAGTCGCTAACATCATTGCAGGTTCAATAATGTCCTTATGATAATACAGTAAAAAAATGCACAATTATTATTCATATTGTCACTCTAATAGAACACATTTATTCAACAAGGCAATATAATCCCTAGCTACAATTTAAGCTCCACCATCCCTGATCATACACACCCATTGATGCACGCAAACAGAGATGGGATAAATGTTCTCGAGACTCAGGTTCAAATCCAGCCCTGGATTTTCAATTTAAAAAGAGTCAGCATTTAAGAATTTAATGATAACTATGAAATAATTGTCAAGAGTAAAAATAAATCTTGGTTATGCATGTATTGTTTTGAAAGAAAACAAACGTCCTTACCTTGTCTGGCCCACATGTGACTCCAGACCTGCAGCTATGGAACTGGCCATGAACTGGTAACTGCACAATAAATACTGGCCCAGTCAGTGCTGCTAACATTGAATTCATGAATTGGAAACTAGCTCATCATTTAGGCCAGTCAATAGCAGGAGTTACTGGATAAGATCTGCTTCCATTTTTCAGTTGTCTATCACTTAAACTGCACCAATACTTCTCATCCATAATCGCATCGCTCATCTACACAATATGTTTCCGTAGTATTCAGAATATTCAACTATTGTTTCGCACAGACATGTTGGGCCGAAGGGCCTGTTTCTGTGCTATACTGCTCCATGTTTGAAAACTAACCACTGAGTGAGTGATTCTCTCTTATTCTCTCATCCAAAGCTGTATCTTACACAAGGCTCCTTCAATGATTGTGTTTTATATGATGGCATACCCATCAGAGATTGACAGAATTATAGAGCACAGAAGGATCCCAATCCACTCATACTGCTGACTCAGGAAAGAAATATTCAATTGGACTCACAATCTCACTATGCCAATCCTTCCTTACAATTTTTGTTTTTGATTTTGACCTTTTCCTGGTAACTGCACAATAAATACTGGCCCAGTCAGTGCTGCTAACATCGAATTCATGAATTGGAAACTAGCTCATCATTTAGGCCTATTCAAAACTTCCTTAGAAATTGTTCCCCTTAAGAGCACCTCAGCAGCATTGATGCAGAAAGGGAATTCAAATTATCCCGGCTTACTGTGTGGAATCTAATTCCACCTCTGGCTCTTTCAAGAACCCGTTCCTCTGGCAAAAGAATGGTCCTGTCATGGAAACACCTCTCGCCTTTTATTGAGCACCATCATAACTTAAATCATCTCCAATACATTCCCACCATCTCTCACAGCTCTCACGTCAATGCACAACTTCTTTCACCTACTCACCCCACTGAAGATTCTCACCCTTCACACAATTATCTCTCTGAGTATAATGTATGAAACATTGCAGAGATATAATGTCCTTGCTCCCCACTTTTGGGATTAACACCACTAGGCTTTTGATTTTGCCTGAAACGTCGATTTTCCCGCTCCTCAGATGCTGCCTGACCTGCTGTGCTTTTCCAGTACCACTCTAATCTTGAATCTCTTGATTTCAAAGTCAACTTTCTAATGACTAACCATTAAAAATAGACAGAGTACCATAAATTAAGAAGGTAAGATGATCTCCTCACCTGGAAGACTGACGATTGCAAGGCCTTTTAAGAAAACAAACAGAATCTCTAAAATTATTGGTTGTTGCATGATGTGTGCCTCTATTCGTTGAGTCTACAGGTCAAGTTCAGAAACTGAATTGTAAATGGTTCTTTATGTACACAGTATGATAAACCCCCTGTGACATAGTCCATGTTATTCCAGTGTACTGAGCAGGCTCATTAAGCAAATTCCTGTGACATTGCACATTCCCTCTATGCTGGCCGTTTGAAAATAGAAATGGAACAAATTATAATCTCTCCCCTTTCATGAACAAATAAGTGCATTTGTTTTTCACTGCTGCTTTGGAAATGCTTGGTTTAGGAAATGGGTTATTCGAATTTCGCTTCTTATGTCAGTCACTGGACGGGTTACTGTGGGTGTAGTGACTGAAGCCCAGAGTTGTGTGAATTTGGTACACTCTTCCCCTTGACATTGTGGGCAGCGACTAAATTCTAGGCACTAAACCCAGAGAAATATTGTATCAGATCCCACTGTATCAGATCCCACTGTAGAAAGTTACCATTTCAGAGACAACAATCTCATTTACTCAAGAAATGTGAGAGTAAGATCCGCTCACTCCAGAACAGGTCTCCAATGCAACTGACACAATTAATGGCTCCATCTAAAATAAAGTTGACTTTTCCTCGAAATCTCCCTTTAGAAAACCAGCCTTCCTTTTCTCCCAGAGTTCCGTTCAGTTCTCGCCCATGTTGAAGCTCAGATGGTGATGTTTTGGTTGAGTGAGTGTGGCAAGGCATGTAAAGCCATGATTTGTCGAACAAGGCGAGGGACGGAATGGCTATGGTGTGACAGAATGGGCTCAGAGGGCTGAATGGACTTCTCCTTTGATGTCTTTCACCTTTTATACCTGAGCAAGTGAGGAACCGCCTCACATCACAGATTGGCCAACTGTGGTAAAATGTAAGTGGCAAGGAATGAAACATTGCACACAGCAATGAGATTCCTCACCCTACACACAACAGTCAGTGGGTATCAGTTAAAACAAGAATGAATCAACAACGTGATAATGTCCAAGCTGATTGTACTATGGAACAAGGCCAATCCCAGAATGAAAACTGAATTGATAGATCATCTTGAAACATAAAACATAGGGGCATGGGTAGTCCATTCATCCCTTCAATTCATTGTCAATCCCATTTGATATGATCATGGCTGATCATCCAACTTGCTCCCCTGTTCCTGCTTTCTCCTCATACCCTTAGATCCATTTAGCGCTAAGAACTATACCTGACTCCATCTTGAAAACATTCAATCTTTTGCCCTCCACAGTTTGCTTTAATAAAGAATTCCAGAAGCTTACCACACTGTGGTCGAAGACACTTCTCCTGGTCTCAGCCCTAAATAGTTTACCCCGTGCCTTTAGACTGTGACCTCAGTTTTGGAATAATTAATTTTTGGCGTTCATTAATCTCGCGGTTTATCACTGCGACGCAGCAACACACGGCATCATGGGCTTTATCGACAATAGAAGTTTATTGGAAAACAGAGAAAAAAAACACATATTTAGCACAGAAGGCAGGTTTTCATGAGCTTAAAATTAGATATATTCAACAATATTTGCAAAACTGTCCATGACTGGAGACTCATGCAAAGAGAAATCACACACCACTGATACCTCTTTCAGTTTCTCATTGACTAGTTCCTGCTGGAGTCTTTCCCATGTCTATGGAGACGGCTTCACGATTGTTTTTGGGACCAGGTGGAATGATATTTTCACACAGCTATTCGGTTCTGAAGTTTCTCACGTCTAATGACTGGCGTTTTTTTCATCCAGTTTCTCAGGAATCTCCACAAACAGTTTCAGGAACTGAAGGTGAAACAGCTGGGGAAAGTGTTTGAAAATTTGGAAGGTGTTACCTAGAAAGGTAGGGGTACACATGCTGTAGGAGGTTACAGAGATAGGGAGGGGGTATAAGGGCTAGAGGAGGTTGCAGAGATAGGGAGAGGATGTAAGGGCTGGATGAAGTTATAGAGATAGGGAGAGGGTATAGAAGCTGGAGGAGTTTACAGTGATAGAATGCGATGTTGGGGTTGATAAAGGTTTTAGAGAGAGTTGGGAGTGTTGGGAAAGGAGGAATTGACAGAGTTAGGGAGGGGTGTAGGGGCTGTATGAGATGACAGACTTAGAGAGGGTTGTGGGGACTGGAAGAAGTAACAGAGGTGGGGGATGTTGGGGTTGGAGGAGGTTACAGAGACAGGGAGAGGTGTAGGAGCTGGAGGGGTTGCAGTGATAGGGAGGATGTGTAGGGGCTGGAGATAGGGAGGGTTTTAGGGGCGCACGGAGATTTCAGAGACCGGGAGAAGTTCACGGATGCTTACTCTGCTATCCAACTCAGTCCCCTGTTCCAGGTTTGTCCCTAAACCCTGTGAGCCATTAGCCCTGACAGGAACATTGAATATTGGAGCTTGAGGAGAGTGATGTGGATCACCTTGTGTCAGTTTGCAATCCCATGGTGCATTTCATTGTCCATTGAGGCTGGAAAAAGTCACATGATATTGAAATACTGTTAAAATTTGGAGACAGACAATTGGATTACATCATCTTCCCTCCCTCTGTATTCACAATGCAGTAAAATTAAATCATTCAAAGACTGTCAAAATTGACACAAGGCTTCCTAACCAGCCTTTTAAATAGCCATTTCAGACTCTGCGAATAACTAATTCCAGACACTGGTTTGTATGGCAAACAAAGGTTTAGCAATTTATTATCAAAGGGGCAATGTTAACAGAGTAAATATAAACAGCAAAGTAATCCACTTGGTCTACATTTTAAACCCCAATAGCTTTGTTTTCAGTCTCATTCACACAGTAGACAGACAAATTAACACACCGCCCCGTGGCCCAACATTTCAACTCCCCCTCCCACTCTATCGAGGACATGGAGGTCCTGGGCCTCCTTCACCGCCTGGAGGAAGAACGCCTCATCTTCCGCCACGGAACACTTCAACCCCAGGGCATCAATGTGGACTTCAACAACTTCCTCATTTCCCCTTCCCCCACCTCATCCTAGTTTCAAACTTCCAGTCCCCTTGACTTGTCCGGACTTGTCCGACCTGCTTAGTTCCTTTTCCACCTATCCACTCCACCCTCTCCTCCCTGACCTATCACCTTCATCTCCTCCTCCACTCACCCATTGTACTCTATGCGACTCTCTCCCCACCCCTACCCTCCTCTAGCTTATCTCTCCACGCTTCAGGCTCTCTGCCTTTATTCCTGATGAAGGGCTTTTGCCCGAAACGTCGATTTTGCTGAAACTCCTCGATGCTGCTTGAATTGCTGTGCTCTTCCAGCACCATTGATCCAGAATCTGGTTTCCAGCATCTGCAGTCATTGTTTTTACCCAGACAAATTAACACTGTTCAGGGATACATTAAAGAACGTGAGAAAACTGGCCAGATTATTTCAGTGGTTCACAGGATGGTTCATGGGCATGGATGATGGTTTCTTGCTTGACTTTTTGAAGATGTGGATCAGACTCTCCTTTACAGTTCACTCAGATAAAGACAGTCATATTTATAACTTTGTTTTCTGTTCTCTGAGTGCAAAAGAGCTGATTAAGGAAGTTAGGCAGGAAGATTTCAAATCTTTGCCCAACAGCGCCAATAGCCAGATTAACAGAAACACAGTCCAAACCCAACCCAACGTGTGACCACGCCCTGACAGACTGACTGTCTCCTCCATGATATCACAGTTACCATTCAACACCTGCACTCTGCCTGAGATAAGGTCTTTTCCAGACTTGCTGGAACCAATTCCTGGAGAGTGACCTCATCAATAACCAACTTCTGTTATCTGTTTCACAAAGATGGCAGTTAGGGGCTCTCCCTTCATTGTACAAGATAATGTGAAAGTAGATGAATTGTCTAGAATGTGAAACCAATTAATTAAGTTAACAACTTAAAGGAAGGTGATAAAAGACTATAAAGACAACAGGGATGATTCAGTGCCAATGGAGGGAGGTTTTGCTTTCTGTTGTCTGTGTGTCAGACACTTGGTGAAGCAATGCATCTTGGGAAATGTGCTTCATCTCACTTTAGGGGGGAGGCATGTAAAGACACTTTTACTTTTATTATTGTCTGTGGACCAAAAATGGGGCAAAACGTTGCTCGATAAAGAAGAAAACTGTATTAAATCCTGCTCAGTGTTAAAATGATTAGTGGAGCATATTGACAGTTTTATATACATTGTTGTCTTTTGGGGCAGCAAGAGAGTGTCTCAAAAACCTTTTGTGTGTGTGAGAGAGTCTGTGTGTGTGTGTGTGAGAGAGACTGAGCATCTGTCTGCGTAAGACAGACAGAAAGTGTGTGCGTGCACGAATCTGTGTACGTTTGTACTTGTATGTGAGGGAGAGGGTATGTTCAGGGCAAGACACCATTTGATTGGTTTTTAATCAGCACCAGTTGTTGTGTGTTCAGGAGAGCTCAGCACATTGACAATCTCTTGTTTGTTTCCTGGGCAGGTCAGTGCAGCCAAGTGTGTGGAGAATACAGGGAATTGGATATTTGTGCACAATTGGGCAATGTGGTGCTTTCATCAAATGTTCACGTTTTTGAGAACTTGGTGAATAGTGGAGCTGGATTTCCAGTGCACTTCAGTTAGACCACAGCGAGAGTATTGTGTGCAGTTCTGGAATCCACATGATAGGAGGGGTGTGTTTACACTGGAGATGGTACAGAGGGAGATTTACCAGCATGTTGTCTGGGCTGGACAGAGTTTCAGTTCTGTGGAGAAATTGGACAGAGTGGGTTTCTTTCCTTGGAGCAGAGGTGACTGAGGGGAGATATGATTAAGATGTGTAACTGTATAAGGGACACAGACATAAGAGACAGGAAGAGGCTTTCCCCATTGATTGGAGGCATGGATAACCAGGGAGATAGATTTGAGGTTGAGGCAGGTTGTTCAGATGGGATGTGAGGGAAATGCTCTCACATAGAAGTGGGAAAGTGGAACTCACTGCCTGTGACAGTGGGAGAGGCAGAGACCCTTGGAACATTGTAGATGTGCACTTACAATGACGAGATGTTCCAGGATATCGAGCAAGTGCTAGAAAATGGCATTAGAATAGTTAGGTGGTTGTTTTGACCAGTGTAGACTCAATGTGCTGTGCTGTAGAGATGATGAATGCCCCATAGAATCAAAAATGTTACTGCCCAATCTCCTAATTTCTTTAGCCCCTTCATTTCTGCCTCTCGCTGCAATTTCTTCCAGCCTCACGATGCTGTAATGTTCTTGGCCACTTCTGGCCTTTGCAGACTTGTTCCTCCAACTCTGCCACCCTACCCACCTACTTTTATGTTTTACTCAGTCACAGGATATGGGTATCACTATCTGGGACAGCATTTATTGTTCATCATCCCTGAGGATGGGCGACAGACTACATAGAGTGTGCTCCTATCTCTCTCTCTCTCTCTCCATCTGTCCTTTCTGTGCAGGGAACTAAACCAAGATAACTGAGTAGCTGACAGCTCTCCCTCACCTCTCCTCTGCTCTCCCTGAAAACCCCCTGTTGAAAGGGACAATTGAACCCCACTTTCAGAGACCCAGAAAGGGTGAATTCTGAAGCCCACTGGTGTGGCATGTCATTCAGTCAGATGGTGCTGCTCAATTTTCCTCATTCACCCTTTGTCTGTTTGTACAAGAGAATTGTGCCCGTGCTAACAATGCATGATGCAATTCATTCCCAGCATGGTTCGTGATTGGGGGTAGTGTTTCCGAATCCCCACTCGACCTGATTGATGTATTTTATGATGTTAGCCCTTCAGTACACTTGGCTCAAATGTTAAGATTCCATGCTCCACCCACACAACCGTTCCTGTTTCCCCCTTTCCACACACATAATCCCATCCTTTACCTCCTCCTGTCATTCAGCTGAATCCACACTGTACATCCTCCAAAGGCTAGTACCGTCTTCCTGAGGAGCGGTCCCGCACACAGTGATGAACTTACACAGATCAAGTGTAACCATGGGTTTATCAGACTGAAGCCTAACTGGGTTCCCTTTCCATTCCAAACACCCATTGAGGAAGGATGGCACTGCTCTGACCATTTTGAATGTTTCTCTGCTTCCTTACTCTGATTGTCACACACAGTTAGATGTATCTGCTTTCTTGGTACAACATTGAAGCTCTCGTTCTGTCGGAACTACCAGAACCGACCTTTCTGTAACACAAGGCATTTCTGCCATTAGTGGGCGGCACGGTGGCACAGTGGTTAGCACTGCTGCCTCACAGCGCCAGAGACCCGGGTCCAATTCCCGCCTCAGGCAACTGACTGTGTGGAGTTTGCACGTTCTCCCCGTGTCTGCGTGGGTTTCCTCCGGGTGCTCCGGTTTCATCCCACAGTCCAAAGATGTGCAGGGCCAGGTGAATTGGCCATACTAAATTGCCCGTCGTGTTAGGTAAGGGGTAAATGCAGGGGTATGGGTGGGTTTCGCTTCGGCGGGTCGGTGTGGACTTGTTGGGCCGAAGGGCCTGTTTCCACACTGTAATATAATCTAATCTAATCTAATCTAATCATTAAATCGCACGATGAGTCAAAATTTCAGGTGCTACATCAGTATAAAACTGAATTTTTGTGACGAACTTTAAATATCCTGCTCGTTTACCTCATCAATTCCTTCATAACTGTTCCGTGTTCATTACATTAACATTCCCAGTCTGTACCTGAACACCAAACCATACAGTATCAATGGTGGTTTTCCACTTGAATTTGCATTCTTGCCCTTTATCCTGATAAGTGCAAGACAATAACTGCAACAAAGTACTTTCTTTTTTAATGCTAATTTGATGAGCCGATCCATCATTTGCCATTATGCAGAACACTGAATCCATGCTTCAAAGAGTAAAACACAAAATCACTAGCAGATCTGTCCAGTGTGTGTATTAACTCGACTGGAACAATCTTAGCAACTCAGTGATATGAACAAGTACACAACTGTTGCTGAATGTGCCATGATATTGGGTTCCATTGGAATTGGAATCATTGCACCTGGGTGTTGCGTTGATCTCGAACAGAGTGAGTTCAGGTGTGTGAAAGCTGCATGAGCTGAGCTCAGTTGAGTTCCAAAAGACTCAGTTGGATGGGGATGGGTTGAGTTGGACTCCAATTGATGGAGCAGCAATGGGCTCGGTTGAAATCCATGTGATTGCTTCATTGTTTTATTCAGTGGAAGATTGCTACATTTTGACATTGATTAGAAAGGTATTTCATGTTCATTTTAAAATCTGAGAAATAAAATGTTTCCCATTATTTTAAGATCATTTCAATTGCAAGTACTATTTCTGAGCTCCTTAATACACAATGCACCGTTGAAAACATCCTCTTGAGAAGTTAAAGGACAGCAGTCTGTTGCTGTCCCTTAATTCCAGGGTGTGAGCCCTCCATGGACAATAATATATTGAGTAACTGATGTGAAACAAAACTGAAAGAAAGTAGGAAATTAACAAAAAATAATAATAATGAATGCTGTCAGAAAAGGATTTGGAAAACAACCACAAGTATTTTTTTTAAGGAACATTCCTTAGGGATGGCTGTTTACAATCCTTTTACATCTCCACATGGAATAAACCAGTGTTGTGGAACTGTACTATGTAATGGGGATGGGGTTGAGGAGAGTGCTGAATAGATTTGAACTAACATGAGACATCCCACACGGTATTTACGATCATGTATAAGGGAGTGTTGATTCTTATCCCAGGAGCTCAGTTCAGACTCCAAGCCCTGCGCGAGAGTTAATGAATGAGATCACCCAACATTAACAATGCAAGGACCAATAATTCTGCAGATTTTATTCGCTTTCTTCCATTTCTTTGCAATTGTCTGTGTTCCAGGTGAGGAGATCTTCCCCGTTACTAAATGTGGGGTTTATAGTTCTGTCTGTGTTTTATGGTGAGATATTTGATGGATTAGTTTGGAAGTGGGATGTGGATGGACTGATTGAAGGAGTGACCTTGGGGACGCTGCAGTGCCATGTTACTGGAATGTTACCAGGAGTGAGAATCTTCAGTTGTATGAAGAGAGGAAAGAGGTTGCCCAGTGTCCTTGGAAGTGAAAATGATGGGGGATGCAGGGATGGCGGGATAGAGAGTATGGGCAGAATAAACCCCAAAACCTGAAGAAATTACCCCGGAGCCTGCTTCACCAATAAATCGGATCTTGGATGATCCTAGATTCCTCACATCCTGCTCTTCCCCTATTACCCTTGATTCCACGACTGATCAAGAATCTCGTAAGGCAGCCTAAAATATACAAAAGATTTTTTATATCCCACAGCTATCAATGGCAAAGATTTTGAAAGACTCACAACCCACTGAGGGAAGACATCCCTCCTCATTTTAGTGTTAAATTTCAGCTTCTATATTCTGAGAATGTGCGCTCTTGTCCTCGAGTCTCCCATGAGGGGAAACATAATCTTAGCATTGACCCTGTCCAGCCCCTTAAGAATCCTCATTTTTTTCAATGATGTCACCTCCCAGTCTTCTTAACTTCAGTGACTACAGTCTTAACCTGTGTAATCTTTGCCCACAAGACAAATCCTCCAGGGATCTTGCTACAGTACCTTTCTGAACTGCCTGTAATGAAATGATAAATAATGGGACCAAATCTTCTTACATTTCTCCAGATGTTGTCTCCCCAGAACCTTGTTCAGTTGCAGTAAGAATTCCCTACTCTTATACTCCAACCCCCTGGAAGTCAGGGACAAATTCCATTGACCTTCCTGATGATCTGCTGCCCCTGTCTGCCAGCTTTCTGTGTTTGATGTACAAGTCTCCCCAAGCTCTTTGGCGTTGTAGTTCTCTGCAGTTTTCAATGTTAGAAATGATTAAAATTACGAGAACAAGTCTAAGGGAAATGATGATTCCTGTAGCAGAACTTTGATTAACCAGAAGACAGAGAGTGTGCACAGCTGTAAAAAGGGCAAGGTTTGGAAATAGGTTGTATCTTGGGGCAGTGACAATGCTTTGATTTGAATTCTGTCCCTGAGAAGGTGCTAAATGGAAGGAGGTTACTGTGAACACTTTTAAAAAATGGAAATTTGATAACCTCAGATCCATGCAGAGCCTTCAGAGAATTGCACCTCCTCCATGGATCAGAAACGAGCTGGGAAGATTTTACACAGCTGCTTCATCTGATAAATGGTGTTGTGAGAGCAACTAAGTGAAATGTTTCCAGTGACAGGAAAGTTGGAAGCAGAGGGAATCAATTCTACACAGTTCTTACGCGGACCAGAGTTGGAATGAGATTTCCACTTCCAGCTGTGAGTTGTTGTCAGTTGGATTCACTGACTGAGCAGGTGCCGGAGAGAGATGAGTGCTGGCAATTTTATGAAGAGTACGGGGTAAGAATGTGAAAACATTAAACTCACAGGTCAAACAGTAAAGTTGAGGGAATGGTGATAGAGAGAGGGATAATATCCAATAATCTCACTCAATCTTTATTATTCCATCAGCTGATGCAATCCCATGGAATGGTGAACACTTGTGTAATTTATAACATTGTAGGAATGAACAATGGAATCCAAATCTGACAGAATGAATTAGCCTTTGTGGTGAGTCCTACATGTGACGCTGTCAATGATATAAAGCTAACTGGCCAACCTGCAGACTGGAAGGGATTGTTAAATAGAATACAATGGACATGAACAAATGAGCTTTGAAGGAACAGTGTTTCATGGTAGTGAGTGGTTAGAGATTGGAATGTACTGCTGAAGGGAATGGGAGAGAGGAGTTCAATCTGGGCAACCCACACGGAATTTGGTTTTCATTCTGAAGTGGAAGAATGTGCAGGACTATGGTAACACCAGTGTGTACCATCCACAAGATGCACCACAGAAATATCCCCAAGGCTCCTTCGACAGCACTTTCCAAAGACATGGACACATCCATCTAGAAGGATGAGGGCAACAGATACATGGGAACACCACCCCCTGAAAGTTCCCCGACAAGCCACTCCCCATCCTGACTTGGAAACCTATCGCTGTACCTTCAGTGCCCCTTGCTCAATATCCTGGAATTCCCTCACTAACAGCATTGTGGGTCAACATACAACACACGGAGTACAGAAAATCTAGAATTACAGCTCACCCCCACCTTCTCATGGCCAATTCATTGGCAATTATCACTGGACCAATCAACAATACCCTCATCTCTTAGTGAATAAAAAAAAATCTCAGTGTCCTGTTATACAATGAATTTTACGCTCTATATCTTCTCTGGGTAAGGAAATCTTTTACAATTAACATGCAGTTTTATTGGTTAATGCCTGATGTATTTTCGCTGCTCGATACTCTCTCTTCCACTGAGGGAACTCATGGTTAGCAGAGCAACAATATTGGATCTTTGCACAATCCCATCAATCACCATTAATTCAGAATCTACACTTCAATTTTGTAGAGCAAGAACCTAATTCCATTTTGTTAATAATTTTAAGCACACCAATCAGAAAGGAGATTGAAGTGAGAGACCTACTTTCATTTACTTTGCAATGTCCATTTTGTTCTGAATGACTTGTGTTTCATGCAAAGAGTGCTGTGGGAAAAAAAATATAATGGACTGTTCACCACGGACAGCCCATATCCTTATTTATGTTGTACACTAAGAGAAAGGGCTAATCATATTCAGGTCCAATGTTCCAATATCTATCATCACTCCTTGCTAATATAAATCAGAAGGGAAGTGGGAGAACTTAGATTAACCAGAGGACAGAGAGTGTGCACAGCTGGAGAAAAGGCAAGGATTGGAAATAGGTTGTATCTTGGAGCAGTGACATTGCTTTGATTTGAATTTTCTCCCTGAGAAGGTACTAAAAGGAGGAGATTGCTGTCATTCCAACACATCACAGGGATTTCTCAGAAGTGATTGCACCTTCTTTCCATTCTCAATCATGATTATATTGACTAGTATCTGTGGTTATTCATTCTGTGCACGTTTACCTTGCTTTACAAATGAGACTGCTCTGTGGAACCACTTGAAATGTGGGAATTTTGACAGGGGCAGAACACGCCTCATAAACCTTATTGAATTCTTTGAGGAAGTGATGAAACACATTGATGAAGGTAGAGCAGTGGATGTGGCGCACATGGATTTTAACAAGGCATTTGATCAGGTTCCCCACAATAGACTCATTCAGAAAGTAGTCGAAGAGGGTGGTGCTGGAAAATCACCAGTCAGGCAGCATCTGAGGAGCAGGAGAATCGAAGTTACGGGCATAAACCGTTCATCAGGAGTGATCATAACTGCCCAACCGGCTGTGCTTTTCTAGCATCACACTCTTCAACTCTGATCTTCACCATCTGCAGTCCTCACTTTCTCCTCATTCAGAAAGTAAGAAGGCAGGGGATGCAGGGAAATCTGTCTGCCTGGATACAGAATTGGCTGGCCCATTGAAGACAGAGTGTGGTAGTAGATGGAATGTATTCAGCCTGTAGCTCGGTGACCAGTGGTGTTCCACAGGGATCGGTTTGATTAGATTAGATTCCCTACAGTGTCCTGCTTTTTGTGATTTTTATAAACTGTTTGGATGAGGAAGTGGAAGGGTAGGTTAGTAAGTTTGCCACTGATGAGAAGGTTGGTGGAGTTGTGGATAGTGTGGAGGGCTGTTGTAGGTTGCAACAGGACATTGGCAGGATGCAGAGCTGGGCTGACAAGTGGCAGATGAAGTTCAATCTGGAAAAGTGGGAAAAGTTATCTTTGGAAGATCAAATTTGAATGCAGAATATGGGATTAAAGACAGGATTCTTGGCAGTGTGGAGGAGTGGAGGGATCTTGGTGTCCATGCCCATAGATCCCTCAAACTTGCCACCCAAGTTGATAGGGTTGTTAAGATGGCATATGGTGTGTTGACTTTCATTACAGGAGGATTGACTTTAAGAGCATCGAGTTTATGCTGAAGCTTTTCTCATTGGCACAAAGAAGGATGAGAGGTGACTTGATAGAGGTGTACAAGATGATGAGAGACATGGATAGACTGGGTAACCAGAGGTGTGTTCCCAGGGCAGCAATGGCTATCACAAGGGGGCATAATTTTAAGGTAGTTGGAAGAAGGTTTAGGGGAGGTGTCAGAGGCAGAATCATTACACAGAGAGCGGTGCTTGTGTGGAATGCACTGCCAATGGTAACAGTAGAGTCAGACACTTTAAGGACATTTAAGCAGCACTTGGACAGGCACATGGATGAAAGTAAAATGATCTTAGAGTTTGATCTTAGAGTAGGATAAAAGATTGGCACAACATTGAGGGAGGAAGAGCCTGGACTGTGTTCTACTTTTCTATGTTCTATTTTGCAAGTCGCTCACAGAATTGGGTATTGAGGATTTATAACTCCCAGTCAGTTTAGCGTTATCAACCTAGTCCAGGTGCTTTAGATCGATGGGTTACATAGTTTGGATTTCAAGATTCTGTGTTCAGAGCAAACTCCAGAATTTCAGCACATTTCTAAACCGTATCCTGCCGAGCAGTACTGATCATGTCCTCATCAGTCTGAGATGCTGATTCCACATGCAGCATCAAGCTACTTCGGATTGCTTTCTCGAATATTAAACATTCAAAGGCATCAGTGATCCTTGGTTACTTCAATCAGCATCACGTACAGAAACAACGAGTACGGTCTATAATTCTGTTTGTGGGAACTTGGTCAATCTTGGTTATACTTTTCCTTAATTCCAAAATTTATCATGTTTCACACATGCACTGTAGGTGGTAAAGTCTTTTCAGGCGCCTGGTCATTGTAAATTTGAAAACGTCTCAGTTGTTGTTGTTGTAAAGACGTTCCTGTTCTTGATGTCAGTGCTGATAATGGCAGTTGTGACAATGCTGTCATTTTAAAAAGGTTTGAGAACATGCAACATAGAACCTAGAACGGTCCAGCACAGTATAGTCCCTTCACCCTGCGATGTTGTTCTGAGCATTTATCTTAATCTGAGGTCAACCTAACCTACACACCCCTCAATTCACTGCCATCCATGTGCTTGTCCAGCAGTTGCTTAAATGTCCCAAATGTCTCTGACTCTACCAGCAAATTTTGCAGTGCATTCCACACACCCACCACTCTCTGCATAACGAACCTACCTCTGACATCACCATATTACCTTCCTCCAATCACCTAAAAATATGAGCCGTTGTGACAGCTATTCCTGCCCTGGGAAAAAGTCTCTGGCTATCTATTCTATCTATACCTCTCATTACCTGTACACCTCTACCAAGTCACCTCTTCCTTCTTCTCTCCAGTGTGAAAAGCCCGAGCGAAATCAACCTCACTTTATAAGACAAGCCCTCCAATCCAGGCAGCATTCTGGTAAACCTCCTCTGCACTCTTTCTAAAGCCTCTACATGCTTCCAATAATGATGCAACCAGAAGTGAATACGATATTCCAAGTCTAACAAAGTCTAACAAGGGCTTTATAGAGCTGTAACATAACCTCCCAGCTCTTAAACTCAATCCCCCTGTTAATGAAAGCCAATACACCATAAGCCTCCTTAACAATCCTATCAACTTGGGTTGCAACTTTCAGAGATCTATGTATGTGGACCACAAGAGCCTACTGTTCTTCCACACTCCCGAGAATCCTCCCGAGAACTCTGTGTTCAGCATTCAAATTCAACGTTTGAAAATGAAGCACTTTGCATTTATCCAGGTTGAACTCCATCTGCCACTTCTCAGCCCAGTTCTACATTGTACATTGCAACAGCCCTCGACACTATCTATAACACCATCAACTTTTGTGTCATTGGCAAACTTACTAACCCACCATTCCACTTCTGTGCTTGGATTTTTTGCAGAGAGACTGGAAAGGCAGAGGTGCCGAAGAGTTAAGTTTAACAATGGAAGGCGAGAGGCTAGTTCTCCCAGTTCAGGTTTTTTCTCATTTTGTAACTGTAGCAGTCACATGAAAGGTTAGAAGCTTGAGTAAAGGATACCTCTGCCGTTCTCTGAAATATCTTTCTGGATGCTGTTCCCTCCTGCCTGAAAGAATCTGTGTTTAAATTTCCCTTTGTGCCAAGGGGTGTGTTTATGGGATGTTACTAGATTGGAACAGTTAATTAGTTCTATTGTGTGCCAGGTTGTTAGGTTTTCCAATAGTTAACATATTCTAAATTCTGCTTTCTTTTGTTCAGGTTTCAATGGTAGTTTTTAAATAAATTCTGTTTTATTTTAAGCCGAGGGGTTTGACCAGCTGCATCACACCTGGAATATTCACTTCACATCTCCATTTAAAATGAGAAAAAGATAGGGTATAGGCTACCTTGTCTAAATGTTTTCAGTGGGTCTGGCCTGGTCCAAAACAAGGGGAATGTTGACAATCACACACCTGGAATAATGTTTCAATCTGTCTTCCAGCAAATTTATTGACAATTGTGATCCTCTCTCGTGGAAACTGTGGCATCACCAAAGGTATATCTATCTACCTGATTTCCATGGCAACAGCGGATCTCCTGGTCATTGTATTCAATGTAATACTCAAAACTCTTGGTTTCAAATATTTCCCAGTTTCCTTCCTGTTTTACACAGGAATGTGCAAGTTTAACGTCATCATGGGCTATGCTGCTATTGACTGCTCCGTCTGGTTGACCATCGCTTTCACTATTGACCGCTTTATGGCCATTTGTTGCCACAATCTGAAAGCCAGATATTGCTCTGCCAGAACAGCAGCCTTGGTGGTGACCATTGTCTGGTCAGTGAGCATTTTGAGGAACATTCCATTTTACTACAAATACAAATCTTTGGGCACATGGGGTGGTGTACCCTGAGGCTGTGGCATCAGACCAGAGTTCTATACCTTGCCAGGATGGGTGGCATTTTTCTGGTTCCACCAGTTGCTGAACCCATTGATCCCCTACCTCCTGATCCTGCTGTTCAATGCTCTGACCGTCAGGCACATCATCTTGGCAAACCGGGCACGCAGGGGTCTTCGAGCTCCCAGTAACAGGGACCAGAGAGGAGATGCAGAGATGGTCAACAGGCGGAAATCCATCATCCTGCTGTTTGTTGTCTCGGGCAGTTTTATATTGTTGTGGATGCCCAAGGTCAGTGTTTTCTTACTGATGAAGATTACCAACAACCATTTTTACCCGAGTTATGACCATCCTGTTATGATCGCTGACATATCTGGGACTGTGCTCTTCTACCTGAGCTCCTGTACAAACACTGCCCTTTATGCCCTGACCCAGAGTAAATTCAGAGAGGAGCTGAAGAGGGCTCTGAAATATCCCTTCACTCTCATCCGTGAATGTATCCCTACATCAAAGTAAGGAAAGTGACTGAGACTGAAGCACCCCACACAGTTTGTGCCCATCTCTGAGTTCTCTCCAATCTTCACCTCTCACCTGAATTCCCCTGTTTTTCTCCACGTAAAGAGATGAAGAGGCGAAATTGTCTACTTGAGCCATGGGACGTGGAAAACTTCCCTCACCTCCTTTTCTCTCCTTCACAAAACATTGGGGATGCTTCTGTCCATGTCTGAGAGAGTACTCAGGGGGAAAGAAATAAAAGTGAAGAAAAATACATCTTGTGGGCATTGTGTCTTTGTTTGACTTCTATACTTTCACAAATTTGCCATCCTATTTCGTGTAGACACAACCTGAAGAAAAATGCATGTTATGAATGTTGTGTCTTGATCTTCCTTGATTCCCTTTACAAATGTCAGATGAATTACAATCAAGCACACTCAAAATATTCACCAGGAAACAAATCATTTAATGCTTAATATGATACGTTCAACATGAGACAATTCATGGAAGCTATTTCTCCCCTCAAACATTCATAATTTGTCCACATCTCTCTTTTTACTTCAGCCTCTGATCTTTGGGTATGTGTTCTCCAGCGCAGCCTTCGAGATAAACAACAACACAGAATTGCCAAGCAGAAACTGAGAGCTAAGTCCTGTAACCATGCAGAAAACCTCAACTCTGATCTTGGGTTCATGTCACATTGAACATAACCCCACTATACTGTTCTATGTCTGTAAAATCTTCCTTTTGAGATACCTGATTCGGTTCCCTACAGTGCAGAAACAGACCCTTCAGCCCAAAAAGTCCACAATGACCCACCAAAGAGTAACCTACCCAGACCCATTCCCCTGCCGCGTATGTACCCCTGACTAATGCACCTAACACAATGGGCAATTCAGCATGGCCAATTCACCTGACCTGCACGTCTTTTGGATTGTGGGAGGGAACTGGAGCATCTGGAGGAAACCCGGGCAGAGAATGTGTAAACTCCAGATAGACAGTGGCCTGAGGCTAGAATCAAACTTGGGTCCCTGGTGCTATGAGGCAGCAGTGCTAACCACTGAGCCACCATGATGCCCCCAAGGTTACGCATTACATAGAATCTTACAGTCCTTCGGCCCAACAACTTCACAGTGACCCTCCGAAGAGAAACCCACCCAGACCCATTCCACTATATCCTATATTTAACCCTGACTGATACACCGAACCTATATATCCCTGAAAACTATGGGACAATTTAGCGTGGCCAATTCACCTATCCTGCACACCTTTGGACTGTGGGATGGGACCGGAGCACCTGGAGGAAACCCATGCAGACACGGGGAGAATGTGCAAACTCCACACAGGCAGTCACCCGAGGTGGGAATCGAACCCGGGTCCCTGGCGCTGTAAGGCAGCATGGCGAGCCACTGAGCCACCGAGCCAGTTAATTCCAGATTTTTAGTGTTGGGAAATCTCCTTGGTGAAATTTGGATTCAGGTTCCCAGAACATTTTCTGAGTGGTTGTATGAACAGCCTGTGATAACTGCACAAGGCCATCACCTCATCCTAACTTCCCTTCTCTCCCACTCCTTTTACCTTCACTGAATCCTCCAGGTTTCTCTTCCTCTTCTTCTCTCCGTGTCTAAAGACAAAGTCATTCATCTCTGTCCATTACAATGTGGAGGTGCCAGTGTTGGACTGGGGTGGAGAACATTAGAATCTACACAACACCAGGTTACAGTTCAACAGGGCTATTTGACATCACAAGCTTTCGGAGCACTGATCCTTCATCAGGTGAAGAGGAGGGAAACACACAGCACACAGAATTTATAGGCAGACCGATATAAAGATCGTACACATGGTGTGAGTGGGAGTGTCGACAGGCTGCATAACAAGTCTCTGTGGGTGATCGAAAGGGACAGACATTGGGAGTAAAGTGTCAACAGCTGAGTAACAAGTGAAGGGATGGTCTATGATCTGATTAATTGAGGCAGAGAGATAATTCCAAAAAAATCAAATATTACATTGTGCTGGAGACCAACTAAACAGCTGGAGTAACTTGATGGGTAAAAGAGTCACATGACAAGTATGTATCCTAAGTAATATGCCATCAAAAACTGTACAAATTAATTCTGGTGATGGGATCATAACAAATTATCAAGGTGATGCTGTCAAAACTGGATAGTAAGGAAGAATTTACAGACACAGAACAGCACATTGGAGTCACATGTAGTGCAACATGAACCCAGGATCACAATTGAGTCCCTCTTCATAGATACAATACTTGGCTCAAAGTTTCTGTTCAGCGATTCCGCATTATTGTGCATCTCAAAGGATGCTTACCCGAAGATGGGAGGCTGAATGTCCTTGAGCACTGAACTGTCCCCCGACTGGGAGAGAACAGTTCTGACTGGGTCATTGTTGCACTGTGTCCATTCATCCATTGTTGTAGTGTCTGCATGATCTCACAAATATACCAAGCCTCAGGGCATCATTACCTCAAGTGTATGAGGTAGACAATGTGTCACATGAGTACCTGCCATGCACATGGTGGGTAGTGTTCCCAAGTGTGATAGTAGTATCCATGTCGATGATCTGACATGTTTTGCAGAGGGTGCTGTGCCAGGGTTGTGTGGTGTTTTGTGTGGTGATCCTGAAGGCTGGGCAGTTTTCTGGGAACGATGGTCTGTTTAAGATTTGGTGGTTGTTTGAAGGTGAGAAGTGGAGATGAATGGCTGACCCTTGGTGAAACGTTTGTTGTCGTTAATGACGTGTTTAAGGCTGTGGGGGACATGGTGTAGTCTCTTTGCTCCAGGGAAGTACTGGACGATGAAGTGCACTCTATCACTTGAATCCATCTATGGGTAAGGATTCTCCGAGGCATGGTATATTAGCGAGACTGTGCAGACACTACAACAACACAAGATTGGATACTACCCAACAATTGCCAATTTCTACTGAAAAATCAGGTAACCTTTCAGGTCCGGTGACCCTTCCTCTGCTTCACCTCACAGATGCTGCTGGATCTGCTGAGCTTTTCCAGCAGCTTCTGTTTGTGCTCCATGTTATTTCAATCATTTGGTTTGTCTCCAGCACCACCTTCTTATTAACTTGTTTGTCATTATCTCTCTGCCTCATTTAGTCGGATTATAGACCATCCCTTCCCTCGTTTTTCAGCTGATGACACTTTCCTCACACTGTCTAACACCCTTGGTCACCTGCAGGGACTTGTGTGATCTTTTGATCTCTCTGCATCCCCTTGATCTTTCTGTCCATAAATTCTGTGTCCGTGAGCTTCACTCTCCCTTCATCTAATGAAGGGGCAGTGCTCCATAACCCTGTTGGACTATAACCTGGTGTTGTGTGACTTCTGACTTTGTCCACCCCAGTCCAACACCGTCTCCTCCACATTTCTGTTCACAGTGGTGGATTCAAAAGAGCACTTTTGTTTTGTTGGTTCATGGATCCAAGTAGGAAAAGGTGTTGCTTTTAACAAAAGGACACTGTGTAGGAAATGGACAAGAGAACGACCATCAAAGTTGTGAGTTTTATATTCATTGTTTTCTCTTTAAAGAAGAAACTAATCCAAAAATAGAGACAGAAAGAGTCTGGGTTTGTCCGTGTGTTTGTGTGCGTATCTGCATGTGTGTGTGTGAGTGTACGTTTGTGAGTGTGTTTGTTTGTGTGTGAGAATGTGTACGTACGTTTGAATGTGTTTGTGTGTGTGTGTGAGAATGTGTGCGTATGTTTGAGTGTGAGTGTGTATGTATGTGTGTGCATTCAGTGCCATTATGATCAGAAACACTATTTGAATTCATTTTACAACATGCACCAGTTGTGTGTTCAGGAGAGCTCAGCAAAGTAACAATCTCTTGCTCACTCACGACAGCCCATTGTGTGGAGAGTACAGGGTTCAGAACCAGCCTGCGAAGACAGAGCATGTGTATCACTTCCTGCCCTTTCTGCCTGGGGAACTGAATGAAGACACCCTGATAGATCGGTAATCTCTCTCAGCGTTCCTCTGTTCTCTCTGAAAATCCTCTGTTAAAAAGGACAATTGGAAGTTGCTTCCAGAGACACAGAAACAACACATTTTCAAACAGCGAATGGGAAATTGAGAATTGCTGTTCCTACAAACTCATGTCATCATCAAACATTTGGAAGGAATCGAAAGAATCTGAAAGAGAACAACATATCAGTCTCGGCCATCTCAACGGGAACTATTGAATAGGGTTTCCTGCTTGAAATTTTATAACAAAACATAATATTTGTCTCTTCTCTGTTTTTGCTTGTCTGAATGGGATTACATAAAAGAGCTAACAATTAAACTTTCATTACAGATTGGCAATTCAACACAGCAATGTTTGTCATTGGTTTAAACTGGTTTGATTATATTAAACAGTTAAATAGCAAAGAAAGCTGCAGGTCCATATTCTTTTAATACGATGTGTATAGTTGGACAATTTGTTGCTTTAAATAAACCTTCACCTTTTT
This sequence comes from Chiloscyllium plagiosum, assembly GCF_037043375.1. NCBI lineage: Eukaryota > Metazoa > Chordata > Chondrichthyes > Orectolobiformes > Hemiscylliidae > Chiloscyllium > Chiloscyllium plagiosum. Next base: position 31,950,214 of record NW_028270176.1, on the reverse strand, counting down.
GATGACTCAGTAAATAGTGGGGCTTGATTGCCAGTGCACAGTGGGATAAACTTGGTTAGACCACAGACAGCAAACTGCACATTTCCGGAGGGATGTAATTGCACTGGAGAGAGAGCAGAGGAGATCGAACAGCTCAGCCTCATCTCTCCTCTGCTCTCCCTGAAAACCCCCTGTTGAAAGGGACAGTTGGACCCCACTTTCAGAGACCCAGAAAGGGTGAATTCTGAAGCCCACTGGTACAGCATATCATTCAGTCAGATGGTGCAGCTCAATTTTCCTCACTCGCTCTTTGTCTGTACAAGAGAATTGTGTCCGTGCTAACAATGCATGATGCAATTCATTCCCAGCATGGTTAGTGATTGGGGGGAAGGTTTCCAGATCCCCACTCTGTCTGAGTGATCTACTTTATCATGGCAGTCTTTCAATGCACTTGGCTCAAATGTTAAGACTCCATTCCTCACCCACACTCCCGTTCCTGATTCCCCCTTTCCACACACATAATCCCATCCTTTATCTCCTCCTGTCATTCAGCTGAATCCACACTGTACATTCTCCAAAGCCCAATACCATCTTCCTGCGGAACGGTCCCTTTCACAGTGATGAACTTACACAGATCAAGTGTAACCAAGGGTTTATCAACTGAAGCCTAACTGGGTTCACTTTCCATTCCAAACACCATTGAGAAAAGCTGGCACTGTTCTGACCATCTTGAATGTTTCTCTGCTTTCTTGATACAACTTTGAATTTCACGTTTTACAGAAACTACCACAACTGACCTTTCTGTGACGCGAGTCATTTCAGTCGTTAGATCACACAAGAACTCAAACTTTCAGTTGCTCCATCAGGTGGAAAGCTCTCTTTACTTACTTTGTGACCAACTTTAAATACCCTGCTCATTTCCCTCATCACCTCCTTAACAACTGCTCCATGTTCATTGGTAAGTGTTAACATTCCCAGTCCATGTCTTAACACCGAGCCATACAGTATCATTGTTGGTGATCAACTTGAATTTGTTTACTTGCTCTATGTCCTAATGCGTGCAAAACAAAATATGCAACAAAGTAAGTCCTTTTGCGTTAATACTTTGATGAGTTAATCCATTATCAGTCAGGATTTATAACAGAGGTTCCATGCTTTAAATGCACAGCACAAATTTGGCAGCAGATCTGTCCAGCAGTGCATAGTAACTGGACTGGAACAAATTCAGCAACTTGGCGATTGGCTCAATCACATAACTGGTCAGGCAGCATAGTAGGAGCAAGCGAGTTGATGATTTGGGCATAAGCCCTTCATCAGGAATGCGGGGTGAGTGTGTGTGTGTCCAAGGGGGCTGGGTGATAAATGGGAGGGGCTGGGGTTGGGAGGGGGCGAAGGTAGCTAGGAAGAATATAGATCAATGAAAGTTGGGGTGGTGACAGCGATAGTTCAGAGCAATGGGTAGAGCAGATAGCAGTGATATAAGATGGATGGTAGGACAGTTCAAGAGGGCAGTGCCAAGTTGGCGGGTTAGATCTGAGATAGGGTGGGGGTGGAGGAGAGAAGGAAACTGGTGAAATCAACATTGATTCCAGGCACAAGATGAGGTGTTCTTCCTCAAGGGAGCGGGTGGCCAGACTTTGGCGGTGGAGGAGGCCCAGGACTTGCATGTCCTTGGTGGAGTGGGAGGGAAAGTTGAAGTGTTCAGCTTACAGGTTGGTGAGGTTGCTGTGTGCCTGTGTCCCAGAGTTGTTCTCTGAAACATTCAGCAATTTGGCGCCCTGTCTCCCCAGTGCAGTGGAAACCATATCGAGAGTAACGGGCACAGTAGACGAGGTGTGTGGAGGTGTGCTTTTCCACCACCAGTCGCTTTGACTCTAATCTCCAGCATCTGCAGTCTCCACTATCTCCACAAACACATAACTGGTACTAAACGTGCCCTGACATTCCTTTAGAATTGGAATCATTGCACCCGGGTGTTGTTTTGAACTCGAGCAGACTGAGTTCAGACGTGTGAAATATCCATGAGCTGAGCTCAGTTGAGTTGCAATGGACTCAGTTGAATGAAGATGGTTTGAGTTGGACTCCACCTGATGAAGCAGGAATGGGCTCGGTTGGAGTCCACGTAATTGCTTTATTGTTTTATTTAGTGGTACGTTTGTTACAAACTGACATTCATTACAAAAGAGTTTGATGTGAATTTTAAAAATCTGTTTGAAAAACATAATATTTCCTATTATTTTAAGACTATTTCAATTATAAGTACAATTTCTGTGCTACGTAATAGTCAAAGTACAGTTGGGAACATCCTGTTGAAAAGATAAAGGACAGCAGCCTATAGCTGTCCCTTAATTCCAGGATGTAAACCCACCATCGACAATGACATACTATATTGAGTGACTGACCCATGAAACAAACTGAAAGAAGATAGATGATGAACAAAATGAAGAGAAACAAATGCTATCAGAACAAGGTTTGGAAAATAACACTTTTTTTTTCAAGGAATTTTCTTTCGGGAGTGCTGTTCACAATCCCTTTACATTTCCATGTGGAATAGTCCAGTGTTGTGGGAATGTGAAATGTAATGTGGATGCTTTTAAACAGACTGTTTAATAGATTAGAACTAACACAACACGGTGTTTACGATCATGTATAAGGGAGTGTTGATTCTTATCCCAGGAGCTCAGTCCAGACTCCAAGCCCTGTGCGAGAGTTAATGAATGAGATCACCCAACATTAACAATGCAAGGACCAATAATTCTGCAGATTTTATTCGCTTTCTTCCATTGCTTTGCAATTGTCTGTGTTCCAGGTGAGGAGATCTTCCCCGTTACTGAATGTGGTGTTTATAGTTCTGTCTGTGTTTTATGTGTAATGTTTAATGGATTAGTTTGGAAGCGGGATATGAATGGTCTGATTGGAGGAGTGACCTTGGGAAAGCTGCAGTGCTACTTGATTGGAATTTTATCAGTTGTGTGGAGAGAGGAGAGGTTGCTTGATGTTCTCCGAACTGGAGATGATGTGGAGGTGTGTGTGGGGTGGGTTGGACATGGGTGTATAGTGTCATCGGCAGAATAAACCTTGAAGGAATTTTCCCTCCAGTCTGCTTCACCAATAAATCTTGGCTGATCCGACATTCCACACATTCTTCTCTTTCCCCATAACTCTTGATTCCCGGCTGATCAAAAATCTAGTAATGGAACAGAAGATATGCAAAAGGTCATTTTATCCCCCACAGCTATCAATGGTCAAGAATATGAAAGACTCAGAATCCTCAAATTAGACATTCCTCCTCATCTCAATCTTAAATTTTCAACCCTATATGCTGAGACTGGGCCCTTTTTTCCGAGACTTCCCCATGAGGGGAAACATTGTCTAAGTATTTACCCTGTCCAGCCCCTTAAGAATCTTCATTCTTTCAATGATATGACCTTCCATTATCTAAACTGCAGTGACTAGAGTCCCAACCTGTTTAACCTTCGCTCATAAGACAATCCCTCCATGTCAGGGATCATTCTGGTGAACATTCTTTGCGCTGTCTCCAGCAAAATGCTAATCTTCCTGAAATAATGGGATCAAAACTGTTCACATTTCTCCAGATGTAGTCTCCCCAGCACCATGTACTACTACCCTACTCTTATCCTCGAACCCCCTTTGAACAAGGGCCAGCATTCCATGGCCCTTCCCAATTACCTGCTGCAGCTGCGTGCTCGCTTTCTGTGTTTCATGCACAAGTTCCCCCAAGTCTCTTTGTGCTGCAGCTTTCTGCAGTTTTCAACAATAGAAATGATTAAAATTATGACAAGTCTAAGGAAAATGATGATTCCCATACCAGGACTTTCTTTAGGCAGAGAACAGACAGTGTACACAGTGGTATAAGGTCAAGGATTGGAAATTGGTTTTATGTTTAAGCAATGCCATTTCTTTGATTTGAATTCTGTCCCTGAGCACACACCTTAAAGTGGAGTTTGTAATGAACATTTTTTTAAAAAGAAATTCAGTAACAATGGATACATAGAAAGCTTTTAGGGAATTGTACACCGTCCTTGGAACAGAAAAATACTGGAAAGTTTCACAAAGTGCTTCATCTGATCAATGGTGTTGATAGAACAAAGGATTGGAATGTTTCCAGTGACTAGATGTCCGTAAGCCGAGGAAATCGATTTTCTGCAGCTCTTACTCAGACCAAAGCTGAAATGAGATTTCCATTTCCAGCCAGGGATTGTTGTCAGCTCAATTCACTGACTGAGGAGGTACTGGAGGGAGATGACAGTTAAACATTTAAAGAAGTGCACTGATTAAGAATGGTTACGGATTAAACTAACAGGTCACAGTGTAAAATTGAGGGGAGGGCGATAAAGAGGCACAGAAACCTGCATCACAAGCCCAGTGTTCTGAGATGAATGGGATCCCTCTATGTTCTATCATTCTATCAGTCTATGCATCCCCACGGAATGCAGGACACTTGTGTAATTTATAACATTGCAGGAGTGAACAATGGAATCCATTCTGACAGAATGAATTTGCCTTTGTGGTAAGCCTTACATGTGATGGTGTCAATGATGTAAAGCTAACTGGCAAACCTGCAGACTGGAAGGGATTGTTAGATCGAATACAATGGACAAGAGGAACAAATGAGCTTTGAAGGAACACTGTTTTATTTTAGTGAGTGTTTAGAGACTGGGATGTACTGCTGAAGGGAATGGGAGAGAGGGGTTCAATCCGAACAGCCAACATGGAATTTGGTTCTCATTCTGAGCTGGAAGAACGTGCAGGACTGTGGTACCAACAGTGGATGCCATTGCTAAGTTACACTGCAGAAATACACCAAGGCTCCTTAGACAGCACTTTAAAAATCATGATCACTTCCATCTAAAAGGACAAGGGCAGCAGATATATGGGAACACCACCCCCTGCCATTTCCACACCAAGCCACACACCATCTTCAGTTGGAAATGTATCATCACTCATTCACTCTGTGCACATTTGTCTTGTTGTCCAAGGGAGAGTTCTAAGTGGAACGACGTACAATGAGGCAACTTTGTCCATCTTGCAACCAGCTCACCCACTTGTCTATATTGGATTTATTAGTCCAGTTAATTTAGCTTTCTCACACTCCTCACTTACTTTGATTCAATATGTGGTAAACATTGAATCTGAAGATTCTTTGTTGAACGTAAATTCCAGAATTACAGCGCAATATTCAAATCTTTTCCTGCAGTTCTGTTAGTATATTGGGCAGTCTGAGATGCTGACCTTGGATGTGATATCAAGACAAAGCCACTTCTGCTTGTGAAATTGGATATTGAAGATCACAAGGCACCTGTACTCCTGGGTTTCCTCACCAATCTCCCTCCCTCAATTAACATTCCACACAAACCTAACAAAAAAAATCTGCAATTCTGGATGTAAATTTTCTCGCTGAGCTTCTCAAAACTTGCTAATATCTGGAATCAATCAGATGACTGTTTGTCACAACTCAGTCAATTTTGGTTATCAATTTCCTGACATATAAATTGAACATTTTTGAAAAAGATTTCAGTGTAGACTATAAAGGACTATGAGGAATCTGGTGGTCATCAATTTGAATTCTTCCCTTTACTTGTTGTTGTTGATCTTGGTGCACACTGGAACAGTGAAGGTCTCTGATCCCACATATGGAATAACTTTTCAATGTCTCTTCCAGCTAACCTAGTGACGATTGTGATTCTCTTTCACGGAAAGTGTGGCATCACCAAGGGTACTTCTCTCTATCTGATTTCCATGGCGACAGCTGATCTACTGGTCATTGTATTCAATATCATACTTTTAACACTGCTTTTCAAATATTTCCCAGTTTCCTTCCTGTTTTACACAGCAGTGTGCAGTTTTAACATTGTCATGGGCTATGCTGTGAAAGATTGCTCAGTCTGGCTGACCATTGCCTTCACTATTGACCGCTTTGTGGCCATTTGTTGCCACAATCTGAAAGCCAGATATTGTTCTGCCAGAACAGCAGCCTTGGTGATAACCATGGTTTGTTCTGTGAGCATTTTGAGGAACATTCCATTTTACTTCAGATACCAATCTTTGGGCACATGGGGTGGTGTACCCTGGGGCTGTGGCATCAGACCAGAGTTCTTCATCTTGCAAGGATGGGTGGCATTTTTCTGGATCCACCAGCTGCTGAACCCATTGATCCCCTACCTCCTCATCCTGCTTTTCAATGCTCTGACCGTCAGGCACATTGTCTTGGCAAATTGGGCACGCAGGGGTCTCCGAGCTCCCAGTAACAGGGACCAGAGAGGAGATGCAGAGATGGTCAACAGGAGGAAATCCATCATCCTGCTGTTTGTTGTCTCAGGCAGTTTTATATTGTTGTGGATGACCAAGATCAGTGTTTTCTTACTGATGAAGATTACCAACAACCATTTTTACCCCAGTTATGACCATCCTGTTATGATCGCTGACATATCTGGGACTATGCTCTTCTACCTGAGCTCCTGCACTAACACTGTCCTTTATGCCCTGACCCAGAGTAAATTCAGAGAGGAGCTGAAGAGGGCTCTGAAATATCCCTTCATTCTCATCCGTGAATGTATCCCTATATCAAAATTAGAAAAGTGATTGAGACTGAAGTTTGTGCCCCTCTCTGTGCTCTCACCATTTCTCATCGATGCATAGTGTCCTATAGCATGCAGACAGGTCCTTTGGTACAAACTGCTCCATGCCAACCAAAATATCCATCCACGCTAACCCCCATTTCCCTGTACTTAGCCCATATCCTTCCAATCTTTTCCTCTCCATGTATTTGTCCAAATGCTTTTTAAATGTTGTTAATGTACCCACCTCAACCACTTCCACTGGCAGCCCATCCCATATCCATATCACCCTCTGCATAAAAAAACTCTCTGTTTCCCTTTCATTCTTTCCCCTCTAACCTTACGCTGATGCCTTCTAGTCCTCAATTTCCCAATCCCGGGAAAATGTCTGAGTGCACTTACCCGATCCATGCCTCTCATGGTGCTATATGCTTCGATAAGGTCCCCTCTCAGTCTCCTATTCTCAAAAGAAAATTGTCCTAGTTTCTCCAAACTCTCCCTATAACTCAGTTCCTTGAGTCCTGGCACCAATCTTGTCAATTTCTTTTACATTCTTTCCAGTGCGAGAACATTCTTCCAATCACAAAGTGACCAAAACAGTACACAATAAACTCCATGCAGCCTCTCCTGTACAACTGCACCATAACGTCCCAACTTCGCTACTCAGTGCCCTGACTGATAAGGCCAGTGTGACAAAAGCCTTCTTCACTGCCCTGTCTACCTTTGATTCCACTTTCACAGGACTGTGAACCCGAACTCCAAGTTCCGTTGCACTGCTTAAGGCCCTACCATTCACCATGAAACTCCTCCCTTTATTTGACTTTCCCAAAATGCGAAGCTAAACACCTAACTGCATTCAACTCCATTTGCCATTTCTCAGCCTATTTCCCCAGGTGATCAATATCTTGCTACAGTTTCTGATAACCTTCCTTACTGTCCAAGATACCGCCTATTTTAGTGTCATCTGCAAACTGACTAATCATGCCTTGTACATTCTCATCCAAATGGTTGATATAGATAACAAACAGTAATGGTCCCAGCACCAACCCCTGAGGCACTCCACTCGTCACAGGCTTCCAGTCTGACAAGCATCCTTCCACAATTACGCTCTGCGTCCTACCATCAAGCCAATTTTGTATCCAATTTGCCAGCTCATCCTGCATTACATGCGATCTAACCTTCCAGAGCAACCTTATCAATGGCCGAACTGAAATCACAAATCGGCCTGCCCTTTTCAACCTTCCTGTCCACTTCAACAATACACTCTAACAAATTTGTGAGGCATGATCTCCACATACAAAGCCATGTTGACTACTCCTAATCAAACCTTTCCTTGAGAAATACAGTTGTCCAACAGCCTTAAAGAAAATAGGATCAGTTTTTCAAGAGCTCTCAATTCATGGGCATGTCATTCTTCCTGTGAGGTTTCAGATGACTGATGAATCTCTGACCCACTCTGCTTCTCTCTGAACACCCTGCCTGATATCCCTTACAGCACAGATACCATTCCAATAGCCCCATTCCCCAAAGCCCTGTGAAGTGTAATGCAATTTGGATGGTATTTTAATATTCAGCTCAGCAGGCAGTGGTCTGGATTACCTCGTGGGCTGTACCCTGACCAAGGGTATGAGAACGGTCAGTTTCTGGTCTGACTGGAAAACTTCCCTCACCTCCTTTTCTCTCCTTTAAACACATTGGAGCTGATTCTGTTCACATCTGAGGGAGTATTCAGGAGGAAATAAATAAAAATAATGAAAAATGTACCATATGTACTTTGTGCCTTGGTGTTACCTTATTCCCTTCACAATCCTGATATGATGCACATTTGTGTGACTTCAGAAAAAAAATGTAAGTTGTGAATGTTGGGTCTTGGTTTTATGTGATTCCCTTCACCAATCTCACACGATCTATGATCATGCACACTCAAAATGTTCTACAGGAAACAAAGAATGTAAGGTTTAACGTGATATTTTCAGCATGAGACACATCACTGAAGCTATTTCTGTCTCCACACATCCATAATTTGTCCACATCGCTCATTTTACTATCATTCCTTTCTCATTCTCTCCATCTGATGGTTCTACATTCATTCACAACTGTGTTCACTCATTCAAGGTATATCACTGGGATTGGCTAGCGGAGCATTTGTGACCCATCCCTAACTTCCCCGGTGGAGGGGTTGGTAGTTCACAGTGAAGCACTTTTCTGAGGGTCTGGAGTCATCTGTCGGGTCAGACCAAAGAGGGATGGTGGTTTGCCCTTCCCTGATGGATATGAGTGAACCAGATGGCTTTTTAATCCACCAACAATGATGGACTGTTTCACGGTTCCTTTTGAGTTTCTTATCTCCAGATTTTCAGTGTGAGGATATCGCTGTGGTGGACTGTGGATTCGGGTTCTCAGAACATTGGATGAACAGCCTGTGATAACTCCACAAGGACATCACCTCATCCTAACTTCCCTTCTCTTCCACTCCTTTTACCTTCACTGAATCCTCCAGGTTTCCCTTTCTCTGCTTCTCTCTGTGTCTAAAGACAAAGTCGTTCACTACATTATAATGTGGAGGTGCCGGAGTTGGACTGGGATGGACAAAGTCAGAAATCACACGACACCAGGTTATAGTCCAACAAGCTTCTTTGAAATCACAAGCTTTCGGGGCGCTGCCCCTTCATCAGGTGAAGTGGAGGGAAGCTCACGTGGACAGATGTTACATGCGGAGAGATAATGGCAGAATAATGCCAGGAGATTGAGACAATCTAAAGAGGACTGTTGAGGGGCTGAATAACAAAAAATGTGCAGGTGATCAAACATGACGGATGGTGTGAGTGAAGTGTCAATCGCTGAATAACATGTGAAAGGATGGTCAATCGCTGAATAACATGTGAAAGGATGATCTGATTAATTGAGACAGAGATATAATGACAAAAAATAAAAGTAATGTGGTGCTAGAGTCAATTGACATGACTGGAATAACATGATAAGTACAAGAGGCATATACTGGGTGTCAAAACAATGTAACAAGTAATACAAAACTATACAAACTAAAACAGTAGAGAGATTCTAGCAGGTTATCCAGGTGATAGCGTCAAAACTGAACATGAAGTTAGTGTTTATAGATACAGAACTGTGTGGTGGGGTTAGTTGTAGTACAACATGAACCCAGGATCACAGATGAGGCCATCCTAATGGGTACGGAACTTGGCTATCAGTTCCTGCTCAATGACTCTGCGTTGTTGTGTATCTCGAAGGCTACCTTGGAGAATGCATACCAGAAGATCAGAGGCTGAATGACCTTGCTCCCTGAATTGTTCCCCAACTGGGAGAGAACATTCCTGTCTGGGCTATTTTTGTGCGGTGTCCATTCACCTATTGCTGTAGCATCTGCACGGCCTCACCAATATATCGTGCCTCAGGGCATCCTTGCCTGCAGCGTGTGAGGTAGACATCGCTGTCCGAGTCACATGAGTACCTGCCGCGCCCATGGTGGATGGTGCACCCTAGTGCGATAGTAGTATCCATGTCGATGATCTGACACATCTTTCAGAGGGTCCTGTGGCAGGGTTGTGTGGTGTTGTGGTCAATGTGATCCTGAAGGCTGGGCAGTTTCTTGGGAACGGTGGTCTGTTTAAAGTTTGGTGGTGGTTTGAAGGTGAGAAGTGGAGAGGTAGGGTTGATCTTGGCGAGATATTTGTCACTATCAATGACGTATTGAAGGCTGTGAGGAACATGGCGTAGTCATCCACTCCGAGGAAGAACTAGACGATAAAGGGCACTCTATTGGCTGTGTTGGTCTGCCGGCAAAGATGCCCTGGGCATGGTGTATTAGCGAGACCGTGCAGTCGCTACAACAGAAGATGAATGGACACTGTGCAACAATCGCCAATCCCGGGTCCTGTGACCTCTCGTCTGCTTTTCCTCACAGTTGCTGCCGGACCTGCTGAGCTTTTCCAGCATCTTCTGTTTGTGCTCCATGTTACTCCAGTCATTTGGTTTGTCTCCAGCACCACCTTCTTATTACTTTGTTGCCATTATCTCTCTGCCTCATTTAGTCGGATTATACATCATCCCTTCACTCGTTAATCAGCTGTTGACACTTCCCTCACACCGTCTAACACCGTTTGTCACCTGCAGAAACTTATTATCCCACACTCCACTCACACCATTTGTATGATCTTTTGATCTCTCTGCAGCCTCTCCCCCCACCACCCCCCACCCCACCCCAGGTCACCCTGTCTATCAATTCTGTGTTCTGTGAGCTTCACTCTCACTTCACTTGACAAAGGGGCTGCGCTCCGAAAGATTGTGATTTCAAATAAACCTGTTGGACTATAACCTGGTGTCATGTGATTTCTGACTTTGTCCAGCCTAGTCCAAAACTGGCCCCTCCACATCTGTGTTCAGAATGGACCATGGACCCAAGTGGGAAAAGGTGTTGCTTTGAACAAAAGGACACTGTGTGGGACGGTGGTCACAGTCTTAGAATAAGCTACTGTCATAGTCATAGAGTTAGAGAGCATGGAAACAGACCCTTCATTCCAACAAATTCACACCAAAAACAATCCTAAACTAAACTAGTCCCACCTGCCTGCTCATGGTGTATGTCCCTCCAAACCTTTCCAATTCATGTGTCCATCCAAATGTCATTCAACCTTTGTCAATGTACCTGCATTCACCACTTGCTCAGAAAGTTCAATCCACACCTGAAACACCATCTGTGTAAAAAGTTTGATTCTGATGTCTTTATTAAATCTTTCTCTAATCACCATTTCTGTGTCCCGTATTCAAAACTCCCCACCTGAGGGAAAAGGCAGTTACCATCAAAGTGATCAGATTTATATTCATTGTTATCTCATTGAAGAAGAAACTAATCCAAAAAAAAGTGTGCGTGTGCATCTGTGTGTGTGTGGATCGATATGGGTGTGTGTTTGCGCGTGCATGTGTGTTTGAGTGTGCATCTGTGTGCATGTGTTTGTGAGTCTGTCTGTGTGTAGGTGCGTGCGTGTCTGCGTCCAAGCACATTTGTGGATGTATATGAGTGTGCGTACATGTATGGGTAAGTTTGAGTGTGTGCGTGTGCGTGTGTGAGAGAGAGAATAAGTGTGTGCATATGTGTGCGCTCGCGTGTGCACATGCACATTCGGTGCAATTCTGATCAGAAATGCTATTTCGGTTAGTTTTCTAAATAGCACCAGTTGTTGTGTGTTCAGGAAAGCTCAGCACATTGACAATCTCTTGTTTGTTTCCTGGGCAGGTCACTGCAGCCAAGCGCATGGAGAATACCAGGGTGTGGAAAAGTCTGTGAAGCTAAAGCATCCATATCACTTTATCGCAAAATGGAATATTTGTGTCTTCTCAGACTTTGTTTATGTGAATGGGATTTCTTAAAAGAGCGAACAATTAAATTGGAGTTACAGATTGGCAATTCAACACAGCTTTTTTTTTGTCATTGGTTTAAACTGGTTTGATAATGTTAAACAGTTAAATAGCAAAGAAAGCTGCATGCCCATATTCTTTTAATATGATGAGTATCGTTGGGAAATTTGGTGCTTTAATCAAATGTTCACCTTTTTGATGACTCAGTAAATAGTGGGGCTTGATTGCCAGTGCACAGTGGGATAAACTTGGTTAGACCACAGACAGCAAACTGCACATTTCCAGAGGGTAGTAATTGCATTGGAGAGAGAGCAGAGGAGATCTAACAGCTCTGCCTCATCTCTCCTCTGCTCTCCCTGAAAACCCCCTGTTGAAAGGGACAGTTGGACCCCACTTTCAAAAACTCAGAAAGGGTGAATTCTGAAGCCCACTGGTACAGCGTATCATTCAGTCAGATGGTGCAGCTCAATTTTTCTCACTCACCCTTTGTCTGTGCAAGAGAATTGTGTCCGTGCTAACAATGCATGATGCAATTCATTCCCAGCATGGTTAGTGATTGGGGGGAAGGTTTCCACATCCCTACTCTGCCTGAATGATTGAGGTACTTTATGATGTCAGTCTTTCAATGCACTTGGCTCACATTTTAAGACTGTTTGCCCCACCCACACACCCGTTCCTGTTTCCCCCTTTCCACACACATAATCCCATCCTTTATCTCCTCCTGTCATTCAGCTGAATCCACACTGTACATTCTCCAAAGGCCAGTACCATCTTCCTGAGGAGCGGTCCCTAACACAGTGATGAACTTACACAGATCAAGTGTAACCATGGGTTTATCAAACTGAAGCCTAACTGGGTTCCCTTTCCATTCCAAACACCATTGAGGAAGGATGGCACTGCTCTGACCATCTTGAATGTTTCTCTGCTTCCTCACCCTGATTGTCACACACGGATAGGTGGATCTGCTTTCTTGGTAAAACGTTAAATTCCTCACTATGTGGAAACTTACACAGCTGACCTTTCCGTGGCACAAGGCAGTTCCACCATTAGATCCATTAGAGGTGGAAAACTCTCTTTGTTTACTTTATGACCAACTTTAAATATGCTGCTCGTTTCCCTCATCACTTCCATAGCAACTGTTCCATGTTCACTGGTAAGTGCTAACATTCCCAGTCTGTGCCTTTACACTGCACCATACAGTGTCATGCTGGTTTTCCACTTGAATTTGCATTCTTGCCCTTTATCCTGATAAGTGCAAGACAAAACTGCAACAAAGTACTTTCTTTTTTAATGCTAATTTGATGAGCCGATCCATCATTTGGCATTATGCAGAACACTGAATCCATGCTTCAAAGAGTAAAACACAGAATCGCTAGCAGATCTGTCCAGTGTGTATATTAACTCAACTGGAACAATCTTAGCAACTCAGTGATATGAACAAGTACACAACTGTTGCTGAATGTGCCATGATATTGGGTTCCTTTGGAATTGGAATCATTGCACCTGGGTGTTGCGTTGATCTCGAACAGAGTGAGTTCAGGTGTGTGAAAGCTGCATGAGCTGAGCTCAGTTGAGTTCCAATGGACTCAGTTGGATGGAGATGGGTTGAGTTGGACTCCAATTGATGGAGCAGGAATGGACTCGGTTGAAATCCATGTGATTGCTTCATTGTTTTATTCAGTGGAAGATTGCTACATTTTGACATTGATTAGAAACGTGTTTCAAGTTAATTTTAAAATCTGAGAAATAAAATGTTTCCCATTATTTTAAGATCATTTCAATTGCAAGTACTATTTCTGAGCTCCTTAATACACAATGCAACGTTGAAAACATCCTCTTGAGAAGTTAAAGGGCAGCAGCCTGTTGCTGTCCCTTAATTCCAGGGTGTGAGCCCTCCATGGACAATAATATATTGAGTAACTGATGTGAAACAAAACCGAAAGTAAGTAGGAGATGAACAAAAAATAATAATAATGAATGCTGTTAGAAAAGGGTTTGGAAAACAACCACAATTGTTTTAAAAGTAATACCCTTTAGGGAGTGCAGTTTGCAATCCTTTTACATCTCCACATGGAATATACCAATATTGTGGGAATGCACTTTGTAATATGGATGGGTTTGAAGAGGGTGTTTAATAGACTGGAACAGACACCAGACGTCACACACGTGGTTTATGATCATGTATAAGGGAGTGTTGATTCTTATCTCAGGAGCTCAGTCCAGACTCCAAGCCCTGCGCGAGAGTTAATAAACAAGATAGCCCAACATTAACAATGCAAGGACCAATAATTCTGCAGATCGCATTCGCTTTCTTCCATTTCTTTGCAATTGTCTGTGTTCCAGGTGAGGAGATCTTCCCCGTTACTGAATGTGGTGTTTATAGTTCTGTCTGTGTTTTATGGTGAGATATTTGATGGATTACTTTGGAACCGAGATGTGGATGGTCTGATTGAAGGAGTGACCTTGGGGAAGCTGCAGTGCCATTTGATAGGAATGTTACCTGGAATGAGAATCTTCAGTTGTATGGAGAGAGGAAAGAGGTTGCCCAGTGTCCTTGGAACTGAAAGTGATGGGGAGTGTGAAGGAGTGGGGGGTGTTGTGCGGTGGGGGGCGATCGGGGGCATGGGCAGAATAAACCCTAAAACCTGCATAAATTTCCCAGAGCCTGATTCAGCAATAAATCAGATCTTAGATCCTAGATTCCTCACATCCTGCTTTTCCCCCAATACCCTTGATTCCCCAACTGATCAAGAATCCAGGAACACAACCTAAAATGTGCAAAAGGATTTTTATACCACAGCTTTCAATGATAAAGATTTTGAAAGACTCACAACTCTCTATGTTCAGACATCCCTCATAATTTCAGTGCTAACTTTTCACTCCTATATTCGGAGACTGTGCCCTCTTGTCCAAGACCCTCTGATGATGGAAACATCCTCTCAGCATTTACCTTGTCCAGCCTCTCAAGAATCCTAGTTTTTCCAATGGTGTCACCTTCCATGTTTCTGAACCCCAGTGACTAGATTCTTTACCTGTGTAACCTTGGTAATCCCTCCACTTCAGAGGGTCATGCCAGTGAACCTTCTCAGAACTGTCTCATATGAAATATGTCCTTCCTGAAATAAGTTGACCAAAACTGCTCAAATTTCTCCAGGTGTAGTCGCCCCAGCACCTTGTACAGGTGCAGTAAGACTTCCCCACTCTTATGCCCCAACAGTCTTGGGATAATGGCGGCATGGTGGCTCAGTGGTTAGCACTGCTACCTCCCAGTACCAGGGACCCGGGTTCGCTTCCAGCCTCGGGCGACTGTTTCGTTGGGAGTTCACCCGTTCTCCCTGTGTTTGCATGGGCTTCTTCCAGTTGCTCTGGCTTCCTCCCACAGTCCAAAGATGTGTAGGTTAGGGTGTATTTGCCGTGGGAAAGTACTCATAGTGTACAGGGATACATAGGTTAGGTGCATCACTCAGGGGTAAATATAGAGCAATAGAGTAGGGGAATGGTTCTTGGTGGGTTACTCTTCAGAGGTTCGGTGTGGACTTGTTGGTCGAAGGGCCTGTTTCCACACCATAGGGATTTTATGATTCTATAACCATTCCATTAGCTTTCCTGACTACCTGCTGCTCCCCTGTGCTCGCTCTCTGTGTTTCGTGCACAAGTCTCCCCAAGTCACTTAGAGTTGCAGTTTTCAATGATAGAGATGATTAAAATTATAATAACAGGGTGAAGGGAAGTGATGCTTCCAGTATCAGGACTTGTATTAACCAGAGGACAGAGAGTGTGCACAACTGTTGAAAAGGCAAGGATTGGAAATTGGTTGTATGTTTGAGCAGTAACACTGCTTTGATTTGAACTCTGTTCCTGAGCAGTTACTAAATGGAGGAGATTACTGTGAACTATATTAAAATAAGGAATTGGAGAACTTCAGATCCATAAAGAGCTTTTAGAGAATTGTACATCCTCCTTGGATCAGAAAGGGTCTGGGAATATTTCACAAAGCTGCCTCATCTAGTCAATAGTGTTGATGGAGAAAATAAGGGGAATGTTTCCAGTAATTGGAAGTCTGTAAGCAGAGGAAATCGGTTTTACACAGCTCTTCTTCAGAGCAGGGATGAAATGAGAGTTCCGTTACTAGCCATTTGTTATCAGTTCAATTCATTGCCTGAGCAGGTGCTGGAGGGAGATGAGTGCTGGCAATTTTATGAAGGGTATGGGGTAAGAATGGGAAAGGATTAAAGTCACGGGTCACAGAGTGAAGTTGAGGGGCGGCGAGGGAGAGAGGGACGATATAGAAAGCTCCAACATAAATCCAGTGTTATGAGTTGAATGGGATCGATCTGTGCTTTGTTATTCCATCGGCCTATGCATCCCCATGGAATGGTGAACACTTGAGTAATTTATAACATTGCAGGAGTGAACAATGGAATCCAATTCTGACAGAAGGAATTTGCCTTTGTGGTAAGGCCTACATGTGCTGGTGTTAATGATGTAAAGCTAACTGGCCAACCTGCAGACTGGATGGTATTGTTAGATAGAATACAATGGGCAAGAGGAACAAATGAGCTTTGAAGGAACACTGTTTCATGGTAGTGAGTGTTTAGAGGTTGGAATGTACTGCTGAAAGGAATGGGAGAGAGGGGTTCAATCTGGGCAACCCACACGGAATTTGGTTTTCATTCTGAATTGGAAGAATATGGTACAATCGATGTGTACCATCCACAAGATGCACCGCAGACATTCACCAGGGCTCCTTAGACAGAACATTCCAAACCCATGATCACCTCCATCCAGAAGGACAAGGGCAGAAGATACATTGGAACACCACCCTCTGCAAATTCCCCTCTGAGCCACTCACCATCCATACTTGGAAATATATTGCCGTTCCTTCCTGGGTCGAAATCCTGGAATTCCCTCCCTGAGTGAATTGTGAGTCTACCTTCAGCACATGGATGCCAGCAGTTTCAGAAGGCAGCTCACCCCCACCTTCTCAAGGGGCTGCCGGACATGGACAATTAACGCTGAACCAACCAACAATACTCTCATCCCTTGATGAATTTTTAAAAGTCTCAATTTCCTGTCAGATACCACAAAATCTATGGTCCAACCATTGTCTTGAATAGGAAATCTATTTGCAATTACTGTGCAGTATTGTTGGTTGCTCTCAGATGTCTTGTTGCTGTTAGTTACTCTTTCTTCTACTGAGGGGACTCATGGTTAGCAGAGCAACAGTATTGAAAATTTTCACATTGATATCAATCACCATCAATTCATTAACCAGTGTGGGTGGTACTTTGGCTCGGTGGTTAGCACATCTACCTCACAGCACCAAGGACCTGGGTTCAATTCTCACCTCAGCCACCTGTCTGTGTGGAGTTTGCGCATTCTCCCTGTGTCTGTGTGGGTTTCCTCCAGGTGCTCTGGTTTCCTCCCACAGTCCAAAGATGTGCAGCTCAGTTGAATTGGCCTTGCTTGATTTCCCATGCTGTTAGGTGCATTAGTCAGGGGTAAATATAGAGGAAAGCAATGGGTCTGGGTAGGTTACTCTTCAGAGGGTTGCTGTGGACTTGATAGGCTGAAGGTCCTGTTTCCATGCTTTCGGGAATCTAATCTAATCAACATTCACTCTTCAATTTTGTGGAGTAAAGAGATACTTCTATTTTGTTGATGACTTTAAGAACACTATTCAACCAAAAAATAGATTTGTATAAGAGACCTACTTTAGTTTGCTTTGCAATGTCAATATTATTCTGAATAACTTTGTGCATTGCAGAGAGGGCTGTGAGAAACATTTAATAATCTGTTCATCATGGACGCAGCACGTTCTTGTTTAGGCTGTACATGAAGAGAAAGATCTAATCATATTTCGGTTTAATCTTCCAATATCCATCAGCGCTCCTTGCTAATCTAATTCAGAATGTCAGGATAGTTGTAGCTTCAGTCATTTGCCATGGATGTGAATTCAAATACTTGACAGGGTTTGCTCAGAGCTCATTTCACCTTCTCTCTGTCCTCAGTCATGAACATATTGACTTGAAGTTGTTGTCATTCACTTTGTGCACATTCATCATGTTATACAAAGGGAGACTTCTCTGTCAAACCATTTAGAATGAGATAATTTTGTCCATCTTGTCACCAGCTCATCATATTGAGGATTTATAACTCCCATTCAGTTCAGCTTTCTCGCCTTACTCAGTTGCTGCTTTGAGTCATTGTTTTGCATCAGTTGAATTTCAAGATTCTGTGTTCAGAGCGGACTCTAGAATTTCAGCACAATACTACACTTTATCCTGTGGAGCAGTACTGATGGTGCCCTCGTCAGTCTGAGATGCTGATTCCATTTGCAGTATCAAGCCAGAGCTACTTCTGCCTGATTTATTGGATACTTCACATCCCAAGGCTCCACTGATCCTTGGTATCCTCATCAATCTATCTCCCTTAATCTGTGTCACACATGAAAATAACAAGTATCTATTATTCTGCTTGTTGGAATTTGCTCAACCTTGGCTACACCTTTCCTTAATTACAATATTTTTCACTTTTAAATCATGCACCGTAGGTAAGAAACTTTTTTCAGGCATCTTGTGATCACTCATTTGGACTCCTCCCTGCACTTGTTGTTGTAGCAATGTCCCTATTTTTGATATTGGCACCTACTGTGGCATTGAAGGGTCATGATCCCATATACGGAATAACTTTTCAACGTCTCTTCCAGCTAACCTCGTGACGATTGTGATCCTGATTCGCGGAAAGTGTGGCATCACCAAATGTATATCCATCTATTTGATTTCCATGGCAACAGCAGATCTCCTGTTCATTGTATTCAGTGTAATACTCACAACACTTGGTTTTAAATATTTCCCAGTTTCCTTCCTGTTTTATACAGTGGTGTGCAGTTTTAACAACATCATGGGTTATGCTGCTATCGACTGTTCTGTCTGGTTGACCATTGCTTTCACCATTGACCGCTTTGTGGCCATTTGTTGCCACAACCTGAAAGTCAGGTATTGCTCTGCCAGAACAGCTACCTCAGTGATAACCATGGTTTGTTCTGTGAGCCTTTTGAGGAACATTCCATTTTACTACAAATACCAATCTTTGGGCACATGGGGTGGTGTGCCCTGGGGCTGTGGCATCAGACCGGAGTTCTACATCCTGCCAGGATGGGTGGCATTTTTCTGGATCCACCAGCTGCTGAACCCATTGATCCCCTACCTCCTCATCCTGCTGTTCAATGCTCTGACCGTCAGGCACATTGTCTTGGCAAATCGGGCACGCAGGGGTCTCCGAGCTCCCAGTAACAGGGACCAGAGAGGAGATGCAGAGATGGTCAACAGGCGGAAATCCATCATCCTGCTGTTTGTTGTCTCGGGCAGTTTTATATTGTTGTGGATGACCAAGATCAGTGTTTTCTTACTGATGAAGGTTACCAACAACCATTTTTACCCCAGTTATGACCATCCTGTTATGATTGCTGACACATCTGGGACTGTGCTCTTCTACCTGAGCTCCTGTACAAACACTGCCCTTTATGCCCTAACCCAGAGTAAATTCAGAGAGGAGCTGAAGAGGGCTCTGAAATATCCCTTCACTCTCATCCGTGAATGTATCCCTACATCAAAATAAGAAACAAGTTTGAGATGGGAGCACAGTTTATACGCCTCATGATGCTGTCTCCAGTCCTTGGGACTCACCTGAATTTCCCTGTTATTTTCCGTATCAGTAGGAGAAGAGGCGGAATTGTCCTCTTGAACCATGAGACTCAAACCTGTGTTGGCTGGATGTCAAGATGAGTTCATTTCTCCTGGTTCTGTCACTGGCTATTTCTCTGTCACTTGATTTCTAGCCCCTGGCCCAAGTGAACATATCACCGCTTTCCTTGCGAAAGTTAGAAGCCACATGACACCATTTTACAGTCCAAAAGGGTTATTTGAAACCACAAGAATTCAGTGCATAGGTGAAGTTGAAGTCCATCCCACTCCAACAGCAGCATGTTTATATCTTCTTTTGAGAATTGAAGTTGCTCTTACAAAAAAAGATGGTCCGTCTATTAAAGAGACATGGATTCACGGGCATATGTCTGATCAAACAATGTCTGTTATATAAAGCCTGGGCATTTTATTTGATCTCCAGGACCTTGAGATGCTGTAATGTTGTCCTGTGAACCAAAGTAATCATTCTCCTCCATTACACATCAGCAGTCACTGCCCCAATCTCCAGGGTGTCCCTAATCTCAGAATCCTGGATATGAAAACGTGTCCGTTTGTGACCCTGGGCCATCGACAGCTCTTTGTACTGGAAAGGCAGCAGGACAAAGAACATCTTTTATATCGGTGCAGCCTCTCCAGCCCATCAGCCGGACAACTATGACTGGAAAGCTTCCCTCACCTCCTTTACTCTCCTTTTAAACACATTGGTGGTGATTGTCTCCATATCTGAGAGAGTATTCAGGAGGAAATAAATAAAAATGAAGACAAATGTATGTTGTGGGCTTTATGTCTTGGTTTTACGTGATTCCCTTTGCAAACCACACATAATCTACTGTGTTCTCCAGGGGAAATAAAGGACCATCTCAAGGTTTAAAGTAACACTTTCAACATGAGACACATTATTGATGCTACTTCTCTCTCCACACATCCACAATTTGTCCACATCTGTCTTATCACTTAAATTCCTTTCTCATTCCCTCCATCTGTTGTTTCCACATTCATTCACTTCTGTTCAAACTTATTCAAGGGGCATCACTGGGATTGGATAGACCAAGATATATTACCCATCTCTAATTACCCAGGGGCCAGTTTAGAGTGAAGCACATTGCAGTGGTGCTGGAGTCACATGTCGAGTCAGACCAGGCGAGGCTGGTAGATTTCCCTTCCCTGAAGGGAATGAGTGAACTAGGTGGGACTTTATCCCCCAACAATCAAGGACTGTTTCATGTTCATCCTGAGGTTCTTAATTCCAGATTTGTATTGAAAGAAAACCTCCATGATTTGGACTCAGGTCCCCAGAACGTTATTAGTGTCATTGGAATGAACAAGCCAGTGATAACAAGGCCATCACCTCACCCCATCTTCCCTTCCCTTCCACTCCTTTTATCTCCACTGAGCCCTGCAGGTCTCTCTTTCTCTTATTCTCTCCCTATCTAAACAAAAGTAGTCAATTGAAATCAGGAGAGTTTGTGGGAATGCCTACAGGATAAGGTGTAATACAGATCAGAGTTCCCAATACGGCCGGATAGTGTCTGTTTATATTGGAGAGAAACTGTGTCAGGTCAGTCAATGTCTGTTACATAAAGCCTGGGCATTTTATTTGATCTCCAGGGCCTTGATTTGCTCAAACGTTATTCTGTGATCCAAATTAATGATTCTCCTCCATTACACATCAGCAGTCACTGCCCCAATTTCCAGAGTGCCCCTAATCTTGGAATCCTGGATATGAAAACATGTCTGTTTGTGACCCTGGGCAGCTCTTTGTACTGGAAAGGCAGCAGGTCCCAGACAGGACAAAGAACATCTTTTATATCGGTACAGCCTCCCCAGCCCATCAGCCAATGTTTACCTGGTTTCCCAGTCCCTGGGAACAGCAGAGAGCACACCAAGTTCTGGGTCACAGCGTCAGTCAGATTGAACAGCAACACTTCACCTGTACCCTCCTCCAATCTTGCATTGGCTGCACCCAATGTGGCCAACTCGACGCTGGGGAAATCAAACACAAAATGGCTGACCACTTTGCAGAACACCTGTGGTCCGTGAGCAAGTGTGACCCTGACCTTCCTGTAGCCGGTCATTGTAACCCAGCTTCCTGCTCACATGCCCACATGTCTGTCCACGGCACGCTGCAGTGTTCCAGTCAATCCCAGTGCAAACTGGAGGAACAACCATCACATCCTCAGGCTAGGCGTTTGACAGCCTTTTTGGCTCAGTGGTGATTTCAATTCCTTCGGAATGTGAACCCATTCCTTCCCCTTCATTTAGCTTCTGTAATGCTGCTGCTCCTTTAGCAAGTTTATGTGGTCCTTGTTTTTTTTTTATCAGACACTGAAAAGTCTAAGTTTGAAGGGTTTTAGGGTAGTCTTGAAGCTGTTGGGTCCAAAGAAGCAGATCTGTTGCGATCCTCCTCTCTCCCGAACTTCCTTCCTGTAAGACCCTGTGTTTGATTTTGCCTTGTGTGCCAAGGAGTGATTCTGGGGATTGTGGCAAGTATTTGGAACAGTGTCATTAACTGGGATAATCTGCTGAGTTTCCAAATAGTTGAAGTCAGTCTGTATTATGTTCTCTTTTATTTGTGTTTCATTTGATAATCTTGCAAATAAGTTCCTTTTTGTTTAAAACTAAGTGGTTTGAACAATTGCATCCACATTACACCTAATTAAAGCAACTACCAAAATTAGGGTCCAGGCTACTTCCTTGTAATGTTTCGAGAGGGCATGGCCTGATCCATACAGGATTGTGGGCTCCTTGTGAGATTTGTTCTATTGTTCCAAATTGGGATTAGGGGTGTTGGGACTTGAAAGCAGTGAGTCAGAGGTGTAGAGTCTTTTGTTCTGGTTGTTGGATTCAGTTGGTTTAAACAGAGCTTGTGATAGCAGTGGCTCTTTCAGTCACCAAGAGTTTTCAAAGGGTGGATGAAGAGACTTTGGGGGTTTTACAAAAGGTGAGCAAAGCCAAGTTGCTGAAATTAACAGAGAAACTGGGGTTGGAGCTTGGAGATAGAATTACAGGAATACCTCAGTGTTTAAATTTGCTGGAAACACCATCAGACTCTTCAGAGATGGCTAAAGTTCAATTGAAAATGACTCATCTTGAGTTAGAGGCAGAAGGTGGAATCACGATTAAAAGCAGAGGGAAGAGAAAAAGAAAAAAAATTCCTTGAGCAGAATAAAAAGAAAAAGAGAGAGAAAGAAAGAAAGAAAAGGAGAGAGAGTGAAGGAAGAAAGAGAGGAAAGTTGAACTTCAGAAGTTGGCCCTTTGACACGAAAGTCAGCTTAAAAAGATGTTTCTGAAGGCCAAAGATAAGCTTAGTGAGGATGAGCAAACCCCTTGCAGCCAAAAGCCTGATGAGAAACTGCTTAAATATAATCAAGCGTTACCTAAATTTGGTGAGAAGGAATCTTTTTTTATCTTCTTTGAAAAGGTTCCTAAAGAAATGTGGTGGCCAGAGACCATGTGGGATTTAATTAAACTAAACAAAACTTGGAGGTGGAGCTGGTGAGGTGTTTGCATCACCATCATATGAAGTATCTGGAGCATATGAGGTGGTGAAGAAACCCATCTTAAGCACATATGAGCTGTGCTATAGGCCCTACAGACAATGTTTCAGGACTCTAAGGACGGACCCTGGTCAAACCTACATTGGGTTTGAAAGGATCAAATAAAAGCTTCGATAGGTGGATGAGGTCATTCAAAATAGAACAAACCTGTGATGCTCTTTGAGAGTCAATTATTTTGGAGGAGTTCAAAACCTCACTTCCTGAAGTAGTGAGAACTCATGTAGAAGAGCTGAGAGTTAAAACAGCAAGATCAGCAGCTGAAATGGCTGATGGTTATGAATTGGTGTGTTGAGTGAAGTTTGGCTTGCAAGATCAATTTCAATTGGTGAGGGATAGAAATTGTGGAAAAGAGACATCTTCACATGGAAGGGGAAAATAGATCACGGTGAAGATCATAAGGATAATTTACCACACGGTAAAAAGGAAACCCTTGAAAGGGAAAGAGAAGTTAAAAAAAACTCTGGTGTTTTCACTGCAATAAAGTAGGCCAGATGAAATCACAGTGTTGGCGAGTTAGGGAAAGCACTGTGAAGCCAAAGGTAGGAAAACAGGATAAGCCAGTGAATTTTGTTGGAGTGGTAATGGAAAGCGCAGAGGGGGCTAGAAAGCTGCACTAGAATGTACAAGCTGGTCAGAGAATGGTTAAGGAGGAAGTGCCAGATCTTCTTAAACCAAGTACTTATGAAAGTAAAGCTTACTCGCATTGGTCGGGAGCAGCAGGTGAAGAAGTTACAAAGCAAAGAGATACAGGATTTTATCAATCTGTGATGTGGAAAGATGTGGAGATACACACTTCTGGAGGACTCTTGTCAGAAAAGGAGATAGTAATGTGAATTCACGGTGAGCCAATTATGTAAAGTGAGATTAGAGTGTCCAGGTGAAGAGTGGAAAAGTGATAGGAATCCTGGACAACTCCCAGCTCCAGGAATACAGTTTGTCCTTGCTAATGATATAGT
Organism: Chiloscyllium plagiosum; assembly: GCF_037043375.1. Taxonomy (NCBI): domain Eukaryota; kingdom Metazoa; phylum Chordata; class Chondrichthyes; order Orectolobiformes; family Hemiscylliidae; genus Chiloscyllium; species Chiloscyllium plagiosum. The sequence goes on along the minus strand of NW_028270176.1, from coordinate 31,926,065 downwards.
TGGTTCACAGGTAGGAGTGCTGACTGCTGTGGTTGATAAGCCAGTGAAAACTCATGGCAACCTAACTATTGAAGGGCACAAATCCTGGGATTTTTCCTGGCTGGGTACTAACAAGGTCACAAAGTCACCAGTTGAAACAGGAGAGATCAAAGAGTGCAGATAAGAAAGTTGAAGTGTAATTAGCAGAGCCCCTGTTTGATCAGATGATTGACACAAACTCGGAGCAGATAAATGACGTAGCATCTTTCGCTCAGATAAGTTAACTGAGTTACTGCAGAAAGATGAAAATTCAAAGCAATCGCTTCAAAAGACCTACACAGAAACAGAATCTGAATGTATCCCTCAATGTTACTATCTTAACAATAATGTCTTAATGAGGAAATAGAGACAATCACATACTCAGACAAATCAGAAATGGGCAAAAGTTCATTAAGTCATATTAGATTAGATTAGATTACTTACAGTGTGGAAACAGGCCCTTCGGCCCAACAGGTCCACACCGCCCCGCCGAAGCGCAACCCACCCATGCCCCTACATTTACCCCTTAACACTACGGGCAATTTAGCGTGGCCAATTCATCTGACCTGCACATCTTTGGACTGTGGGAGGAAACCGGAGCACCTGGAGGAAACCCACGCAGACACGGGGAGAACGTGCAAACTCCACACAGTCAGTCGCCTGAGGCATGAATTGAACCCGGGTCTCTGGCGCTGTGAGGCAGCAGTGCTAATCACTGTGCCACCGTGCCGCCCACGTGGGTTATAGAATGGAAGTGTTGTGAGTGCTGTATGAGGTACCACTAGCGGGTCATTTAGGAATGAGAAAAAACTCAAGATAAAATACACAAACATAATTACCGGCCTGGACTGCACAAGGATGTATCTGAATTTTGCTTGGCATGTCATGCATGTCAGGTAACTGGAAAACACAGACAGTAATAAAGCCTGCATCTTTAATACCTATTCTGCATTGGAGGAACCTTTTACAAGAGTCTCAACTGATTGCATAGGACCCCCACCCGAAACAAAAGGTGGGGATCAGGATATGTTAACAATAATGGATGCATCAACTAGATATCCAGAGGCCACTCCTTTCCACAATATCACAGCCAGAAGGGTTGTAGATGAATTAGTCAACTTTTTTCACTCGTTACAGACAATCCACAGATATAAAATCAGATCAAGGCTCAAACTTCACATCAAAATTTTTCAAGGAAGTTATGGACAACTTTAGAATAAAACAATTCTGTGGAACATCCAGAGTTGGAAAGAGCATCAGATATTAAAGACCATGTTGAGGGCTTATAGTCAAGACTAAGACAGATGATTGGGATAAGGGAATTCCATTCATGCATTTTGTAATCAGAGATACACTAAATGTATTGACAAAATTCAGTCCATTTGAATTCACTTTGGGGCATGAAGTGAGAGGATTGCTAAATTTGATTGAGGAGAAAATTGGAAGTCAGAATTCAGAGACTACATATATGGACTATGTGTCAAATTTTTGAGATTGATAAATAGAGTGGGGAGGTGCCCAGTCAGCAGTCAGAAGTATCACAGCATGAAAGGAAACAGGAAGCAGACAAAAAAAAATCACAATTTTGTAATCGGAGATAAGGTGTTAACGTTACTTCCAGTGATAGGTGAACCTATAACAGCAAGGTTTAGTGGACCTTATGAAATCGAGATGAAATTGAGTGAGGTGAACTACTTGATAAAGACTCCAGACAGAAAGAAATCTCACAGAGTTTGTCATGTGAATATTCTCAAAATGTATTTTGACAGGAAAGAAAAGCAAAAGGAGATGTGTTACTGGCCACAACAGAGAGAAGAACCAGGTTCAGGATTCTAAATTGGGCATTCCTCCAGTTAAATTGGACAATGCAGAAGTTGTCAAAAATTGGAATAAATTATTGAGTTATCTTCCAGAGGAAAATCAAAATGACCTGAAAGAGTTACTACAATCACATGGGGAGATATGTAGAAATAAGCTGGGAAATACTAACCTAATTATGCATGCTGTAGATATAAGAGATGCTGTTCCAATTAAGCAACATCCTCCTAGGGCATAACCCTCCAAAGTTGGCACAGGTTCAGAAGGAGATAGAATGCATACTCCAAGGTGGTATAATCGAACTGAGTTATAGTGACTGGAGCTCACCCATTGTCATGGTGTCAAAGCGAGATGATATCTAACTTTATGTTATGTGTAGACTATCACAATGTCAATGCAGTTACAAAGACTGATGCATTTCAAATTCCACGATTGGAAGTCTGTGTTGATAAGGTGGGACAAGCAACTTGCATTTCTAAGTTGGAGTTGCTCAGAGGGTACTGGCAAGTACCTTTGTCAGAAAGAGCAAAGGCAATTGTGGCTTTTGTAACACTGAATAAACTGTATCAGTTTAAAGTCATGCATTTTGGTATGAAAAATGAGCCAGTCACATTTCAGAGATTAACCAATAAGGTCACTTCGGGTTACCCGATTGTGTAGTCTCTTTCAATGACCTAGTGATTTTTAGTCAGGCATGGAGGAACATTTGGAATATTTATCAGAATTGGTCGATTAACTTCAGAAGGCAGACTTAGTGGTAAACCTGGCTAAAAGTGTATTTGCCAAAGCCCAAGTCACATTCCTGGGCCATGTTATTGGATATGAACAAATGGCCCCACATGATGCAAAATCAAAGGAAATTGGAGATTTTCCCAGATCATCGACAAAAGAAAAGCAGTACTATGATTACTGGGATTGAGTGGATTTTATCGAAAATTCTTATCAAATTTTAACAGTGTCACTTCCCACTAACTGAATTGCTAAAGACAGGCAAGATGTTTCAGTGGACAGCAGACTGTCAGAAGGCATTTGATTGCATTAGCTCAAGAAGATAGCTTCGTACTAACTTCTAAAAGGCAGTGAAATGTCAATGATAAATATGACACTAGTTAAGAGACAGTCATCTCCTGTGAAATAGTGACAGAATTATTCAATTAGATAGACACTTATTAACCTTGCGTCTGGGACAACATACATTCCTGGAATCACAAAGGAAGATCCAACAAAACCTTACAACTGAACACCGACCAGACCTGTAATGTTGGGATGGGAGCCTAGTGCTCCCCCAGTAGATCCTGCGCTTACCACATCATTGTCACAGTGGGGTGACTGTCATTGCCAATGAAATCCTACAGGGGACACTATTGCACACTGCCTCTTTTTCAATCATTCACAGGACATGGACATCACTAGCTTGGATAACCATTTATTGCCTATCCCTAATTGCCCAGAGGGCAGTTAAGCATTAATCAAATTGTTGTGTGTCTGGAGTCGCAAGTTGACCAGACCAGGTACTTAACCTGCCGAAAAGGACATCAGTGAATTTGATGGGTTTTTCCAACAATTGACAATGGATTCGTGGTCATAATTCAACTCAGAATGCTAGATTTGTATGAGATTCAAAACCATCTGCCATGTTGGGATTCGAACCAAGTTCCCCAGAACATTACCTGGGTTCTGGATTAAAACTCCAGCGATAATGCCATGAGAACATCATTACACTCTGAGTACATGACATGGCCCTTCATTCAAGGCTCTGTCTCAATGCCCTATCTCAGATGGTTTGTCCTGGCCTGCTTCTGTTTGTCAACGTCCAGCCCTTTGTTGACACTTGCTTGCAATGGTTTCCCTTCCTACATGCTTGGCATGACCTCAGAATCTGCCCAGAATCCCGCTCTGTTAACTCTGCCATTTCCCACCCACTCACTGGCCTTCAGTGCTACAGAACCTCAGTTGTTCAGTCATGGCTAGCTATTGCTTACGGGTGTAGTATGATGAAACTTTTATGAAACTTTTACCATTGTGTGGTACAACGTGGAGAGAAATGTGACAACGTTCAGGTTCAGTCAACAAGTTTATTAAGGAACTTTGTCAGCTGCAGACGGAGTAAAAGCCATTAGTTGCAGCATCAGGACCCTAGCACTGCAGGTGTCTGTTCTTGTAGAATTACATCCCCATCTCACAGAGGGCACTTCAGAGTCAACGGTCTCCTCAGTGTTTCTGGAGGCATGTGTAGCTCACCTCAAGGATATTCTTCCCAATCATTGGAGAATCTGAACAGCTCTGGTAAACATCAGTGGAGAGAGTCATAGCCAGGTTCTGAAAGAAGATACTCGTCCCAAACATGAAACGTCAACTCTGTTTCTCTCTGTGCAGATCTGTTGAGTTTCTCTGGGTACAATTTAGGATTTTTACTTTTTTTTAACTTTACAGTCAACTTGTTCAGCGATGCTATGACCCAACACTTAACACAGGCCTGCTGGCTCAGAGATAGGGACACTACCACTGTGGTATGGCAGCCTGGATCAGTCACAGTTACTGTTCTGATTTTTACATTGCAGATCAATCAGTCATGTTGAGTAAAAGCATACAATTCCAACAAAATGGATTTGAATTCTGTTGATCACAGGATTATGTCCTTTACAATAATCTTTAAAAGACTCACAGGCTTTTTATTTTTTTGCAGAAGGAGTAATGGTTTGAGAGATTCGGACTTTGCGATGTGGGATAACACAACCATATATTGGAGGGTATGAGGAGTGGACACATCTCCCCAGTTTCCAAGTTGTGATCACAGACTTTACACCAGGGCTGGATGAGCCAGTTTAACAGTAAGGACACCGAAATGGCACAGAGCACTGGTAGGCTTTTGCGAATAAAATAGGAAGGTGTGTAGAACAGTGAGTGCCTCATTGATTTCACATCCACAGGGAGTAGATCAGAGGATGGGAACATGGATGGCGATTTGGACCGTGTCAGCTGTTGGTGAATGGGGAAGAGGTGGGATTTTGCTTGTGGGCTTTTGTCAACTGACTGGATAGACTTACAATTAATCCCAGCACAGGGGAGGATAACTGCTTATAATAAAACCAAAATACTGCAGATACTGGATGTCTAACACAAACACAGAGAGAAACTCAACAGTTCCGGCCACTTCCAGGGAGACGAAGACAGAACTGTGTTTTTGACTCTTCAGGATTTAGAGCCATAGAATCATAGAATTCTACAGCACAGTGACAGGCCAAACTGGCCCATGTCGACTAAAAGGCCCATCCACTCTCACCCCATTTCCCTGCAATTGGCCCATATCCTTCTAACCCTTTCCTATCCATGTATTTGTCCAAATGGCTTTTAAATGTTGTTGGTGTACCCCCCCCCCCTCAACCACTACCACTGGCAGCTCATTCCATATACGTACCACTCTTTGTGTATAAAAGTTGCCCCTCAGGTTCCTTTTTATTCTTTCCCCCTCTAACCTTAAACCAATGCCCTCTAGTCCTCGATTCCCCAACCCTGGGAAAAAGACTGAATGTATTCACCCTATCCATGCCCCTCTTGATCTTATTCACCCCCAGTAAGGTGAGCCGTCAGTCTCCTACATTCTAAAGAAAAAAGACCTTGCTTGCCCAACCCCAACCTATAACTCAGAGAATTGAGTCTTGGCATCACCCTTGTAAATTTCTTCTGCATTCTTTCCAGTTTAATAAAATCCTTCCTATTAGAAGGTGACCAAAACTGAACACAATACTCAAAGTGTGGCCTCACTGACATCAGGTATAAATGCAACATAACTTCCCAACTTCTATACTCAATGCCCTGACTGATTAAGGCCAGTGTGCCAAAAGCCTCCTTCACTGGCCTGTCAACTTGGGACTCCACTTTCAGAGAACCGTGCACTTGAACTCGAGTTCCCTCTGTTCCATTATGACCCTTAAGGCTCCAGCATTCTCCGTGAAACCCCTACCTTGTCTTGACTTACCAAAACACAAAACTTCATGCTCATCTGTGTTAAACTTCATTTGCTATTTCTGGGACCACTTCCCAGCTGATCAAGGTCCTGCTGTAATTTCTGAAAACCTTCCTCACTGTCCACGATAGCACCTATTTTAGTGTCATCAGCAAGCTTACTAATCATGCCTTGTACATTCTCATCCAAATCATTGATATGGATAACAATGGACCCAGCATCAACGCCTGAGGCACTCCATCAGTCACAGGCCTCCAGTCTGCCAAGCATATTTCCATTATTACCCTCTGCTTCCTATCATCAAGCCAATTGTGTATCAAATTTGCCAAATCCCCCTGGATTCCATGCAATCTAACCTTTCAGAGCAGCCTACAATATAGAAGCTTCTCAAACACCCTGCTGAAATCCATATAGATTACATCTATGTGGGTGGCACGGTGGCCCAGTGGTTAGCACTGCTGCCTCACAGCGCCAGAGACTCGGGTTCAATTCCCGCCTCAGGCGACTGACTGTATGGAGTTTGCACGTTCTCCCCGTGTCTGCGTGGGTTTCCTCCAGGTGCTCCGGTTTCCTCCCACAGTCCAAAGATGTGGAGGTCAGGTGAATTGGCCATTCTAAATTGCCCATAGTGTTAGGTAAGGGGTAAATATAGGGGTATGGGTGGGTTGCGCTTCGGCGGGTCGGTGTGGACTTGTTAGGCCGAAGGGCCTGTTTCCACACTGTAATCTAATCTAATCTATCATCCTGTCCTTGTTAACCTCCCTGGTCACTTCATCTAACAAATTTGTGAGGTATGATCTCTCACTCACAAAGCCATGCTGACTATTTCTAATCAAACCCTGTCTTTGCAAACGCATGTGTATCTTATGTCTCAGAATCCTCTCAAATAACTTACCCACCATAGATGTTAGGTTTTATAGGCCCCAGGTTTTTCTTTACAGCCCTGCTTGAATAATAGCACAACATTTGCCACCCTTCAGTCTTCTGGGACCTGACCCATGGCTAACAGCATTGCTTTTACATCAGCCAGGACCCCAATGATTTCTTCTCTAGCCTCTTGTAGTTCTCTTGGATATATCTGGTCAGGACCAGGAGATTTATCCACCTTCATACCTTCTAATAAATCTAACACTTCCTCGACTTGATACGGACCATCCCGAAGATATCACCACTAACTTGCCCAGGTTCCCAAGTCTTCATGTCTTTCTCCATGGTAAACTCAGAAAAGAAATAGTCATTGAGGACTTAGGTCCTTGAGAGGTTCCGTTCTCCCTCTGAATATTCTTTTTCCTTTAATATACTAAAAGAACCTCTTTGGATTCACCCTAATCTTCTTAACCAAGGCTATCTTGTGTCGCCTTTACACCCTCCTGATTTCCTTTTTCGGTAAACTCCAGTATTCCCTGTATACCTCCAGGGATTCCCAAGATCCCAGCTGCCTGTATGTGAACCATACCTCTTTTCATTTTGCGGTCAAAGCCTCAATATCTCTTGTCATACAGGGCTCCCTATTCCTCCCAAACTTCTCTGTCACCCTCATGGGAACTTATTGACCTTGAAGTCTAGCTATCCCACTTTGATGGGCCTCCCACTTGGCAGAGGTCCCTTTGCCTGCAAACAAACTACTCCAATTAACCCCTGCCAGCTCCGGTCTAATTCCATCAAAATTCACCTTGCCACAGTTTAGAATTTGAACCTATGGATCAGTTTTCTTCCTCGTCATAACTATTTTAAAATTAATAGAACTATGGGCACAGGTCCCAGAGTTCTCCCCACAATGTCACGTCAGTCCTGCCCAATTTTCCAGGAGTAGGTCGAGTCTTGCCCCTTTCGGAGTAGGACTCTCTGTACAATGCTTGAGGAAATTTGGCTGAGTGCACTTAACTAATTCCACCCCATCTAAGCCCTTAACACTAACTTACTGAGCTTTTAACTACTGCATTTCTCCAGTATTCTCTGCACTTTTGTGAGATGTGGCTCGAGATCTAACCACATTTGTTACCTAAATGCAGGGAGTAATTCACGGATGAGAGTAAAAGGATATTTCAGAGCCCTCTTCAGCTCCTCTCTGAATTTACTCTGGGTCAGAGCATAAAGGGTAGTGTTTGTACAGGAGCTCAGGTAGAAGAGCATAGTCCCCGATATATCAGCGATCATAACAGGATGGTCATAACTCGGGTAAAAATGGTTGTTGGTAATCTCCATCAGTAAGTAAACACTGACCTTGGTCATCCACAACAATATAAAACTGCCCGAGACAACAACAGCAGGATGATGGCTTTCCGCCTGTTGACCATCTCTGCATCTCCTCTCTGGTCCCTGTTACTGGGAGCTCGAAGACCCCTGCGTGCCCGATTTGCCAAGACAATGTGCCTGACGGTCAGAGCATTGAACAGCAGGATCAGGAGGTAGGGGATCAATGGGTTCAGCAGGTGATGGAGCCAGAAAAATGCCACCCATCCTGGCAAGATGAAGAACTCTGGTCTGATGTCACAGCCCCAGGGTACACCACCCCATGTGCCATATGGTTGGTACTTAAAGTAAAATGGGATGTTCCTCAAAATGTTCACCAGGCAAACAGTGCTTACCACGGCTGCTGCTGTTTTCTCAGAGCAATATCTGGCTTTCAGATTGTGGCAGCAAATGGCTACAAAGCAGTCAAAGGTAAAAGTGATGGTCAACCAGACGGAGCAGTCAATCGCAGCATAGCCCAGTATGGCATTTGCACTACACACCGCTCTATAGAAGAGGAAGGAGAATGGGAAATACACATAACAGAGTACATCGATGATGACACAGAAGAGAACGGCCAGTAGATCCGCCATTGCCATGGACATTAGGTAGATGGATATACCTTTAGTGACCCCGCACTTTCCCTGAGAGAGAACCATAATCGTCATCAAATTAGCTGTAAGATAAGTTCAGACGTTGATGAATATTAAAGATGTTGGAGCATCATTGTTACATTGTGGTACAAAGAAAGAGTTCATCCATCATATAAAATAGCCAAAGTTAATATTAAGCATAGTCAGGCAAATCAAATTGCAGTTTTCCAGTGGTTTCAAAACTATTGAACCAATCTCATTAACTTTACCTGCATCAGGATAAAATACAGAAATGTTGGTTATCTTAACGTTTGCAAACACTTTTCATCACCTCCAAACTTCCGAAAGTGCTTCAAAATCCAACAACGTTTTGAAATGTATTCCTTCCTTGTTCTAAGTTCAGGTCGTTCTGCTATAACACAGTGCAAATTAACAATAACACAATTGATGAATAGTGGATGTTGTTTGGATCACGCGAGTTTCTACTAAATGGGTATAGTGATTTTCCAACAGCGATCTTCTATAGTACAATTTTCTATAGCACGAGACCACAGAGGAGCACTACGTCGTGTAATAGCAGACCTTCCTACTTCTGCTAATCTCAGTGTGTGTCTTGGGTACAGCTGATTATCAGGAAAAACCCAACTGGTTCATTTATGCCTTTTAGGGATGGAAACCTGTCACCTTTACCCAGTCTGGTCCACATGTGACTACAGATCCACAGCAATGTGGTTGACTCTTAACTGCCCTTTGAAAAATTTGGAACGGAAAATAAATGGCACCGAGCTAGCGACAATGAATTAAATATATCCAGATTTCCTTTTGAGAGGCACATCCCTTAAGGAAGTGAACACTGGTCTCTTCCCCCACCCACAGCATGCGGAAGGGAATAGGATGCCATATGTGCAGGAAGGATCTGACTGGACCCACTATTCCAAGTTGTACAAAAGTTATGTCTGGGGCTTTGTTTTTTTCTAAGTTCTGGTGAAAGTGATTTCCATCAAATGACTTCCACAGTCTGCACAGGGGACTGTTCAAATAGGAAAGACCCTCTCTTCTCCCATCAGATGAACACTGCCTGAGGGGATCTAAAACCACCTTCACAAAGGGCCGAGTGGGAGAGGCAGATAGAGTTGAATTTAGATAAATGTCTATGAGGTACTTCATTTTGGAAAGGCAAACCAGGGCAGGACTTATCCACTTAATGGTAAGGTCCTGGGGAGTGTTGCTGAACAAAAAGACTTTGGAGTGCAGGTTCATAGTTTTTCAAAAGTAGAGTCACACGTAGATAGGATAGTGAAGAAGGCGTTTGGTATGCTTTCCTTTATTGGTCAGGGTATTGAGTACAGGAGTTGGGAGGTCATGTTGCAACTGTATAGGACATTGGCTAGGCCACTTTTGGAATATTGTGTGAAATTCTGGTCTCCCTGCTACATGAAGGGTGATGCAAAACTTGAAAGGGTTCCAAAAACATTTATAAGGATGTTGCCAAGTTTGGAGGGTTTGAGCTCTCGGGAGAGGCTAGATAGGCTGGGGTTGGTTTCTCTGGAGCGTCGGGTGCTGAGGGGAGATATTACAATAGTTTATAAAACCATGAGGGGCATGGACCAGGTGAATAGAGAAGGTCTTTTCCCTGCGATGAGGGAGTCCAGAACTGGAGGGCATAGGCTTAGGGTGAGAGGGGAAAGATATAAAAGGGACATAAGGGGCAACATTTTCACACAGAGGGTGGTGCGTGAATGGAATGAGCTGCCAGAGGAAGTGGTGGAGGCTGGTACAATTACAATATTTAAATGCATCTGGATTGGTTTCAAGGGATTTGGATCCAATGCTGGCAAATACGACCAGATTTACAGGTATTAAGATTATCTGGTTGGATGGACAAGTTGGACTGAAGAGTCTGTTTCCCTGCTGTATATCTCAAAGACTCTATGGCTCCGTAAGGTTTTTTTTTAATCCTTGGAACCATTCTGTTCACTCTCCAGCACCCCATCTGGAGCATGACATAGACAACTAACAAAACATATTTACAAGGATGTTATCCCGATTGAAGGGTTTGAGTTATAAGGAGAGTTTGGTTAGGCTGGGACTTTTCTCCGTGGAGCATCAGAGGCTGAGGGGTGACCTTATTGAGGTTTATAAAATCATGAAGGACATGGATAGGATAAATAGACAAGGTCCTTGCCCCAGTTTGGGGAATTCAATACAAGGGGGCATAAGTTTCAGGTGAGAGGGGAAAGATAGAAAAGGGACTAGAGAGGCAACTTTTTCACACAGAGGTTGGCTCGAACTGAAAGAGTAAGTGATGGAGGTGGTTACAATTACAACATTTTAAAAACGTTTGCACAGCTACATGAACAAGACAGGTTCAGAAGGATGTGGGACAAATGTTGGCAAATGGGACTAGTTTAGCTTAGGAAACCTGGCCAGCACAGACGGGTTGGGCTGAAGGGTCTGTGAAACTCTATAACAATATATCATTCATCAAATATCTTACCCAGGAACACAGGTAGAAATACACTCATTTAATGAAGGAGAAGGATCAGCTCACCTGGAACACAGAGAACGGTGAGGAAATGAAAGAAAATATTTAGGATCTGCAGTATTATTGGTCCTTGCATTGTTCACGATAAGCAATCCTATTCACCAAATCTACAGTTCAGATTCCCAAGTTAAAAAGGCCACCTTACTTATACAGCCAGGTAAACCCCTTGTGGCACAGTCACTGTCAGTCCAGTACATTGGACACCACACTAAGACTGCCTTATCATTTTGGGAATTCCCTCAGCTCTGGTTTTTTTTATTACATTGAAATGGAACTGTTTCTGAAGTGAATTCCCAAAGGACTCTCATTAACTCTCCGATGTGTTTGTTTCTCAATCTGATTCTTTCAGCACTGGCTTTCACCGGTTTTTTTAAAAAAAAAACACTCTTTCTATTTTTACTTCACATGTCAAGCACTGGGTACGCTATTGTCAATGGAATAGACGACACCCAGACTTGTGAGCCAAAGAGAGAGGGAGCTCCCAAATAAATCTGATGTGTTAAACAGAAGGCTGTGGTGTAGTGATACTGTCACTGGACTGGGATCCCCAGTTCCGAGGAAGTATCACTCAACCCAAAATGTTACCTCTGATTTCTTTCCACAGACACTGCCACACCTGCCGAGCTTTTCTAGCAATTTCTGTTTTCTGTTAGAATCCCCAGCTGTTGTTCAAATCCCACCATGAAATGTGGTGAAATATGTGTTCATTTTTTAAAAAAAAACATTTGAAATAAAATATCTCTTCCAATTGATTGTGATTTAAGAACCCACCTGGTTCACTGCTACCCCCTAGTGACAGTTACCCCTTAACTAGTCTGGCTGACATGTGGTTCCACCAGCGATGTCATGGACTCTTAACTGTCCTCTGGGCAATTGGGGATTAGATTAGATTTCCTACAGAGTGGAAACAGGCCCTTCGGCCCAACATGTCCACACCGACCCTCCAAAGAGCAACCCTCCCAGACCCATTTCCCTCTGACGAATGCACCTAACACTATGGGCAATTTAGCACGGCCAATTCACCTGACCTGCATATCTTTGGACTGTGGGAGGAAAGCGGAGCATCCGGAGGAAGCCCACGCAGACACGGGGAGAATGTGCAAACTCCACACAGAAAGTTGCCCAAGGCTGGAATCGAACCTGGGACCCTGGTGCTGTGAGACAGCAATATTTGGAGGTGATAAAGCCGCTGCTCCCCTTAATTGAAGGATCAACAACGAGGGGGCGGGGGGGGGGGGGGGGCATCATTTTAAAGTGAAAGACAGGAGGTTTTGAGGGGTTTTGGTGTAAAGGAATATCACCCAGAGAGTGGTAGGGATCTGGAATGTACTGCATGAGGGGGGGGAATTGAGGCAGGAAACCTCACAACATTTCCAAAGGACTTGGATCAGCACTTGAGGGGTCATAATATTCAAGGTTTTTGGCCGAGCACTGCAAAGTGGGTCTACCATAGATCAGGAGCTTTTTTTAATCAGTGTGTACACTATAGACTGCAGGGCCTTTATTGTACTGTTTGTGAGCAGTTGTGCAACTATGGTGCAAAAGGAAAGGGGACAGCTTTAGATACGCACTCATTTACACACAGTTAAATATCACCCAACACCACGTTATAGTCCAACAGGTTTATTTGGAAGCACTAGCTTTCGGAGCGCTGCTCCTTCATCAGGTGGATGTCAAGCATAAGAGCACACGACACAGAGTTTATAGTGAAAGATTACAATGTCATGCAACTGAAATGATACATTGAACAAACCTGGATTGTTGTTAAGTCTTTCATCTTTTGGGTTGCAGGTTTTGGTTCATTAATATGCAAATCCCAGAACTTCTGTTAAGTCACCTTCTCGAGATAACTTAAGGTTTTATAACAAAAGGTGACACCTCAGCTCAGACAATGCATTAAAATGTGTGAGGCTAGAGTCTGTCGAAATCCCAGTCTTGAGTCAGACTGGTTCTATTTCCAAAATGGAATTTACAAAATATTACATGGATTGATTGCCTGTAGATTGTGCATTTTTGAGCTATATATAATTCTGTAAATACAATTTCACTCCATTGACTGATATATGTGTGTGCGTGCCGAGAGAGAGAGAGAGAGAGAGAGTGAGTGTGTGCATGTGAGTGTGTGTGTGTCAGTTTGAGTGCACATGAGACAGTGTGCGTTTGCATCTGTGAAAGCTTGGTAAAGTAAATGTGTGCGTGTGATGGATTATATGCCCGTGAAAGGGTAAGTGCATGGGTGTGAGTGTAAGAGGGGGGTGTATGTGTGTGTGTGCGTATGAGAGAGAGCTTGTGTAAGACAGAGGGTCTGCGTGAGTGTGTGAGCATGTAAGAGTGTGTGTGTATGTATGCTTCTATGTGTGTGTATGTGTGAGAGTGTATAGTGTAATGGGGTCACCTGTAGTGTGACATAAACGCAAGGTCCCAGTTGAGGCCATCGTCATGGGTACTGAACTTAGCTAGCAGGGTCTGTTCACCCAATTTGTTCACTATATCATTTCAGTTGCATGACACTGTAATCTTTTGTGATGAATTCTATGTCATTTTCTTCTTATGCTCCGCAACCATCTGATGAAGGATCAGTGCTCTGAAAGTTTGTGCTTGTAAATAAACCTGGTGTTGAGTGATTTTTAACTTTGTCCACCCCAGTCCAACACTGGCTCCTCCACATCACAATTACACACAGTCACTTATTTCCACACACACTCACACATTCGGTTATACACAAAGACCTTTTCATACACACACACATACATGCACATTCATTTGCACACACAAAATCATTCATACACGCGCACACACACTCTCTCACACATGCATACACACACGCTCACATATAGGTACGCATACTCACATACACACTTACACACACATGCACACTCACACACACACTTTCACACGCGCACACAAACACACAAAGAGGGAAAATGGTAGCCATGATCTGTCTAAAGGGAGGTGCCAGAACACACTGCATATTTGATCTACACGACGGTCTTGTTCAAACACTGACAGAGGAGAACTTCTCTCTAAGGAACCCAGTTTGCAGTGCATTTCTGCATTTAAATATTTCTCAACACCCATCATGTGTGACACTCCAAGGTCTAGCTCAAGGATGGGATAATCGAGATAGATCTTCCAGGCAGTCGATATATGCATTGCTCAAAATTTGCATTCTCGGTTCTTGTCGTTTTTTTTTTGAAAAACTCATGCTGGAGGTAACAAGTCAATATGTCCTTCAGTGATTTGGTGCAATGGTCTGTCATCACGGCAACATGAGGGTGAAACACCACAACTGTTGGAAATCAGATTCTAATCAAGATTGCATCACCTCAGATACTTACTCTGTTGTTGTCTACACTGATGCTCCAAATCTGCTGAGCATTCCTAACGTTGGCTGAATTTAGTACAGAGGTACTGTGTCTGTTACTTTGAATTTTTCAAGGTGATGGCATGTTAGGGAGGGGATGACACAAAAGAAAGCAGGCAGCAAACTCTGTAGCTTTGTTGAATAGAGATAAACATCTCTGTAACCTAATCTGTTTCTATAAGGTATTATTCCTCATCGTGTTGAGTTGCAGCCATTATTCTTTATGTTTCGTGTGTGTATGTGAGTGAGTGAGTGTAAATGCTGTGTCTGTGAGTGTGTGTGCGTGTGAGAGTGTGCGTGTGTATACGTGTGTGTGCATGCATGAGAGAGCATGTGTGTGAGTGGGTATATGTGTATGAATGTGTCTATGTGTATGAGTGAGTGAGCAAGTGACTGTGTGCATGTGTGTATGTGTATATGAGTGAGTGTCTGTGTGTCGGATGTAGGTTTGCTCGCTGAGCTGGAAGGTTTGGTTTCAGACGTTCTGTCACCATACTAAGTGACATCATCAGTGAGCCTCCAGTGAAGCACAGGTGGTATGGCCCACTTTTTATTTATGTTTTTATGTTTCCTTGGGTTGGTGATGTCATTTCCTGATCTGTTTCTCAGGGCGGGGGGTGAGAGAATGAGTGTGTATTTGTGTATGTATGTATGTGAGTGTGAATGTGTGAGTGAGCCTGTGTTTTTTGTGTGAGAGTGTGTGGGAGAGAGTGTGTCAGTGTGTGTGAGACTGAGTGTGCGTGTGCGAATGAGTGTATGTCTGTGTATATGTGTGTGTGCATCTGTGTGTATCTGTGTGTGAGAGAGAGAGTGTGTTTGTGAGTTTTTATGTGAATGTGAGTGTCTATATATTGAAACTCAATATCACAGTATACAAACCAGTTACACACAAAATCACCGTGTTCCTTTCTGACTGATAGAATAGCAATAAGGCAGTTGTTTCAGCTCCACTGTGACCCCTTGAGCACAGTGTCTGGTGATGGTGTGATTCAAGTCATTCCAAAAGTTTATGGGTCCTGCTATGTGTCACAGAACATGACATCTTTGTGCCTAACTGTAATATAACAAGATTAGAAGGGAGAGGCAAAGAAAATACAAGTTAGAAAAGGTAGACAGATCAATCTCTGATTTCTGTGACATGTAGATGGTGGGACATTGGCACCATTACATTGAGTGACGGTGGTAGCCCTAATGTTGGTCAGACAGTGGATTGTGTAACAGTAGCTTTTATTTTTTGGATCATAGAGTCATACAGCATGGAAACAGACCCTTCGGCCCAACCAGTCCATGCCGACCATAGTCCCAAGCTAAACTATTCCCCCCTGCCTGGTCCTGGCTCATCTCCCTCCAACCCTTTCCTGTTCATGTCCTTATCCAAAGGTCTTTTAAATGTTGTAACTGTCCCCACCCCACCCCCCACCCCCCCCACACCCACTTCCTCAGGAAGCTCATTCCACACATGAACTTTGCATCTTATGTCTTTTTTTAAATCTCTCTCCTCTCACCTTAAAGATTATCACCCGTAGTTTTGAAATTCCCCTCCTTTGGGAAAAGACAATGATCATGAACTCGGTCTATTTTATAAACATCTATCAGGTCACCTCCCAACCTCCTGCACTCCAATGAAACAAGTCCCAGCCTTTCTTTATAACTCAAACCTTCTGAAACTGGCAACATCCTGGTAAATCTCTTCTGAACCCTCTCCAGCTTAATAATATCCTTCCTATAACTGAGTCTAAAAATGGAAAAGGTTACCACTTCAAACTGAGGGACAGTGGAGAAACAGATTGCAGTTAAGAAAATGAATGATCTGTGGGAATTTGTTGTAAATTGGACTTATTCAAGCAGTAGGATACAATGCTGGATGCTTCCGTTGGAATCATAGAATCATAGAATCCCGACAGTGTGGAAACAGGCCATTTGGCCCAACAAGTCAACACCGACCCTCCAAAGAGTTACCCACCCTGACCCACTCCCCTTCTACACTACACTAACCCCTAACTAATGTGGCCCCTGAACACAATGGGCAACGTAGCATGGCCGATTCACCCTAACCTGCACATCCCTGGGCACTGTGGGACAATTTCCCATGGCCAATCCACCCTAACCTGCACATCCCTGGACACTAAGGGACAATTTCCCATAGCCAACCCACCCTAACCTGCACATCCCTGGGCACTATGGGACAATTTAGCACGGCCAATCCACCCTAACCTGCACATCCCTGGACACTATGGGACAATTTAGCATGTCCAATCCACCCTAACCTGCACATCCCTGGACACTATGGGACAATTTAGCATGTCCAATCCACCCTTACCTGCACATCCCTGGACACTATGGGACAATTTCCCATGGCCAATCCACCCTAACCTGCACATCCCTAGACTCTATGGGACAATTTAGCACGGCCAATCCACCCTGACCTGCACATCCCTGGACACTTTCGGATAAGTTAGCATGAAAATGTGTTGCTGGAAAAGCGCAGCAGGTCAGGCAGCATCCAGGGAACAGGAGAATCGACGTTTCGGGCATAAGCCCTTCTCCGATAAGTTAGCATGGCCAATCCACCCTAACCTGAACATCCCTGGACACTATGGGACCATTTCCCCTGGACAATCCACCCTAACCTGCACATCCCAGGACACTATGGGACAATTTAGCGTGGCCAATCCACCCTAACTGACACAACCCTCAACACTAAGGGCAAATTAGCATGGTCAATTCACCCAACCTGTACATCTTTGGATTTGGTCAGTATGAGTCCAGGGGCTAGTTTGCTCAGTGACAGCCTTTTGATTGGTTTTTCAACCACAGCTGCTTGTGTGTGTTCAAGAGGACTCAGCATAGTAACAACCGCCTGATTGGTTCCTGGGAAATCGGCGACAGTTTTATGTTTGGACAATGAAGCATGTCCAGCCAGTGCAGGAGAAACCATCTCATTCCTTTCTGTGAGTAAAAGGGAGTAAAAGGAGATCCCAAGCAACAAGTTATTCTTCCACCCCCATAAAAACTCTAATTGAAAAGGAAAATGGGTAAATCAAAATTACTTCAGGTACTCTGAAAGGATGAGTTTTCTTTTAAAATGTCATGCTGTGGTGTATTCACACCTTGTATCATCCTCAAACAGTTGAAAGGAATCAGAAGAAGACTGAAGGAAAGCATTGAAATGACACCCGGACTGGTGCCAGGACTCTGCTTTACTGGTAATTACTTGTCTTATTTCTGTCTTATCTTCTCGCCTTGTGCATCTGCTTCTATGTGCATGGAATTTTTATTGGAACGTGTAGAATTGATTTTAAAGAGAATTAAAGGTTAATAATTCTTGCTTCTTTTCGACCAGCAGTTAAGAACAATCTATTTACAATAAATAAACGTCTGGGTTTGGTAGTCTGCTAAATCAGGGACTTTGGATAGTTTGATTATGTATTTTTATATTTGTGCTGACACCAGTGTGGTACTGGATTCCTAATTCCCAATTAATGGTCAGCCCTCTAGTCTTCCAGGACAATGATGACTTTACCGCTTTACCTCAGAGAGTCACAACAGTTGATTCAAGATGCTTGCAGGTCAGGTGAATGGGTGAATGGCCTTTGTGCTGTGTCCTTTCAAACTGCAGTTTCCGGCTTCTGGCAAAGAGAGAGAGTGGTGCTGGAAACACACAGCAGTTCAGGCAGCATCCGAGGAGCAGGAAAATCAACGTTGTGGGCAAAAGCCCTTCATCAGGAATTCCTGAAGAGCTTTTGCCCGAAATGTCGATTTGCATGCTCCTCGGATGCTACCTGAATTGCTGTGCTTTTCCAGCACCACACTAGTCCAGAATCTGGATTCCAGCATCTGCAGTCATTGTTTTTAGTAAAGAGAGAGAGAGAGATTCTGCCTTTCTTATTACCTGCAGTACAGGGTTGATGAGGAATTTTGTTCACTGAGACTCACACAGTACACACTTTCACCCACTGGCACACAATGAATTGTCTTGAAACTATCTGTTAGTATCTGCTTCCGTGTACTCTTTAAGGGCGACATCACAAACATTGTACTAAATGGTGTGGTGGCTCAGTGGTTAGCACTGCGGTCTCATGGCATTAGGAACATTGGTTCAATTCCACCCATGTCTGTGTGAGATTTGCAAACTCTCCTTCTGTCTGTGTGGGCTTCCTCTGGGTCCTCCAGTTTTCGCCCACAAGCCAAAGGTGTATGGGTTAGGGTGGATTGGCCATGGGAAATTATCCCATATTGCCAAGGGATGTGCAGGTTAGGGTGGATTGGCCATGGGAAATTATCCCATATTGCCCAGGGATGTGCAGATTAGGGTGGACTGGCCATGGGAAAGTGTCCCATAGTGCCCAGGGATGTGCAGGTTAGGGTGGATTGGCCATGGGAAATTGTCCCATAGTGCCCAGGGATGTGCAGGTTAGGGTGGATTGGCCATGGGAAATTGTCCCATAGTGCCCAGGGATGTGCAGGTTAGGGAGGATTAGTCATGGGAAATTGTCCCATAGTGTCCAGGGATGTGCAGGTTATGGTGGGTTGGCCATGGGAAATTGTCCCATAGTGTCCAGGGATGTGCAGGTTAGGGTGGGTTGGCCATGGGAAATTATCCCATAGTACCCAGGATTGTGCAGGTTAGTGTGGATTGGCCATGGGAAATTGTCCCTTAGTGCCCAGGGATGTGCAGGTTGGGGTGGATTGGCCATCCTAAATTGTCCCATAGTGCCCAGGGATGTGCAGGTTAGAGTGGATTGGCCATCCTAAAATGTCCGATAGTGTCCAGGGATGTGCAGGTTAGGGTGGATTGGCCATGGGAAATTGTCCCATAGTGCCCAGGGATGTGCAGGTTAGGGTGGATTGGTCATGGGAAATTGTACTATAGTGCCCAGGGATGTGCAGGTTAGGGTGGATAGGTCATGGGAAATTGTCCCATAATGCCCAGGGATGTGCAGGTTAGGGTGGATTGGCCATGGGAAATTTTCCCATTGTGCCCAGGAATATGCAGGTTAGGGTGGATAGGTAATGGGAAATTGACCCATCGTGTCCAGGGATGTGCATTTTAGGGTGGGTTGGCCATGGGAAATCGTCTGATAGGCTCCAGGGATGTGCAGGTTAGGGTGGATTGGCCATGGGAAATTTTCCCATTGTGCCCAGGAATATGCAGGTTAGGGTGGATAGGTAATGGGAAATTGACCCATCGTGTCCAGGGATGTGCATTTTAGGGTGGGTTGGCCATGGGAAATCGTCTGATAGGCTCCAGGGATGTGCAGGTTAGGTGCAATAGTCAGGAGTAAACGTAGAATAACAGGGCAGGGGAATGGGTCTGGATGAGTTGCTCTTCGGAGGGTCGGTGTGGACTTGTTGAGCTGAAGGACCTGTTTCCACTCTGTAGACAATCTATGGTGTGGATGCCCGTTGAGCTGTTAATGGTGGCAAGAGAGAAAAAGAGATGTGAATTAGGTGTAATTTAAGGTGCAATAGGGAGAGAGTGGTTCTTTACCACTTAGAGAGCATAAGCAAGACCATAAGCAAGTCAAGGTTGTGAGGTGGGATGTGAGGGAGCGATAAATAGAGAACCAGCATCATGCAGGGGGCATATCTTGGTGCTTGCTTGAAAGTTTCTACACATCGACAGGACGCACCCGTGAGTATTTGAGTACAGGAGCAGGGATAGAGTCACAGAGACAGCCCCTTTCATCTTTAACTGGTCCACACTGACCAAAATGTCCGTCCATCCTAACCCCCCATTTCCCCGCACTTGGCCCATATCCTTTTAATCCTTTCCTACCCATGTATTTGTCCAAATACCTTTCAAATGTTGTTGATGTACCCGCCTCAACCACTTCCTCAGACAGCTCATTCCATATGCGTACCACCCTCTGTGTAAAAAAAGTTGTCCCTTAGGTTCCCTATTATTCTTTCCCCTCTGACCTTAAACTGATGCCCTCTAGTCCTCGATTCCCCAACCTGGGGAAAAGACTGAGTACATTCACCCTATCCATGCCTCTCATGATCTTATACACTTCGGTAAGGTCCCCTCACATGAAGGTCTTTTGCCCGAAACGTCGTTTTTACTGCTCCTCGGATGCTGTGCTTTTCCAGCATCACTCTAATCGAGACTCAGGTTTCCAGCATCAGCAGTCATTGTTTTTACCTAAGGTCCCCCCCTCAGTCTCCTACTGTTGAAAGAAAAAAGATCCTAGCTTGTCTAACCTCTCCCTAAACTCAGACCATTGAATCCTGGCAACATCCTTGTCAATTTATCGCTGCAATCGTACAGTGTCTCCGTGAGACCACGCATTCAGTATTGGGTACAGTGTGGGATCTCTGCATCTGAAGAAAGATGCTCTGGTGATGGAGAGAGTGCAGTGAAGATTTCCCAGGCTGATTCCTGGGATGACAGGACTGATGCATGGAGAAGGTTCGGTCAGTTTGGATTATATTCACCGGAAGAATGGAGACCGGGGAATCTTGTACGAAACAAAAAAGTTCAAACACCAGACACGGTAGACGCAAGAAGGATGTTCCAAATGACGGGGGAGACAAGAATCGAGGAGTCACAGGCTAAAGATATGGGGTAGGCCCTTTCGGACTGTGATGAGGAGAAATGTCTTCACCCAGAGAGTGGGGGGGGGGGGGGGGGGGGGTCCCTGTGGAATTCTCGCCCACAGAAACTAGTTGAGGCCAAAATATTGAATGTTTTCAAGGTGTTAGATATAATTCTCAGAGCTCAAAGGGCCAAAAAACATGGGGAGAAAGTGGGAACAGGGGACTGATTTATATGATCAGCCAAGGTCACACTGAACATGTAGCAGGCTTGAAGGGCCGAATGGCCGACTGCTTTTCCTATAATCTATCTTTCTATAAGTAATGCAGATGGAAGGTAGCTTTAAATATGACAGTTTTGATCCGGAAACAAACTGTATGGAGTGGCCACTGTGGTTGAGGTGATTTGACGGGGCATGCAAATGAACAGCAACAACAATGTACACTTGTGGAGTAACTTTCAGTAACATGAAACAACTTCACTGGAGCGCGATAAAACAAAGGCTGCCACTGAGCCACAAGCGGAAATGTTAGGAGAGTGGTCACGGAGTTTGAACGAGAGAAGAGGGGGAAGGGAGTGGAAGATATTCCAGAGCTTCCATCCCCCACCAATGCTCAGTAACAGCAGTGTGTACCATCCCCTCCCTCCCCCCACCGACACTCAGTAACAGCAGTGTGTACCATCCCCTCCCTCCCCCCACCGACGCTCAGTAACAGCAGTGTGTACCATCCCCTCCATGTCCCCCCACCAATGCTCAGTAACAGCAGTGTGTACCATCCCCTCCCTCCCCCACCGACCCTCAGTAACAGCAGTGTGTACCATCCCCTCCCTCGCCCCACCGACGCTCAGTAACAGCAGTGTGTACCATCCCCTCCCTCCCCCCACCGACGCTCAGTAACAGCGGTGTGTACCATCCCCTCCCTCCCCCCACCGACCCTCAGTAACAGCAGTGTGTACCATCCCCTCCCTCCCCCACCGACCCTCAGTAACAGCAGTGTGTACCAACCCCTCCATGTCCCCCCACCAATGCTCAGTAACAGCAGTGTGTACCATCCCCTCCCTCGCCCCACCGACGCTCAGTAACAGCAGTGTGTACCATCCCCTCCCTCCCCCCACCGACGCTCAGTAACAGCGGTGTGTACCATCCCCTCCCTCCCCCCACCGACCCTCAGTAACAGCAGTGTGTACCATCCCCTCCCTCCCCCACCGACCCTCAGTAACAGCAGTGTGTACCATCCCCTCCCTCCCCCACCGACGCTCAGTAACAGCAGTGTGTACCATCCCCTCCACCCCCCCACCGACGCTCAGTAACAGCAGTGTGTACCATCCCCTCCACCCCCCCACCGACGCTCAGTAACAGCGGTGTGTACCATCCCGTCCCTCCGCCCACCGATGCTCAGTAACAGCAGTGTGTACCATCCCCTCCCTCCCTCCCCCACCGACCCTCAGTAACAGCAGTGTGTACCATCCCCTCCCTCCCCCCACCGACACTCAGTAACAGCAGTGTGTACCATCCCCTCCCTCCCCCCACCGACACTCAGTAACAGCAGTGTGTACCATCCCCTCCCTCCCCCCACTGATGCTCAGTATCAGCAGTGTGTACCATCCCCTCCCTCTCCCCCACCGACCTTCAGTAACAGCAGTGTGTACCATCCCGTCCCTCCCCCCACCGACCCTCAGTAACAGCAGTGTGTACCATCCCCTCCCTCCCCCCACTGATGCTCAGTATCAGCAGTGTGTACCATCCCCTCCCTCTCCCCCACCGACGCTCAGTAACAGCAGTGTGTACCATCCCCTCCCTCCCCCCACCGACGCTCAGTAACAGCAGTGTGTACCATCCCCTCCCTCCCCCCACCGACCCTCAGTAACAGCAGTGTGTACCATCCCCTCCCTCCCCCCACCGACCCTCAGTAACAGCAGTGTGTACCATCCCCTCCATTCCCACACCAATGCTCAGTAACAGCAGTGTGTACCATCCCCTCCCTCCCCCCACTGATGCTCAGTATCAGCAGTGTGTACCATCCCCTCCCTCTCCCCCACCGACCTTCAGTAACAGCAGTGTGTACCATCCCCTCCCTCCCCCCACCGACCATCAGTAACAGCAGTGTGTACCATCCCCTCCCTCCCCCCACTGATGCTCAGTATCAGCAGTGTGTACCATCCCCTCCCTCTCCCCCACCGACGCTCAGTAACAGCAGTGTGTACCATCCCCTCCCTCCCCCCACCGACGCTCAGTAACAGCAGTGTGTACCATCCCCTCCCTCCCCCCACCGACCCTCAGTAACAGCAGTGTGTACCATCCCCTCCCTCCCCCCACCGACGCTCAGTAACAGCAGTGTGTACCATCCCCTCCCTCCTCCCACCGATGCTCAGTAACAGCAGTGTGTACCATCCCCTCCCTCCCCCCACCGACGCTCAGTAACAGCAGTGTGTACCATTCCCTCCCACCCCCCACCGACGCTCAGTAACAGCAGTGTGTACCGTCCCCTCCCTCCTCCCACCGACGCTCAGGAACAGCAGTGTGTACCATCCCCTCCCTCCCTCCCCCACCGACCCTCAGTAACAGCAGTGTGTACCATCCCCTCCCTCCCCCCACCGACACTCAGTAACAGCAGTGTGTACCATCCCCTCCCTCCCCCCACTGATGCTCAGTATCAGCAGTGTGTACCATCCTCTCCCTCTCCCCCACCGACCTTCAGTAACAGCAGTGTGTACCATCCCCTCCCTCCCCCCACCGACCCTCAGTAACAGCAGTGTGTACCATCCCCTCCCTCCCCCCACTGATGCTCAGTATCAGCAGTGTGTACCATCCCCTCCCTCTCCCCCACCGACGCTCAGTAACAGCAGTGTGTACCATCCCCTCCCTCCCCCCACCGACGCTCAGTAACAGCAGTGTGTACCATCCCCTCCCTCCCCCCACCGACCCTCAGTAACAGCAGTGTGTACCATCCCCTCCCTCCCCCCACCGACCCTCAGTAACAGCAGTGTGTACCATCCCCTCCATTCCCACACCAATGCTCAGTAACAGCAGTGTGTACCATCCCCTCCCTCCCCCCACTGATGCTCAGTATCAGCAGTGTGTACCATCCCCTCCCTCTCCCCCACCGACCTTCAGTAACAGCAGTGTGTACCATCCCCTCCCTCCCCCCACCGACCATCAGTAACAGCAGTGTGTACCATCCCCTCCCTCCCCCCACTGATGCTCAGTATCAGCAGTGTGTACCATCCCCTCCCTCTCCCCCACCGACGCTCAGTAACAGCAGTGTGTACCATCCCCTCCCTCCCCCCACCGACGCTCAGTAACAGCAGTGTGTACCATCCCCTCCCTCCCCCCACCGACCCTCAGTAACAGCAGTGTGTACCATCCCCTCCCTCCCCCCACCGACGCTCAGTAACAGCAGTGTGTACCATCCCCTCCCTCCCCCCACCGATGCTCAGTAACAGCAGTGTGTACCATCCCCTCCCTCCCCCCACCGACGCTCAGTAACAGCAGTGTGTACCATTCCCTCCACCCCCCACCGACGCTCAGTAACAGCAGTGTGTACCGTCCCCTCCCTCCTCCCACCGACGCTCAGTAACAGCAGTGTGTACCATCCCCTCCCTCCCCCCACCTTGTCACAAAGTATGAAAATATGACTTTCCATCTGGCAGAGAGACTGAAATTTTGACTTTACGTGCAATCTAACAGTAGGACGTTTCTTGGCTCACAGGAAGGTCATTTTTACAAAATAAGAATTCAACATTGCCCCAAGAAAGCAGATACATCTATCCACGCGTGACAATCAGGACGAGGAATTCAAGTGCCAGCCTTCCTCAATGGGTGTTTGGAATGGAAAGGGAACCCAGTTAGGCTTCAGTTTGATAAACCCTTGGTTACACTTGATCTGTGTAAGTTCATCACTGTGTAAGGGACCGCTCCTCAGGAAGATGGTATTGGCCTTTGGAGGATGTACAGTGTGGATTCAGCTGAATGACAGGAGGAGATAAAGGATGGAATTATGTGTGTGGAAAGGGGGAAACAGGAACGGGTGTGTGGGTGGGGCAAATAGTCCTAAAATGTGAGCCAAGTGCATTGAAGGACTGATATCATAAAGTACCTCAATCATTCAAGTAGAGTGAGGATCTGGAAACCTTCCCCCCAAACACTAACCATGCTGGGAATGAATTGCATCATGCATTGTTAGCACGGACACAATTCTCTTGCACAAACAGACAAAGGGTGAATGTGGAAAATTGGGCTGCACCATCTGTCTGAATGACATGCCACACCAGTGGGCTTCAGAATTCACCCTTTCTGGGTCTCTGAAAGTGGTGTTCAATTGTCCCTTTCAACAGGGGGTTTTCAGGGAGAGCAGAGGAGAGGTGATGGAGAGCTGTCAGCTACTCAGTTATCTTGGTTTAGTTCCCTGCACAGAAAGGACAGATGGAGAGAGAGAGAGAGAGAGAGAGATAGGAGCACACTCTATGTAGTCTGTCGCCCATCCTCAGGGATGATGAACAATAAATGCTGTCCCAGATAGTGATACCCATATCCTGTGACTGAGTAAAACATAAAAGTAGATGGGTAGGGTGGCAGAGTTGGAGGAACAAGTCTGCAAAGGCCAGAAGTGGCCAAGAACATTACAGCATCGTGAGGCTGGAAGAAATTGCAGCGAGAGGCAGAAATGAAGGGGCTAAAGAAATTAGGAGATTGGGCAGTAACATTTTTGATTCTATGGGGCAGTCATCATCTCTACAGCACAGCACATCGAGTCTACACTGGTCAAAAGCAACCACCTAACTATTCTAATGCCATTTTCTAGCACTTGCTCGATATCCTGGAACATCTCACCATTGTAAGTGCACATCTAAATACTTCTTCAATGTTCGAAGGGTCTCTGCCTCTCCCACTGTCACAGGCAGTGAGTTCCACTTTCCCACTTCTATGTGAGAGCATTTCCCTCACATCCCATCTGAACAACCTGCCTCAACCTCAAATCTATCTCCCTGGTTATCCATGCCTCCAATCAATGGGGAAAGCCTCTTCCTGTCTCTTATGTCTGTGTTCCTCATACAGTTACACATCTTAATCATATCTCCCCTCAGTTACCTCTGCTCCAAGGAAAGAAACCCACTCTGTCCAATTTCTCCACAGAACTGAAACTCTGTCCAGCCCAGACAACAAACTGATAAATCTCCCTCTGTACCCTCTCCAGTGTAAACACACCCCTCCTATCATGTGGATTCCAGAACTGCACACAATACTCTCGCTGTGGTCTAACTGAAGTGCACTGGAAATCCAGCCCCACTATTCACCAAGTTCTCAAGAACATGAACATTTGATGAAAGCACCACATTACCCAATTGTGCACAAATATCCAATTTCTGTTAAAGGAATGTGCACACCTGTTTGTTTTCTCGCATTATTGAGAAAATAGCTATTTAATTGCAATCAAATTATTATGTGTTGAGATATAATAAGATCAAGGAAACACAAATTCATACCTCCATTTCAGATGTGTTGATCCTTTTCAGATCCTTTTGATTTCTTCAAAAGGTTTGATGATGAATGAGGTTGTGGGGACACCAATTCTCAGTCTCCCGTTCACTGCTTGAAAATTTGTCATTTCTGTTTCTCTGGAAGTCATTTCCAACTGTCCCTTTTACCAGAGGGTTTTCAGAGAGAGCAGAGGAACACCAAGAGGGAGTGCTGAACGACCAGGATTTCTCAGGAGAGAGAGGGACATGGATGCTCTGTCTTCACAGGCTGATCCTTACCCTTGTATTGTCCACATGCTTGGTTGTAGTGACCTCCCAGGAAACAAGCAAGAGATTGTCACGGTGGTGAGCTCTCCTGAACACACAACGACTGGTGTTGAGTAAAAGCAAATCAAATTTTGTCTTGCCCTGAACACACCGTCTCTCTCTCTCACACACACACACACATAGACACACATGTGCGCACACACACACCCACACTTTATCCCACGCACACGCGCACATACACACATACGCATACACACACTTTCTCCCTCACACACACACACAAACACATACACTCACACATGCACTCACACACACACTTTCTCCCTCACACATATACAAACACAAACACGCACAGATGCACACACAAACACACACAAACACACACACTTTCTCCCTCACACACACAAACACATAAACTCACACATGCACTCACACACACACACTTTCTCCCTCACACATATACAAACACAAACAAGCACAGATGCACACACAAACACACACACACACACAAACACACACACTTTCTCCCTCACACACACACAAACACACACACATGCTTTCTCCCACACACACAAACACATACACACACACTTACACATACAAACACATACACACACGCTTTCTCCCTCACACACACAAACACATGCACACTCGCTTTCTCCCTCACACACACACATACACCTACACACACAGAAACACACAGAGTATCTCACATGCACAATTTTTCTAAGATATGATCTTGCTGTCTGAACCAGACAACAATGTAAGTAAAACTGTCAATATGCTCAAATAATTATTTTAATATTGAACAAACTTTACTGCTATTTTCTTGATTAAAGAGCAAACTTTGTTCTATTTTTGATCGACAGGCCAACACCCCCTCCATATCTCTGTAACCCACACCAGCTCCTACACCCCCTCCCTACCTCTGTAATCTCCTCCAGCCCCTACACCCCCTCCCTATCTCAGTAACCCCCTCAAGTCCCTACAACCCCTCCCTAACTCTGCAACACCCTCCAGTCCCTGCAACCCCTCCCTATCTCTGTGACCTCATCCACCCCTACACCCCCTTCCTATCTCTGTAACCCCCTCCAGCCCCTACACCTCCTCCCTATCTCTGTAACCCCCTCCAGCCTCTCTACTTCTCCCTACCTCTGCAACTGCACCCAGTCTCTATAGCCCTCCCTACTTTTGTAACACCTTCCCATCACTACACCTCCTCCCTATCTCAGTAACACCCTCCAACTTTTCCAACATCCTCCGTATCTGTTCCACCCTCAGTCCCTCAAACTGTTTGTGGAGATTCCTGAAAGATTGGATGAAAATACACCAGTCCATAGAAGTGAGAAACTTTAGAACCAAATACTTCTATGAAAATACCATTTCTTCAAAAACCATTGTGAACTTGTCTCCATAGACAATGGGAAAGACTGCAGAAGGAACTCGTCAATGAGAAACTGAAATACATGGCAGAGGCATGTGATTTCTCTTTGCATGAGTCTCCTGAAGGACAGGTTTGCATGAAATGTTGAATATTTTGAATGTTAAGCTCATGGAAAACAGTCTTCTGTGCTAAATAAGTGCTTGTTTTTTGTCTCTGTTTTCCAATAAACTTCTGTTGTCAACAAAGCCTTTGATGCCATGGTGTGGGTATGTCACAGTGACAAACCACGAGATTAACAAACCCCAAAAATTAATGATTCCAGAATCAAGGTCACTGTTTAAGGGACGGGATAAACCATTTAAGGCTGACACCAGGACAAATATCTTCAACTATAGTGTGGCGAGCCTCTGGAATTGTTTATCATATCAAACTGCTGAGGGCAAAACATGGAATGTTTTCAAGATGGAGTCAGATATAGTTCTGAAAGCTAAAGGGATCTAAGGGTATAGGGGAGAACGCAGGTACACAGGACTGAATTGGATGATCAGCCATGATCATATCAAATGGGATTGACATTAAATCATTGGGATGAATGGCCTTCTCATGCTCCTATGTTTTATGTTTCAAGATGATCTATCAAGCCAGGTATCATTCTGTCTCATGGGACAATCAGCTTGGACACTATCATGTTGTTGATTTGTTCTCGTTTTGACTAATACCCACTGTCTGTTGTACGTAGAATGAGGAATCTTACTGCTGTGTGCAATGTTTCATTTCTTGTCACTTATAAAGTATCACAATCGGCCATTCTGTGATGTGAGATTTTCCCTCACGTGCTCAGGTACAAAAGGGTAGAAAAATCAAAGAAGGAGTCCATTCTGCCCTCTGAGCCCATTCTGTCACACCATGGCTGCTCCGTCTCTCTCCTTGCTCGACCACCATGCCTCCACATGCCTTGGCACTCTCGCCCAACCAAAACATCACCATCTGAGCGTCAACATGGGCGAGAACTGAACTGAATTCTGGGAGAAAAGGAAGGCTGGTTCTCCAAAGGGAGATTTCAGGGAAAGATCAACTTTATTTCTGATGGAGGCACTCAATGTGTCTGTTCTGGGGCCCTGTTCTGGAGTGGGAGGATCCAACTTCCACATATATTGAATACAATGAGTCCTTTATAGCTCAAATGGTAACTTTCTACAACAGTAGCAGAACAAGGGAGATTTCCCTTGGTTTCGAGCTGAGAATTTATTCGCTGTCCACAATGTCCAGGGGAACAGTATAAACTCACACAACTCTGGGCTTCATCACTACACCCACAGGATCTTGGTGACTGATGTAAGGAGCAAATTCAAATAAGCTCCCCTTTCCAAAACCAATCATAGCCAACGCTGCAATGATCAGTTTGAAAAACAGACCACTTAATTGTTCATGAAAGTCTTGGGGTGGGAAAGGGGAGAGGTTAGGATTTTTATTTTCTTCTATTTTCAAAAGGCCAGTGCAGAGGGAATGTACAACATCACAGGAATTTGCTTAATGAGTCTGCTCAGTACACTGGATGTAACATGGATTATATCACAAGGGGCTCATCTTTCTGTGTATATGAGGAATCATTGACAATTCGGTTTCTGAAATTTGCCTGCTGACTCAGAGAATAGGGTCACCCATCATGCAAAGTCCAATAGTTTGAGAGATTCGGTTTGTTTTCTGCAAGTTACCTTGCAGTTGTCTGTATTCCAGGTGAGAAGATCATCTCACCTTGTTTAAATGATTGTAGTCTGTCTCTATTTAATGGTAAGGCATCAGAAATGTGACTTCGAAATCTGGGACCTTGTGGTATTACAGTGAAGCTATTAACCCAGAAACTGGGAGCACAGAGCATCACATCTCTGCAGTGTTTCATGCATTGTACTTGGGAAAATAGTTGCACTAAGGATGAGAATCTTCAGTGTAGTGATAGATGAAAGAACTTGAGCATTGACTTTAGAACTGAGAGGGACGTTGAGAAATTATTTAGGTTTTTAAAGCTATGACAGTTGTTATGAAGTTGAAGGCATGTACTGTATGTTTAAGAGAGTTGAAAGTTGGCAAGCACCTGTCATGTGACTGACTGCAGGCCCAAAGTGCACTGGAAAATTTGAAAATGTAACCTGTAGCTGTAATTTAGATACCAGAATTATTTTCACAGCAGTCGAGAGAGTGGTGCTGGAAAAGCACAGCAGGTCTGGCAGCATCCGAGGAGCAGAAGAATCAATGTTTCACGCAAAAGCACTTCATCAGGATTATGTCCAAAATGTCTATTGTCCTGCTTCTTGAGCGCTGCCTGACCCGCTGAGCTTTTCCAGCAACACAGTCTTCTCTCTGATCTCCAGCATCTGCAGCCCTCACTTTCTCCTCCTTGTTTACACAGCAGTTCAAATTTAACCAATCAGTTTAAATTATGCCCCAAGATACTAAAACCACTGTCTGGTTTAAAAACATTAAATTGCTGTAAATTTAACAGGGAATTTATTTGTGGAAAGTGGAATTTGGATAGTTCTCTGTCACTCATACTTTAACAGATTACGAGGCGAGGTAAGTTTTTCTGGCTGTTTAGTTTAATTGGCAGAAGAGTTGCCATCATGGTGTAACACAGTGCAAGTAAAGGGTAAATAATGTCTCAATGCAAGATTATTTTTCATGCCAGAGGAAAGGATTTTTGAAAAGGCCAGATGTGAAATAAGATTTGAATCTATGCAACAATCAGGATACTTTTAGTTCCCTTCCTGAGCAGATGTTGGGATAATATAAAGGGGAACAATTTCTAAGGGAGTTTTGAATAAGTGCAGAAAAAGATCAAAATAAAAAAAAAACTGTCAGGAAAGTTCAGAGCAATGAGACTGTGAGGATAGTTGAATATTTCTTTTGAGTCAGTGTTATGAATGGATTGGGATCCTTCTGAACTCTATAATTCTGTCAATCTCTGATGGGTATGTCATCATATAAAACTCAATCGTTGAAGGAGTCTTGTGTAAGTTGCAGCTTTGGATGAGAGAACCACCCAGTTTTGCAAGGACAGGTTAGCTTTCAGAACATGGAACAGTACAGCACAGACACAGGCCCTTCGGCCCATCACGTCCGTGCCAAAAAAATGAACATTCAGAATATATTTTGCGAGCATGTTGTAAAGAAAAGGGATACATGAAAAATATTATTAAAGTTAAAGTAATTGAGGATAGTGAAGCGCATGGGAAAACTTTACTTTCACTGTTTGCTGGGTCTTGAAGCTGAAAGTGGAAATTGCTATTCCTCTGCCTCTTACAACTAAAAGTTTGGATAATCTTCCTGCTGCTAGAATTACAAGTGAGACAATTTTTTAAACTGTATTTGCCTTTGCCAAGTGTGTGTTTACAAGATATTACCATGGATCTGAAAGCTGAATCTCGGCTGGAATAACTAGTTGTAGTCAGGAACAACCATTTAATACATGCTCTTAACTTCAAAGGCAGCAATAAAATGGCTTCTTGATGCAAATAGCATGACAAAATGACTTCTAGGCTGCAAATTGTCAATTCTGCTTAAAACTGCAGAAAATGGCTTTTAACCCTGTTAAAAGCTGAATTAACCACAGTCTGTCTCAACAAAGATTAGCAGACAATGCTTCCTTTATAGTGTAGAAATAATTAGACAAGATAAGACATTACTAACAGAACTTGCAAGTGCAGGTGCAGAGACTAGGTTCACGAGATAGGAGTACTTGAATGTTGAAAAACAAGTACGGTTCCCGGGAAACATCATTGAGCTAAGTTGCTGTCAATCAAGTCATTTCATTAAAATTGATTGTTAATTGTTTGAATGCACTCTGTGATTATAGCCTGCACTTCTCTCAAAAAATGCATAAAATTGTCTTTGTCTTAAGTCATGTACACAGTTTCTCCAAGGAACACGGGAGTGTCTAATGTCTGTGTGACTGGATAATCTGTGCCCGGCCGAGTTTGAATAAAGTGTGAATGCTTGCAGAAACAGAATTGCAAGTGTTTATTGACCGATTATGGAACAGAGAGGATACCGCCAATCCCAGGGATGCAGATCTTCATTACAATATTACACGGATGCTATTCAGTCGTTAAATAAGCTAAAATCATGTTATGTTTCCACTGGAGTTAAGTACATCAAGTCTTCTTTGTTGTGTTTGTATTTTAACTGTAGCATAAGATTGAAGTGTGTTTTGCTTCAAGCCTGGTGTGAAAAATCAAATTTCAGCTGGAGCACAAAACCTTATATTACCTCTAAAAATAAGAAAAGTTAGAGTCTTTGCTATCTTTTTCATATACTTTGAGGGAGTTTGGTGTGATCCATAGCAACTCATTCTGCTGGGGTTGCAAGAACGAGGCAGGTTTTCCTTTTCTTTCAAAAGCTTCTGGATGGTGCTACTTCTGCTTTGTTCTCTCACCTCCCCCGAGTTATAGAGTTGTTGAAAATTCTGAGAAAATAATTTAAGAAATTATTAAAAGTGTCCAGAGGTCTGAGAAAGCTTCTTGTATTCACCAGTGAATTCAGAGTTCAAGAAAGTTTCACATTTCAAGTGTCTGTGATACAACCCCCCATCAAAAGATTTTATAATAACCTAGTATTCATTATTAAGATAGTTGTACTGAAAACTACATTTTTTTTACTTTTATCAGTCTGTTAACATGTGAATGAATGTATATGCGAAGAATTATTGAGTTTAACTTGGAGATATTGTTTAAATTGTCTTATTGACTATGTGTGTACTGCTGTGAATAATTTTATTTGTTACAAACTTGAGCCACAAGATGTATTAGTTATACTCTCTGGTTAAGAACAATTAAGCAAATTTGCAGGACATTGCATGTTTTCATTTGATTGTTTTGCAAATCAGTGATTGGGAGGCAGTTTTGCATTGGCTGGTTCTTCCTCTGTCATAATAATAGATTGATCAGATATTTTAAGCAGAATTGGGCTATTATGTTGGAAGGAAGATTGTACAGGTACACTAAAAGAGACAGAGAACAGCACAACACCCTTGGAAAGGAACACAATCAGTAGTTGTTACATGCTAGCCTTCAAAACAAGTCTTTATTCCAGATTTTAGCAATTTTAAATTTAGCCATTTGTAATAACAGGATTTGAACAAATTCCCCTGGCAGTGTTAACTATGTGCTTTAGCTTGCTAGATCAGTGAGAGTAACACTATAGCACCATCTTTGTCAGTTGTGTGGATATTCACTGTGTCAACCATAGCTTGTGATGCACTGTATCCACAAACTTCTCAATTCATCTTCCAGCCGAATTATGATTCTCTGCTGGGGCAAGTGTGGCATCACCAAAGGCATTTCCCTCGATTTAATCTCCATGGCAACAGCAGATCGATTGGTCATTTTGTTTGGTGTAATAATCAATGTACTTGGTAACAGATATTTCCCACTCTCATTCTTGCTCTACACAGCAGTGTGCAGTGTAAATGCTATGTTGGCCTGTGCTGCTGTTGACTGCTCTGTCTGGTTGACCATCGCTTTCACCTTTGACCGCTTTGTGGCCATTTGCTGCCACAATCTGAAAGCCAGATATTGCTCTGAGAAAACAGCAACAGCCGTGGTAAGCACTGTTTGCCTGGTGAACATTTTTAGGAATATCCCTTTACACTTTAAGTCCCAACCATATGGCATATGGGGTGGGGTGCCCTGGGGTTGTGGCATCAGACCAGAGTTCTTCACCTTGCCAGGATGGGTGGTATTTTTCTGGCTCTGCCAGCTTCTTAATCCATTGATCCCCTACCTCCTCATCCTGCTATTCAATGCTCTGACCGTCAGGCACATTGTCTTGGCAAATCGGGCACGCAGGGGTCTCCGAGCTCCCAGTAACAGGGACCAGGGAGGAGATGCAGAGATGGTCAACAGGCGGAAATCCATCATCCTGCTGTTTGTTGTCTCGGGCAGTTTTATATTGTTGTGGATGACCAAGATCAGTGTTTTCTTACTGATGAAGATTACCAACAACCATTTTTACCCCAGTTATGACCATCCTGTTATGATCGCTGACACATCTGGGACTGTGCTCTTCTACCTGAGCTCCTGTACAAACACTGCCCTTTATGCCCTGACCCAGAGTAAATTCAGAGAGGAGCTGAAGAGGGCTCCGAAATATTCATTCACTCTGATCAATGAATCACTCCCTGCATTTCAGTAACAAACACAGGTGGATCTGCAGCTTCCCAGTGGTACATATCCCTCCGTGGACCTTTCTTGGTCTCAAAGTATTTAATCTTCCTTGACTTTAGCTCAAATCCTGAGTTTAGGGTGGGAACATTTCTCTCATTGCTGAATGCAACACTGTCCAATTCTGGAAGTGTTTCCAAACTCCATTGTTCATGAAGGTTCCTTATCAGAGTTTCTGAGCGCTGGTAAATCTGAAAAGATTCAACCCTCCCTCACACACAAAACCCCATCACCTCCCCTCCCAATGCCCTGAAATTGACAGAACAAAATCTGATCCAAATATCAAAGGCCCGACACCTCATGGCCTCACCTCTTTCAGTGTGGGGTACTGCTGGTATTCCTGATGAGGGCGACCCACTCTGCGAGAATTGGATGGAAATATCTTTATAAAATCAGTGCCTGTGAATGATATGTGAGTGAGTGAATATGATCTATGATGATTGGGCTTACATTTGAGATATTAGCCATGTTGCCTTGTTCAATATCTGTATTGCATTTTGATAAATAAATTGCTATTTTTCACAGCATGACTATGAGACGATTCCCCAGCCTGCAATGTGGCCCTTGTAAATGCAGTGTAGGTCATGTTGTACCTTCTCTGTTAACGACTGATTTTTCTTAGTTTTGGATTTGAACGAGGAGATGAAATTGTTGAATTAAATTTGAACTTTGAGCAGCAATGTATATTTATTTAAAAAGATGACAGAGCAAAACATTGCTTATTACAGTTTGGAAATGGCCTGGAAAGATAATACAGGTTAACACTGCTCGAAGGACACTGCAGACAATTTGGCAACACAATGTTGTTATTTTCGGGGCCTGGCAGATGCTTGTAGTTGAAGTGGTTAATCAAGGGAGGAGCAGTGCTGGTCAGCCAATCCTAACCTGAACCCTAAACCTAACCATAACCCTAGACCTCACCCTAACCCTGGCCACAACCTTAACTCTAACCATAGGCCAAACCCTAACCCTAAAGCTAACCCTAACCTTAATCCTAACCCTAAACATAACGCAAACCAAAACTGTAACCCTAACCCTAATCCTAACCCTAACCTTAACCCTAACCCTAAACCTAACATTAACCCTAACCCTAAACCTGACCCTAAAACTAACCCAAAACCTAATCTAAATTTGACCTCTAACCCTAAACCTACCACTAAACCTAATCCTAACCCTAACCCTAATCCTAATCTAAACCCAAACCCTCACGATTTGACCCTGACCTCCAATCCTTGAATGCCCCTTAAGAAGTCAACCATTCTGGATACTCTTCAATGTCACAGCCCCAGTTCAAAACTGAAAGCAGTGGATGGGAAACACGTGCGAGGTGTTTAATAGCCACATGTTTTTGACCGAAGATTATTATTGATTCCCTTTTTCTCGGAGTCCATGACATATCGAAATTCACTCTACGCACGTTTTAAAAAGGTATTCTTTTATAAAGGTATTCAGAGGATGTATGTATTTATTGTGGCTGAATAAATTGCATGTTGTGAGAGTTGTTCCAGTTCTGTTATAAGAATCTTCAAGTGATGTATGATGCTGTGCTGTCAAAATGATCTTAAACGGCCATAGAAAATAGGATCAGGAGTAGTCCAATCAGGCACTCCACCATCCAGTAGGAACATGGCTGACCATCCAACTCAGTCCCCTGTTCCTGCTTTCTCCATATACCCTTTGATCCATTTGCCCTGACATCGAATATCAGAGCACGAGGAGAGTGATGTGGATCATCAGTTTGCAATCCCATGATGCATTTCATTTTCCATTGCGACTGGGAAAAGTCACATGATATTAAAGTACTCTTTTAACATGGAGACAGACAGATGGATTAAATCATCCTCCCTCCCTCTGTATTCACAACGCTATAAATTTAAATCATTCATAGACCCTTAAAATTGACACAATGCTTCTTAATTAGACTTCTAAATATCTGTTTCAGACTCTGCCAATAACCAATTCGAGACATTGCTTTTTGTGTGTTAAACAAAACACTCAGCAATTTATTAAAAAAAGGAGTAATGTTTGCAGAATAAATATAAACAGCAAAGTAATCCAATTGATCTACACTTTACATTTCTATAGGTTTGTTTTCAGTCTCATTCACACAGCAGATGGACAGACAAAAAAACACACAGTGCTGGGATACATTAAAGGATATAAGAATGCTGGCCAGAGTATTTAAGTGGTTTTTAGGATGGTTCATGGGCAGGGATGTTGGTTTCTTGGTGGATTCTCTGAAGATGTGGATCAGATCCACCTTTACAGTTCACTCAGATAAAGACAATTATGCTTATAACTTAGTTTTCTGTTCTCTGAGCTTCCAAGAGCTGATTAGGGAAGTTGGGTATGAAGATTGAAATCTGTATGCTGTATGCTGAATATTCAGATTGACAGGAAACGCAGTCCAAAGCCAATCCAATCTCTGACTACTCCCTGACAGACTGACCCTCTCCTCCATGATGTCCCAGTTACCATTCAACATCTGCACCCTGCCTTTTCCAGACTTGCTGGAACCCATTCCCAGGGACTGACCTCATCAATAACCAACCTCTGTTATCTGTTTCAAAAAGATGGCGTTAGGGGCTGTCCCTTCAGTGGGAATGATAATGCGAAAGTATATGAATTGTCTAGGATGTAAAATCAATGAATTAAGTTAACAATTTATAAGGAGGGTGACAAAAGATTATTTTTAAAAAACTTGAATTTGGGATGATTCAGTACTAATGAAGATAAGTTTTCTTCTCTGTTGTCTATATATTAGGCACTTGTTGAAGAGATGCATCTTGGGAAAGGGTCTTCATCTCTCTTAAGTGTAGAGGCATGCTTATTATTATCTGTGGACCAAAAATGGAGCAAAATGTTGCTCTTTAACCAACAAAACTGTATAGTAAAATCGGTTCAATATTAAACAATTAGTAGAGCATGTTGACAGATTTATGTACATTATTGTCTTGTTGGGACAGCAAGAGAGTGTCTCAAAAAATTGTTGTGTGTGTGAGAGGGTCTGCGTGTTCCTGTGTGCATGCAATTCTGTGTGAGAGAGCACGTGCATGAGTCTGTGTCTTTGTGTGTGTGTGTGTGTGTGTGTGTGAGAGAGAGAGAGCGTGCATGTGTCTGTGTCTCTGTAAATGTGTGTGTGTGTGCATGTGATTCTGTGTGAGAGAGCACGTGCATGAGTGTATATATGTGTCTGTGTCTTTGTGTGTGTGTGTGAGATAGGGAGCATGCATGTGTCTGTGTCTCTGTGATTGTGTGTGTGCGTGTGTGCATGTGGTTCTGTGTGAGAGAGTGTGCATCAGTGTGTATATGTGTCTGTGTCATTGTGTGTGTTTGTATGTGTGAGAGAGAGAGTGCATGTGTCTGTGTCTCTGTGATTGTGTGTGTGCATGTGATTCTGTGTCAGAGAGCATGCATGAGTGTGTATATGTGTCTGTGTCTTTGTGTGTGTGTGTGTGAGAGAGAGAGTGTACATGTGTCTGTGTCTCTGTGATTGTGTGTGTGTGTCTGTGAGTATATCTGTCTGTGTGAAACAGAAGGAAAGTGTATTTACACGTGGATCTGTGCTTGTGTGTGAAGCAGAGGATATGTTCAGGGCAAGATACAATTTGATTGGTTTTTAATCAGCACCAGTTGTTGTGTGTTCAGGAGAGCTCAGCACATTGACAATCTCTTGTTTGTTTCCTGGGCAGGTCAGTGCAGCCAAGTGTGTGGAGAATACAGGTGTAAGGGCCAGAGCATCCCTATCACTCTCTCCTTTCTACATGGAGAACTGAATGAAGACACCCTGGTAGCTCAGCACTCCCTCTCAGCGTTCCTCTGCTCTCCCTGAAAACCCTCTGCTCAAAGGGACAAATGGAAATCACTTCCACACAAACAGAAATGACAAATTTTCAAGCAGTGAACGGGAGACTGAGAATTGGTGTCCCCACAACCTTGTTTATCATTGAAAGAATCTAAAAAAAAGAATCAACACATCTGAAATGGAGCTATTAATTTGTGTTTCCTTGATTTGATTTTGTCTCAACACATAATAATTTGATTGCAATTCAATAGTTATTTTCTCAATAATGCGGAAAAAAACAGATGTGCATATTCCTTGAACGGAAATTGGATATTTGTGCACAATTGGGCAATATGGTCCTTTCATGAAATGCTCACATTCTTGAGAACTTGGTGAATAGTGGGGCTGGATTTCCAGTGCACTTCAGTTAGACCACAGCGAGAGTATTGTGTGCAGGTCTGGAATCCACATGATAGGAGGGGTGTGTTTACACTGGAGAGGGTACAGAGGGAGATTTACCAGCGTGTTGTCTGGGCTGGACAGAGTTTCAGTTATGTGGAGAAATTGGACCGAGTGGGTTTCTTTTCCTTGGAGCAGAGGTGACTGAGGGGAGACATGGTTGAGATGGGCAGCAGACTGGCGGTACAGTGGCTCAGTGGTTAGCAGTGCCTCACAGGACCCAGAAAGGGTGAATTCTGAAGCCCACTGGTACAGCATATCATTCAGTCAGATGGTTCGATCCCAGCCTCTGGCGACTGTGGAGTTTGTACATTCTCCCCGTGTCTGTGTGGGTTTCCTCCGGGTACTCCGGTTTCCTCCCACAGTCCAAAGATGTGCAGGTTAGGTTAGGGCCATGCTAAATTGCTCGAAGTGTTAGAGGGAAATGGGTCTGGGTGGGCTACTCTTCAGAGGTTCGGTGTGGACTTGTTGGGCTGAAGGGTCTGTTTCCTCACTATAGGGAATCTAATCTAATCTAAACCAAGATAACTGAGTAATTCACAGCTCTCTCTCATCTCTCCTCTGCTCTCCCTGAAAATCCCCTGTTGAAAGGGACAGTTGGACCCCACTTTCAGAGACCCAGAAAGGGTGAATTCTGAAGCCCACTGGTACAGCATATCATTCAGTCAGATGGTGCAGCTCAATTTTCCTCACTCGCCCTTTGTCTGTTTGTGCAAGAGAATTGTGTCCGTGCTAACAATGCATGATGCAATTCATTCCCAGCATGGTTAGTGATTGGGGGGGAAGGTTTCCAGATCCCCACTCTACCTGAATAATTGATGTACTTTATCATTTCAGTCCTTCAATGTACTTGTCTCACATTTTAAGACTGTTTGCCCCGCCCACACTCCTGTTCCTATTTCCCCCTTTCCACACACATAATCCCATCCTTTATCTCCTCCTGTCATTCAGCTGAATCCACACTGTACATTCTCCAAAGGCCAGTACTAGCTTCCCGAGGAACAGTCCCTTACACAGTGATGAACTTACACAGATCAAGTATAACTAAGGGTTTATCAAACTGAAACTTAGCAGGATTCGTTTTCCATTTCAAACAGCATTGAGAAAGGCTGGCACTGCTCTGACCATCTTCAATGTTTCTGTACATTTATACATGGATTGTCCCATGTGGATACATGTACCTGCTTTCTTGGTGAAACGTTGCAGTCCTTGTTCTATAGAAACTACTACAGCTGACATTTCCATGACACAAGGCAGTTCCAACAGTTATTTTGTACGAAAAGTCAAAATTTCAGTTGCTCCTCCAAGTGGAAAGTCGTCTTTTCTTACTTTGTCACCAAGCTCAAATGCCCTGCTCATTTACCTCATCACTTCCTTAACAACTGTGTCATGTTCGTTGGTAAGAGATAACATTCCCACTCTTTGCCCTAACACTGAACCATACAGTATCAATGCTGGTTTTCAGATTGAATTTGCGTTCTTTGCCCAGATGATTGTCAGAGAAAACCTTCAACAAATTATGTCTTTTTTCACCTCTACTTTGATTAGCTTGTTCAATATTTGTCAGCATTTATAACACAGGATCCATACCTCAAACAGAAAAACACAAAATTGGCAGCAGCTCTGTCCAACTGGGTCAAATTAAGCAACTTGGCAATCTGGACAAATACATAACTGTTGTTAAATGTGCCACAGCATTGCGTTCCTTTGCAAGTGGACTCATTGCACCTGGGTGCTATGTTGAACTGGAACAGAGTGAGTTCAGACATGTGAAAGCTTCATGAGCTGAGCTCAGTTGAATGTGCCACAGCATTGTTGAATGTGCCACAGCATTGCGTTCCTTTGCAAGTGGACTCATTGCACCTGGGTGCTATGTTGAATTGGAACAGAGTGAGTTCAGGCGTGTGAAAGCTTCATGAGCTGAGCTCAGTTGAGTTCCAATGGACCCAGTTGGATGGAGATGGGTTGAGTTGGACTCCAATTGATGGAGCAGCCATGGGCTCGGTTGGAATCCATGTGATTGCTTCATTGCTTTCTTCAGTGGAAGATTGTTACAAGTTGATATTCATTGCAAAAGATTTTGATGTGAATATTGTTACCTGTTTGAGATACAGAAAGTTATTTATAATTTTAAGACCGTTTCAATTGCCAGTAATATTTTTGTGGTACTTAGTGTTAACAGAACAGTTGGGAACTCTCTCTTGAGAAGATAAAGGACTGCAGTCTATTGCTGGTACGACATTCCTGGGTGTGAACCCACCATGGACAATAATATATTGAGCGACTGATATGGGAAACAAAACTGATAGAAGGCAATGGTGAACAGAAGGAAGAAAAACAAACGCTGTCAAAATAGAGTTTGGGAAATAAGCACAATTATTTTTCAGAGGAATATCCTTAGAGGAGTACTTTTCACAATCCTTTAGCAGTTCCACATGGAATATACCGGTGTTGTGGGAATGCACAAAGCAATATGGATGGGTTTGAAGAGAGTGTTTAATAGACTGGAACAGACACCAGCCGTCACACACGTGGTTTACGATCATGTATAAGGGAGTGTTGATTCTTATCCCAGGAGCTCAGTCCAGACTCCAAGCCCTGCGCGAGAGTTAATGAATGAGATCACCCAACATTAACAATGCAAGGACCAATAATTCTGCAGGTCTTATTCGCTTTCTTCCATTTCTTTGCAATTGTCTGTGTTCCAGGTGAGGAGATCTTCCCCGTTACTGAATGTGGTGTTTATAGTTCTGTCTGTGTTTTATGGTGAGATATTTGATGGATTACTTTGGAAGTGGGATGTGGATGGACTGATTGAAGGAGTGACCTTGGGGAAGCTGCAGTGCCATTTGATAGGAATGTTACCAGGAATGAGAATCTTCAGTTGTATGGAGAGAGGAAAGAGGTTGCCCAGTGTCCTTGGAACTGACGGTGATATGGGGGTGTGAAGGAGTGGGGGGCTGGTGGTGAGGCGATCAGGGGCATGGGCAGAATAAACCCCAAAACCTGAAGAAATTACCCCAGGAGCCTGCTTCACCAATAAATCGGATCTTGGCTGATCTTAGATTCCTCACATCCTGCTCTTCCCCCATTACCCTTGATTTTCCGACTGATCGAGAATCTCGTAAGGCAGCCTAAAATATACAAAAGGCCTTTTATATCCCACACCTGTCAATGGCAAAGACTTCAAAAGACTCACAACCCTCTGAGGGAAGACATCCCTCCTCAGTTCAGTGTTAAATTTCAGCTCCTATATTCTGAGACTGTGCCCTCTTGTCCCAGAGTCTCCCATGAGGGAAACATCCTCTCAGCATTGACCCTGCTCAGCCCCTTAAGAATCCTCATTTTCTCAATGATGTCACCTCCCACTCTTCTTAACTTCAGTGCCTTCAGTCTTAACGTGTGCAATCTTTGCCCATAAGACAATCCCTCCATTTCAGGGATCATCCCAGTGAACATTCTCCAAGCTGTCTCAGATGAAATGATATCGCTCCTTCGATAATGTAACCAAAACTCACATTTCTCCAGAAGTGCTCTCCTCAGCCCCTTGTACAGCTGCAGTAAGGCTTCCCTACTCTTATCCTCCAACCCCCTTGGAATAAGGGCCAACATTCCATGGCCCTTCCTGATTACCTGCTGCCCCTGTGTGCTCGCTTTCTGTGTTCCATGCACACGTTCCCCCATGCCCCTTTGTGTTGCAGCTCTCTGCAGCTTTTCAGTGAGGACAGGTCTAAGGGAAGTAATGATTCCAGTAGCAAAACGTTCATGAACCAGAGGACAGAGAGGGTGCACAGCTGTAGAAAAGACAAGGATTGGAAATTGGTTGTATCTTTGATTTGAATTCTGTCCCTAAAAGGAGGAGATGACTGTGAACTATTTTGAAATAGGGATTTGGTTAACCTCAGATCCATGGAGAGCTTTCAGAGAATTGCACATTCTCCTTAGAACAGAAAGAGACTGGGAAGATTTCACAAAGCTGCTTCATCTGATCACTGGTGTTGATGGAGAAAATAAGGGGAATGTTTAAAAGCAAATTACTGCGGGTGCTGGAATCTGAAACCAAACGAGAAAATGCTGGAAAATCTCAGCAGGTCTGGCAGCATCTGTAAGGAGAGAAAAGAGCTGACATTTCGAGTCTAACTGACCCTTTGTCGGCTTTGACAGTCAGTTAGACTCGAAACGTCAGCTCTTTTCTCTCCTGACAGATGCTGCCAGACCTGCTGAGATTTTCCAGCATTTTCTCTTTTGGAAGGGGAATGTTTCCACTGACTGGACATCTGTAAGCAGAGGAAATTTTACACAGCTCTTATTCAGACCAGAGATGAAATTAGAGTTCCATTACCAGCCACAATTTGTTGCAAGTTCAAATCACTCGGAATGGGACTACTTGGCACCGATCATTTGGCCCGGCCGTTTTGGCTCTAAACTGTTTTGTTGCTCATTACTTTGGCGCTGAGCTGTTTTGGCGGCAATTCAGAATTTAAAAAAGTCTTGTAGAGCCCGTAAGAAATTTGTTTTTATTGCACTGTAAGAAATAAATCTAATTATTTTTTATTCATTATTTTTAACCTATTCATTATGAAAATGAATTTCTGCATTTTGCTACGTTCATCAAACACATATAGATAACCATCGTGTGAAAATGTTGGTTTGTCTCTCCTGCTTAGAATGCTTTCAGCCATTTCTGGTATAGGCTCGACAAGAAAATAGAAAGAAAATTGTATGACAGCTTTCCAATGTGAAGACAGAAGGGCTTAAGTATCATTAAGGCAGTAGATGACTATTAACAATTGTTAAATGAGAAAATGATTACAAAACGAGATGTCAATCTATGGTGGGTCATTACAGCTTTGACTATCAACTCTTGCGAGTTGAGAAAATTATATCAGGCTGTTAGTCATCCTCTCTTCTATAACCAAACAAGATTTTTAAAAAATTCTGAATTGGTGCCAAAACAGCTCAGCGCCAAAGTAATGAGCAACAAAACAGTTTAGAGCCAAAACGGCTGGGCCAAATGATCGGCGCCTAAAAGGGCAGCGCCAAAACGTACCCGACCCCAAATCACTGGCTGAGCAGGTGCTGGAGGGAGATGAGTGCTGGCTATTTTATGAAGAGTATTGGGTAAGAATGGGAAAGGATTAAACTCACGGGTCACAGAGTAAAGTTGAGGGGAGGGCGAGGGAGAGAGGGACGTTAGAGAAAGCTCCATCACAGTTCCAGTGTTATGAGTTGAATGGGATTGATCTGTGCTTTATTATTCCATCAGTCTATGCATCCCCATGGAACGTCAAACACTTGTGTAATTTATAACATTGCAGGAGTGAACAATGGAATGAGACAGAATGAATTAGCCTTTGTGGTAAGCCGTACATGTGCTGGTGTCAATGATGTAAAGCTAACTGGCA
This sequence comes from Chiloscyllium plagiosum, assembly GCF_037043375.1. Taxonomy (NCBI): domain Eukaryota; kingdom Metazoa; phylum Chordata; class Chondrichthyes; order Orectolobiformes; family Hemiscylliidae; genus Chiloscyllium; species Chiloscyllium plagiosum. The sequence continues at coordinate 31,881,998 of NW_028270176.1, read as the reverse complement.
AACCTGCAGACTGGAAGGGATTGTTAGATAGAATACAATGGGCAAGAGGAACAAATGAGCTTTAAAGGAACAGTGTTTCATGGTAGTGAGTAGTTAGAGACTGGAATGTACTGCTGAAGGGAATGGGAGAGAGGAGTTCAATCTGGGCAACCCACACGGAATTTGGTTTTCATTCCAAAGTGCAGGACTTTGGTAACAGCAGTGTGTACCATCCACAAGATGCACTGCAGAAGTTCACCAAGACTCTTTAGATCGTACTTTTCGACACCATGACCACTTCCATCAAGAAGGACAAGAGCAGCAGATACATGGGAACACTACTCCCTAAAACCTCCCCTCTGAGCCACTCATCATCCCGACTTGGAAATGTATTGCCGTTCCTTCAGTGTCGCTTATTCAAAATCCTGGAATTCCCTTCCTAAGGGCATTGTGGGTATACCTACAGCACACGGACTGCAGTAGTTCACGAACATCACTCACCCACACCTTCTCAAGGGGGTAACTAGACATGGGTAATTATTGCTGAACCAACCAACAATACCCTCATCCCTCAGTGAATAAAAAATTTCAATTTCCTATTGAATAATGAATTCCATGCCCCAGCCATTGGCTTGAAAAGGAAATCTTTACAATGACCGATCAGTTTTATTGGTTATTCTCTGACATCTTATGGCTGCTAGTTACTCTCTTTTCCACTCAGGGCACTCTTGGTTAGCAGATAGACAACATTGAATCATTGCACTCTGATATAAATCACCATTAATTTACATACAGAATTCAATTATCTAAAGAGTTGCATTCCACTTTGTTAATGATTTTCAGAATACCACTCAGATAATAAGTAGAGTTCTATGAAATATTGACTTTAGTTTGCTTTGTAATGTCAATGTTGTTCTGAATAACTTGTGCAATACAGAGGTGGGTATGAGAAAAAATTAATAAGCTGTTCATCAGAGCCAGACTATTTCTTATTTACCCTGTATGCAGAGATAAAGGTCTAATCATGTTCAGGTTTAATGTTCCAAAATGCATCAGTGCTCCTTGCTAATCTAATACAGAATGTTAGGTTGGCTGTAACTCAGTTATTTACTCTGGATGAGAATTCCATCACATCTCAGGGATTTTTCTACGAGCTCACAGCGCCAGAGACCTGGGTTCAATTCCCGCCTCAGGCGACTGACTGTGTGGAGTTTGCACGTTCTCCCCGTGTCTGCGTGGGTTTCCTCCGGGGGCTCCGGTTTCCTCCCACAGTCCAAAGATGTGCAGGTCAGGTGAATTGGCCATGCTAAATTGCCCGTAGTGTTAGGTAAGGGGTAAATGTAGGGGTATGGGTGGGATACGCTTGGGTGGGTCGGTGTGGACTTGTTGGGCCGAAGGGCCTATTTCCACACTGTAATGTAATGTAATCTAATCTAATCTTCTGTCTGTTCTCAATCATGAACATATTGGCTACTGTCTGTAGTCATTCACTCTATACACATTTATCTTGTTATACAAGGGAAGGTTCTGCGTGGAACCACTTTGAATGAAGCAATTTGGTCCATCTTGCATCCAGCTCTCCAACTTGCATATGGTGGATTTAAAACTCCCATCACATGAATCTTTCTCACCTCACTCACTTACTTTAGATCGATTTGTGGTCAACATTAAAACTGAAGATTCTGTGTTGAATGTAAATTCCAGGATTGCAGCACATTATTCAAAGCCTGTCCTGCAGGAGTGCTTGTGTACCGGGCAGTCTGAGATGCTGATCCTGGATGTGACATCAAGCCAAATGCACATCTGCCTGTGTTATTGGATATCAAAGATCTCACAGCACCAAGAACCTTGGATTTCCTCATCAATCTCCCTCCTTCAATCAACATCTCACACAAAGACAGAATGAAATATCTGGAATGAATGAGATTGTTGCTTACTGGGACTAGGTCAATCTTGGTTATATATTTTCTGAATTATAAAGAGATCTTTGCTCAAATATTACTGTGTAGAAGATAAAGTTGCATGAGGCCTCTGAACTCCTCCCTCTACTTGTTATTGGAATCATTTCCCTGTTTGTGATTTAGGTGCCCACTATGGCATTGAAGGCTCATGATCCCACATATGGAATAACTTGTCAATGTCTCTTCCAGCTAACCTAGTGACGATTGTCATTCTCTCTCGTGAAAAGTGTGGCATCACCAAGGGTACTTCTCTCCATCTGATTTCTATGGCAACAGCTGATCTACTGGTCATTGTCTTCAACATCATCCTGACAACACTGGCTTTCAAATATTTCCCAGCTTCATTTCTGTTTTACACAGCGGTGTGCCGTACTAACATTGTCATGGGCTCCGCCGCTACTGACTGCTCTGTCTGGTTGACGATCACTTTCACCATTGACCGCTTTGTGGCCATTTGTTGCCACAATTTGAAAGCCAGATATTGCTCTGCCAGAACAGCAGCCTTGGTGATAACCATGGTTTGCTCCGTGAGCATTTTGAGGAACATTCCATTTTACTACAAATACCAATCTTTGGGCACATGGGGTGGTGTGCCCTGGGGCTGTGCCACCAGACCAGAGTTCTTCATCTTGCCAGGATGGGTGGCATTTTTCTGGATCCACCAACTGCTGAACCCATTGATCCCCTACCTCCTGATCCTACTGTTCAATGCTCTGACCATCATGCACATTGTCTTGGCAAATCGGGCACGCAGGGGTCTCCGAGCTCCCAGTAACAGGGACCAGAGAGGAGATACAGAGATAGTCAACAGGCGGAAATCCATCATCCTGCTGTTTGTTGTCTCGGGCAGTTTTATATTGTTGTGGATGACCAAGATCAGTGTTTTCTTACTGATGGAGATTACCAACAACCATTTTTACCCCAGTTATGACCATCCTGTTATGATCGCTGACATATCTGGGACTATGCTCTTCTACCTGAGCTCCTGTACAAACACTTCCCTTTATGCCCTAACCCAGAGTAAATTCAGAGAGGAGCTGAAGAGGGCTCTGAAATATCCCTTCACTCTCATCCGTGAATGTATCCCTACATCAAAATAAGAAAAGTGATTGAGACTGAAGCACCCCACACAGTTTGTGCCCCTCTCTGAGCTCTCTCCAATCTTGACCTCTCACCTGAATTTCCCTGCTATTCTCCACTTGACAAGATGAACAGGACGAATTGTCCACTTGAGCAACAGGACGTGTTGGCTGGATCTGGGAACTAATGTATGTCTATTGATCCTTTCCCTGGCTATTTCTCTGTTACTGGTTCTGTAGCCCCTGGCCCAAGTGAACACGTCAGCCCTTTCACTGAGAAACAGAGTTATCCAACAGCCTTAAAGAAAATATGGTCAGTTTATTAGGGACACACTGATTCAAGGGCACATCTCTCTTCCTATGAGGTTTCAGATGATTGATGCCTCTCTGACCCACTCTGCTTCTCAATGTGGAGACTGTCTATTCTATACCCTGCCCGATATCCCTGCCAGCACAGACTCCATTCCAATACCCCATTCCCCCAAAGCCCTGTGGAGTGCAATGCCTTTTGGATGGTATTTTAATATTCAGTCCTGTGGACGGTGGTCTGGATTCCCTGCTGCGCTTGATCCTGACCAAGAGTATGAGAACGGTCAGTTCCCTGTCCGACTGGAAAACTTCCCTCACCTCGTTTTCTCTCCTTTTAAAGTCATTGGAGGTGGTTCTCTACATGTCTGAGAGAGTATTCAGGAGGAAATAAAGAAAATGAAGAAAAACACATGTTGTGGATATTGTGTCTATGTCTACAGTTTACCTAATTCCCTTCACATGAGCGACAATCATGTACACTCAAAATGGTTAGATTAGATTACTTACAGTGTGGAAACAGGCCCTTCGGCCTAACAAGTCCACACCGACCCTCCGAAGCGCAACCCACCCAGACCCATTCCCCCATATTTACCCCGTCACCTAACACTAGGGGCAATTTAGCATGGCCAACTCACCTGACCTGCACATTTTTGGACAGTGGGAGGAAACCGGAGCACCCGGAGGAAGCCCACGCAGACACGGGGAGAATGTGCAAACTCCATACAGTCACCAGAGCGGGAATTGAACCCGGGTCTCTGGTGCTGTGAGGCAGCAGTGCTAACCACTGTGCCACCATACCACCCATAATGATCTCTGGGGGAAAAAGGACATCACAGGGTTTAATGAGATACTTGCAACATGGGACACATCATTGCATCTACTTCTCATCCACACATCTATAATGTGCCCATATCTCTCATTTTACTATCAGTCCTTTCTCATTCCCTCTATCTGTTGTTTCTACATTCATTCACAACTGTTTCAACCCATTCGAGGGACATGGCTGGGATTGGCTAGACCAGGATTTATTATCCACTCTTCGCTCTCCTGCTGATAATCTTGCAATTATCAATCCGAGTTAATGATATCCTAACTAGTGGAAACAGAATATCTTTCCCCTGTCAAACCTTTTCATAATATTGAATACCTCAAAACAGTCACCTCTTGAGCAGCGTCGAAGTAAAAGCGAACCCGGGAGACTACAGCAAAGGTAAGACAGATTGTTTTAAAATTGCTTACCTGTAGCGGGCAGCGGTGTGTTTTTTTTTAACTCTCTCTCCACAGAAAGAGCGGGAGCAGCAGAGGAAGTGACGGCAAGCAGAGGGGCAGCCGGGAAGGAAAAGTGAGTATATAAGTCAGGAAGTCTCTGGAGTCTCGCATGGTGTGTTGCCTGCCCGGTGCCAGGGTGCGAGACATCTCCGACCGGCTTGAAAGGATATTGGAGCGGGAGGGGGAGGATCCAGTTGTTGTGGTCCACGTTGGTACCAACAACATAGGCAAAGCTAGGGTGGAGGACCTGTTTGGGCATTACGAAGCACTAGGCAGGAAATTGAAGCACAGGTCCTCAAGGGTCATAATCTCCGGATTACTGCCCGAGCCACGTGCCAATTGGCATAGGGGCAAGAAAATTAGGCAAGTAAACACGTGGCTAAGGGATTGGTGTGGGAAAGAGGGATTCCACTTCATGGGGCATTGGCATCAGTTTTGAAACAGGGGGGATCTGTACCGTTGGGACGGTCTCCACCTGAACCGATCAGGTACCAATGTTCTAGCGAAGAGGATAAATAGGGTGGCCAGTAGGACTTTAAACTTCTGAGTTGGGGGGAAGGGACAGTGAAAGCGACAGGGAGTATGGAGGTAAATGGCAAGATAAGCAGCAGGATAGCATGTTTCCAGGCGGATTTAAAATTGAGGCAGACTGAGAATGCAGTAAAAAGCAAGGATAACTTAGGACATATGACTTCCAACATCTCTAATGATAAGGAAGTTAGCATTAAGGCACTTTACCTGAATGCTCGTAGCATTCATAACAAAGCTGATGAACTAATGGCACAGATAATAGTGAATGATTACGATGTAGTAGGCATCACAGAGACTTGGTTACAGGGGGGTCAGGACTGGCAGTTAAACCTCCATGGTTTTTCAACTTATCGAAAAGACAGAGAGGTGGGCAGAGGGGGTGGGGTTGCCTTGTTAGTTAAGAACAAAATTAAATCTATGGTATTGAATGACATAGCGTCGGATGATGTGGAATCTGTGTGGGTGGAATTGAGGAACCACAAAGGCAAAAAAAACATAATTGGAGTTGTGTATAGACCTCCTAACAGTGGTCAGGACCAGGGACGCAACATGTACCAGGAAATAGAGAAGGCATGTCAGAAAGGCAAGGTTACATTGATCATGGGATACTTCAATATGCAGGTGGACTGGGTAAATAATGTTGCTAGTGGATCTAAAGAAAGGGAATTCATGGAATGCTTACAGGATGGCCTTTTGGAACAGCTTGTCATGGAGCCCACAAGAGAGCAGGCTATTCTGGACCTAGTGCTTTGCAATGAACCAGACTCTATAAAAGATCTTAAAGTAAGGGAACCCTTAGGAAGTAGCGACCATAATATGGTAGAGTTCAGTCTGGAGTTTGAAAGGGAGAAGGCAAAATCGGATGTAATGGTGTTACAGTTGAATAAAGGTAATTATGAGGGCATGAGAGAGGAACTGACTAAAATAGACTGGAAGCAGAGGCGAACCGGGAAGACAGTAGAGCAAAAATGGCAGGAGTTTGTAAGTATAATTAAGGACACTGTGCAGAGGTTCATTCCCAAGAAAAGAAAGATTAACCGGGGAGGGATTAGACAACCTTGGCTGACAAAGGAAGTCAGGAAATGTATTAAAGAAAAAGAGAGATCCTATAAAGTGGCTAAGAACAGTGGGAAATCAGAAGATTGGGAAGGATACAAAAGCAAACAGAGGATAACAAAGAGTGTAATAAGAAATGAGAGGATCAAATATGAAGGTAGGCTAGCCAGTAATATTAGAAATAATAGTAAAAGTTTCTTTCAGTACATAAGAAACAAACGACAGGCAAAAGTAGACATTGGGCCACTTCAAACTGATGCAGGAAGCCTAGTGATGGGAGATAAGGAAATAGCAGGAGAACTTAACAAGTACTTTGCGTCAGTTTTCACAGTGGATGACATGAGTAATATCCCAAAAATTAAAGGGTGTCACGGGGCTGAGTTGAGTATGGTTGCCATTACGAAAGAGATAGTGCTAGAAAAGTTAAAAAGTCTTAAAATTGATAAATCTCCTGGCCCCGATGGGATACACCCTAGAGTTCTGAGAGAGGTGGCTGAGGAAATAGCAGAGGCATTGGTTGAGATCTTTCAAGAGTCACTGGAGTCAGGAAAGGTCCCGGATGATTGGAAGATGGCTGTTGTAACCCCCTTGTTCAAGAAAGGATCAAGGCAAAAGATGGAAAATTATAGGCCAATCAGCTTAACCTCGGTTGTTGGTAAAATTATAGAATCCATCATTAAGGATGAGGTTTCTAAATTCTTGGAAGAGCAGAGTCTGATTAGAACAAGTCAACATGGATTTAGTAAAGGGAGGTCATGCCTGACAAACCTGTTGGAATTTTTTGAAGAGGTAACAAGTAGGTTAGACCAGGGAAACCCAGTGGATGTGGTCTATCTAGACTTTCAAAAGGCCTTTGATAAGGTGTCACACGGGAGGCTGCTGAGCAAGGTGAGGGCCCATGGTGTTCGAGGTGAGCTGCTGGGATGGATTGAGGATTGGCTGTCTAACAGAAGGCAGAGAGTTGGGATAAAAGGTTCTTTTTCAGAATGGCAGCCGGTGACGAGCGGTGTCCCGCAGGGTTCGGTGCTGGGGCCACAGCTGTTCGCATTGTATATTAATGATTTGGATGAGGGAACCGGGGGCATTCTAGCGAAGTTTGCCAATGATACGAAGTTAGGTGGACAGGCAGGTAGTACTGAGGAAGTGGGGAGGCTACAGAAAGATCTAGACAGGTTGGAAGAGTGGTCCAGGAAATGGCTGATGGAATTTAACGTGAGCAAGTGCGAGGTCTTGCACTTTGACAAAAAGAATAAAAGCAGAGACTACTTTCTAAATGGTGAGAAAATTAATAAAGCCAAAGCACAAAGGGATCTGGGAGTGCTAGTCGAAGATTCTCTAAAGGTAAACATGCAGGTTGAGTCCGTGATTAAGAAAGCGAATGCAATGTTGTCATTTATCTCAAGAGGGTTGGAATATAAAAGCACTGTTGTGCTACTGAGACTTTATAAAGCTCTGGTTAGGCCCCATTTGGAGTACTGTGTCCAGTTTTGGTCCCCACACCTCAGGAAGGACATACTGGCACTGGAACGTGTCCAGCGGAGATTCACACGGATGATCCCTGGAATGACAGGTCTAACATATGAGGAACGGCTGAGGATACTGGGATTGTATTCGTTGGAGTTTAGAAGATTAAGGGGAGACTTAATAGAGACGTACAAAATAATACATGGCTTGGAAAAGGTGGATGCTAGGAAATTGTTTCCGTTAGACGAGGAGACCAGGACCCGTGGACACAGCCTTAGAATTAGAGGGGCTCATTTCAGAACAGAAATGCGGAGACATTTTTTCAGCCAGAGAGGGGTGGGCCTGTGGAATTCATTGCCACGGAGTGCAGTGGAAGCCGGGACGCTGAATGTCTTCAAGGCTGAGATTGATAGATTCTTGTTGTCTAGAGGAATTAAGGGCTACGGGGAGAAAGCTGGTAAGTGGAGCTGAAATGCGCATCAGCCATGATTGAATGGCGGAGTGGACTCGATGGGCCGAATGGCCTTACTTCCACTCCTATGTCTTATGGTCTTATGGTCTTAGCTCCAAGGAAAATAAACCCAATCTCTCTCTCATCTTTCCTTATGTTTAAAATCCCTCATTCCTGATATATTGCTATAAATCTCTTCTGCACGCTCTCCAGAACTTTAACATGTTTCCTTAAATAAGGTGTCCAGGACTGAACACACTTACTCGCATCTTTTCAGTGCTGCTTCAGCGTCTGGCTGTCATCTAATCTAATCTGCTGTCTTGGAACACTAGAATAAAAGCAAAATAATGTGAAGAAGGTACAACAGGATCTTAATCAGATGGGCCAACGGGCTGAGGAGTGGCAGATGGAGTTCAATTTAGATAAATGCGAGGTGCTGCATATTGGAAAGGCAAATCAGGGCAGGACGTATACACTTAATGGGAAGGTCCTGGGGAGTGTTGCTGAACAAAGAGACCTTGGAGTGCAGGGTCATAGCTCCTTGAAAGTGAAGTTCCAGTTTGACAGGATAGTGAAGGCGGTGTTTGGCATGCTTGCATTCATTGGTCAGTGCATTACTTATAGGGGTTGGGATGTTGTGGCTGTACAGGATATTAGTTAGGCAACTTTTGGAATACTGCATTCAATTCTGGTCTCCCTCCTATCGGAAGGATATTGTGAAACTTGAAAGAGTTCAGAAAAGATTTACAAGGATGTTGCCAGGGTTGGAGGATCTGAGCTACAGGGAGAGGCTGAACAGGCTGGGGCTGTTTCCCCTAGAGCGTCAGAGGCTGAGGGGTGACCTTATAGAGGTTTATAAAATCATGAGGGGCATGGATAGGGTAAATAGACAAGACCTTTTCCCTGGGGTGGGGGAGTCCAGAATTGGAGGGCATAAGTTTGGGGTGAGAGGGGAAAGACATAAAAGGGACCTAATGGACAACTTTTTCACACAGAGGGTAGTATGTGGATGGAATGAGCTGCCAGAGGAAGTGGTGGAGGCTGGTACAATGACAACATTTAAAAGGCATGGGTATATGAACAGGAAGGGTTAGGAGGTATAATGCTGGCAAATAGGACTAGATTAATGTGTGATATCTGGTCAGCACGGAGGAGTTGGACTGAAGAGTCTGTTTCTGTGCTGTGACTCTATGACTCACCTTTTCAAGATTTCAGCGGCAACTATTCCTGAAAAACTAAAAAACTGTAAATCTTGATTCTGTAGGAGCTTCACTCCACCCATTCAGTATGCTTCTATTGTTCCAACTATAAAAATAACTCAAGATCTCGCAAGCTGTTTATTTTATGAAATGTCAGTGGACACTTCAGCACCTATGTTTTAAAGCTTTTCTTTAAAAAAGTAAGGACAAAGTAGTCCTCATAAAGTCAGAGTTTTATCACATCAGAAATCACTGAAACTTTCCGCCCCGTGCTGAAATTCCAGCCAGACGTTTTTCTGGTGATCACCTATTTGAGAACAAGGTGGCAAGTCCCAAATTCACCTCCCTTTGACTGTGAGCTGTTCCCTCAAATTCCGCAGAAAGAGAGACAGAGTAAGAGAGAGGGGGAGAGAGAGAATAAACAAATGATTACCTCGAATAAAATTCCAATTTGTGGGAGTCATGTTCAAAATAACGTCAAGTAAGTCGTGATTCAGTGGTTAGCATTACCGTCTCACAGCACCAAGGACATGGGCTTGATTCCTGCCTGGGGCAAGTGCATGGAGTTTGCACATTCTGCGTGCATGTGGTCTGATTTCCTCCCCCAGTCCAAGGATATACAGTTTAGGTGGATTGGCATTGCTTAAATTGTCCATGGATGTGCAGGTCTGGTGGATTAACCATGGTGTTATGACACCAGGCCAGACCCCGTGAAATCAACTTAAGAAGGTAACCCTGAACCTAATTTGAAAACCCAACCGGTATGATAATGCAACTTCTCAAAGAGCTGGTCTGATTTTCTGCAATATCCCATAAGCACACTCTTTGGCAAAAAGGTAAATTCAAACACAGCTCCTTACAGGAGAGAGATTACAGAGAGAGAGAGAGAGAGAGAGAGTCAGAGAGAGAGAGAGAGAGAGAGAGAGACAGAGAGGGGGCAGAGACAGAGAGAGAGAGACAGAGAGAGAGACAGAGAGAGAGAGATAGACAGAGAGAGAGAGAGACAGAGAGGGGGCAGAGACAGAGAGAAAGACAGACAGACAGACAGACAGAGGGGGGGGGGCTGAGACAGAGACACAGAGAGAGAGAGAGACACAGAGAGAGAGAGAGACAGAGAGAGACAGAGATAGACAGAGACAGACAGACAGACAGACAGACAGAGAGAGAGAGTTAGACAGAGACAGAGAGAGAGTCAGACAGAGAGAGTGACAGAGAGAGAGAGACAGACAGACAGAGAGAGAGAGAGAGACAGAGAGAGAGAGTCAGATAGAGAGAGAGAGAGAGAGAGAGACAGACAGACAGACAGAGAATCAGCCAGAAATCCTCTTGTTGAATTGGGAACCATTATTCCCCAGCAGCTTTCTGTGGCCATCAGCTCCCAACAGACTGCTTTCGAAAACCAAACCAAACCAAACAGGAAAAAAAACCCTGAACTGGAAGAACTTTCATTGTACAAGTGTTTTTCAAAAAAAAACTTTAAAACTTTTTCAAGTAGATAGATCCAGAATATTAGAGCCTCAGCTTTTACAACCCCCTTGAAAAAAAATCCCAAAGACAATGGGTAAATAGCCAAGGTCTTTTCTGTGGGCTGGGGGAGTCCAGAACTAGAGGGGAATAAGTTCAGAGTGAGAGGGGAAAGATATAAAAGGGACCTGAGGGGCAACATTTTCACTCAGAGGGTGGTGGGTGTATGGAATGAGCTGCCAGAGGAAGTGGTGGAGGCTGGTACAATGACAGCATTTAAAAGGCAGTTGGATGGGTATGCGAATAGGAAGAGTTTAGAGGGATATTGGCCAACCGCTGGCAAATGGGACTAGATTGGATGTCTAGGTCAGCATGGATGAGTTGGGCCGAAGAGTCTGTTTCTGTGCTGTACAGCTCGATGGCTCTATGGTGACATCACCTGTGGAAGGAGCAGCATCATCAGAATGGTAATTGTGGGGTTTTGGAAATGGGTCTGGGTAGGATGCTCTTTGGAGACTCGATGGGCTAAATGGCCTCTTTTCAAGCTGCAGGGATCCTCTGATTTATAAACCTCCAATTCAAACCTGGGATCAGCATGAAATGATTATCAGTCATGGTGAGGGAAGGAGCCTGAGCAAGGAGAGGGCGCTCTGATAGCTTACGGTTTCAGATAAACCTGTTGGATGATAAACCAGAGGCGCATGAGTTTTGACTTTGTCTACCCCAATCCAACACCGGCACCTCCACATCTATCACAGTGAGAACAGCATCACCTTCACCTCAGTCCTAGCTGATCTTTCCTCATGATCCATGATCATTGAAACATATCAGATTCTGAAGGGGTTTGACAGGGTGAGAGAGTGTTTCTACCCTCCCCATGGGAGAGTCTAGGAGCAGAGGGCACAGTCTCAGAATAAAGGGGCATCAAATTCAGACTGAGATGGAGAGGAGTTTCTTCCTCAAAGGGTTGTGAGTCTTTGGAATTCCCTACCGCAGAGAGCCGCGGGCAGTCCTTGCGTATACTGAAGGCTGGTGAATTCCTGATCAAACGCGGAATCAAGGGAAAGGGCAGGAAAGTGGACATGAGGAATGTCAGAGCAGCTATTGATTGGTCGAACAATCTCAAGCAGCTGAACAGCCTCTTTTTCCCATTTCCCCCGGTCCTATGGTAGCAACAAGCCCACTGCCTGACCCGAAGAATCTCTAATCTCATTGTGACTTGCCCTTTGATGAACACGATCACCTCAGATTTCACCAGTGAGAATGACTTTCCTCTCGCAGCCGAAGGGAATGAAAGAATGACCCATGTACAAAACCAACGTCATCTATAAAATTCCATGCAAGGACTGCCACAAACACTATGTAGGACAAACAGGAAGAAAGTTAGCCACCAGGATACACGAACACCAGCTAGCCACAAAAAGACACAACCCTCGCTCCCTCGTAGCCCAACACACGAACGAAAAAAAAACACCATTTTGACTGGGACAACACATCTATCCTGGGACAGGCTAAGCAAAGACATGCCAGAGAATTCCTAGAGGCCTGGCACTCCAACCACAACGCCATAAACAAACACATAGATCTAGATACCATCTATCAACCCCTCAGAAAACAAACAGGAAATGACATCACCACAAATCGCAGGAACCCCACCCTGGAGAAAGATATAAATAGAAAGCAGGAGACAACAGCTTCGCTTCACTTGGAGGTCGCCACTGATGATGTTACCCAGCCAGGTAATGAAACGTCTGGATATTAAACCTACAGCTCAGCGAGCAAACCTACACCCTAAACCTCAACCTGAGCTACAAACCTTCACAAACCTTGCAGAATGACCTTTACTGTGCACCGATGTACCGGTGAAGAGACAGGGACTAGTTAAATTTTCCAATGTAGAATTTAGTTGTAATTTCTCAAATCAACTCTTTCGATCCTCGTTTCGTGAATATTGAATGCAGATCAGCTCACAGGCTTCATCTTGACTTGCCTGTTATCGTGTGCACCTTTAAGGAATTGCTTAGGTCATGAAATGGAAAGCATACAATGGCTGGCAGTCCATTCCACCCTCTGTGTGAAAATGTTGCCTCTCATGTCCCATTTAAATCTTTCCCCTCTCCTCTACTTCTGGACTCCACCACCCCAGGGAAGAGACCTTGTCTATTTACTCTATCCATGCCCCTCATGATTTTATAAACTTCTATAAGGTCACCCCTCAGCCTCCGACGCTCCAGGGAAAACAGCCCCAGCCTATTCAGCCTCTCCCAGTAGCTCAAACTCTCCAACCCTGGCAACATCCTTGTAAATCTTTTCTGAACCCTTTCAAGTTTCAAACATCCTTCTTGTAGCAGGGAGAGGACAATTGAACACAGTATTCTAAACTTCAGTAAATACACTCCCTGTTTAATCTTTGTTCATAAGATAATCCCACCTTATCGGATCCATCCAAGTGAGCCTTTTCTGAACTGCCTCCAATGAAATAGTATCAGAGAATCCCTACAGCGTGGAAAGAGGCCCTTCGGCCCAGCAAGTCCACACTGACCCACTGATGAGTATCCCACCCAGACCCATTCCCCTACCCTATTATTCCACATTTCCCCTGACAAATGCATCTAACTGAACATCACTGGACACTATGGGACAATTTCCCAAGGCCAATCCACCCTAACCTACACATCCCTGGGCACTATGGGACAATTTAGCATGGCCAATCCACCCTAACCTGCACAATCCTGGGCGCTATGGGACAATTTAGCATGGCCAATCCACCCTAACCTGCACATCCCTGGGCACGATGGGACAATTTAGCATGGCCAATCCACCCTAACCTGCACATCCCTGGGCACTATAGGACAATTTCCCATGGCCAATCCACCCTAACCTGCACATCCCTGGGCACTATGGGACAATTTCCTATGGCCAATCCACCCTAACCTGCACATCCCTGGGCACTATCGGACAATTTCCCATGGCCAATCCACCCTAAACTACACATCCCTGGACACTATGGGACAATTTCCCACGGCCAATCCACCCTGGCCTGCACATCCCTGGGCACTATGGGACAATTTCCCATGGCCAATCCACCCTAACCTACACATCCCTGGGCACGATGGGGCAATTTAGCATGGCCAATCCACCCTAACCTGCACATCCCTGGGCGCTATGGGACAATTTAGCATGGCCAATCCACCCTAACCTGCACATCCCTGGGCAGTATGGGACAATTTCCCATGGCCAATCCACCCTAACCAGCACATCCCTGGGCCCTATGGGACAATTTCCCATGGCCAATCCACCCTAACCAGCACATCCCTGGGCCCTATGGGACAATTTAGCATGGCCAATCCACCCTAACCTGCACATCCCTGGGCACTATGGGACAATTTCCCATGGCCAATCCACCCTAACCTGCACATCCCTGGGCACTATGGGACAATTTCCTATGGCCAATCCACCCTAACCTGCACATCCCTGGGCACTATCGGACAATTTCCCATGGCCAATCCACCCTAAACTACACATCCCTGGACACTATGGGACAATTTCCCACGGCCAATCCACCCTGGCCTGCACATCCCTGCGCACGATGGGACAATTTCCTATGGCCAATCCACCCTAACCTGCACATCCCTGGGCACTATGGGACAATTTCCCATGGCCAATCCACCCTAACCTGCACATCCCTGGGCACGATGGGACAATTTCCTATGGCCAATCCATCCTAACCTGCACATCCCTGGGCACTATGGGACAATTTAGCATGGCCAATCCACCCTAACCTGCACATCCCTGGGCACTATGGGACAATTTTCCATGGCCAATCCACCCTAACCTGCACATCCCTGGGCACTATGGGACAATTTAGGATGGCCAATCCACCCTGACCTGCACACCTTTGAACTGTGGGAGGATCTGTAGGAAACCTACACAGACACGGGGTAACTCAGCACAGTTGGCCGAGGGTGGAATCGAACCCATGTCCCTGGGGCTGTGAGTCAGCAGCACTGGCCACTGAGTCACCATGCTGATTATTTCCTGAAATGTGGTGACCAATCGTGCTCACATTTCTCCAGCTGTGGTCTCCCCAGCCCCTTGTAGAGCTGCAGTAAGACTTGTCCTCCAACCCCCTTGGAATAAGAGCCAACATTCTGTGGCCCTTCTGGATTACGTGCTGCCCCTGTGCGCTTGCTTTCATGTACAAGTCCTGCCACACCCTGTTGTAGACTTCTCCAGCTTCTCCCCATTTCACTAAGAGCAGCAGACTCAGCTATAACCACGTGACTGCAAACATTGGACAATAGTTCTGCATGATGAGCAGAGCACCTGTGAGAGACATACATTTACAATGTCTGATCAGAGACCACTGTGGGCTGCGTGTAACATGATTGTTACTCAGGGATTGAAGTTGGTTTCAGCCACTGGGTGGAATCGGCTGTGTTTATCAGTCTTGCACATGCTTCCGCATTCTTTGAAAAGCCAGCAACATCTGGACTAACCTGGCCACCATCCGCTGGATGCACAACCAGCATTGTCCAGGTAACTGGTCACAGGGTCCTTCAATACTTTCACCTTGTCTGTCATGGCTCAGGTGTGCACATCCTCCCCTGGATACCCAGAACGTGTGCATTCACACCAAAGCTGACATCGCTATGGAGGCTGAACAGCTGATGTCCAGGCTTCAAACCACATCACAGGTGGTTTACCCAAGATGGCGGCCGAGTAGGACACTTCAGCCAGAGCTTGCGTGGTCTGCCCTTTCATCGTTTTCTTTTCCTTCCCTGTTTTGCCTCTTGTTTTGTTTCATTTTTCTTCTTTCGCATCCTGGTCTCCAGTCTGACTCCTAGCTTCCAGTCCATCTCCTGGTCTCCAGTCTGACTCCTAGCTTCCAGTCCATCTCCTGGTCTCCAGTCTGACTCCTAGCTTCCAGTCCATCTCCTGGTCTCCAGTCTGACTCCTAGCTTCCAGTCCATCTCCTGGTCTCCAGTCTGACTCCTGGCCTCAGCACAGACACGTTGAGGGGCCGGCCATGATGGCGTCCTGGCCTGGGACAGCTGTCTCTCAGCCTGGCATGGCCTCAGTGCTGTCACCTAATCTTGAGGTGATACCAGAACAATCTGCCAACCTCATAATCCTCAATGTCAAGCCCGAAGCAGAGTGGAGCCAGGGACTGGGTCAGACTGGAGCCAGGGACCAGGGCAGACTGGAGCCAGGGCCCGAGGCAGACTGGAGCCAGAGCCCTGGGCAGACTGGAGCCAGGGCCCGGGCACACAAGAGCCAGGGCCCGGGGCAGACAGGAGCCAGGGCCTAGGGCAGACAGGAGCCAGGGACCGGGGCAGACAGGAGCCAGGGACCAGGGCAGACAGGAGCCAGGGACCAGGGCAGACAGGAGCCAGGGACCAGGGCAGACTGGAGCCAGGGCCCGGGGCAGACTGGAGCCAGGGACTGGGGCAGACTGGAGCCAGGGCCCAGGGCAGACTGGAGCCAGGGACCGGGGCAGACAGGAGCCAGGGACCGGGGCAGACAGGAGCCAGGGATTGGGGCAGACTGGAACCAGGGCCCAGGGCAGACTGAGCCAGGGACCGGGGCAGACTGGAGCCAGGGACCGGGGCAGACAGGAGCCAGGACCCAGGACAGAGTGGAGACAGGGCCCGGGGGAGACAGGAGCCAGGACCCTGGGCAGACTGGAGCCAGGGACTGGGGCAGACAGGAGCCAGGGACCAGGGCAGATTGGAGCCAGGGACCGGGACAGACAGGAGCCAGGAACCTGGGCAGGCTGGAGCCAGGAACCTGGGCAGACTGGAGCTAGGGACCCAGACAGACTGGAGCCAAGGACTGGGGCAGACTGGAGCCAGGGACCGGGGCAGACTGGAGCCAGGGACCAGGGCAGACTGGAGCCAGGGCCGGGAGCAGACTGGAGCCAGGGCCTGGGGCAGTCAGGAGCCAGGGACCGGGGCAGACTGGAGCCAGGGACCCAGACAGACGGGAGCCAGGGACCCGGACAGACTGGAAGTAGGGACCGGCGCAAACTGGAGGCAGGGCCCAGTGTAGACTGGAGCCAGGGCCCGGAGGGGACTGGAGCCAGGGCCTGGTGTGGACTGGAGTCAGGGCCTGGTGTGGTCTTGAGGCAGGGACCGGTGTGGTCTTGAGGCAGGGACTGGTGTGGTCTTGAGGCAGGGCCCGGTGTGGACTGGAGGCAGGGCCCGGTGTGAACTGGAGACAGGGCCCGGTGCAGACTGGAGGCAGGGCCGAGTGTGGACTGGAGCCAGGGCCAGTGTGGTCTGGAGCCAGGGTCCAGTGCAATCCTGGAGGCAAGACCCGGTGCAGGCTGGAGCCATGACCCTGTGTGGACTGGAGCCAGTGCCCGGTGTGTACTGGAGCCAGGGCCCAGTGTGGACTGGAGCCAGGGCCCGGTGTGGAGTGGAGCCAGGGACCTGTGTGGCCTGGAACAAGGGCCTGGTGTGGACTGCAGCCAGGGCCCAGTGCGGTCTGGTGGCAGGGCCCAGTGCGGTCTGGTGGCAGGGCCAGGTGCAGACTGGAGCCAGGGCCCGGTGTGGACTGGAGGCATGCCCGGTGTGGACTGGAGGCAGGGCCCGGTGTGGACTGGAGGCAGGGCCCGGTGTGGACTGGAGCCAGGGCCTGGTGTGGACTGGAGCCAGGGCCCGGTGCACTCTGTAGGCACGGCCTGGTGCAGACTGGAGCTAGGGCCCCATGTGGACTGGAGCCAGGGCCTGGTGTGGACTGGAGCCAGGGCCCTGTGTGTACTGGAGCCAGGGCCCGGTGTGGAGTGGAGATAGGGCCTGGGGCAGACTGGAGCTAGTGCCCGGTGTGGACTGGAGCCAGGACCCAGTATGGACTGGAGGCAGGGCCCAGTGTGGTGTGGAGCCAGGGCCCGGGGCGGACTGGAGGCATGGCCCGGTGCGGAATGGAGGAAGGACCTGGTGTGGGCTGTAGCCAGGACCCAGTATGGACTAGAGCCAGGGCCCAGTATGTAGTGGAGACAGGGCCTGGGGCGGACTGGAGCCAGGGCGCGGTGTGGAGTGGAGAGAGGGCCCGGGGCAGACTGGAGGCAGGGCCCGGTGCGGAATGGAGGCAGGGCCCAGTGAGGACTGGAGGCAGGGCTTGGTGTGGACTGGAGGCAGGGCCTGGTGTGGATTGGAGATTCGGCCTGGTTTGGACTGGAGCCAGGGCCCAGTGTGGATTGGAGACAGGGCCCGGTGTGGACTGGAGGCGGGGCCCGGTGTGGATTGGATTTACGGCCTGGTGTAGACTGGAGCCAGGGCCCGGTGTGGAGTGGAGCCAGGGCCCAGTGTTGTCTGGAGCCAGGGACCAGTGTGGACTGGAGCTAGGGCTCGTTGCAGTCTGGAAGCAGGGCCCGGTGCGGACTGGAGCCAGGGCCGCATGTGGACTGGAGCCTGGGCCTGGTGTTGACTGGAGCCAGGGCCCGATGTGGACTGTAGCCAGGGCCCCGGGTGGTCTTGAGGCATGGCCCGGTGCGGACTGGAGACACGGCCAGGTGTGGACTGGAGGCAGGGCTCGGTGTGGAGTGGAGACACGTCCTGGTGTGGTCTGGAGCCAGAGCCTGGTGTAGTCTGGAGGCAGGGCCTGATGCGGTCTAGAGGGAGGGCCTGGTGCGGATTGGAGCCAGGGCCTGGTGTGGTATGGAGCCAGAGCCCGGTGCAGTCTAGAGGCAGGGCCTGGTTCGGACTGGAGCCAGGGTCTGGTGTGGACTGGAGCCAGGGCCCCGTTTGGACTAGAGCCAGTGTCCGGTGTGGTCTGGAGCCAGGGCCCGGTGCAGTCTGAAGGCAGGCGTGGGTGCAGGCTGGAGCCAGGACCCCGTGCGGACTGGAACCAGGGCCCGGTGTGGATTGGAGCCAGTGCCCGGTGTGGAGTGGAGCCAGGGCCCAGTGTGGAGTGGAGCCAGGGGCCAGTGTGGTCTGGAACCAGGGCCTGGTGTGGACTGGAGCCAGGGCCCAGTGCGGTCTGGAGGCAGGGCCAGGAGCAGACTGTAGCCAGGGCCCCGTGTGGACTGGAGCCAGGGCCTGGTGTGGACTGGAGCCAGGGCCCGGTGTGGACTGGAGGCAGGGCCCGGTGTGGAGTGGAGCCAGGGCCCAGTGTTGTCTAAAGCCAGGGCCTGGTGTGGACTGGAGCCAGGGCCCGGTGCGGTCTGGAGGCACGGCCTGGTGTGGACTGGAGCCAGGGCCCCATGTGGACTGTAGCCAGGTCCTGGTGTGTACTGGAGCCAGGGCCCGGTGTGGAGTGGAGACAGGGCCTGGGGCGGACTGGAGCTTGGACCCAATGTAGACTGGAGCTATGTCCCGGTGTGGACTGGAGCCAGGACCCGGTATGGACTGGAGGCAGGGCCCAGTGTGGTGTGGAGCTAGGGCCCGGGGCAGACTGGAGGCACGTTCCGGTGCTGAATGGAGGCAGGGCCTGGTGTGGACTAGAGCCAGGGCCCGGTGTGGAGTGAGGACAGGGCCTGGGGCGGACTGGAGCCAGGGCGTGGTGTGGAGTGGAGAGAGGGCCCGGGGCAGACTGGAGGCAGGACCCGGTGTGGACTGGAGCCAGGGCCCGGTGTGGAGTGGAGCCAGGGCCCGGTGTGGAGTGGAGCCAGGGCCCAGTGTTATCTAGAGCCAGGGCCCAGTTTGGCTGGAGGCAGGGCCCGGTGTAGACTGGAGCCAGGGCCCGGTGTGGACTGGAGCCAGGGCCCGGTGTGGACTGGAGCCAGGGCCCGGTGTGGAGTGGAGCCAGGGCCCAGTGTTGTCTAGAGCCAGGGCCTGGTGTGGACTGGAGGCAAGGCCCGGTGTGGATTGGAGATAGGGCCCGTTGTGGCCAGGAGGCGGGGCCCGGTGAGGATTGGAGACAAGGTAGTGTGGACTGGAGGCAGGGCCCGGTGTGGATTGGAGACAGGGCCCGGTGTGGACTGGAGCTTGGGCCCGGTGTGGACTGGAGGCAGGGCCCAGTGTGGACTGGAGGCAGGGCCCGGTGTGGACTGGAGGAAGGACCCGGTGTGGACTGGAGGAGGGCCCGGTGTGAATTGGAGCCAGGGCCCGGTGTGGTCTGGAGCCAGGGCCCGGTGTGGAGTTGAGCCAGGGCCCAGTGTTGTCTAGAGCCAGGGCCCGGTGTGGAGTGGAGGCAGGGCCCCATGTGGATTGGAGATAGGGCCCGGTGTGGACAGGAGGCGTGGCCCGGTGAGGATTAGAGACAAGGTAGTGTGGACTGGAGGCAGGGCCCAGTGTGGATTGGAGCCAGGGCCCGGTGTGGACTGGAGGCAGGGTCCGGTGAGGAATGGAGGCAGCGCCCAGTGTGGACTGGAGGCAGGGCCCGGTGTGGACTGGAGGCAGGGCCCGGTGTTGATTGGAGGCAGGGCCTAATGTGGTCTAGAGCCAGGGCCCGGGGCGGAATGAAGGCAGGGCCTGGTGTGGTCTGGAGACAGACCCCGGTGCGGAATGGAGTCAGGCCCCGTTGTGGACTGGAGGCAGGGCCCGGTGTTGACTGGAGACAGGGCCCGGTGTGGATTGGAGGCAGGGTCTGGTTTGGTCTGGAGACAGGGCCCGGTGTGGATTGGAGACAGGGCCCGGTGTGGACTGGAGGCAGGGCCCGGTGTGGATTGGAGATAAGGCCTGGTGTGGACTGAAGGCAGGGCCCGGTGTGGACTGGAGGCAGGGCCCGGTGTGGATTGGAGATAAGGCCTGGTGTGGACTGAAGGCAGGGCCCAGTGTGGATTGGAGACAGGGCCCAGTATGGATTGGGGTATAAGTGGCTGCATGATCTGGTTTGGAGGACTGCTGGTGTTGAGTTTTAATTCCGCATCACTGGCCATCCCATTTCCATTCTCCTATTTTCTCGGATCTTGTATCTGAAGGAGCTGCACCTAACTCCCTTTGTCATAAGGTGGCGCCATAAGTAACGGTCCATAAACCTTTCCCTCTGCTCACATGTGACAAAGCAGCTAAATCAATGCAGTTTAATTCACAGGAATGTGGCTCCGTTTGTGTTTGCTCTGCACCCCTTCCCAATTCCCTCTCTGCCTGACCGCAGTGAGCACACCAAGTGGAAGTATCTGAAAACTCAGAAACTTTCCGACTGTCGCTCAAAGTAATTTTTCTGTCTCGCTTCCATTTCGTTGAGTTTTCTTTCAAGACACAACTCCCCTATGTCATCCTCGACACATCCATCTCTTCAAAAACTCGCAGGATTCCTCTCCTCCTCTTATAGATTAACCTCATCACGTATTCCTCACAAGACCACCCACCTATTCCAGCTATGAGTCTGTTAAACGTTCTCTGAACCTGTTCCAACACTATTGCATCCTTTATTTAAATAAGCTACCAATACAGATAGAGACTTTTCATAGGGACAGACCAATCGGCCCCTCCAGCCTATCCCACCACGCAATGTGATCATGAATGAGCTGGGACCTGACTCTATTTAGCCGCCTTTGGCCCATATCCCTCCCTGCGTAGGTGAAAGGGAGGGCTGCAGATGCTGGGGATCAGAGTTGAGAGTGTGGTGCTGGAAAAGCACAGCAGGTCAGGCAGCATCGAGGAGCAGGAGAGTCGACGTTTTGAGCATAAGCCCTTCATACCTTGGCTTAACAATAAATATCTATCTCACCTTTAAAACTAACAATGGATCCAGTATTCTCTACCACCCTCAGTATGTAGGAGTGCTGCCTAATGTCACCAGCCCTAGTTCTCAATCCAGGCTTGCTGGCTCTGGAACACACAAACAGTGGAAACAGTTGATCTTTGCCTGTCCTGTCGTTTCCTGTTAATACCTTCGATACTTTGATCAAATCACCCCCTAACTCTCAGAATTTGAGAGAAGGCAGGTCCATCGCTGAACCATGATCTCAATCGAATCTTGAGGTTGTCGGTGAGCTCACTGAGCTGCTGAGTTATTGTACAGACGTTCCATTACCACACTGGCTTACATCATCAGTCCAATCTCAGTGAGGCGCTGTTGTTCTGACCTGCTCTGGTTTTCCAGTCTGCTGGGGTGTGGGTCTCCCCTGCAGTGGTTTGTACACCGGGTCTATCTCTACATGCGTTTGTTGATGGCCTTTCTGGTTGAATGCCAGAACTTCCAAGAACTCTTGAGCATGTGTCTGCTTGGCTTGTCCCAGAATGATTATCTTGGTCCTAATTGAATTAATGGCTGTGCGTGCAGATGAGAGAGTGTGGATCAGGCCGTTTGGTCATCAGTTGGCGTTTGTGAAGGCAGATGGCTAGTTTCCTTCCTATTTGTCTGATGGAGTGTTTGTTGCAGTTGTTGTAAGGGATTTGGTATACCACGTTGGTCTTAAATGTTGAAGCGATGGGTTCCTTTCTCCTGGTAGGTAGTTGGTGTCATGTAGTTGTTAGTTAGTTTGTTCCCATAATGTCTTATGGACCTAACAACCAGGTTATTAATTCTGAAATTTTCTTCATACAGGGTAGTGTGGCCCATGTGTTGGTGTACTCGAATCTAACCACATGGAAGTAGTTACAAAATCACGCAACACCAGGTTATCGTCCAACAATCATATTTTGACCACTAGCTTACTCCACAACCACCTGATGAAGGAGCAGCGCTCCGAAAGCCAGTGCTTCCAAACAAACCTGTTGGACTATCAGCTGGTGTTGTGTGATTTTTAACATTCGACGAGAAAGTGAGGGCTGCAGATGCTGGAGATCAGAGCTGAAAATGTGTTGCTTGAAAAGCGCAGCAGGTCAGGCAGCATCCAAGGAGCAGGAGAATCGACGTTTCGGGCATTACTGAAGAAGGGCTCATGCCCAAAACCTCCTGCTCTCCTGCTCCTTGGATGCTGCCTGACCTGCTGCGCTTTTCCAGCAACACATTTCAGCCCTGATTTTTAACATTGTCCACTCAGCATTTCCAAGTCACACAAAAGTAAGCAGTTTTCCCCAACTTGCACAGTTGGAGTGGAAACACTTACAACTTGCACTCACTTCAGGTCTCGAACACGATCCCCCTCCGTATCCTGAGTCACAAGATAACTTTCTCCAGAACTTGGACACAGCAGAACAGAACCAAGGTGCTGTACTTTGCAACAAATATCAAATCAACTGACTTTTTAACTTATTTATTGATTTCTCCATTTCTGTAAATAAGGTTTAGTACCTGGGTACTTTGTACCCAAGATGGAGTCGTGTGTGATGGCATTATACACCTCTCACTGTCCCCTTTACCCCGTACTCAAGTTCACGTGAAAATAAAACCGAAATCTATATCAAAACCAACCTGCCTTCTCCCCTGGATACAAAAGATCTAATGGTACTATTCATCCTTCAACTCCTGGTCAATCTTCATCACTCCACAAACATCATCGATTTTCTGCTTTCATTGACATTATTGTCGAAGGGCGAGATGGAAATTGTGTATCTGGCCAGAGTACTCAGACCCCTTGGCATCATGGTAGCCCATAAACCCACCAACACAGTAAAACAGCAGCTAATGAACTTGAAAGACCCCACACAGACAACAAGCAAAACTAATGTCATTAACACAAAATACCGTGCAAGGACTGTAACAAACACTAAATTTGACAAACAGAAAACTAGCCATCAGGAAGCATGAACACCAACTAGCCACAAAAGGACATGACCCTTTCTCACTAGTATCCTCACATATGGATGAGGAAGGACATCACTTCAAGTGGAATAACACAGCCATGCTCGGACAAGCCAAACAAAGACACGCACGAGAATTCCTAGAAGCATGGCATTCCAATCGGAACTCTATCAACAAACACTTTGACTTGGATCCTATTTACCACCCCCGGAGAAAAAGAACAGGAAATGACATTGCCACAGGAAATGACGTCACCCGTGAAAATGACATCACCGACCCAAGGAAACCCAAACACGTAAATAGAAAGCGGGCTATGCCACCAGTGCTTCGTCTGGAGGCCCACTGAAGATGTTACTGAGTAGGGTGACAAAATGTCTGAAACCGAACCTTCCAGCTCAGCGAGCAAACCTACATCCAGAACCTCAACCTGAGCTACAAATCGTCTCAAAACTCGCGAGAAACATCATATAGTTACAGGAGAAGCCCTTCAAACCTGTATTGCCAAAGTGCACTCAATCTACACCACACAAAAACATACAAACTCGGAGCAGGAGTAGGCCGTCTGGCCCTTTGAGCCCGCTCTGCCATTCAATAGGATCATGGCTGATCTTCTCATGGCCTCAGCTCCACCCGCTCACCGTAACCCTGAATCCCTTTACTGTTCCAAAATCAATCTCTCTTTGGTTTAAAAGCAGCCAATGAGGAAGCCTCTGCTGCTTCCCTGGGCAGGGAATCCCACAGATTCACAGCCCTCTGGGTGAAGAAGTGCCTCCTCAATTCAGTCCGAAATCTGCTCCCTCTTATTTCGAGGCTAGGCCCCTCCCGAGTTCGAATCTCACTTGCCATTGGAAACATCCTCCCTGCTTCTATCTTATCTATTCCCATCATGATATTATATCTGTCTATAAGATCCCCCACATTCTTCTAAATTCCAATGAGGAGAATCCCACTCTACTCAGTCTCTCCTCATAAACCAACTCCCTCAACTCTGGGCTCAACCTAGTGAACCCCCTCTACACCCCCTCCAGTTCCAGTACATCCTTTCTCAAGTAAGGAGACCGAACCTGTGCACAGTATTCCAGGTGTACCTGCACTAGTCCGGCATTTGGTCCATCTGGGTCCATTCCTGATGAAGGGCTTTTGCCCAAAAAGTCAATTTTCCAGCTCCTCGGATACTGCCTGACCTGCTGTGCTTTTCCAGGACCACTCTAATTTTGACATCTCAAGTGCTCATCCAAGTACTTTTGCGGGTTGTGAGGTCTCCCATCTCAATTATCCTCCCAGATCCCCCACCTCACATTATGTTCCATCTCCTGGGATTTTGCTGACTTGATTAACCTGTCTCTATCCCTGTGCAGACTCTATTCTGCTGTGCACCCAATATCTCAATAACAAGCTTCATTGTTCTGTCATACAGTCATCGAGTCATAGAGATGTACAGCATGGAAACAGACCCTTCAGTTTATCTCATCCATGCCGACCAGATATCCTAACCTAATCTAGTCCCATTTGCCAGCACTTGGCCCATATCCCTCCAAACCCTTCCTATTCATATACTCATCCAGATGCATTTTAGATGTTATCATTGTACCAGCCTCCACCACTTCCTCTGGCAGCTCATTCCATACACACACCCCATCCTCTGTATGAAAACGTTGCCACTTAGGTCCTTTTTATATCTTTCCCCTCTCACCCTAAACCTATGTCCCTCTAGTTCTGGACTCCCCCACCCCAGGGAAAAGACCTTGCCTATTTATCCTATCCATGCCCCTCATGATTTTGTAAACCTCTGTAAGGTCACCCCCTCAGCCTCCGACTCTCCAGGGAAAACAGCGCCAGCCTGTCGACCTTTCCCTGTAGCTCAGATCCTCCAACCCTGGCAACATCCTTGAAATCTTTTCTGAACCCTTTCAAGTTTCACAACATCTTTCCGATAGGAAGGAGACCAGAATTGCACACAATTTTCCAACAGCGGCCTAACCAATGTCCTGTACAGCCGCAACATGACCTCCCAACTCCTCCACTGACTGATAAAGGCATGCATAAATTTTGAAAGACTAGGATTCTTCCTATTGACAGAGCAGTAATCTCGTGTTAATCAGGATCATTACCATCCACAGGCATTTTCATGGGAAAAGTGCACTGCTGGGAGAGGCTATCTCGCGACAGCTCACTTGGTCAGACCAACTCGTGTTCTGTCTCAGCTGCAGTTCCGGTATTAACCCAATTTATGTAAAACTGACAGTGAAATAACACTCCTCCTTCGTGGACTGACAACTTCCCAAGTGATTGACTCCCTCTCCTGCCCCCACCCCTCCAGTGGCTGCATTCACATCTGTCCCTGTGTCTACCTTTCGTGGTGAGCATGCAGGGTGAGTTCTTACAACACACCCAGGATTGGATCAGAGTGCAAACCAGTTGATCCACAAGCCCGGTCTGCAGTAAATAAAGATCTCAATACCTTCTTGAGGAAGTTGCATTTTCCGTTCAGTCTTCCTCTTAACTCAAACATGAAATTGGCCATTACTCTGTTTTTACTGTCCAGCGTCTGGCTCGATGTGAACACCATGACTCGGGGTAAGTGTTAGTTTTGTCGTGTGAAACATTAATAGATTTCAAACTGCGTAGATCCCTCGATGTGCTGTGCTGTAGAGATGATGACTGCCCCATAGAATCAAAAATGTTACTGCCCAATCTCCGAATTTCTTTAGCCCCTTCATTTCTGCCTCTCGCTGCAATTTCTTCCAGCCTCACGATGCTGTAATGTTCTTGGCCACTTCTGGCCTTTGCAGACTTGTTCCTCCAACTCTGCCACCCTACCCACCTACTTTTATGGAGATGGTTTCAGTTGGACTTCAATTGATGGAGCAGCAAT
Organism: Chiloscyllium plagiosum; assembly: GCF_037043375.1. Classification (NCBI taxonomy): domain Eukaryota; kingdom Metazoa; phylum Chordata; class Chondrichthyes; order Orectolobiformes; family Hemiscylliidae; genus Chiloscyllium; species Chiloscyllium plagiosum. The sequence goes on along the minus strand of NW_028270176.1, from coordinate 31,855,785 downwards.
GGGCTCAGTTAAAATCCATCTGATTGTTTAATTGTTTTCTTCAGTGGAAGATTGTTTCAATTTGATAATCATCACAAAAGAGTTTGATGTGAATTTTACCACCTGTTTGAGAAATAAAATGTTCCCTGTGTTTTTTTAAATTTCAATTGCAAGTCCAATTTCGGTGCTACTTAATATTCAAAGCAGAGTTGTGAACTCCCTCTTGACAAGATAAAGGACAGCAGTCTATTTTTGGAACGTAAGTCCAGGATGCCAACCCTCCATGGACAATAATATATTGAGTGATTGACATGTGAAAGAAAACTGAAAGAAGTTGGATAATGAAAAAAAGTAGAAAATCGAACATTGCCAGAATAGTGATTGGAAAGCAAGTACAAGTATTATCTTAAGGAGCATTCTTTAGGGAGTGCTGTTTACAATCCTTTTGCATCTCCATGTGGAATATGCCAGTGTTGTGGGGCAGTACAATGTAGTGTGGATGATTTTTAAGAGAGTGTTTAATAGACTGGAACAGACACCAGATGTCACACACGGTGTTTACGATCATGTATAAAGGAGCGTTGATTCTTATCCCAGGAGCTCAGTTCAGACTCCAAGCCCTGCGCGAGAGTTAATGAATGAGATCACCCAACATTAACAATGCAAGGACCAATAATTCTGCAGGTCTTATTCGCTTTCTTCCATTTCTTTGCAATTGTCTGTGTTCCAGGTGAGGAGATCTTCCCCGTTACTGAATGTGGTGTTTCTAGTTCTGTCTGTGTTTTATGGTGAGATATTTGATGGATTACTTTGGAACCGAGATGTGGGTGGACTGCTTGAAGGAGTGACCTTGGGGAAGCTGCAGTGCCATTTTGCTGGAATGTTACCAGGAATGAGAATCTTCAGTTGTATGGAGAGAGGAAAGAGGTTGCCCAGTGTTATTACAACTGAACATGATGAAGGTGGGTATAGGGACCATGGGCAGAGTAAACCCTAAACCTGAAGACCATTTCCCTTGAGCCTGCTTCACCAATAAATCGGATCTTGGCTGATCGGAAATTCCTCACATCCTGCTCTTTCTCTGCAATCCTTGATTTCCCCGACTGACCAACAAAAATCCAAAATGAAGGATGAGAAGATGGCTGTAGGAGCTGCTCCATTTTGAGGTATTTTAGGGGTTGGAGGTCACTTCCTCGAATTCCAGGAACAGAAATTACTGTTTTGTATGCTGTTGCATTGTTTTGGAACTTTGGGGAAAAAAAACCCTCAAAAAAACAGCACTTTCAAAAGACAGAAAGACAGACAAAAGGCAGCGAACACATTGTCAGTGGGAGAGAGGTAACTGGCCCAGCAGTGAATCTGCACAGTTGCTACCTTTGCTATTTGAGTTCACGTATCTCTGGACATCAGAATTGGTCTTGGAAAAAGTTTAAAAAGTGAAATTCACAGCTGACCTTGGAGGAACCTATGTGGGAGAGCTCACAGCACAGGAACAGATAAGTGCATAGTTTTCAATGTGTAATCTTGCTATATGGTTGCTGTACTGAATAGAATGGGTTCTTTCTTGATTTTTAATTTTATTGAAATCTGCCTCTTGATTAAATTTTTAAAATATAAACCAGAAGTACTAAGTTAGCCTGGAGCACTGTTTTTGTTTAGAGCAAACAGATAATGCTATTTTCTGGATCTATTGATTGTGAAGGAGCAAAGATGATCTTTTTTAGAGTTACATGCTCATCCTGTCAGATGTGGGAGTTTAGGGAGAGTTTCCATGTTACTGATTATTTTGTCTGCAGTAAGTGTGCTTGGTCGCCAATTCTATCAGATTGCATGGATTGGTTGGAGCAAAAGTTAGAGGTAATGAGGAATTTACAAGAGCTAGAGGGTGTGATGGATAACAGTTATAGGAAAGGAGAAAAACGGCAGATACAGCCAAATGGATGGGTTAACTCCAGGAAAGCTAGGAGGGGTTCTGCAGGTTGTGCAAGAGTCTCCTGTGACTATTCCCATTTCAAACAAGTATGCTGTTTTGGAAAATGGAGGGGGTGATGGACTCTCAGGGGAACGTAGCATGAAAGCCCAGTTTCTGATATTGAGACAGGCTATAATGCAATGAGGGGTAAGTCGGGTTCCAAGCAATCAATTGCGATAGGGGAATGTACAGTCTTAGGCACGGACAGACATTTCTGTGGCCAGCAGCAATAAATCAGAATGGTGTGTTGCCTCCCTGGTGCTAGGATAAAGGATGTTGAAGAGAGGGTGCAGAATGTTCTCAAAGAAGAGAGGGGCCCGGCAGGATGTCATTGTACACATTGGAACCAACGACATAGGATGGGAAAATGATGAGATTCTGAAGGAAGAATGTATGAAGTTGAGCAGAAATGTTTTTAAAAAATGAGGTCCTTGAGAGTGGTAATATCTGGAATACTCCCGGTGCTACGAGCTAGTGAGAGTAGGAGTAGGAGGAGAGAGCAGATGAAGTCATGGTTGAGGAACTGGTGCATGGGAGAAGGTTTACACTTTTCAATCATTGGAATCTCTTCTAGGGTAGAAGTGAACTGTACAAGAAGGATGCATTGTACCTGAATTAGAAGGGGTCAAATATACTGACAGAGAGATTTGCTAGAGCTGCTCAGGAAGATTTAAACTAGTAAGGTGGCGGGAGGTGGCAAGGGTGATAGTAAGGTAGCATCACACCCTCTAGCTCTTGTAAATTCCTCATTGCCTCTAATTTTTGCTCCAATCAATCCATGCGATCCAATAGAATTGGCAACCAAGCACACTGCAGACAAAATACTCAATAACATGAAAACTCTCCCTCAAGTCCTCCAGCCGACAGGTTGAACATGGAACTCGACAAAAGACCATCTTGCAGATAATGCATTGAGAACTTTAATCTCTCATCATCCATCAGCATTCCATTCAAATCAAATTCAGAATGCTAGGATAGGCATAACATCTGTCATTTGCTCTGGAGGTGAAATCAAACACCTCATGCGGTTTGCCACATGGTCATTTCACCTTCACTCTCTTCTTAGTCAAGAATATATTGGCTAGAATTTGTAATCATTCACTCTGTGCATATTTACCTTGTTATACAAAGGAGAGTTCTGTGTGGAATCAATTAGAATGAGGCGGTTTTGTCCAACTTATAACTAGCTCATCCCAATTGCATGTTGAGGATTTATAATTCCCATTCAGTATAGCTTTCTCCCCCTACTCAGTTGTTTTGGTTCAATTGTTTGCATCAGTTAAATTTCAAAATTCTGTGTTCAGAATTAACTCCAGAATTTCAGCACAATTCTAAACTTTGCCCTGCTGAGCAGTACTGATGGTGTGCTAGTCAGTCTGAGATGCTTATTCCACATGCAGTATCAAGCCAACACAGCTTCTGCCTGCTTTATTGGATATTAAATATCCCAAGGCACCAGTAATACTTGGTTTCCTCACCAATCCCTCTCCCTCAATCAGCATCACACAAAAGATTAACAGCAACTATCTATAATTCTGGCTGTGGGAACTTGGTCAATCTTGGTTATGCCCTTCCTTAATTAGAAAATTTATCATTTCTAAGACATACACCGTAGATGATAAAGTATTTCTGGGCATCTGGTGGTTATCCATTTAAAATCCTTCTTGTACTTCTTGCTGTAACTGTCCCTGTCCCTGTTTTTGATATTGATGCCTACTGCAGCAGTGAAGGTTCATGATCCCACATGTCGAATAATTTTTCAATGTCTCTTCCAGCTAACTTAATGACGATTGTGATTCTCTCTCGTGGAAAGTGTGGCATCACCAAAGGTATATCCACCTACCTCATTTCCATGGCAACAGCAGATCTCCTCGTCATTGTATTCAGTGTAATACTCACAACACTTGGTTTCAAATATTTCCCAGTTTCCTTCCTGTTTTACACAACGGTGTGCAGTTTTAACATCATCATGGGCTATGCTGCTATTGACTGCTCCGTCTGGTTGACCATCGCTTTCACCATTGACCGCTTTGTGGCCATTTGTTGCCACAATCTGAAAGCCAGGTATTGCTCTGCCAGAACAGCAGCCTCAGTGGTAACCATTGTCTGGTCAGTGAGCATTTTGAGAAACATTCCATTTTACTACAAATACCAATCTTTGGGCACATGGGGTGGTGTGCCCTGGGGCTGTGGCATCAGACCAGAGTTCTTCATCTTGCCAGGATGGCTGGTGTTTTTCTGGATCCACCATCTGCTGAACCCCTTAATCCCCTACCTCCTGATCCTGCTGTTCAATGCTCTGACTGTCAGGCACATTGTCTTGGCAAATCGGGCACGCAAGAGTCTCCGAGCTCCCAGTAACAGGGACCAGAGAGGAGATGCAGAGATGGTCAACAGGCGGAAATCCATCATCCTGCTGTTTGTTGTCTCGGGCAGTTTTATATTATTGTGGATGACCAAGGTCAGTGTTTTCTTACTGATGGAGATTACTAACGCCCATTTGTTTCGAAGTTATGACCATCCTGTTATGATCGCTGACATATCTGGGACTATGCTCTTCTACCTGAGCTCCTGTACAAACACTGCCCTTTATGCCCTGACCCAGAGTAAATTCAGAGAGGAGCTGAAGAGGGCTCTGAAATATCCCTTCACTCTCTTCAGTGAATGTATCCCTACATCAAAATAAGAAATGCGGTTGAGACGGGAGCACAGTTTATTTCCCTCGCTGAGGTCTCTCTAGTTTCGGGACTTCACCTGAATTTCCCTGTTATGTTCCGTGCAACTGGGAGAAGAGAAGAAATTGTTTTCTTCATCCGTGAGATGTACACGTGTGTGGCTCGACAGGAGGACTAGTTCATGTCTATTAGTCCTTTCTCTGGTTATTTCTCTATTACTGTTCTCTAGCCCTTGGCCTAAGAGAACACATCACACCTTTCCTTGCGAGAGTGAGAAGTCACATGACAGCAGTTTGCAGTCCAACAGGTTTATTTGAAATCGCAGGCTTTCAAAGGGCTGCTCCTTTGTCAGGTGAAGTCCTTCCCCAGCCCAACAATACCACTTCCACATCATTTCTTTGAGAAACAGAGTTGTCCAACCGTCTTAAAAAAATTACAGTCAGTTTGTTAAAGCTGCATTGATGCGTGGGCACATCTCTCTTCCTATGAGATTTCAGATAGTTGATGTCACTTTGACCCACTCTGCTTCTCAATGTGGAGAGTGTGCATTCTACACCCTGCACGATATCCCTTCCAGCACAGACTCTATTGCAATTGTCCAATTCGCCCCGAAGCCCTGTGGAGTGCAATGTCTTTTGGATTGTATTTTAATATTCAGCCCTGCGGACGGTGGTCTGGATTCCCTGCTGGGCTGCATCCTGACCAAGAGTATGAGAACGGTCTGACTGGAAAACTTCCCTCACCTCCTTTTCTCGGCTTTATTACACATTGGAGGTGATTCTGTCCATGTCTGAGAGAGTATTCATGAGGCAATGAATAAAAAATGAACAAAAATGCATGCTGTCAATATTATGTCTCCATTTTACTTCATTCTATTTCCCAACCTCACATGATCTGCAATCAAACACACTTAAAATGGTCTTCAGGGAGAAAAGAACATCTCAGGGTTTAAGGTAATACTTTCAACATGAGACACATCATTGAAGCTGTTCCTCTCTCCACACATTCATAATTTGTCTGCATCTCTTTTACTTTCATTCCTTTCTCATTCCCTCCATCTGTTGTTTCTACATTAATTCACTACTGTTTAGGGGCGGCACAGTGGCTCAGTGGTTAGCACTGCTGCCTCACAGCACCAGGGTCTCAGGTTCGATTCCAGCCTCGGGGTGACTGTCTGTCTGGAGTTTGCACGTTCTCCCCGTGTCTGCGTGGGTTTCCTCCGGCTGCTCCGGTTTCCTCCCACAGTCCAAAGATGTACAGGTCAGGTGAATTGGCCATGCTAAATTTCCCATAGTATGAGGTGCATTAGTCAGAGGGAAATGGGTCTGGGTGGGTTACTCTTTGGAGGGTCGGTATGGACTGGTTGTGCCGAAGGGCCTGTTTCCACGCTGTCGGGAATCTAAACTCATTCGACGGACATCAGTGGGATTGGATAGACTGACATATATTACTTATCCCTAATTACGCAGGGGACAGTTTAGAGTGAAGCACATTGCGGTGGGTCTGGAGTCACCTATAGGTTCAGACTGAGCAAAGACGGTAGGTTTCATTTCCCTGAAGGGAATGAGTGAACCGAATGCTACTTTATCCCCAACAATCAAGGACTGTTTCATGTTCATCCTGAGGTTCTTAATTCCAGATTTGTATTGAAGGGAAAACTCCATGGTAGGATTTGGACTCAGGTCCCCAGAACATTATTAGTGTCATCGGAATGAACAACCCAGTGATAACAAGGACATCACCTTATCCTACGTTCCCTTCCCTTCCTCTCCTTTTATCTCCACTGAACCCTTCAGGTCTCTCTTTCTCTTATTCTCTCCCTATCTGATGACAATGTAGTCAATTAAATTAAGATGAATATTTTGGAATTGATTGATATTGATGTTGTCACTGTACCGAGAAACAGTGAAAAGTGTTGTTTTCCATGGCTGTACAGGCAGATTGTATCATACAAAGTGCATCAGGGTAGCAGAACCGAGTGTAGTATACAGTGTTACAGCCACAGAGAAGGTGCACGGAGAGAAATCGTCATCAACATTCGAGCTGTCCATCCAAAAGTCTGATAACAGCGGGGAAGAAGCGGTTCTTGAATCTGTCTGAACATGTATTCAAACGTTTATGTCTTTTGGCTGACAGAAGGGGATGGAAGAGTATAACTGGGGTGGGAGGGCTGTTTGATTGTGATGGTTGCTTTCCAGACACAATGGGACAAGTAGATGGAGTAAGTGGATTGAAGGCTGCTTTGTGTGATGGACTGGGCTGTATTCACAACACTCTGCAGTTTCTCACCACCTTGGGAGAAGCAGTAGCCACACCACACTGACATGCACCCAGGCAGCGTTCTTCCTGTGGGAAATCTGTAACAATTGTCCTAACGCTGTGTCGCCTCGCCCTCAGTCTCTTTTGTGTGTTCTTGTCTCAATGCTGCTTGAGATCCGACCAACAATGACGGTGTCATCAGCAACCTTGTAAATGGAGTTGGGGCAGAAAATGGCCACAGAGCCGTGAGTGATGAAGGCGCAGAGTAGAGGGCTGGGTATGCAGACCTGCTGGGCCCTGTTGTTGAGGGTGACGCTGGAGAAGACGTTGTCGCCTTGTCTTACCGATTGAGGTCTGTGGGTCAAGAAGTTGAGGGTCCCGTTACAGAGGGGGATACCAAAACCGTGGTCTCTGAGCTTCAAAATGAGTTTGTTTGGAATTATTGTGTTGGAGGTTAAACTGTAGTCAATGAGTAGGACAGTGACATAGACCTCCTTGTTAACCAGTTGTTCCAGTAGTGAGGGTAGGGCCAGGGAGATAGCTCCTGCCATTTACTTGTTGCATTCAGAGGCAAATTGGAAAGGATTGAGGCATTCTGGGAGGCTGGAGCTGATGTGAGTAATGACTGACCTCTCAAAGCGCTTCATAATGCTGGAGATCTGAACCACTGGGAGATAGTCATTGACACACACTGCATGATTTTTCTGTGGCTTTGGGATCATGGTGTTTTCTTGAAGCTGGTGGGACATTCAGGTCATATTTCAATATTCAGGAACTGAATCTTAAAGGCTTTACGTTCTATCAAAAAGACAGGCTGGTAGGGGCTTCTGCATCAGTAAGAAATGAAATTAAATCAAAAGTCAGAAAAAAGTAAGGTCAGATGGTGCAGAATCTGAGGGGGTAGAATTGAAGAACTTCGAAAGTAAAAAAAATCCACAGTTGGAGATACGTACAGGCCTCCAAACAGTTGTCAGAAGCTGTGTCGCAAAATACATCAGGAGATAGAAAATGATGTGTAGGAAAGGCAAACTTACAGTGATCATGGGGGATTTTAATATACAGGTTGGTACCGGATTGCAAAAAAAGGAATTTGTGGAAAGGCTCCGAGATGTCTTTATGGAGCAGGTCATGGTGGGGCCCACTCAGGAACACGCAATTCCGGATTCAGGGATGTGCAACGAGACAGACTTGGTCAGGGAGCTTAAGGTGAAGGAACCCTGAGGAGGCAGTTACCGTAAAATGACCGAATTCACTCCACAATTAGAGAGGGAGAAGGTAGAATCTGAGGGAACATTAATACAGCTGAATAAAGGCAACTGCAGAGACCTGAGGGAGGAGCTGGGGAGAATGGACTGGGAGTGGGGCCTAACAGGAAAGAGAGTGGAACAGCAATGGCGGGGGTTTCTGGGAGTAATTCAGGAGGCACAATGGGGACTCATCCCGAGGGAAAAGAAGCAAGGTACAGGGAGGATGAGGAAACCATGGCTGACCAGGGAAGTCAGGGGTAGCATCAAAGCAAAAGGGAAAGAATATACTGTGGGGAAGGGCAATGGGAAACCAGAGGATTGGGAAGCTTACAAAGACCAACAGAGGGTACCAAAAAAAGATATAAGCAGGAAAAAGGTTGCATTTGAGGGTAAGCTAGCCAGTAACATAAAGGAAGACTGTAAGAGTTTCTTCAGCTATATAAAGGGCAAAAGAGGCAAAAGTGGACATTGGGCCACTGGAAAATGACGGTGGAGAGATAGTATTGAGAACAAGGAAATGGCTGAGGAACTGAATAATTATCTCACGTCAATCTGTACAGTGGAAATCATGCATTATATCCCAAAAATTCAAGAGAGAGGTGGCAGGGCTGAGTATGGTGGCCATCGCCAAGGAAAAGGTGATAGATAAACTGAATGGCCTGAAGGTGGATAAATCACCTGAACCAGATGGGCTACACCCCAGAGATCTAAGGGAGATAGCTGCCGAGATAGTGGAGGTGGTTGTGGTGATCTTTCAGAAATCACATGAATCAGGGAGGGCCTCAGGGGATTGGAAAAATCACAAATGCAACACCTGTTTAAAAAGGGAGCAAGGCAAAAGATGGAAAATTACAGACCAATTAGCCTAATTTCGGTTGTGGGTAAGATCCTGGAAACCATTGTGAAGGATGAGACTTCCGAATAATTGGACGTAGATGGTAAAATAGGTTTCATCAAGGGGAGGTCATGCCTGACAAATCTGCTAGAATTCTTTGAGGAAGTAATGAGCAGGTTAGACCAAGAGGAGCCAATGGATGTTATCTACCTGGACTTCATGAAGGCCTGTGACAAAGTGCCACACAGGAGGCTGCTGGGTAAGATAAGGGCGCATGGTGTTTGAGGCAAGGTGATAGCATGGATAGAAGCCTGGCTGTCTGGCAGGAAGCAGAGAGTAGGGATGAAAGTGTCCTTCTCAGGATGGCAGCCGGTGAGAAGTGGTGTTCCGCACAGCTCAGTGTAGGGACCACAACTTTTCACTTTATACATTAATGATCTAGATGATGCAGATTCTGTGGTTGAGAGCAAGACTCCTGGATGGTATGTTGCCAATCGGATGCCAGGGTCAGCGATGTCTCAGATCGAATCTTCAGGCTTCTTCATGGGAAGGGAGAGCGGTCAGACATTGTAGCACCAATAGCATAGGTAGGGGAAGAATGAGGACCAGAAAAGTGAATCGAGGGAGTTAGTTTGGAAACAGAATGGCAGGATGAACAGAATGGTAAACTCAGGATTGCTACCGGTACCAAGGGCTCGTGAGGCTAGGAATAGAGAGTGAGTGCAGGTGAACAGATGGCTTCAGGGCTGGTGCAGGTGAGATGACTTCAGCTATGTGGATCATTGGGATACCTTCTGGGGAAGGTGCAGCATGAACAAGGAGGACAATTTGCACCTGAACTGGAGGGGCACCAATATCCTGGGCTGAAGGTTTGCTGGAGCTCTTCGGGAGGGTTTAAACTAGATTGTCTGGGGGCTGGGAAGCGGAGCTACAGATCACAATAACCAGCCAGACAGTGCAGAGAGCTGGAATAGGCAAAAGGACAGTCAGTGTGATGGGTTGATATTTGTCTATTTTAATGCAATCAGTATCAGGAATAAGGCTGATGAATTCAGAGCATGGGTCAGTACTTGGAACTATGATGTCGCAGTCATTACTGAGATTTGGATGTCACAGAGACAGGAGTGGTTGTTGGGTGTTCCAGGGTTTAGATGTTTCAAAGGGAAGAGGGAGGGACCTAAAAGAGGTGAGGGAGTGGCATTGTTAATCAAGGATAGTATCACAACTGCAGAAAGAGAGGTTGTCGAGGAGGGTTTGTCTGCAGACTCAGTATGGGTGGAAGTCAGAAACAGGAGCCAGGAAAGGAGCAGTGACTTTATTGGGAGGCAGATTTTGGAAATGTGCAGAAGTAACAGGGTTGTTGTTACGGGTGACTTTAACTTCTCTAATATTGATCTGAATCTCCTTAGTTGAAATAGTTTGGATGGAGTAGGTTTTGTCAGGTGTGTCTCGGAAGGATTTCTGACTCAATATGTAGATAGGCTGACTGAGGGGAGGCCATATTGGATTTGGTGCTTGGCAAAGAACCAGATCAGACATCATATCTCTCGGTGGAAGGTCATTTTGATGATAGTGCTCACAACTCCATGGCCTTTACTATAGTCATGGAGAGGGAAAGGAACAGTCAGTATGGGATAGTATTGAATTGGAGGAGGAGGAATTACAATGCTATTAGGCAGGTACTGGGATGCCTAAATTGGGAACTGATGTTCTCAGGGAAAAGCACAATAAAAACATGAAAGTTGTTTAGGAAGCACTTGCTGATATTGCTGTACAGGTTAGTCCCACTGAAGCAAGGAAAGGATGGTAGGGTGAAGGAATCTTGGTTGACAAGGGATGTGGAACATCCAGTCAAGAAGAAGAAGGAAGCTTACTTTAGGTTGAGGAGGCAAGGATCAGACAGGGCTTTAGAGGGTTATAAGTTAGCCAGGAAGGAACTGAAGAATGGATTTAGGAGAGCGAGAAGGAGGCATGAAAAAGATTTAGCGGGAAGGATTAAGGAAAACCCTAAGGCATTCTCTATTAATGTGAGGAACAAGAGGATGGCCAGAGTGAGGGTAGGGCCAAGGGAAGGAACTTGCTCCTAGAATCGGAGGAAGTTGGTGAGGTCCTTAATGATTACTTTGCTTCAGTATTCACTACTGAGAGGGATCTTGATGGTTCCTAGGACAGCATGAAACAGACTGATATGCTAGAACATGTTGATGTTAGGAAGGAGGATGTGCCGAAAATTTTGAAAAATGTCGGGATAGTTAAATCCCCTGGGCCAGACGGCATATAACCCACGTTGCTACGGAAAGTGAGGGGAGAGATTGCTGCACCTTTGGCTAGGATCTTTGCATCCTCACTATCCACTGCAGTAACGCATGTGATTGGAGGGTGGCAAATGTTATTTCCTTGTTCAAGAAAAGGAATAGGGATAATCCTGTGAATTACAAACCAGTCAGTCTTATGTCGGTGGTGGGCAAAGTATTGGAGAGGATTCTGAGAGACAGGATTTATGATTACTTGGAAAATCATAGCTTGATTAGCGATAGTCAGCATGGCCTTTTGAGGGGCAGGTCATACCTCGCAAGCCTTCGTGAATTCTTTAAGCACGTGACAAAAGCATATTGAATATATAGCAGTGGATGTTGTGTATATGGATTTTAGCAAGGTGTTTGATAAGGTTCCCTGTGGTAGGCTCATTCAGAAAGTACGGAGGCATGGGATACAAGGAAACCTGTCGGTCTGGATACAGAATTGGTTGGCCCACAGAAGACAGAGTGAGCTAGTAGATGGAAAGTATTCACATTGGAGCTCGGTGAGCAGTGGTGTTCCACAGGGATCAGTTCTGGTACATCTGTCCATAGATCCCTCAAAGTTGCCACCCAAATTGATTGGTTTGTTAAGAAGGCGTATGATGTGTTGGCTTTCGTTAGCAGGGAGATTGAGTTTAAGAGGCGTGAGATTATGCTGCAGCTCTATAGAGCCCTGGTTAGACCACACTTGAAATATTGTGTTCAGTTCTGGTTGCCTCATTATATGGAAAGATGTGGAAGCTTTAGAGAGGGTGCAGAGGAGATTTCCCAGGAAGCTGTCTGGACTGGAGGGCATGTCTTATGAAAAAAGGTTGAGGGAGCTAGGGCTTTTCTCATTGGAGTGAAGAAGAATGAGAGGTGACTTGACAGAGGTTTACAAGATGTTGAGGGGCATACATAGAGTGGGTAGACAGAATACTTTTCCAATGACAGAAAAGTCTATTGTGCAGAGGCATAATTGTATGGCGATTGGTAGAAGGTTTAGGGGAGATGTCAGAGGTAGGTTCTTTACACAGAGAGTGGTGGGTGTGTGGAATGCACTGCCAGCGGTGGGAGTGGAGTCAGATAGATTCGGGATATTTAAGCAACTCTTGGATAGGCACATGGATGATAGTACAATGAAGGGCATGTAGGATAGTCTGATCTTAGAGTAAGATAACAGGCTGGCACAACATCAAAGGGTGTAGGGTTTGTACTGTGCTGTACTGTTCTATGTTCTATGTTCTAACTGAGGGCATTCGGGCTAAGTTTGCAGATGATATAAAGATAGGTCGAGGGAAGGTAGCATTGAGGAGGTAGGGAGGCTGCAGAAGGATTTGGACAGGTCAGGAGAGTGGGCAAAGAAGTGGCAGATGGAGGACAAGGTGGGAAAGTGTGAGGTCATGCACTTTGGCAGGAAGTATGGAGGCATGGACTGTTTTCTCAATGGGGAGAAAGTTCAGAAACCTGAAGTGCAAAGAGACTTGGGAGCTCAAGTTCAGGATTCTCTCAAGGTCAACTTACAGGTTGAGTCAGTAGTTTGGAAGGCACATGCAATGATGGCATTTATTTTGGGAGGACTTGAATATAAAAGCTGGGATGTACCTCTGAGGCCCTGTGAGGCTCTGGTCAGACCACATTTGGAGTATTGGGCCCCATATCTCAGAAAGGATGTACTGGTCCTGGAACGTGATCACAATATGTTCTCGAGAATGGTCCCAGGAATGAAAAGCTTAACATCTGAGGAACGTTTGAGGACTCTGGGACTATACTGAATGGAGATTAGAAGGATGAGGGGTGATCTGATTGAAACATACAGAATACTGAATGGCCTGTACAGAATCGCTGCTAAGAAGATGTTTCCAATGGGTGGGAGAGTCTAGGACCCGAGAGCACAGACTTCGGGTACAGGGAAAACCATTTACAGTGGAGATAAGGAGAAACATCTTCATCCAGAGACTGGGGAAACTGTGGAATCCATTGCCACAGAAGGCTGTGGAGGCCAGGCCATTGAGTGTATATATAAGACTAAGGTCGATAGTTCTTGAATATCTCCTCGATACTCAAGAAAAACATGGGGAGAAACCTGGAGAATGGGATTGAGAAACTTATCAGCCATGATTGAATGGTGGAGCAGACTCGATGGGCTGAATGGCCTAATTCCTGCTCCTATGTTTTATGGTCTGTGGTAGTTCATCACGGTGTAAGGGACCGCTCCTCATGGAGATAGTACAGGCCTTTGGAGAATGTACAGTGTGGATTCAGCTGAATGAGAGGAGGAGATAAAGGGTGGGATTATGTGTGTGGAATGGGGGAATCAGGAACGGGAGTGTGGGTGAGGAATGGAGACTTAACATTTGAGCCAAGTGCATTGAAAGACTGCCATGATAAAGTAGATCATTCAGATAGAGTGGGGATCTGGAAACCTTCCCCCCAATCACTAACCATGCTGGGAATGAATTGCATCATGCATTGTTAGCACGGGCACAATTCTCTTGTACAAACAGACAAAGAGCGAGTGAGGAAAATTGAGCTGCACCATCTGACTGAATGATACGCTGTACCAGGGAGCTTCAGAATTCACCCTTTCTGGGTCTCTGAAAGTGGGGTCCAACTGTCCCTTTCAACAGGGGGTTTTCAGGGAGAGCAGAGGAGAGATGAGGGAGAGCTGTTCGATCTCCTCTGCTCTCTCTCCAGTGCAATTACATCCCTCCGGAAATGTGCAGTTTGCTGTCTGTGGTCTAACCAAGTTTATCCCACTGTGCACTGGCAATCAAGCCCCACTATTTACTGAGTCATCAAAAAGGTGAAGGTTTATTTAAAGCAACAAATTGTCCAACTATACACATCGTATTAAAAGAATATGGGCCTGCAGCTTTCTTTGCTATTTAACTGTTTAATATAATCAAACCAGTTTAAACCAATGACAAACATTGCTGTGTTGAATTGCCAACCTGTAATGAAAGTTTAATTGTTAGCTCTTTTATGTAATCCCATTCAGACAAGCAAAAACAGAGAAGAGACAAATATTATGTTTTGTTCTCAAATTTCAAGCAGGAAACCCCATTCAATAGTTCCCGTTGAGATGGCCGAGACTGATATGTTGTTCTCTTTCAGATTCTTTCGATTCCTTCCAAATGTTTGATGATGACATGAGTTTGTAGGAACAGCAATTCTCAATTTCCCATTCGCTGTTTGAAAATGTGTTGTTTCTGTGTCTCTGGAAGTAACTTCCAATTGTCCTTTTTAACAGAGGATTTTCAGAGAGAACAGAGGAACGCTGAGAGGGATTACCGATCTACCAGGGTGTCTTCATTCAGTTCCCCAGGCAGAAAGGGCAGAAAGTGATACGCATGCTCTGTCTTCGCAGGCTGGTTCTGAACCCTGTATTCTCCACACAATGGGCTGTCGTGAGTGAGCAAGAGATTGTTACTTTGCTGAGCTCTCCTGAACACATAACTGGTGCATGTTGTAAAATGAATTCAAATAGTGTTTCTGATCAGAATGGCACTGAATGCACACACATACATACACACGCACACATACACACACACTCAAACATACGCACACTTCTCACACACACACACAAACACACACACACACACGTACACTCACACACACACTCATGCAAGTACACACACCCATATCCATCCACTCACACACGGACACACACAGACTCTTTCTGTCTCTATTTTTGGATTAGTTTCTTCTTTAAAGAGAAAACAATGAATATAAAACTCACAACTTTGATGGTCGTTCTCTTGTCCATTTCCTACACAGTGTCCTTTTGTTAAAAGCAACACCTTTTCCTACTTGGATCCATGAACCAACAAAACAAAAGTGCTCTTTTGAATCCACCACTGTGAACAGAAATGTGGAGGAGACGGTGTTGGACTGGGGTGGACAAAGTCAGAAGTCACACAACACCAGGTTTATGGAGCTTATGGAGCGCTGCCCCTTCATTAGATGAAGGGAGAGTGAAGCTCACGGACACAGAATTTATGGACAGAAAGATCAAGGGGATGCAGAGAGATCAAAAGATCACACAAGTCCCTGCAGGTGACCAAGGGTGTTAGACAGTGTGAGGAAAGTGTCATCAGCTGAAAAACGAGGGAAGGGATGATCTATAATCCGACTAAATGAGGCAGAGAGATAATGACAAACAAGTTAATAAGAAGGTGGTGCTGGAGACAAACCAAATGATTGAAATAACATGGAGCACAAACAGAAGCTGCTGGAAAAGCTCAGCAGATCCAGCAGCATCTGTGAGGGGAAGCAGAGGAAGGGTCACCGGACCTGAAAGGTTACCTCAGATTTTTCAGTAGAAATTGGCAAATGTTGGGTAGTATCCAATCTTGTGTTGTTGTAGTGTCTGCACAGTCTCGCTAATATACCATGCCTCGGAGAATCCTTACCCATAGATGGATTCAAGTGATAGAGTGCACTTCATCGTCCAGTACATCCCTGGAGCAAAGAGACTACACCATGTCCCTCACAGCCTTAAACACGTCATTAACGACAACAAACATCTCACCAAGGGTCAGCCCTTCACCTCCACTTCTCACCTTCAAACAACCACCAAATCTTAAACAGACCATCGTTCCCAACAAACTGCCCAGCCTTCAGGATCACCACACAAAACACCACACAACCCTGGCACAGCACCCTCTGCAAAACATGTCAGATCATCGACATGGATACTACTATCACATTGGGAACACAACCCACCATGTGCATGGCAGGTTCTCATGTGACACAGCCAGCATTGTCTACCTCATACCCTTGAGGTAATGATGCCCTGAGGCTTGGAATATTTGTGAGATCATGCAGACACGACAACAATGGATGAATGGACACAGTGCAACAATGACCCAGTCAGGACTGTTCTCTCCCAGTCGGGGGACAGTTCAGTGCTCAAGGACATTCAGCCTCCCATCTTCGGGCAAACGTTCTCCAAGGCAGCCTTTGAGATACAGAACAACACAGAATCGCCAAGCAGAAACTGATAGGCAAGTTCCATACCCATGAAGAGGGTATCAACTGTTATCTTGGGCTCACATTGTATTACATGTGACTCCACCATACAGCTCTGTGTCTGTAAAATCTTCCTCGCTGATCAATGAGACCTTGGAGTGCAGGTTCATAGCTCCTTGAAAGTGGAGTCGCAGGTAGACAGGATAGTGAAGAAGGCATTTGGTATACTTTCCTTTATTGGTCAGAGTTTTGAGTACAGGAGTTGGGAGGTCATGTTGCGAATGTACAGACATTAGTTAGGCCACTGTTGGAATATTGCATGCAATTCTGATCTCCTTCCTATCGCAAAGATGTTGTGAAACTTGAAAGGGTTCAGAAAAGATTTACAAGGATGTCGTCAGGGTTGGAGGATTTGAGCTATAGGGAGAGGCTGAACAGGCTGGGTCTGTTTCCTCTGGAGCGTCGGAGGCTGAGGGGTGACCTTATTGAGGTTTACAAAATTATGAGGGGCGTGGATAGGATAAGTAGACAAAGTCTTTTCCCTGGGGTCAGGGATTCCAGAACTGGAGGGCATCGGTTTAGGGTGAGAAGGGAAAAGATATAAAAGAGACCTAAGGGGCAACTTTTTCATGCAGAGGGTGGTACGTGTAAGGAATAAGCTGCCAGAGGAAGTGGTGGACGCTGGTTCAATTGCAACATTTAAGAGGCATTTGGATGTATATATGAATAGGAAGGGTTTGGAGGGATATGGGTCGGGTGCTGGCAGGTAGGACAAGATTAGGTTGGGATATCTGGTCGGCATGGACAGGTTGGACTGAAGGGTCTGTTTCCATGCTGTACATCTCTATGATTCTATGACCATCACCTTGATAACTTGTCATGATCCCATCACCGGAATTAATTTGTACAGTTTTAGATGGTACGTTCCTTTGGATACACACTTGGCATGTGACTCTTTTACCCATCAAGTAGTTCCAGCTGTTTAGTTGGTCTCCAGTACAATGTGATATTTGATTTTTTTGGAATTATCTCTCTGCCTTAATTAATCAGATCTTAGACCATCCCTTCACTTGTTACTCAGCTGTTGACACTTTACTCACAATGTCTGTCCCTTTCGATCACCCACAGAGACTTGTTATGCAGCCTGTCAACACTCCCACTCACACCATGTGTACGATCTTTATATCGGTCTGCCTATAAATTCTGTGTTCTGTGTGTTTCCCTCCTCTTCACCTGATGAAGGATCAGTGCTCCGAAAGCTTGTGATGTCAAATAGCCCTGTTGAACTGTAACCTGGTGTTGTGTAGATTCTAACGTTCTCCACCCCAGTCCAACACTGGCACCTCCACATTGTAATGGACAGAGATGAACGACTTTGTCTTTAGACACGGAGAGAAGAAGAGGAAGAGAAACCTGGAGGATTCAGTGAAGGTAAAAGGAGTGGGAGAGAAGGGAAGTTAGGATGAGGTGATGGCCTTGTGCAGTTATCACAGGCTGTTCATCCAACCACTCAGAAAATGTTCTGGGAACCTGAATCCAAATTTCACCAAGGAGATTTCCCAACACTATAAATCTGGAATTAACTGGCCCGGTGGCTCAGTGACTCGCCATGCTGCCTTACAGTGCCAGGGACCCGGGTTCGATTCCCACCTCGGGTGACTGCCTGTGTGGAGTTTGTACATTCTCCCCGTGTCTGCGTGGGTTTCCTCCAGGTGCCCCGGTCCCCTCCCACAGTCCAAAGGTGTGCAGGATAGGTGAATTGGCCACGCTAAATTGTCCCATAGTTTTCAGGGATATATAGGTTAGGTGCATCAGTCAGGGTTAAATATAGGATATAGTGGAATGGGTCTGGGTGGGTTTCTCTTCGGAGGGTCACTGTGAAGTTGTTGGGGCGAAGGACTGTAAGGATTCTATGTAATGCGTAACCTTGGGGGCATCATGGTGGCTCAGTGGTTAGCACTGCTGCCTCATAGCACCAGGGACCCAGGTTTGATTCTAGCCTCAGGCTACTGTCTATCTGGAGTTTGCACATTCTCTGCCCGGGTTTCCTCCAGATGCTCCAGTTCCCTCCCACAATCCAAAAGACGTGCAGGTCAGGTGAATTGGCCATGCTGAATTGCCCATTGTGTTAGTTGCATTAGTCAGGGGTATATACGCGGCAGGGGAATGGGTCTGGGTGGGTTACTCTTTGGTGGGTCGTTGCGGACCTGTTGGGCTGAAGGGTCTGTTTCTGCACTGTGGGGAACCGAATCAGGTATCTCAAAAGGAAGATTTTACAGACATAGAACAGTATAGTGGGGTTATGTTCAATGTGACATGAACCCAAGATCAGAGTTGAGGTTTTCTGCATGGTTACAGGACTTAGCTATCAGTTTCTGCTTGGCAATTCTGTGTTGTTGTTTATCTCGAAGGCTGCGGTGGAGAACACATACCTGAAGATCAGAGGCTGAATATTCTTAACCTCTGAAGGAGGGAGCAAACATTCCTGTCTGGGACATTGTTGCACGGTGTCCATTCATCAGTTGCCATAGTGTCTGCCTGGTCTCGCCAATGCAATCAAAAGAAACATTCCTTGGTTTTTGGCAGATACAAAAAGCTCTCGTTCACTCATCTCCTTCAGAGCAGGGAGAACGGCCATTCCTGTGCAGTCTGACCCTACATGTGGCTCCAGACCCACAGGAATGTGCCTCACTCTGAACTACTCCCAGGAAAGTTAGGGATGGGTCATAACTGCTGGTCTAACCAATCCCAGTGATATCCCTTGAATGAATGAACACAGTTGTGAATGAATGACAGAACCAACAGATGGAGAGAATGAGAAAGGAATGGAAGTAAAAAGAGAGATGTGGACAAATTATGAATGTTTGAGGGGAGAAATAGCTTCCATGAATTGTCTCATGTTGAACGTATCATATTAAGCATTAAATGATTTGTTTCCTGGTGAATATTGTGAGTGTGCTTGATTGTAATTCATCTGACATTTGTAAAGGGAATCAAGGAAGATCAAGACACAACATTCATAACATGCATTTTTCCTCAGGTTGTGTCCACACGAATTAGGATGGCAAATTTGTGAAAGGATAGAAGTCAAACAAAGACACAATGCCCACAAGATGTATTTTTCTTCACTTTTATTTCTTTCCCCCTGAGTACTCTCTCACACATGGACAGAAGCATCCCCAATGTTTTGTGAAGGAGAGAAAAGGAGGTGAGGGAAGTTTTCCACGTCCCATGGCTCAAATAGACAATTTCGCCTCTTCATCTCTTTACGTGGAGAATAACAGGGAAATTCAGGTGAGAGGTGAAGATTGGAGAGAGCTCAGAGATGGGCACAAACTGTATGGGATGCTTCAGTCTCAATCACTTTTCTTATTTTGATGTAGGGATACATTCATGGATGAGAGTAAAGGGATATTTCAGAGCCCTCTTCAGCTCCTCTCTGAATTTACTCTGGGTCAGGGCATAAAGGGCAGTGTTTGTACAGGAGCTCAGGTAGAAGAGCACAGTCCCAGATATGTCAGCGATCATAACAGGATGGTCATAACTGGGGTAAAAATGGTTGTTGGTAATCTTCATCAGTAAGAAAACACTGATCTTGGTCATCCACAACAATATAAAACTGCCCGAGACAACAAACAGCAGGATGATGGATTTCCTCCTGTTGACCATCTCTGCATCTCCTCTCTGGTCCCTGTTACTGGGAGCTCGGAGACCCCTGCGTGCCCGATTTGCCAAGACAATGTGCCTGACCGTCAGAGCATTGAACAGCAGGATCAGGAGGTAGGGGATCAATGGGTTCAGCAACTGGTGGAACCAAAAAAATGCCATCCATCCTGGCAAGATATAGAACTCTGGTCTGATGCCACAGCCCCAGGGCACACCACCCCATGTGCCCAAAGATTGGTATCTGAAGTAAAATGGAATGTTCCTCAAAATGCTCACTGACCAGACAATGGTCACCACCAAGGCTGCTGTTCTGGCAGAGCAATATCTGGCTTTCAGATTGTGGCAACAAATGGCCACAAAGCGGTCAATAGTGAAAGTGATGGTCAACCAGACTGAGCAGTCAGTAGTGGCATAGCCCATGATGTAGTTAGTACGGCACACTGCTGTGTAAAACAAGAAGGAAACTGGGAAATATTTGAAAGCCAGTGTTATAAGTATAATGTTGAAGACAATGACCAGTAGATCAGCTGTTGCCATGGAAATCAAATAGAGAGAAGTACCCTTGCTGATGCCACACCTCCCATGAGAGAGAATCACAATCGTCACTAGGTTAGCTGCAAGAGACATTGACAAGTTATTCCATATGTCGGATCATGAATTTTCAGTGTCACAGTGGGCACCCAGATTACAGAGACATGGTTCCAACAACAAGTACAGGGAGGAGTTCAAATGGATAACCACCAGATGTGTCATGGAACTTTATCTTCTACACTTTGAGCAAAGATCACTTTATAATTCAGGAAATGAGTACCCAACATTGAATAACATCCGATAAGCAATAATCTCATTAATTCAAGATATTTCTTGCTACCTTAGTGTGGGATATTGATTGAGCAAGGGAGATTAGTGAGGAAACCCAGGATTACTAGTGTGTTGGGATCTTTCCTATCCAATAACGTAGGCAGAAGTGCCTTTGGCTTGAAATCACATCCAAGATCAGCCTCTCAGACTGCCCAGTACGCTGGCAGCATTACTCTGCAGGACAGCGTTTGAATAATGTGCTACAATTCTGGAATTCATTTTCAACACAGAATCTTCAGATTCAACGTTTACCACACATTGAACCAAAGTTCGTGAATAGGGTCAAAAAGCTAAACGAAGTGGGAGTCACCAATACATAATACGCAATTTGGAGAGCTAATTACAAGATTGCCTCATTCAAAGTGGTTCCACACAGAACTCTCCCTTGTACAATGAGAGAAATGCGACCAGAGTGAATGACTACAGACACTAGTCAATGTATTCATGACTGAGAACAGACAGGAGTTGAAATGACCTCCTAGAAACTTCCTGTGAGGTGTTGGAATTCACACCCAGAGTAAATGACTAAAGCTATGGCTGGGCATTGAATTGATTATACAACCGGAAATTGAGTTTGTTTTTTTTTGTTCAGTCTTGACTTAAGGGTGTAGCTGTTTGTTCCAGGGAGACTTACTCATCCCTAGTTGCCCCTTTGAAAAGGTGGGGGGTGGGGGGGTGAGCTGCCTTCTTGAACTGCTGCAGTCCATGTGCTGTGGGTAGACCCACAATGTCCCTGTGGGAGGGAATTCCAGGATTCTGACCCAGCCACACTGAATGAACAACGTTAAGCTTCCAAGTCAGGATGATGAGTGTCTCGGAGGGGAACTTGCAGGGGGTGGTGTTCCCATGTATCTGCAGACCTTGTCCTTCATCATGTCTTTGGAAAGTTCTGTCGAAGGAGCCTTGGGGATATTTCGGTATTGCATCTTGTCGATGGTACACACTGCTGTTACCATAGTCCTGCACATTCTTCCACTCCAGAATGAAAACCAAATTCCACCTAGAGTGCCCGAAATGAATCCCTCCCTCCCATTCCCTTCAGCAGTACATCCCAGTCTCTAACCACTCACTACCATGAAACAGTGTTCCCTCAAAGCTCATTTGTTCCTCTTGCCCATTGTATTCTATCTAACAATACCATCCAGTCTGCAGGTTGGCCAGTTAGCTTTACATCATTGACACCAGCACATGTAGGGCTTACCACAAAGGCAAATTCCTTCTGTCAGAATTGGATTCCATTGTTCACTCCTGCAATGTTATAAATTACACAAGTGTCCTGCATTCCGTGGGGATGCATAGACCGATAGAATGATAGAACATAGAGGGATCCTATTCAACTCATACCTCTGGTCCTGAGAGGGAACTTTCTACCTCATCATTCTAGTATCTCCCACACTTTATATGTACTCTACCTGAGATGATGTTTCCTCTGATGGGGGAGTCTAGGACCGGGGGTACAGTCTAAACATAAACGGGTGAAAGTTTAAGACTCAGATGGGGAGTATTATCTTCTCTTTGAGGGGTGTGAGCCTTTTGAATTGTTTGCTACTGACAGAACTGTGAGGGGTAAGAGTCCTTGTGCATGTTTAAGGCTGTGTCAATAGATTCTTTTGTCAGTTGGTGAACAAACTGTAATGGGGAACGAGCAGAACATGAGGAATGTTGGGACCTGATATGATCCGCTTTATCGGTCAAGCAGGCTCCAGGGGAGTTTTCTCCTGTTTTTATTCTGCCCATGCCCAGTACCCCCACCTCCAACCCCACTCCCCGTCACCTCCAGTTCCAAGGATATTGCACAGCCTCTTTCCACTCTCCATACAACCAAAGATTTTCATTCCTGGTAACATTCCAATCAAATGGCACTGCAGCTCCCCCAAGGTCACCCCTTCAATCAGTCCATCCACATCCCACTTCCAAAGTAATCCATCAAATATCTCACCATAAAACACAGACAGAACTATAAACACCACATTCAGTAACGGGGAAGATCTCCTCACCTGGAACACAGACAATTGCAAAGAAATGGAAGAAAGCGAATAAGACCTGCAGAATTATTGGTCCTTGCATTGTTAATGTTGGGTGATCTCATTCATTAACTCTCACACAGGGCTTGGAGTCTGGACTGAGCTCCTGGGATAAGAATCAACACTCCCTTATACATGATCGTAAACACCGTGTGTGACGGCTGGTGTCTGTTCCAGTCTATTAAACACTCTCTTCAAAACCATCCACATTACATTGTGCATTCCCACAACACCGGTATATTCCATGTGGAACTGCTAAAGGATTGTGAACAGCACTCCCTGATGGAATGTTTCCAAACTTGTTTTCCAAACCGTGTTCTGCCAACATGTGTTTTTGTTCACTTGGTTCAGTTTTCCTCTGTGTTTGGTTTTGTTTCACGTGTCAGTCGCTCAGTCTGTTGTTATCTATGGAGGGTTTGCTTTCTGGAATTTAGGGACAACAATAGATTGCTGCCCATTATCTTCTTGAGAGGACGTTCCCAACTGTGCTCTGAGTATGAACTAGCACAGGAATCATATTTGCAAATGAAATGGTCCTAAAATAATAAATATAATTCTATATCTCAGACAGATAACAATATTCACATCAAAATCTTTTGCAATGAATAAAACAATCAGATGGATTTTAACTGAGCCCATTGCTGCTCCATCAATTGGAGTCCAACTCAAACCATCTCTATCCAACTTGGTCCATTTGAAGGAATAGAGAATCATTGAAGATGGTTACCGCAGTGCCAGCCTTCCTCAATGATGTTTGGATTGGAAAGGGAACCCAGTTAGGCTTCAGTTTGATAAACCCTTAGTTACACTTGATCTGTGTAAGTTCATCACTGTGTGCGGGACCGCTCCTCAGGAAGATGGTACTGGCCTTTGGAGAATGTACAGTGTGGATTCAGCTGAATGACAGGAGGAGATAAAGGATGGGATTATGTGTGTGGAAAGGAGGAAACAGGAATGGGACTGTGGGCGGGGAAGTGGGTTTTAAAATTTAATCCACATGCATTGAGAGACTGACATGGTAAAGTACCTCAATCATTCAGGTAGAGTAAGGATCTGGAAACCTTCCACCCAATCGCTAACCATGCTGGGAATTAATTGCATCATGCATTGTTAGCACGGACACAATTGTCTTGTACAAATAGAGAAAGAGTGAATGAGGAAAGTTAGCTGCATCATCTGACTGAAAGATATGCTGTACCAGTGGGCTTCACCCTTTCTGGGTCTCTGAAAGTGGGGTTCAACTGTCCCTTTCAACAGGGGGTTTTCATGGAGAGCAGAGGAGAGGTGAGGGAGAACTGTCAGCTACTCAGTTATCTTGGCTTAGGAGAGAGGTAAAGAGAGAGAGAGACAGAGACAGAGAGCGAGAGAGAGAGAGAGAGGTGGAAGCACACTCTATCCAGTCTGTCGCCCATCCTCAGGGATGATGAACAATAAACGCTGGCCCAGATAGTGACACCCATATCCTGTGGCTGAGTAAAACATAAAAGTAGGTGGGAAGGGTAGCAGGGTTAGAGGAACAAGTCTGCAAAGGCCATAGCTGTCCAAGGATGTTACAAATGTGGACAGCATGGTGAGGCTGGAAGAGATTGCAGAGAGAGGCAGGTTTGTAGGATCTGAAGACATTCACAGTGATCGGACGGTAACTTTTATGATTCAATGCGGCAGTGGGAGAGTCATTGACGTCTACAGCACAGCTCATCGGGTAGACGCTGGCCAAAAATCCACCGAGCTATTCTAATTACATTTTCTAATACTTGGTCCATATCCTGGAACATCTCGCCATTGTAAGTACATTTCTAAATACTTCTTCAATGTTAGAAGGCTTTCTGCTTGTACCACTCTGACAGGCAGAGAGTTCCACTTTCCCACCACCATTTTGTGAAAACATTTTCCTCACATCCCATCTAAACAACCTGCCCCGACCTCAAATCTAGGTCCCTGGTTCTCCATGCTTTCAATCAAGGGGAAAAGCTACTTCCTGTTTTCCCTGTCTGCGTCCCTCATACAGTTACACATCTCAACCATGTCTCCTCTCAGTCACCTCTGCTCCAAGGAAAGAAACCCACTCTGCCCAATTTCTCCACAGAACTGAAACTCTGTCCAGCCCAGACAACACGCTGGTAAATCTCCCTCTGTACCCTCTCCAGTGTAAACACACCCCTCCTATCATGTGGATTCCAGACCTGCACACAATACTCTCGCTGTGGTCTAACTGAAGTGCACTGGAAATCCAGCCCCACTATTCACCAAGTTCTCAAGAACATGAACATTTGATGAAGGCACAACATTGCCCAATTGTGCACAAATATCCAATTTCTGTTTCAGGGATATGCACACCTTTTTAGCATAATCGTGAAAAGAACTATATTGCAATCAAATTATTTTTAACAAATTTCAAAACCTGTGTGCAATCATCAATCTGCAACTATAACTTTATTGTTTGCTCTTCAAAGACTTTTGTTCACACAGAGAGATGCACAAAAGGGATGGAGAAGGTATGAACATTATGCGTGGAGGTAAAATAAAATCAAGGAAACATAAATTAATAGCTCCAGTTCAGATATGTTTCTCTCTTTCAGATTCTTTCGATTTCTTCACAAAAGTTTGATGATGAATGAGGTTGTGGGGACACCAATTCTCAGTCTCCCATTCAGTGCTTGAAAATTTGTCATTTCTGTTTGCCTGGAAGTGATTTCCATTTGTCCCTTTTACCAGAGGGTTTTCAGGGAGAGCAGAGGAACGCCGAGAGGGAGTGCTGAGCTACCAGGGTGTCTTCAGAACAGAAATGCGGAGACATTTCTTCAGCCAGAGAGTGGTGGGCCTGTGGAATTCATTGCCACAGAGTGCAGTGGAGGCTGGGACGCTAAATGTCTTCAAGGCAGAAATTGATAAATTCTTGATGTCACAAGGAATTAAGGGCTGAGGGGAGACTGCGAGTAAGTGGAGTTGAAATGCCCATCAGCCATGATTGAATGGCGGAGTGGACTCGATGGGCCGAATGGCCTTACTTCCACTCCTATGTCTTATGGTCTTATGGTCTTCATTCAGTTCTCCATGTAAAAAGGAGAGATTGATATGGATGCTCGGTCTTCACAGGCTGGCCCTTACACCCATATTCTCCACACACTTGGCTGCAGTGACCTGCCCAGGAAACAAACAAGAGATTGTCACTGTGCTGAGCTCTCCTGAACACACAACTGGTGCTGATTAAAAACCAATCAAATTGTGCCTTGCCTGAACATACCCTCTCTCTCACCCACAAGCACAAGCACACACACACAGATCTGCGCACTGTCACACTTTCTCACTGTCTCACACAGACAGATGCACACACACGCACACATGCACACAGAAACACACAGGTTCTCTCACACACACGCACTTGCTCTGTCTCTCTCTCTCTCACACACGCACACACGCACACCGAAACACACAGGCTCTCTGACACACACGCACATACTCTGTCTCTCTCTCTCACACAAGCACACACGCACACAGAAAAACACAGGCTCTCTCACACACACGCACATACTCTGTCTCTCTCTCTCACACAGGCACACACGCACACTGAAACACACAGGCTCTCTCACACACACGCACATACTCTGTCTCTCTCTCACACACACGCACACACGCACACAGAAACACACAGGTTCTCTCACACACGCGCACATACTCTGTCTCTCTCTCTCACACACGCACACCGAAACACACAGGCTCGCTCACACACACACACATGCTATGTCTCTCTCTCTCACACACGCACACACGCACACAGAAACACACAGGCTCTCTCACACACACGCACATACTCTGTCTCTCTCTCTCACACATGCACACACGCACACAGAAACACACAGGCTCTCTCACACACACGCACCTGCTCTGTCTCTCTCTCTCTCTCACACACACGCACACAGAAAAACACAGGCTCTCACACACACGCACAAACTCTGTCTCTCTCTCTCTCACACACACGCACACACGCACACCGAAACACACAGGCTCTCTCACACACACACACAACAATTTTTTTGAGACACTCTCTTGCTACCCCAACAAGACAATAATTTACATAAAACTGTCAATTTGGCCCACTAATTGTTTTCAAATTGAATCAGTTTTACCGCTCAGTTTTCTTGGTAGAAGAGCAACATTCTGTCCCATTTTTGTTTGCGGACAATAATAAAAGTAATAGTGCTTTCACATGTCTCCACCCTTAAGAGAGATGAAGCACCTTTCCCAAGATGCATTTATTCTCCAAGTGCCTGATATACAGACAACAGAAAATAAAACTTACCTCCATTGGTACTGAATCATAGCTGATTCAAGACTTTTTAATAATGTTTTAATCACCTTCCATTTAAATTGTTAACTCAATCCTTTGATTTTACACTCTCCACAATTCACCTACTTTCACACTATCTTTCTAACTGAAGTTACAGCCCCTAACTGCCATCTTTGTGAAATAGATAACAGGAGTTGGTTATTAATGAGGTCAGTCTCTGGGAATGGGTTCCAGCAAGTCTGGAAAAGTCCTTACCTCTGGAAGGTAATAAATGTTGAATGGTAACTGGGATATCGGGGAGGATGGGGTCAGCCTGTCAGGGAGAGGTCACAGATTAGATTGCGTTTGGACTGTGTTTCCTGTTTGTGTGGCTATTAATGCTGCAGCATACAGATTTGAAATCTTCATACCTAACTTCCCTACTCAGCTCTTGGAAGCTTTAGAGAACAGAAAACTAAATTATAAGTATGACTGCCTTTATCTGAATGAACTGTAAAGTGGCTCTCATCCACATCTTCAGAAAATCAGCAAAGGAAAATTCATCCCTGCCCATGAACCATCCTATAAACCGCTGAAATAATCTGGTCAGTTTTCTTATATACTTTAATGTATCCCTGAACTGTGTGCATTTATCTGTCTGTCTGCTGTGTGAATGAGACTGAAATCAAAGCTAATGGAGTGTAAAGTGTAGACCAATGGGAATACTTTGCTGGTTAGATTTACTCTGTTAAAATTACTCCTTTGTTAATAAATTGCTAAGCCCTTTAGATTAGATTACTTACAGTGTGGAAACAGGCCCTTTGGCCCAACAAGTCCACATCGACCCTCTGAAGAGCGACCCATCCAGACCCATTCCCCTACACTTACTCCTTCACCTAACACTATGGGCAATTTAGCATGGCCAATTCACCTAACCTGCACATCTTTGGACTGTGGGAGGAAACCGGAGCACCCAGAGGAAACCCACGCAGACACAGGGAAAACATACAAACTCCACACAGACAGTCACCCGAGACAGGAATGGAACCTGGGTCGCTGGTGCTATGAAGCAGCAGGGCTAACCACTGTGCCACCGTGCCACCCACCATATTTACCATACAAACCAGTGTCTTGAATTGATTATTCACAGAGTCTGAACCAGCTATTTAACAGGCTGTTTAGGAAGTATTGTGTCAATTTTGAGGGTCTATGAATGATTTAATTTTACTGTGTTGTGAATACAGAGGGAGGGAGGATGATTTAATCCGTCTGTCTGTCTCCATGTTGTAACAGAACATCAATATCGTGTGACTTTCCCCAGTCTCAATGGACAATGAAATGCAGCCTGGGATTGCAAACTGATTCAGGATGAAACACATCACTCTCCTCCTGCTCCAATATTCAATATCCCTGTCAGGACTAATGGATCACAGGGTTTAGGGAGAAACCTGGAACAGGGGACTGAGTTGGATAGCAAAGTACAGATAACCAACCTCCACATTTTCTCTGTAACCTCCTCCAGACCCCCTCCCTATCTCTGTAACCTCATCCAGCACTGATACCCCTCTCGACCTCTGTAACCTCATCCAGCGCCAATACCCCTCCCTATCTCTGTAACCTCATCCAGCACCAATACCCCTCCCTACCACTGTAACCTCATCCAACACCAATACCCCTCCCTATCTCTGTAACCTCATCCAGCACCAATACCCCTCACTATCTCTGTAAACTCCCCCAGCACCAATACCCCTCCCTATCTCTGTAATCTCATTCCAACACCAATACCCCTCCCTACCACTGTAACCTCCTCCAGCACCAATACCCCTCCCTATCTTTGTAACCTCATTCAGTCGCTGTACCCACCTATCTCTGTCACCTGATGCAATCGCTACATCCCTCCGTACTCTGTCATCTCCTCCAGTCCCTACACCCCCTCCCTATCTCTGTCATATCATCCTGTGTCTACACCCCCTCCCTATCACTGTAACTTCCTCCAGCACCAATACCACTGCCACTCTCTGTAACCCCCTCCAGCCCCGGCACTCCTCCCAATCTCTGTAACCCCCTCCAGCCACTACACCCCCTCCCTATCTTTGTAACCCCCTCCAGCACCCACACCCCCTCCCTATCTCTGTAACCCCCACCAGCACCCACACCCCCTCCCTATCTCTGTAACCCCCTCCAGACCTACATCCTGTCCCTATCTCTGTAACCCTCTCCAGCCCCTACACCCCTCCCTATCTCAGTAACCCCCTCCAGCCCCTACAACCCTCCCTATCTCTGTAACCCGCTCCAGCCCCTACACTCCCTCTCTATCTCTGTAACCCCCTCCAGCCCCTGCACCCCTCCTTATCCCTGTAACCTCCTCCAGCCCCTACACCCCCTCCCTATCTCTGTAACCCCCTCCAGATCTACACCCCCTCCCTATCTCTGTAACCCTCTCCAGCCCCTACACCCCTCCCTATCTCAGTAACCCCCTCCAGCCCTTATACACCTCCCTATCTCTGTAACCCCCTCCAGCCCCTACACTCCCTCCCTATCTCAGTAACTCCCTCCAGCCCCTACACCCCCTCACTATCTCAGTAACCCCCTCCAGCCCCTATGCCCCTCCCTATCTCTTAACCTCCTCCAGCCCCTACACCCCCTCCCTATCTCAGTAACTCCCTCCAGCCCCTATACCCCTCCCTATCTCAGTAACCGCTCTCTATCTTGGTAAACCCCTCCAGACCCTATCCCGTCCCTATCTCGGTAACTCCCTCCAGCCCCTATACCCCTCCCTATCTCAGTAACCGCTCTCTATCTTGGTAAACCCCTCCAGACCGTATCCCGTCCCTATCTCGGTAACCCCCTCCAGCCCCTATACCCCTCCCTATCTCAGTAACCGCTCTCTATCTTGGTAAACCCCTCCAGACCCTATCCCGTCCCTATCTCGGTAACTCCCTCCAGCCCCTATACCCCTCCCTATCTCAGTAACCGCTCTCTATCTTGGTAAACCCCTCCAGACCCTATCCCGTCCCTATCTCGGTAACCCCCTCCAGCCCCTATACCCCTCCCTATCTCAGTAACCGCTCTCTATCTTGGTAAACCCCTCCAGACCCTATCCCGTCCCTATCTCGGGAACCCCCTCCAGCCCCAAGACCCCTACCTATCTCAGTAACCGCTCTCTATCTTGGTAAACCCCTCCAGACCCTATCCCGTCCCTATCTCGGAAACCCCCTCCAGCCCCTAGACCCCTCCCTATCTCAGTAACCGCTCTCTATCTTGGTAAACCCCTCCAGAACCTATCCCGTCCCTATCTCGGTAAATCCCTCCAACCTCTATACCCCTCCCTATCTCAGTAACCGCTCTCTATCTTGGTAAACCCCTCCAGACCCTATCCCGTCCCTATCTCGGTAACTCCCTCCAGCCCCTATACCCCTCCCTATCTCAGTAACCGCTCTCTATCTTGGTAAACCCCTCCAGACCCTATCCCGTCCCTATCTCGGTAACCCCCTCCAGCCCCTATACCCATCCCTATCTCAGTAACCGCTCTCTATCTTGGTAAACCCCTCCAGACCCTATCCCGTCCCTATCTCGGTAACTCCCTCCAGCCCCTAGACCCCTCCCTATCTCAGTAACCGCTCTCTATCTTGGTAAACCCCTCCAGACCCTATCCCGTCCCTATCTCGGTAACCCCCTCCAGCCCCTATACCCCTCCCTATCTCAGTAACCGCTCTCTATCTTGGTAAACCCCTCCAGACCCTATCCCGTCCCTATCTCGGTAACTCCCTCCAACCTCTATACCCCTCCCTATCTCAGTAACCGCTCTCTATCTTGGTAAACCCCTCCAGACCCTATCCCGTCCCTATCTCGGTAACTCCCTCCAGCCCCTATACCCCTCCCTATCTCAGTAACCGCTCTCTATCTTGGTAAACCCCTCCAGACCCTATCCCGTCCCTATCTCGGTAACCCCCTCCAGCCCCTATACCCCTCCCTATCTCAGTAACCGCTTTCTATCTTGGTAAACCCCACCAGACCCTATCCCGTCCCTATCTCGGTAACCCCCTCCAGCCCCTATACCCCTCCCTATCTCAGTAACCGCTCTCTATCTTGGTAAACCCCTCCAGACCCTATCCCGTCCCTATCTCGGTAACCCCCTCCAGCCCCTATACCCCTCCCTATCTCAGTAACCGCTCGCTATCTTGGTAAACCGCTCCAGACCCTATCCCGTCCCTATCTCGGTAACCCCCTCCAGCCACTATACCCCTCCCTATCTCAGTAACCGCTCTCTATCTTGGTAAACCCCTCCAGACCCTATCCCGTCCCTATCTCGGGAACCCCCTCCAGCCCCTATACCCCTCCCTATCTCAGTAACCGCTCTCTATCTTGGTACACCACCCCCAGACCCTATCCCGTCCCTATCTCGGTAACCCCCTCCAGCCCCTATACCCCTCCCTATCTCAGTAACCGCTCTCTATCTTGGTAAACCCCTCCAGACCCTATCCCGTCACTATCTCGGTAACCCCCTCCAGCCCCTATACCCCTCCCTATCTCAGTGACCGCTCTCTATCTTGGTAAACCCCTCCAGAACCTATCCCGTCCCTATCTCGGTAACCCCCTCCAGCCCCTATACCCCTCCCTATCTCAGTAACCGCTCTCTATCTTGGTAAACCCCTCCAGACCCTATCCCGTCCCTATCTCGGTAACCCCCTCCAGCCCCTATACCCCTCCCTATCTCAGTAACCGCTCTCTATCTTGGTAAACCCCTCCAGACCCTATCCCGTCCCTATCTCGGTAACTCCCTCCAGCCCCTATACCCCTCCCTATCTCAGTAACCGCTCTCTATCTTGGTAAACCCCTCCAGACCCTATCCCGTCCCTATCTCGGTAACCCCCTCCAGCCCCTATACCCCTCCCTATCTCAGTAACCGCTCTCTATCTTGGTAAACCCCTCCAGACCCTATCCCGTCCCTATCTCGGTAACTCCCTCCAGCCCCTATACCCCTCCCTATCTCAGTAACCGCTCTCTATCTTGGTAACCCCCTCCAGACCCTATCCCGTCCCTATCTCGGTAACCCCCTCCAGCCCCTATACCCCTCCCTATCTCAGTAACCGCTCTCTATCTCGGTAAACCCCTCCAGACCCTATCCCGTCCCTATCTCGGTAACCCCCTCCAGCCCCTATACCCCTCCCTATCTCAGTAACCGCTCTCTATCTCGGTAAACCCCTCCAGACCCTATCCCGTCCCTATCTCGGTAACTCCCTCCAGCCCCTATACCCCTCCCTATCTCAGTAACCGCTCTCTATCTCGGTAAACCCCTCCAGACCCTATCCCGTCCCTATCTCGGTAACTCCCTCCAGCCCCTATACCCCTCCCTATCTCAGTAACCGCTCTCTATCTTGGTAACCCCCTCCAGACCCTATCCCGTCCCTATCTCGGTAACCCCCTCCAGCCCCTATACCCCTCCCTATCTCAGTAACCGCTCTCTATCTTGGTAACCCCCTCCAGACCCTATCCCGTCCCTATCTCGGTAACCCCCTCCAGCCCCTATACCCCTCCCTATCTCAGTAACCGCTCTCTATCTCGGTAAACCCCTCCAGACCCTATCCCGTCCCTATCTCGGTAACTCCCTCCAGCCCCTATACCCCTCCCTATCTCAGTAACCGCTCTCTATCTCGGTAAACCCCTCCAGACCCTATCCCGTCCCTATCTCGGTAACTCCCTCCAGCCCCTATACCCCTCCCTATCTCAGTAACCGCTCTCTATCTCGGTAAACCCCTCCAGACCCTATCCCGTCCCTATCTCGGTAACCCCCTCCAGCCCCTATACCCCTCCCTATCTCAGTAACCGCTCTCTATCTCGGTAAACCCCTCCAGACCCTATCCCGTCCCTATCTCGGTAACTCCATCCAGCCCCTATACCCCTCCCTATCTCAGTAACCGCTCTCTATCTCGGTAAACCCCTCCAGACCCTATCCCGTCCCTATCTCGGTAACTCCCTCCAGCCCCTATACCCCTCCCTATCTCAGTAACCGCTCTCTATCTTGGTAAACCCCTCCAGACCCTATCCCGTCCCTATCTCGGTAACTCCCTCCAGCCCCTATACCCCTCCCTATCTCAGTAACCACTCTCTATCTTGGTAAACCCCTCCAGACCCTATCCCGTCCCTATCTCGGTAACTCCCTCCAGCCCCTATACCCCTCCCTATCTCAGTAACCGCTCTCCATCTTGTTAACCCCTCCAGACCCTATCCCGTCCCTATCTCAGTAACTCCCTCCAGCCCCTATACCCCTCCCTATCTCAGTATCCGCTCTCTATCTTGGTAAACCCCTCCAGACCCTATCCCGTCCCTATCTCGGTAACTCCCTCCAGCCCCTATACCCCTCCCTATCTCAGTAACCACTCTCTATCTTGGTAAACCCCTCCAGACCCTATCCCGTCCCTATCTCGGTAACTCCCTCCAGCCCCTATACCCCTCCCTATCTCAGTAACCGCTCTCTATCTTGGTAAACCCCTCCAGACCCTATCCCGTCCCTATCTCGGTAACCCTTCCAGCCCCTATACCCCTCCCTATCTCAGTAACCGCTCTCTATCTTGGTAAACCCCTCCAGACCCTATCCCCTCCCTATCTCGGTAACCCCCTCCAGCCTCTATACCCCTCCCTATCTCAGTAACCGCTCTCTATCTTGGTAAACCCCTCCAGACCCTATCCCGTCCCTATCTCGGTAACCCCCTCCAACATTTCCAACATTCTCTGTATCTGTCGAACCTTCAATCCCGAAAACCGTTTGTGGAGATACCTGAGAGATTGGGTGAAAAAAATGCCCATCACTTTGTGGGAAACTGTAGAACCCCATATCTGTGTGAAAATACTATTTCACGATGATAAAAATCAGTTGTGAACGTGTCTCTACGGGCAACGAGAAAGATTCCAGAAGGAACGAGTCAATGAGAAACTGAAAGCGGTATCAGAGGTGTGTGATTTCTCTTTGCATGAGTCTCCAGTAATGGACAGTGTTGAAAGAAATGTTGAATATTTTGATTGTTAAGCTCATGAAAAAATGCCTTCTGTGTGATAGAGGTGTTTGCTATTTTTTCTGTCTTTCACCCAATAACCTGCTGCTGTCAACAAAGTCTATGATGCTTTGTGTGGCTGTGTCCTATTGACAAACCACGAAATTAATGAACCCCAAAATTAATGATTCCAGAACCAGGGGTCACAGTCTAAAGGTATGGGGTAAACTATTTAGGGCTTAGACCAGGAGAAATGCCTTCAACCACAGCGTGGTGAGCCTTTGGAATTGTTTACCTTTGCAAACTGTTGAGGGCAAAACAATCAATGTTTTCAAGATGGAGTCAGATACAGTTCTGAAAGCTAAAGGGATCTAAGGGTATGAGGAGAAAGCAGGAACAGGGGAGTGAGCTGGATAATCAGCCATGATTATATCAAATGGGGTTGACAATGAATTGATGGGATTAATGGAATACCCACGTCCCTATGTTTTATGTTTCAAGATGATCTATCAATTCAGTTTTCATTCTGGGATTGGCCTTGTTCCATCGCACAATCAGCTTGGACATGATCACGTTGTTGATTCATTCTTGTTTTAACTGACACCCACTGACTGTTGTGTGTAGGGTGAGGAATCTCATTGCTGTGTGCAATGTTTCATTCCTTGTCACATATGAACTACCACATTTGGCCATTCTGGGATGTGAGGTGGTTCCTCACTTGCTCAGGTACAAAAGGTGGAAAAATAAAAGGAGGCGTCCATTCAGCCCTCTGAGCCCATTCTGTCACACCATAGCCGTACTGTCCCTCTCCTTGTTTGACCATCATGGATCCACATGCCTTGGCACTCTCACCCACCCAAAACATCACCATCTGAGCGTCAACATGGGCGAGAACTGAACTGAATTCTGGGAGAAAAGCAAGGCTGGTTCTCCAAAGGGAGATTTCAGGGAAAGGTCAAATTTATTTCTGATGGAGGCACTCATTGTGCCTGTTGCACTGGGGACCTGTTCTGGAGTGGGAGAATTCTGCTTTCACACTTCCTGAATAAAATGAAACATTTGTGTCTCAAATGGTGACTTTGTCCAGCAGAATCAAAACAAGGTCATTTCTCTTGGTTTTGTGTCTACAACTAAGTCTCTCAATGCATGTCAAGGGGAACAGTGCAGCAAATTCACACAACTCTGGGCTTTAGTCACTACACCCACAGTGACACATCCAGTGACTGACATAGAGGCAAATTTCAAATAAGTTGCCCATTTCCTAAACCAAGCATCCCCCATGTATCAAGTATCAGTTTAAAAAACAAATACACTTATTTGTTCATGTACGTGCTTGGGGGTGGGAAAGGGGAGAGATTAGAATTTGTTCCATCTCTATTTTCAAACGGCCAGTGTAGAGGGAATGTACAATGTCACAGGAATTTGCTTAATGAGTCTGCTCAGTAACACTGGAAGTAACATGGACTGTGTCACAAGGGGTTTATCATACTGTGGATACAAGGAACTATTGACAATTCAGTTTCTGAACTTTTCCTGCAGATTCAGTGAATAGAGTCACCCATCATTCAAAGTCCAATAATTTTAGCAATTCGTTTTTTTGTCTTAAACTGCCGTCAGGTGTGGAGATCATCTTAAATTGTGAAATGGTTTTAGTCTGTCTAAATCTAATTGTAAGGCATTGGGAATTTGACTTTGAAATTTACAGCCGAGTGGTATTACATTGAAGATATTAATCAAGCAACTGCAAAGGCAGAACATTATATCTCTGCAGTATTTCATACACTATACTCAGGGAGATAATTGTATAAAGGATAAGAATCTTCAGTGTGGTGAATGAATTAAAGAACTTGCACATTGGCCTCAGAACTGAGAGAGATGTTGAGACATCCTTTAGGTGTTTAAAGCTGGGACAATGCAAGTGAAGGGTGAATAACATTTCACTGCAAGATCATTTTCGCTGCAGGATCATTCTTTTGCTCGAGGCAAAGGATTCTTGAAAGGACCAGATGTGAAATAAGATTTTATCCCACGCAGCAATCCAGAATAAATTGCATTTCTTCCTGAGTAGATGCTGGGTTTGATATAAAGGGTAACAATTTCTAACGGACTTTTGAATAAATACAGGAAAAGATCAAAATCAAAGAACTGTAAGGAATGATCAGAATAGTGAGACAATGAGACCAGTTAAATATTTCTTTCCTGAATCAGCGTTATGATTGGATTGGGATCCTTCTGTGCTCTATCACTCTGTCGATCTCTGATGGACATGTCATTATATAAAACTCAATCATGGAAGGAGCCTTGCGTAAGTTACAGCTTTGGATGAGAGAATAAGAGAGAACCACTCACCCTTGAAAGGAGGGGTTAGTTTTTAGAACATGGAACAGTAAAGCACGTGAACAGGCTCTTCGGCCAATCATGTCTGTGCCAAAAATATTAGTGCACATTCTGAATATATTTTGCAAGCATGTTGCAATGATGAGGGATATATTTATGGGTGAGAAATATGATTACAGTTCAAGTAATTGTAAATGTATAGCGCATGGGAAATCCTTATTCAGCAACACCTATAAAGGACTGTAATCATAATTCTCACCCATAAATGTACCCCTTATCATTGAAACATGCTCGCAAAATATATTCAGAATGTGCAATAATATTTTATTCATTAGTGTTATGTTAGTGTCACTGACTGGGCTAGCACTTATTGTGCAGAGTCCAGTTATAAGTCAGCTATGGGTCTGGAGTCATGTGCAGGCCTGACGGGGTAAGGATGGCAGTTTCCTTTCCAAAATAAACTGGGTGGTGGTTTTCCTTTAGGCAATCATTACAGAGTCATTATTAAACCCTTAAATGCTGACTGCTTTTGACTGAAGAATCCACAGTTGGATTTGAACCGACATCCTCAGAAGATTAGTACAGTGTCTGGCTTAATAGCTTTGCACGATATCACAAGGCCATCAGCTCGCCTACAATTAAGGGTTTGATGGTGTGGTCTCGGTAGTGTTGGCATCTTCGCCTTTCTGCTCTGATTTTCCCCATTTTTGACTTGGAACCGTGAGTTGAAGTTGAGAATTGTAATGTCACCTTTGAGCAACAGTGTATTCCCTTTTAAATAAAGAGAATATTAGACTGCAGCTTGCTTTAGGAACTGGCCTGGAGAGATAATGCCCATTAACCAATGCTTTAAGGACATTGTAGATGATTCAGCACCGAGATAGTGTTACGCTTGCGGAAGATGGCTGAATGTTGATCAAGGGAAGTCCAGTGCTGGCCAACTACCCACAGACCATGTTGAAAAGGAAAAGGAAAGTAAACATTGAATTGTGTGAGACTACAATGGCTGTAAGATGTGTATATTCTCCTGTATCCTTTTGTGAGAGAGGTTGAGACGGAGGTGACAAATGGTCTGTTCCAAGCTAATAAAATGAACAGCTTGTGAGGCCTTGGCTTTTTTAAAAATTTGGAACAATAGAAGCAGCATGAAGGGACGGGCTCAAGCTCCAACAGAAACAGGATTTTACTTTAACTTTCAGTCATTACTGGGTCGAGAAGTTGGATTTGGAAGCTGTTATTTCTCATTTTCTTACACCTGAAGGTTTGCCTCCTCTTCCTGCTGCTAGAATTGCATGTGAGACAAACTATTTTACTGAATCTTCCTTTGCCATGGGTGTGTTTTTGATGTGTCACTATATTGGAATAGTTACTGTTTAAAATAAGCTGTTATTATGTTAAGGTTTCCAGTGGAGTTAACTTTTACCAATTCTCCTTTGTTTTGCTGTTATTATTTTAACCGTAGCATAAGAATAGAGTGTATTTTGCTTCAAGCCTGGTCATTTGAACAATCAAATTGCAGCTGGAACACAAAACCTTATTCTTTCTTTAAAAATTGGAAAAGTTAGAGCAGATGTAGGTTTGCTCACTGAGCTGGAAGGTTCGTTTTCAGACATTTCATCATCATACTAGGTAACATCATCAGTGAGATGAAGCACTGGTGGCATGGTCCGCTTTCTATTTATGTGTTTAGGTTTCCTTGGGTAAGTGACATCATCTCCCATGGTGACGTCATTTCCCGTGGTGATGTCATTTCCTGATTTTTTCTCAGGGGTGGTAAATGGGATCCAAGTCAATGTGTTTGTTGGTAGAGTCTACTCTATAATTCTGTAGAGCTCAGCAAGCAAACCTACATCCAGAACCTCAACCTGAGCTACAAATCTTGTCAAAACTCACTAAAAGCTCGAGTCTATGCTACCTTCTTTTGAGAGAGGCTGGTGTAGTCCGTAACAATTGACTCTGATAGGGTTGCAAGAATGAGACAGATCTTACTTTTCGTTTGAAAGCTTCTGGATGGTGCTGCTTTTGTTTTGCTCTAGAATTATTTATAGAATTGTTATAGTTATAGAATTGTTGAAAATTCTGAGAAAATAATGTAAGAAATGAGTAACAATCTCCAGAAGCTTGAAAAAGCTTCTTGTAAGGGCCAGTGACTTCAGAATTCTCACACAATACACAGTCCAAGTGCTTGAGATGAAACCCATCATCTAAAGATGTTCAGGTATTCATTGTTAAATTGGTTATCAGACTGGGAAATTACAGATCGCTTCTTTATAAATTAATTCCTTCATGGTCAGCACTGCTGCCTCATAGCACCAGGAACCCAGGTTCAATTCCCAACTCGGGCAACTGTCTGTGTGGAGATTGCAGATTCTCCCCGTGTCTGCGTGAGTTTCCTTTGGGTGCTCCTGTTTCCTCCCACAGTCCAAAGTGCAGGTCAGGTGAATTGGCCATGCTAAATTGCCCATAGTTTTAGATACATTAGTCAGGGTTAAATGTAGTGGAATAGGTCTGGGTGGGTTGCTCTTTGGAGGGTCGGTGTGGACTTGTTGGGCCAAAGGGCCTGTTTTCATACTGTAGGAAATCTAATCTGAAAAAAATTGTCAGTCCTTCAATATGTGAGTGGACGTATATGATAAAGAATGATTGGATTTAAATTGTAGATATTGTTTATCGTGCCTTGCTGATTATCTGTGTTCCACTATGAATAATACATTGTTTTTTGTTATAAACTGAATTCATAAGATGTAATGTTATAACCTCTGGTGAAGAACAGTTGAGCAAATATGTTGGACATTGAATGTTTTCATTTTGTTGTGTTGTGAATCCAGTGAGAGGGAGGCAGTTTTGCTTTGGCTGGTTCTTCCTCTGCTATAACAATAGAATCGATCAGACATTTTAAGATGAATTGGACTATTATGTTGAAAGGGAGATTGTACAGGTACACTAACATGGACAGAGAATGGCACAGCACCCTTGGAAAGGAACACATTAGTGGACTTCATAGAGTTTGAAGACAATCAGCAGTTGTTACATGCTAACCAATAAACAAGTCTTTATTCCAGCTTTTAGCAATTTTAAATTTCACCCTTTGTGATGGCAGGATTTGAATGAATACCACGAGATGTGTTAACCAGGTGCTTTAGCTTGCTAAATCAGTGACAGCAACACTGTGGCACCATCTTTGTCAGTTGTGTGGATAATGACCGTGTCAATCGTAGCTCATGATGCACTATATCCACAAACTTCTCAATTCATCTTCCAGTCGTTTGGGTGACAATTATGATTCTCTGCTGGGGCAAGTGTGGCATCACCAACGGTGTTTCCCTCTATTAAATCTCCATGGCAACAGGATATTTACTGTTCATTTTGTTTGGTGTCATAATCAATGCACTTGATCACAGATATTTCCCACTCTCATTCCTGTTCGACACAGCAGTGTGCAGTGTAAATGCTGTGTTGGCCTGTGTTGCTATTGACTGTTCTGTCTGGTTGACCATCGCTTTCACCTTTGACCACTTTGTGGCCATTTGTTGTCGCAATCTGAAAGCCAGACATTACTCTGAGAAAACAGCAGCAGCCGTGGTAAGCACTGTTTGTCTGGTGAGCATTCTGAGGAACATCCCACTTTACTTTAAGTATCAACCATATGGTCCATGGGGTGGTGTACCCTCTGGCTGTGCCACCAGACCAGAGTTCTACATCTTGCCAGGATGGTTGGCTTTTATCTGGCTGCTGAACCCATTGATCCCCTACCTCCTGATCCTGCTGTTCAATGCTCTGACCGTCAGGCACAATATGTTGGCAAACGGGGCACGCAGGGGTCTCCGAGCTCCCAGTAACAGGGACCAGAGGGGAGATGCAGAGATGGTCAACAGGCGGAAATCCATCATCCTGCTCTTTGTTGTCTCGGGCAGTTTTATATTGTTGTGGATGCCCAAGATCAGTGTTTTCTTACTGATGAAGATTACCAACAACCATTTTTACCCCAGTTATGACCATCCTGTTATGATCGCTGACATATCTGGGACAATGCTCTTCTACCTGAGCTCCTGTACAAACACTGCCCTTTATGCCCTGACCCAGAGTAAATTCAGAGAGGAGCTGAAGAGGGCTCTGAAATATGCCTTCACTCTCTTCAGTGAACAGCACAGATTACATGGACAGATGAAAGCAGAGGGTGAATTGACGTCAGGACAGTGCAGGTCAGGGTTATTGGAGCAATCACTGGGGTTCCAGCATGTTGTCTGACCAGTATGGACAGTGACTCCATATCATCGACCTCTCTGCATTAAGCACTGTTTCATCAGGAATCCAGGGGGTTCTTGGAAATATGCTCCCAAAGTCAGGGATGGATGGATAGGTAAATAGATAGATAGATAGATAGATAGATAGATAGATAGATAGATAGATAGATAGATAGATAGATAGATAGATAGATAGATAGATAGATAGATAGATAGATAGATAGATAGATAGATAGATAGATAGATAGACAGACAGACAGATAGATAGATGGATTAGATAGTTAGATTAACAGATACACCGATAGACAGATCAATAGTTAATGCACAGATAGATGGATAGTTCGATAGATAGATAGATAGATGGATGGATGGATATTGTCATGCTGTGCGCACTTCCTTTGCAGTGTAAGTTGAATGCCTCTCTGTCTAAGCACCCTATGATCCGTTTGTCCTTGCTTATTACGATTTGCCTCTATCGTTCGCAAACACAGCTTTTCACTGTATGCAAGGACACGTGCCTATAATTAATCATATGAAATCAAATCAAAGATTGACGGATGGAATTGATCTCTATTTTAGTTCAGGGGAGTAGCAGACAGCCCCTGAAATCTGCCCAGACAGTCAGAGAGATTATGGCAGAATATGATCCATGCCCTAAATGACCCAGACAATCTAACTCCCTCCATCACCAGAGAATCATTGCTAATCTCATTGTGTGAATGTTCAACTGAATTACATCTCAAGTTGTTTCTTGTGCCTAAAGAAATCCCAAGCATGCAAAGAAAACATTGTCTCCTTTTAATTCACCATTTATGGTTTATTGGACATGATGACAAATAGGAACACCAGAAGAGGAGAAAAGGTTGTGAGGTATAGCATTTAGTTTACGAAGTGTGTAATGTTAAAAGGCATGCAAATATTTGGTAAAGGTTTCTGGAGCAAATACAGCTTCATAAGAGGCTTGATAGGGACAATGCGGAGAGGGTGTTTCCCCTCATGGGAGAGTCGAGGAGCAGAGGACACAGTCTCAGAATAAAGGGGCACCAATTTCAGACTGAGATGGGGAGGAATTTCTTCTCTCAGAGAGTTGTGAGTTTTAAAACTCCATGCTAAAGAGAGCTGTGAGGGCAGAGCACTTGTCTACATTTAAGGCTGAGATTGATTGATTCTTGATCAATTGGGGAATCCCTGGATCTGGGGACAACAGGGATGTGAGGGAAGCCAGATCAGCCATGATCCTGTTGACAGGTAGACCAGCATCGAGGGGTTGAATGGCATCCTCCTGTTCCTATTTTTTCAGCTCTTTTGAGAACATTTTTGTATCACACTATCATGAATCACATGAAGATTCTGCCAACAACATTGGAAAATAAAGATACAACACATGTAAAATGCATTTATTCAGATTCATCAATTGTGTACATGCCTCTGAACATTCCTTAAAACATGCACAGTCAAGTTTCAATGTGTCTCAAATGGAAGCAGAGGTGATTGTGACTTTGTAACAAAAGGCCATTTCTCCATGACTGAGACACATTTTGCCCATATTTCTATTCCATTACCATCTGGTTTGCACTGTGGATGTGACATTGTAGAGCTTTCCAAACGGTTGATCTCACAAGGGTCATTGCAGAGCAGGGGTCGGGGCAAAACGGGCAGGGTTTATGTTAGGGTTAGGGTTAGTGGTTGGGTTTGGGTTTCGGTTCTGGTTAGGGTTAGGGTTAGGTTTAGGGTTAGGGGTAAGTTTAGGGTTAGGGTTAAGGTTAGGGCTAGTGGTTGGGTTTGGGTTTAGGTTTGGGTTAGGGTTAGGATTAGGGTTAGCTTTAGGGTTAGGAGTCAGGTTAGGGTACGTGGTTGGGTTTGGGTTAGGGTTACGGTTAGGGTTGGGTTTGGTTTTGGGCTGGGGTTAGGGTTAGGTTTAGGTTTAGGTTTAGGTTTAGGATTAGTTGACCATCACTAGTCCTCCCTTAAATAATCATTTCAACATCCAAGGAGCTGCCAGTCCCCGAACATAACAACATCTTAAGGCAGCAAGGTGACTCAGTGGTTAGCTGTGCTGCCTCACAACACCTGGTTTCGAATCACGCCTAGAAATCATGCCAGTCTGTGTGGCGTTTGCACATTCTCCCTGTGTCTGCTTGGGTTTGCTCCGGTTTCCTCCCACAATCCAAAGATGTGCAGATTAGATGAATTGGCCTTGCTAACTTGCCCACAGTGTTAGGTGCGTTAGTCAGGGGTAAATATGGGGTAGGGGTCTTGGTGGGTTTCTCTTCAAAGGTGCGGTGTGGACTTGTTGGGCTGAAGGGCCTGTTTCCACACTGTAGAGAATCTAATTTGATCTTGCTGCCGATTTGTCTACAGTGTCCTGCGAGCAGTATTAATCTGTTTTATCTTTCTCGGCCATTTTCTAACATTAAGGAGCAGTATTTTGTACTAAATTTTTTAAAAAAGGAAACTCATTGCTGCACAAGTTCAAATTTTCAATTCTCAGCTTCAACTCAAATTTCTGAAACAAAAATACGAAAAGTCAATGCACAATTGGGGTGGCATGGTGGCTCAGTGGTTATCATTGCTGCCTCACAGCACCAGGGATCTGAGTTTGATTTCCACCTCGGGTGACTGTCTGTGTGGAGTTTGCACGTTCTCCCTGTGTCTGCGTGGGTTTCCTCTGATTTCCTCCCGCAATCCAAAGATGTGCAGGTTGTGGTGGATTGGCCATGCTAATCTGCCCATCATGTTCGGTGCATTAGTCAGGGGTCAACATAGGTCTGGGTGGGTTACTTTTCAGAGGGTTGGTGTGGACTTGTTGGACCAAAAGGCCTGTTTCTTTACTGTAGGGAATCTAATTTAATCTAATAGTGAGGTACAACCTGACTGACAGTACATTATCAAGGACCTCATTGCAGCCGAGTGATAGTGTCCTGGTAATAAAATGAAAAATTCCAATTTGTTATTCAAAATGTATCTGTAGCAGAATATAAAATGTCAACAATGTAACATAATTAATATCTCACATTTAAGCCCAATCATCATAGATCATATTCACCCCATCACACACCATTCACAGACATCAATTGTACAAATCTATTGCTCCTAATTCATGCAGAGTGGGTCAGACTCATCAGAAATGCCAACAGCACCACACATAGAGGGATGTAAGGCTATGTGGTGCCATTTCTTTGATATTTGAATGAGGTTTTGTATTAGCTATTTCAGAGTTTAGCAGCGGACTGATGGGGTTGTGTGTGTAAGGGAGGGTTGAATATTTTTATATTCACCAATGCTCAGAAACTCTAATAGGGAACATTCATGAGCAACAGAGTTTGGAAATGCTTCCAGAATTGGACAATGTTGCATTCAGTAATGAGAGAAATATTCCCACCCTAAACTCAATACATGAGAGCTACATTCACGGAAGATTAAATGCTTTAAGACCAGGAAATGTCCACGGAGGGATATGTATCACTGGGAAGCTGCAGATCCACCTGTGTTTGTTACTGAAATGCAGGGAGTGATTCACGGATGAGAGTGAAGGGGTATTTCAGAGCCCTCTTCAGCTCCTCTCTGAATTTACTCTGGGTCAGGGCATAAAGGGCAGTGTTTGTACAGGAGCTCAGGTAGAAGAGCATAGTCCCAGATATGTCAGCGATCATAACAGGATGGTCATAACTGGGATAAAAATGGTTGTTAGTAATCTTCATCAGAAAGAAAACACTGACCTTAGGCATCCACAACAATATAAAACTGCCCGAGACAACAAA
Organism: Chiloscyllium plagiosum; assembly: GCF_037043375.1. Lineage (NCBI taxonomy): Eukaryota > Metazoa > Chordata > Chondrichthyes > Orectolobiformes > Hemiscylliidae > Chiloscyllium > Chiloscyllium plagiosum. Next base: position 31,811,413 of record NW_028270176.1, on the reverse strand, counting down.
CAGCAGGATGATGGATTTCCTCCTGTTGACCATCTCTGCATCTCCTCTCTGGTCCCTGTTACTGGGAGCTCGGAGACCCCTGCATGCCCGATTTGCCAAGACAATGTGCCTGACAGTCAGAGCATTGAACAGCAGGATGAGGAGGTAGGGGATCAATGGGTTCAGCAACTGGTGGATCCAGAAAAATGCCACCCATCCTGGCAAGGTGAAGAACTCTGGTCTGGTATTGCATCCCCAGGGCACACCATCCAATGTGTCATGTGGTTGGTACTTAAAGTAAAACGGGATGTTCCTGAAAATGTTCACCAGGCAAACAGTGGTTACCACGGCTGCTGCTGTTCTGGCAGAGCAATATCTGGCTTTCAGATTGTGGCAACAAATGACCACAAAGCGGTCAAAGGTGAAAGTGATGGTCAACCAGACAGAGCAGTCGATAGCAGCATAGGCCAACACAGCATTAACACTGCACACGGCTGGCTGGAACAGGAATGAGAGTGGGAAATATGTGGAAGCAAGTGCGTTGAGTATAATACCAAACAAAATGACCAGTAGATCGGCTGTTGCCATGGAGATTAAGTAGAGGGAAGCACCTTTGGTGATGCCGCACTTTCCCCGGAGGAGATTCATGATTGTCACCAAAACAGCTGCAAGATAAATTAAGAAGATTGTAGATATTGTGGATCATGATCAATGATTGACAGAGTGAACATTCATGTCCGTGACAATTTTGGTGGCATAGTAGTAACCTCACCAGAGTAGCAACACAACATACATGGCTAATGATGTTTTTTTAAATGTTTGATTCAAATCCCATCATTAAAAACAGTGAATTCTGAAATTGCTACTGTTTGGAAGGAAGATTCTAATGGCTGGCATGTAACAACTGCTGACTGTCTTAAAAACCCTTGAGGTTCACCAACATGTGGCTTTCCAAGGACATTGTGCCATTCTCTGCCCTCTCTCAGGGGCCCTGTCCTTTATTCCTTTCAATATAACAGTGTTATTCAGTGTAAAATACACCATTAACCCCATTGTTGTGACAAAGGGACACCCTGCCAGATCAATGCTGCGCCTCTATCATTGGATTTGTAACCCAGTAAAATTAAATCTTTGAATGTTCTTCAATTTTGCTCAGGTGTTCTTAACCAGACCTTACTAGCCATATAGGTAGGACATCAAGCTTATACTTCAAGAAGAAAAAAATATTTTGCATAATGTAACTTTCACAGATCTCTCAGGCATTATAATTAATGTCTACAAATTAATCCCAACCTTTGGTAGACTGTACTGTCGCTAACATCATTGCAGGTTCAATAATGTCCTTATGGTAATACAGTAAAAAAATGCACAATTATTATTCATATTGTCACTCTAATAGAACACATTTATTCAACAAGGCAATATAATCCCTAGCTACAATTTAAGCTCCACCATCCCTGATCATACACACCCATTGATGCACGCAAACAGAGATGGGATAAATGTTCTCGAGACTCAGGTTCAAATCCAGCCCTGGATTTTCAATTTAAAAAGAGTCAGCATTTAAGAATTTAATGATAACTATGAAATAACTGTCAAGAGTAAAAATAAATCTTGGTTATGCATGTATTGTTTTGAAAGAAAACAATCGTCCTTACCTTCTCTGGCCCACATGTGACTCCAGACCTGCAGCTATGGAACTGGCTATGAACTGGTAACTGCACAATAAATACTGGCCCAGTCAGTGCTGCTAACATCGAATTCATGAATTGGAAACTAGCTCATCATTTAGGCCAGTCAATAGCAGGAGTTACTGGATAGGATCTGCTTCCATTTTTCAGTTATCTATCACTTAAACTGCACCAATATTTCTCATCCATAATCGCATCTCTCATCTACACAATATGTTTCCGTAGTATTCAGAATATTCAACTATTGTTTGGCACAGACATGATGGGCTGAAGGGCCTGTTTCTGTGCTATACTGCTCCATGTTTGAAAACTTACCCCTAAGTGAGTGATTCTCTCTTATTCTCTCATCCAAAGCTGTATCTTACACAAGGCTCCTTCAATGATTGTGTTTTATATGATGGCATACCCATCAGAGATTGACAGAATTATAGAGCACAGAAGGATCCCAATCCACTCATACTGCTGACTCAGGAAAGAAATATTCAATCGGACTCACAGTCTCACTATGCCAATCCTTCCTTACAATTTTTGTTTTTGATTTTGACCTTTTCCTGTACCTATTCAAAACTTCCGTAGAAATTGTTCCCCTTAAGAGCACCTCAGCAGCATTGATGCAGAAAGGGAATTCAAATTATCCCGGCTTGCTGTGTGGAATCTAATTCCACCTCTGGCTCTTTCAAGAACCCGTTCCTCTGGCAAAAGAATGGTCCTGTCATGGAAACACCTCTCGCCTTTTATTGAGCACCATCATAACTTAAATCATCTCCAATACATTCCCACCATCTCTCACAGCTCTCACGTCAATGCACAACTTCTTTCACCTACTCACCCCACTGAAGATTCTCACCCTTCACACAATTATCTCTCTGAGTATAATGTATGAAACATTGCAGAGATATAATGTCCTTGCTCCCCACTTTTGGGATTAATACCACTAGGCTTTTGATTTTGCCTGAAACGTCGATTTTCCCGCTCCTCAGATGCTGCCTGACCTGCTGTGCCTTTCCAGTACCACTCTAATCTTGAATCTCTTGATTTCAAAGTCAACTTTCTAATGACTAACCATTAAAAATAGACAGAGTACCATAATTTAAGAAGGTAAGATGATCTCCTCACCTGGAAGACAGACGATTGCAAGGCCTTTTAAGAAAACAAACAGAATCTCTAAAATTATTGGTTGTTGCATGATGTGTGCCTCTATTCGTTGAGTCTACAGGTCAAGTTCAGAAACTGAATTGTAAATGGTTCTTTATGTACACAGTATGATAAACCCCCTGTGACATAGTCCATGTTCTTCCAGTGTACTGAGCAGGCTCATTAAGCAAATTCCTGTGACATTGCACATTCCCTCTACGCTGGCCGTTTGAAAATAGAAATGGAACAAATTATCATCTCTCCCCTTTCATGAACAAATAAGTGCATTTGTTTTTCACTGCTGCTTTGGAAATGCTTGGTTTAGGAAATGGGTTATTCGAATTTCGCTTCTTATGTCAGTCACTGGACGGGTTACTGTGGGTGTAGTGACTGAAGCCCAGAGTTGTGTGAATTTGGTAGAATTTCCCCTTGACATTGTGGGCAGCGACTAAATTCTAGGCACTAAACCCAGAGAAATATTGTATCAGATCCCACTGTAGAAAGTTACCATTTCAGATACAACAATCTCATTTACTCAAGAAATGTGAGAGTAAGATCCGCTCACTCCAGAACAGGTCTCCAGTGCAACTGACACAATTAATGGCTCCATCTAAAATAAAGTTGACTTTTCCTCGAAATCTCCCTTTAGAAAACCAGCCTTCCTTTTCTCCCAGAGTTCCGTTCAGTTCTCGCCCATGTTGAAGCTCAGATGGTGATGTTTTGGTTGAGTGAGTGTGGCAAGGCATGTAAAGCCATGATTTGTCGAACAAGGCGAGGGACGGAACGGCTATGGTGTGACAGAATGGGCTCAGAGGGCTGAATGGACTTCTCCTTTGATGTTTTTCACCTTTTATACCTCAGCAAGTGAGGAACCGCCTCACATCACAGATTGGCCAACTGTGGTAAAATGTAAGTGACAAGGAATGAAACACTGCACTCAGCAATGAGATTCCTCACCCTACACACAACAGTCAGTGGGTATCAGTTAAAACAAGAATGAATCAACAATGTGATAATGTCCAAGCTGATTGTGCTATGGAACAAGGCCAATCCCAGAATGAAAACTGAATTGATAGATCATCTTGAAACATAAAACATAGGGGCATGGGTAGTCCATTCATCCCTTCAATTCATTGTCAATCCCATTTGATATGATCATGGCTGATTATCCAACTTGCTCCCCTGTTCCTGCTTTCTCCACATACCCTTAGATCCATTTAGCGCTAAGAACTATACCTGACTCCATCTTGAAAACATTCAATCTTTTGCCCTCTCCAGTTTGCTTTAATAAAGAATTCCAGAAGCTTACCACACTGTGGTCGAAGACACTTCTCCGGGTCTCAGCCCTAAATAGTTTACCCCGTGCCTTTAGACTGTGACCTCAGTTTTGGAATAATTAATTTTTGGCGTTCATTAATCTCGCGGTTTATCACTGCGACGCAGCAACACACGGCAGCATAGGCTTTATCGACAATGGAAGTTTATTGGAAAACAGAGAAAAAAAAACACATATTTAGCACAGAAGGCAGGTTTTCATGAGCTTAAAATTAGATATATTCAACAATATTTGCAAAACTGTCCATGACTGGAGACTCATGCAAAGAGAAATCACACACCACTGATACCTCTTTCAGTTTCTCATTGACTAGCTCCTGCTGGAGTCTTTCCCATGTCTATGGAGACGGCTTCACGATTGTTTTGGGGACCAGGTGGAATGATATTTTCACACAGCTATTCAGTTCTGAAGTTTCTCATGTCTAATGACTGGCGTTATTTTCATCCAGTTTCTCAGGAATCTCCACAAACAGTTTCAGGAACTGAAGGTGAAACAGCTAGGGAGAGTGTTTGAAAATTTGGAAGGTGTTACCGAGAAAGGGAGGGGTACAAGTGCTGTAGGAGGTTACAGAGATAGGGAGGGGGTATAGGGGCTAGAGGAGGTTGGAGAGATAGGGAGAGGATGTAAGGGCTGGATGAAGTTATAGAGATATGGAGAGGGTATAGGAGCTGGATGAGTTTACAGTGATAGAATGCGATGTTGGGGTTGATAAAGGTTTTAGAGAGAGTTGGGAGTGTTGGGAAAGGAGGAATTGACAGAGTTAGGGAGGGGTGTAGGGGCTGTATGAGATGACAGATTTAGAGAGGGCTGTGGGGACTGGAAGAGGTAACAGAGGTGGGGGATGTTGGGGTTGGAGGAGGTTACAGAGACAGGGAGAGGTGTACGAGCTGGAGGGGTTACAGAGATAGGGAGGATGTGTAGGGGCTGGAGATAGGGAGGGTTTTAGGGGCGCACGGAGATTTCAGAGACAGGGAGAAGTTCACATATGCTTACTCTGCTATCCAACTCAGTCCCCTGTTCCAGGTTTCTCCCTAAACCCTGTGAGCCATTAGCCCTGACAGGAACATTGAATATTGGAGCTTGAGGAGAGTGATGTGGATCACCTTGTGTCAGTTTGCAATCCCATGGTGCATTTCATTGTCCATTGAGGCTGGGAAAAGTCACATGATATTGAAATACTGTTAAAATTTGGAGACAAACAATTGGATTACATCATCTTCCCTCCCTCTGTATTCACAATGCAGTAAAATTAAATCATTCAAAGACACAATGCTTCCTAACCAGCCTTTTAAATAGCCATTTCAGACTCTGCGAATAACTAATTCCAGACACTGGTTTGTATGGCAAACAAAGGTTTAGCAATTTATTATCAAAGGGGCAATGTTAACAGAGTAAATATAAACAGCAAAGTAATCCACTTGGTCTACATTTTAAACCCCAATAGCTTTGTTTTCAGTCGCATTCACACAGTAGACAGACAAATTAACACACCGCCCCGTGGCCCAACATTTCAACTCCCCCTCCCACTCTATCGAGGACCTGGAGGTCCTGGGCCTCCTTCACCGCCTGGAGGAAGAACGCCTCATCTTCCGCCACGGAACACTTCAACCCCAGGGCATCAATGTGGACTTCAACAACTTCCTCATTTCCCCTTCCCCCACCTCATCTTAGTTTCAAACTTCCAGTCCCCTTGACTTCTCCGGACTTGTCCGACCTGCCTAGTTCCTTTTCCACCTATCCACTCCACCCTCTCCTCCCTGACCTATCACCTTCATCTCCTCCTCCACTCACCCATTGTACTCTATGCTACTCTCTCCCCACCCCTACCCTCCTCTAGCTTATCTCTCCACGCTTCAGGCTCTCTGCCTTTATTCCTGATGAAGGGCTTTTGCCCAAAACGTCGATTTTGCTGAAACTCCTCGATGCTGCCTGAATTGCTGTGCTCTTCCAGCACCATTGATCCAGAATCTGGTTTCCAGCATCTGCAGTCATTGTTTTTACCCAGACAAATTAACACTGTTCAGGGATACATTAAAGAATGTGAGAAAACTGGCCAGATTATTTCAGTGGTTCACAGGATGGTTCATGGGCATGGATGAAGGTTTCTTGCTTGACTTTTTGAAGATGTGGATCAGACTCTCCTTTACAGTTCACTCAGATAAAGACAGTCATATTTATAACTTTGTTTTCTGTTCTCTGAGTTCAAAAGAGCTGATTAAGGAAGTTAGGCAGGAAGATTTCAAATCTTTGCCCAACAGCGCCAATAGCCAGATTAACAGAAACACAGTCCAAACCCAACCCAACGTGTGACCACGCCCTGACAGACTGACTGTCTCCTCCATGATATCCCAGTTACCATTCAACACCTGCACTCTGCCTGAGATAAGGTCTTTTCCAGACTTGCTGGAACCAATTCCTGGAGAGTGACCTCATCAATAACCAACTTCTGTTATCTGTTTCATAAAGATGGCAGTTAGGGGCTCTCCCTTCATTGTACAAGATAATGTGAAAGTAGAGTGATTGTCTAGAATGTGAAACCAATTAATTACGTTAACAACTTAAAGGAAGGTGATAAAAGACTAAAAGACAACAGGGATGATTCAGTGCCAATGGAGGGAGGTTTTGCTTTCTGTTGTCTGTGTGTCAGACACTTGGTGAAGCAATGCATCTTGGGAAATGTGCTTCATCTCACTTTAGGGGGGAGGCATGTAAAGACACTTTTACTTTTATTATTGTCTGTGGACCAAAAATGGTGCAAAACGTTGCTCTATAAACAAGAAAACTGTAGTAAATTCTGCTCAGTGTTAAAATGATTAGTGGAGCATATTGACAGTTTTATATACATTGTTGTCTTTTGGGGCAGCAAGAGAGTGTCTCAAAAACCTTTTGTGTGTGTGAGAGAGTCTGTGTGTTTCTGTGTGCATGTGTGTGTGAGAGAGACTGAGCATGTGCGTGTCTGTGTGTGTGTGTGTGTGTGCATCTGTCTGCGTAAGACAGACAGAAAGTGTGTGTGTGCACGAATCTGTGTACGTTTGTGCTTGTGTGTGAGGGAGAGGATATGTTCAGGGCAAGACACCATTTGATTGGTTTTTAATCAGCACCAGTTGTTGTGTGTTCAGGAGAGCTCAGCACGGTGACAATCTCTTGTTTGTTTCCTGGGCAGGTCAGTGCAGCCAAGTGTGTGGAGAATACAGGTGTAAGGGCCAGCCTGTGAAGACAGACCATCCATATCACTCTCTCCTTTCTACATGGGGAACTGAATGAAGACACCCTGGTAGCTCAGCGCTCCCTCTCAGCGTTCCTCTGCTCTCCCTGAAAACCCTCTGGTAAAAGGGACAAATGGAAATCACTTCCACACAAACAGAAATGACAAATTTTCAAGCAGTGAATGGGAGACTGAGAATTGGTGTCCCCACAACCTCGTTCACCATCAAACTTTTTTAAGAAATTGAAAGGTTCTGAAAAAGAGCAGCATGTGTTTACTTGATTTTATTTTATCTTAGCACATTAAATATTTTCCTTATCTGTCCTTTTTCTGCATCTCTCTGAGTGAACAAAAGTCTTTGAAGTGGAAGAAATGAAGTTACAGTTTGGCATTTAACACTTTTTTTAATTTGTTAGCAGTAATTTGAACACAATAATGTTATTTTCACGGTGATGCTAATAAGGTGCTCATATTCCTTTAATGGGAATTGGATATTTGTGCACAATTGGGTAATGTGGTGCTTTCATCAAATGTTCATGTTCTTGAGAACTTGGTGATTAGTGGGGCTGGATTTCCAGTGCACTTCAGTTAGACCACAGCGAGAGTATTGTGTGCAGGTCTGGAATCCACATGATAGGAGGGGTGTGTTTACACTGGAGAGGGTACAAAGGAAGATTTATCAGTGTCTTGTCTGGGCTGGTCAGAGTTTCAGTTATGTGGAGAAATTAGACAGAGTGGGTTTCTTTCCTTGGAGCAGAGGTAACTGAGAGGAGATATGATTGAGATGTGTAACTGTATAAGGGACACAGACAGAAGAGACAGGAAGAGGCTTTCCCCATTGATTGGAGGCATGGATAACCAGGGAGATAGATTTGAGGTCGGGGCAGGTTGGTCAGATGGGATGTGAGGGAAATGCTCTCACATAGAAGTGGGAAAGTGGAACTAACTACCTGTGAGGGTGGGAGAGGCAGAGACCCTTCTAACATTGAAGTAGTACTTAGATGTGCACTTACAATGGCGAGATGTTCCAGGATATCGAGGAAGTGCTAGAAAATGGCATTAGAATAGTGAGGTGGTTGCTTTTGACCAGTGTAGACTCGATGTGCTGTTGAGATGATGACTGCCCCATAGAATCAAAAATGTTACTGCCCAATCTCCTAATTACTTTAGCCCCTTCATTTCTGCCTCTCACTGCAATTTCTTCCAGCCTCACGATGCTGTAATGTTCTTGGCCACTTCTGGCCTTTGCAGACTTGTTCCTCCAATTCTGCCACCCGACCCAACTACTTTTATGTTTTACTCAGTCACAGGATATGGGTGTCACTATCTGGGACAGCATTTATTGTTCATCATCCCTGAGGATGGGCAACAGACTGCATAGAGTGTGCTTCTATCTCTCTCTCTCTCTCTCCATCTGTCCTTTCTGTGCAGGGAACTAAACCAAGCTAACTGAGTAGCTGACAGCTCTCCCTCACCTCTCCTCTGCTCGCCCTGAAAACCCCCTGTTGAAAGGGACAATTGAACCCCACTTTCAGAGACCCAGAAAGGGTGAATTCTGAAGCCCACTGGTGTGGCATGTCCTTCAGTCAGATGGTGAAGCCCAATTTTTCTCACTCACCCTTTGTCTGTTTGTGCAAGAGAATTGTGCCCGTGCTAACAATGCATGATGCAATTCATTCCCAGCATGGTTAGTGATTGGGGGGAAGGTTTCCAGATCCTCACTCTACCTGAATGATATCAGTCCTTCAATGCACTTGGCTCACATTTTAGGACTATTTGCCCCACCCACACACCCGTTCCTGTTTCCCCCTTTCCACACACATAATTCCATCCTTTATCTCCTCCTGTCATTCAGCTGAATCCACACTGTACATTCTCCAAAGGCCAGTACCATCTTCCTGAGGAGCGGTCCCTTACACAGTGATGAACTTACACAGATCAAGTGTCACCATGGGTTTATCAAACTGAAGCCTAACTGGGTTCCCTTTCCATTCCAAACACCATTGAGAAAGGCTGGCACTGCAGTGACTGTCTTGAATGTTTCTTGAATTCCTCGTCCTGATTGTCACGCGTGGATAGATGTATCTGCTTTCTTGGTGCAATGTTGAATTCTTATTTTGTAAAAAGTATCACACTGACCTTCCTGTGAGCCAAGGAACTTCCTACTGATAGATTGCATGAAAAGTCAAAATTTCAGTCTCTCTGCCAGATGGAAAGTCATATTTTCATACTTTGTGACAAACGTTAAATACACCGCTCGTTTCCTCATCATTTCCTTAACAACTGCTCCATGTTCATTGGTAAGAGTTAGCATTCTCAGTCCGTGTCTTAACTCCGAACAATATAGCACCAATGTTGGTTTTTGGATTGAATTTGCATTCTTGCTCTTTGTCCTGATGAGTGCAAGTCAAAAATTGCAACAACATAAGTCCTTCCTCAACAATATTTTGATTAGTTTATCCATTGTGTGACTGGAGTCATGACACAAGATCCATGGTTGAAGAGAAAAAAACACAGCAGATCTGTCCAACAGTGCCTATTAACATGACTGGAACAAATTAAGCAACTTGGTGATATGAACAAATGCATAATTGTTGCTGAATGTGCCAAGACGTTGGGTTCCAATGGAATTGGACCAATTACATCTGGGTGTTGTATTGAATTCGAACAGAGTGAGTTCAGGTGTGTGAAAGCTGCATGAGCTGAGCTCAGTTGAGTTCCAAAAGACTCAGTTGGATGGGGATGGGTTGAGTTGGACTCCAATTGATGGAGCAGCAATGGGCTCAGTTAAAATCCATCTGATTGTTTAATTGTTTTCTTCAGTGGAAGATTGTTACAATTTGATAATCATCACAAAAGGGTTTGATGTGAATTTTACCACCTGTTTGAGAAATAAAATGTTCCCTGTGTTTTTTTAAATTTCAATTGCAAGTCCAATTTTGGTGCTACTTAATATTCAAAGCAGAGTTGCGAACTCCCTCTTGACAAGATAAAGGACAGCAGTCTATTTTTGGAATGTAAGTCCAGGATGCCAACCCTCCATGGACAATAATATATTGAGTGGTTGACATGTGAAAGAAAACTGAAAGAAGTTGGATTATGAAAAAAAAGTAGAAAATCGAACACTGCCAGAATAGTGATTGGAAAGCAAGTACAAGTATTATCTTAAGGAGCATTCTTTAGGGAGTGCTGTTTACAATCCTTTTGCATCTCCATGTGGAATATGCCAGTGTTGTGGGGCTGTACAATGTAATGTGAATGATTTTTAAGAGAGTGTTTAATAGACTGGAACAGACACCAGATGTCACACACGGTGTTTACGATCATGTATAAAGGAGTGTTGATTCTTATCCCAGGAGCTCAGTCCAGACTCCAAGCCCTGCGAGAGAGTTAATGAATGAGATCACCCAACATTAACAATGCAAGGACCAATAATTCTGCAGATCTTATTCGCTTTCTTCCATTTCTTTGCAATTGTCTGTGTTCCAGGTGAGGAGATCTTCCCCGTTACTGAATGTGGTGTTTATAGTTCTGTCTGTGTTTTATGGTGAGATATTTGATGGATTACTTTGGAAGTGGGATGTGGATGGACTGATTGAAGGAGTGACCTTGGGGAAGCTGCAGTGCCATTTTACTGGAATGTTACCAGGAATGAGAATCTTCAGTTGTATGGAGAGAGGAAAGAGGCTGCCCAGTGTTATTACAACTGAACATGAAGAAGGTGGGTATAGGGACCATGGGCAGAGTAAACCCTAAACCTGAAGACCATTTCCCTTGAGCCTGCTTCACCAATAAATCGGATCTTGGCTGATCGGAAATTCCTCACATCCTGCTCTTTCTCTGCAATCCTTGATTTCCCCGACTGACCAAAAAAATCCAAAATGAAGGATGAGAAGATGGCTGTAGGAGCTGCTCCATTTTGAGGTATTTTAGGGGTTGGAGGTCACTTCCTCGAATTCCAGGAACAGAAATTACTGTTTTGTATGCTGTTGCATTGTGTTGGAATTTTGGGGAAAAAAAACCCTCAAAAAAACAGCACTTTCAAAAGACAGAAAGACAGACAAAAGGCAGCGAACACATTGTCAGTGAGGGAGAGAGGTAACTGGCCCAGCAGTGAATCTGCACAGTTGCTACCTTTGCTGTTTGAGTTCCTGTATCTCTGGACATCAGAATTGGTCTAGGAAAAAGTTTAAAAAGTGAAATTCACAGCTGACCTTGGAGGAACCTATGTGGGAGAGCTCACAGCACAGGAACAGATAAATGCATAGTTTTCAATGTGTAATCTTGCTATATGGTTGCTGTACTGAATAGAATGGGTTCTTTCTTGATTTTTAATTTTATTGAAATCTGCCTCTTGATTAAATTTTTAAAATATAAACCAGAAGTACTAAGTTAGCCTGGAGCACTGTTTTTGTTTAGAGCAAACAGATAATGCTATTTTCTGGATCTATTGATTGTGAAGGAGCAAAGATGATCTTTTTTAGAGTTACATGCTCATCCTGTCAGATGTGGGAGTTTAGGGAGAGTTTCCATGTTACTGATTATTTTGTCTGCAGTAAGTGTGCTTGGTTGCCAATTCTATCGGATCGCATGGATTGGTTGGAGCAAAATTTAGAGGTAATGAGGAATTTACAAGAGCTAGAGGGTGTGATGGATGACAGTTACAGGAAGGGAGAAAAATGGCAGATACAGTCAAATGGATGGGTTAACTCCAAGTAAGCTAGGAGGGGTAGTGCAGGTAGTGCAAGAGTCTCCTGTGACTATCCCCATTTCAAACAAGTATGCTGTTTTGGAAAATGGAGGGGGTGATGGACTCTCAGGGGAACGTAGCATGAAAGCCAAGTTTCTGATATTGAGACAGGCTATAATGCAATGAGGGGTAAGTCCGGTTCCAAGCAATCAATTGCGATTGGGGAATGTACAGTCTAAGGCACGGACAGACATTTCTGTGGCCAGCAGCAATAAATCAGAATGGTGTGTTGCCTCCCTGGTGCTAGGATAAAGGATGTTGAAGAGAGGGTGCAGAATGTTCTGAAAGAAGAGAGGGGCCCGGCAGGATGTCATTGTACACATTGGAACCAACGACATAGGATGGGAAAATGATGAGATTCTGAAGGAAGAATGTATGAAGTTGAGCAGAAATGTTTTTAAAAAATGAGGTCCTTGAGAGTGGTAATATCTGGAATACTCCTGGTGCTACGAGCTAGTGAGAGTAGGAGTAGGAGAAGAGAGCAGATGAAGTCATGGTTGAGGAACTGGTGCATGGGAGAAGGTTTACACTTTTCAATCATTTGAATCTCTTCTCGGGTAGTGTGAACTGTACAAGAAGGATGCATTGTACCTGAATTAGAAGGGGTCAAATATACTGACAGAGAGATTTGCTAGAGCTGCTCAGGAAGATTTAAACTAGTAAGGTGGCGGGGGGGTGGCAAGGGTGGTAGTAAGGTAGCATCACACCCTCTAGCACTTGTAAATTCCTCATTGCCTCTAATTTTTTGCTCCAATCAATCCATGCGATCCAATAGAATTGGCAACCAAGCACACTGCAGACAAAATACTCAATAACGTGAAAACTCTCCCTCAAGTCCTCCAGCCGATAGGTTGAACATGTAACTCTACAAAAGACCATCTTGCAGATAATGCATTGAGAACTTTAATCTCCCATCATCCATCAGCATTCCATTCAAATCAAATTCAGAATGCTCGGATAGGCATAACATCTGTCATTTGCTCTCGATGTGAAATCAAACACCTCATGCGGTTTGCCACATGGTCATTTCACCTTCACTCTCTTCTTAGTCAAGAATATATTGGTTCGAATTTGTAATCATTCACTCTGTGCATATTTACCTTGTTATACAAAGGAGAGTTCTGTGTGGAATCAATTAGAATGAGGTGGTTTTGTCCAACTTATAACTAGCTCATCCCAATTGCATGTTGAGGATTTATAATTCCCATTCAGTTTAGCTTTCTCCCCCTACTCAGTTGTTTTGGTTCAATTGTTTGCATCAGTTAAATTTCAAAATTCTGTGTTCAGAATTAACTCCAGAATTTCAGCACAATTCTAAACTTTGCCCTGCTGAGCAGTAATGATGGTGTGCTACTCAGTCTGAGATGCTGATTCCACATGCGGTATCAAGCCAACACAGCTTCTGCCTGCTTTATTGGATATTAAATATCCCAAGGCACCAGTAATACTTGGTTTCCTCACCAATCCCTCTCCCTCAATCAGCATCACACAAAAAATTAACAGCAACTATCTATAATTCTGGCTGTGGGAACTTGGTCAATCTTGATTATGCCCTTCCTTAATTACAAAATTTATCATTTCTAAGACATACACCGTAGATGATAAAGTATTTCTGGGCATCTGGTGGTTATCCATTTAAAATCCTTCTTGTACTTCTTGCTGTGACTGTCCCTGTCCTGTTTTTGATACTGATGCCTACTGCAGCAGTGAAGGTTCATGATCCCACATGTCGAATAATTTTTCAATGTCTCTTCCAGCTAACCTAATGACGATTGTGATTCTCTCTCGTGGAAAGTGTGGCATCACCAAAGGTATATCCACCTACCTCATTTCCATGGCAACAGCAGATCTTCTCGTCATTGTATTCAGTGTAATACTCACAACACTTGGTTTCAAATATTTCCCAGTTTCCTTCCTGTTTTACACAACGGTGTGCAGTTTTAACATCATCATGGGCTATGCTGCTATTGACTGCTCTGTCTGGTTGACCATCGCTTTCACCATTGATCGCTTTGTGGCCATTTGTTGCCACAATCTGAAAGCCAGGTATTGCTCTGCCAGAACAGCAGCCTCAGTGGTAACCATTGTCTGGTCAGTGAGCATTTTGAGAAACATTCCATTTTACTACAAATTCCAATCTTTGGGCACATGGGGTGGTGTGCCCTGGGGCTGTGGCAACAGACCAGAGTTCTTCATCTTGCCAGGATGGCTGGTGTTTTTCTGGATCCACCATCTGCTGAACCCATTGATCCCCTATCTCCTGATACTGCTGTTCAATGCTCTGACCGTCAGGCACATTGTCTTGGCAAATCGGGCACGCAGGGTTCTCCGCGGTCCCAGTAACAGGGACCAGAGAGGAGATGCAGAGATGGTCAACAGGCGGAAATCCATCATCCTGCTGTTTGTTGTCTCGGGCAGTTTTATATTATTGTGGATGACCAAGGTCAGTGTTTTCTTACTGATGGAGATTACTAACGCCCATTTGTTTCGAAGTTATGACCATCCTGTTATGATCGCTGACATATCTGGGAGTATGCTCTTCTACCTGAGCTCCTGTACAAACACTGCCCTTTATGTCCTGACCCAGAGTAAATTCAGAGAGGAGCTGAAGAGGGCTCTGAAATATCCCTTCACTCTCATCAGTGAATGTATCCCTACATCAAAATAAGAAATGCGGTTGAGACGGGTGTACAGTTTATGTCCTTCGCTGAGGTCTCTCTAGTTTCGGGACTTCACTTGAATTTCCCTGTTATGTTCCGTGCAACTGGGAGAAGAGAAGAAATTGTTTTCTTCATCCGTGAGATGTACACGTGTGTGGCTTGACATGAGGACTAGTTCATGTCTATTAGTCCTTTCTCTGATTATTTCTCTATTACTGTTCTCTAGCCCTTGGACCAAGTGAACACATCACCCCTTTCCTTGCGAGAGTGAGAAGTCACATGACAGCAGTTTGCAGTCCAACAGGTTTATTTGAAATCGCAGGCTTTCAAAGGGCTGCTCCTTTGTCAGGTGAAGTCCTTCCCCAGCCCAACAACACCACTTCCACATCATTTCTTTGAGAAACAGAGTTGTCCAACCGTCTTAAAAAAATTACGGTCAGTTTGTTAAAGCTGCATTGATGCGTGGGCACATCTCTCTTCCTATGAGATTTCAGATAGTTGATGTCACTTTGACCCACTCTGCTTCTCAATGTGGAGAGTGTGCATTCTACACCCTGCACGATATCCCTTCCAGCACAGACTCTTTTGCAATTGTCCAATTCGCCCCAAAGCCCTGTGGAGTGCAATGTCTTTTGGATTGTATTTTAATATTCAGCCCTGTGGACAGTGGTCTGGTTTCCCTGCTGGGCTGCATCCTGACCAAGATTATGAGAACGGTCCGACTGGAAAACTTCCCTCACCTCCTTTTCTCTGCTTTATTACACATTGGAGGTGATTCTGTCCATGTCTGAGAGAGTATTCATGAGGCAATGAAGAAAAAATGAACAAAAATGCATGCTGTCAATATTATGTCTCCATTTTACTTCATTCTATTTCCAAACCTCACATGATCTGCAATCAAACACACTTAAAATGGTCTTCAGGGAGAAAAGAACATCTCAGGGTTTAAGGTAATACTTTCAACATGAGACACATCATTGAAGCAGTTCCTCTCTCCACACATTCATAATTTGTCTGCATCTCTTTTACTTTCATTCCTTTCTCATTCTCTCCATCTGCTGTTTCTACATTAATTCACTACTGTTTAGGGGCGGCACAGTGGCTCAGTGGTTAGCACTGCTGCCTCACAGCACCAGGGTCTCAGGTTCGATTCCAGCCTCGGGGCGACTGTCTGTCTGGAGTTTGCACGTTCTCCCCGTGCCTGCGTGGGTTTCCTCCAGGTGCTCCGGTTTCCTCCCACATTCCAAAGATGTACAGGTGAGGTGAATTGGCCATGCTAAATTTCCCATAGTATGAGGTGCATTAGTCAGAGGAAAATGGGTCTGTGTGGGTTACTCTTTGGAGGGTCGGTATGGACTGGTTGGGCAGAAGGGCCTGTTTCCACGCTGTCGGGAATCTAAACTCATTCGACGGACATCAGTGGGATTGGATAGACTGACATATATTACCTATCCCTAATTACGCAGGGAACAGTTTAGAGTGAAGCACATTGCAGTGGGTCTGGAGTCACCTATAGGTTCAGACTGAGCAAAGACGGTAGGTTTCATTTCCCTGAAGGGAATGAGTGAACCAAATGGTACTTTATCCCCCAACAATCAAGGACTGTTCCATGTTCATCCTGAGGTTCTTAATTCCAGATTTGTATTGAAGGGAAAACTCCATGGTAGGATTTGGACTCAGGTCCCCAGAACATTATTAGTGTCATCGGAATGAACAACCCAGTGATAACAAGGCCATCACCTTATCCTACGTTCCCTTCCCTTCCTCTCCTCTTCTCACCACTGAACACTTCAGGTCTCTCTTTCTCTTATTCTCTCCCTATCTGATGACAATGTAGTCAATTAAATTAAGATGAATATTTTGGAATTGATTGATATTGATGTTGTCACATGTACCGAGAAACAGTGAAAAGTGTTGTTTTCCATGCATCAGGGTAGCAGAACCGAGTGCAGTATACAGTGTTACAGCCACAGAGAAGGTGCACGGAGAGAAATCGTCATCAACATTAGAGCTGTCCATCCAAAAGTCTGATAACAGCGGGGAAGAAGCTGTTCTTGAATCTGTCTGAACATGTATTCAAACGTTTATGTCTTTTGGCTGACAGAAGGGGATGGAAGAGTATAACTGGGGTGGGAGGGCTGTTTGATTGTAATGGTTGCTTTCCAGACACAATGGGACAAGTAGATGGAGTAAGTGGATTGAAGGCTGCTTTGTGTGATGGACTGGGCTGTATTCACAACACTCTGCAGTTTCTCACCACCTTGGGAGAAGCAGTAGCCACACCACACTGACATGCACCCAGGCAGCGTTCTTCCTGTGGGAAATCTGTAACAATTGTCCTAACGCTGTGTCGCCTCACCCTCAGTCTCTTTTGTGTATTCTGTCTCAATGCTGCTTGAGATCCGACCGACAATGACGGTGTCATCAGCAACCTTGTAAATGGAGTTGGGGCAGAAAATGGCCACACAGCCGTGAGTGATGAAGGCGCAGAGTAGAGGGCTGGGTATGCAGACCTGCTGGGCCCTGTTGTTGAGGGTGACGCTGGAGAAGACGTTGTCGCCTTGTCTTACCGATTGAGGTCTGTGGGTCAAGAAGTCGAGGGTCCCGTTACAGAGGGGTATACCAAAACCGTGGTCTCTGAGCTTCGAAATGAGTTTGTTTGGAATTATTGTGTTGGAGGTTAAACTGTAGTCAATGAGTAGGACAGTGACATAGACCTCCTTGTTAACCATTTGTTTCAGTAGTGAGGGTAGGGCCAGGGAGATAGCTCCTGCCATTTACTTGTTGTATTCAGAGGCAAATTGGAAAGGATTGAGGCATTCTGGGTAGCTGGAGCTGATGTGAGTAATGACTGACCTCTCAAAGCGCTTCATAATGCTGGAGATCTGAACCACTGGGAGATAGTCATTGACACACACTGCATGATTTTTCTGTGGCTTTGGGATCATGGTGTTTTCTTGAAGCTGGTGGGACATTCAGGTCATATTTAAATATTCAGGAACTGAATCTTAAAGGCTTTACATTCTATCAAAAAGACAGGCTGGTGGGCAGATGGGGTGGGGCTTCCGCATCAGTAAGAAATGAAATTAAATCAAAAGTCAGAAAAAAGTAAGGTCAGATGGTGCAGAATCTGTGGGGGTAGAATTGAAGAACTTCGAAAGTAAAACAAATCCACAGTTGGAGATACGTACAGGCCTCCAAACAGTTGTCAGAAGCTGTGTCGCAAGATACATCAGGAGATAGAAAATGATGTGTAGGAAAGGCAAAGTTACAGTGATCATGGGGGATTTTAATATACAGGTTGGTAGCGGATTGCAAGGAAAGGAATTTGTGGAATGGCTCCGAGATGGCTTTATGGAGCAGGTCATGGTGGGGCCCACTCAGGAACACGCAATTCCGGATTCAGGGATGTGCAACGAGACAGACTTGATCAGGGAGCTTAAGGTGAAGGAACCCTGAGGAGGCAGTAACCGTAAAATGACCGAATTCGCTCCACAATTGGAGAGGGAGAAGGTAGAATCTGAGGGAACATTAATACAGGTGAATAAAGGCAACTGCAGAGACCTGAGGGAGGAGCTGGGGAGAATGGACTGGGAGTTGGGCCTAACAGGAAAGAGAGTGGAACAGCAATGGCGGGGGTTTCTGGGAGTAATTCAGGAGGCACAACGGGGACTCATCCTGAGGGAAAAGAAGCAAGGTACAGGGGGGATGAGGAAACCGTGGCTGACCAGGGAAGTCATGGGTAGCATCAAAGCAAAAGGGAAAGAATATAATATGGGGAAGGGCAATGGGAAACCAGAGGATTAGGAAGCTTACAAAGACCAACAGAGGGTACCACAAAAAGATATAAGCAGGAAAAAGGTTGCATTTGAGGGTAAGCTAGCCAGTAACATAAAGGAAGACTGTAAGAGTTTCTTCAGCTATATAAAGGGCAAAAGAGGCAAAAGTGGACATTGGGCCACTGGAAAATGACGGTGGAGAGATAGTATTGAGAACAAGAAAATGGCTGAGGAACTGAATAATTATCTCACGTCAATCTTGATAGTGGAAATCATGCATAAAATCCCAAAAATTCAAGAGAGAGGTGGCAGGGCTGAGTATGGTAGCCATCGCCAAGGAGAAGGTGATAGATAAACTGAATGGCCTGAAGGTGGATAAATCACCTGGACCAGATGGGCTACACCCCAGAGATCGAAGGGAGATAGCTGCCGAGATAGTGGAGGTGGTAGTGGTGCTCTTTCAGAAATCACATGAATCAGGGAGGGCCTCAGGGGATTGGAAACATCACCAATGCAACACCTGTTTAAAAAGGGAGTAAGGCAAAAGATGGAAAATTACAGACCAATTAGCCTAATTTCGGTTGTGGGTAAGATCCTGGAAACCATTGTGAAGGATGAGACTTCCGAATAATTGGACGTAGATGGTAAAATAGGTTTCATCAAGGGGAGGTCATGCCTGACAAATCTGCTAGAATTCTTTGAGGAAGTAATGAGTAGGTTAGACCAAGAGGAGCCAATGGATGTTATCTACCTGGACTTCAAGAAGGCCTGCGACAAAGTGCCACACAGGAGGCTGCTGGGTAAGATAAGGGCGCATGGTGTTCGAGGCAAGGTGATAGCATGGATAGAAGCCTGGCTGTCTGGCAGGAAGCAGAGAGTAGGGATAAAAGTGTCCTTCTCAGGATGGCAGCCGGTGAGAAGTGGTGTTCCGCACAGCTCAGTGTAGGGACCACAACTTTTATCTTTATACATTAATGATCTAGATGATGAAGATTCTGTGGTTGAGAGCAAGACTCCTGGATGGTATGTTGCCAATCGGATGCCAGGGTCAGCGATGTCTCAGAACGAATCTTCAGGCTTCTTCATGGGAAGGGAGAGCGGTCAGACATTGTAGCACCAATAGCAGAGGTAGGGGAAGAATGAGGACCAGAAAAGTGAATCGAGGGAGTTAGTTTGGAAACAGAATGGCAGGATGAACAGAGTAGTAAAGTCAGGATTGCTATCGGTACCAAGGGCTCGTGAGGCTAGGAATAGAGAGTGAGTGCAGGTGAACAGATGGCTTCAGGGCTGGTGCAGGTGAGATGACTTCAGCTATGTGGATCATTGGGATACCTTCTGGGGAAGGTGCGGCACGAACAAGGAGGACAATTTGCACCTGAACTGGAGGGGCACCAATATCCTGGGCTGGAGGTTTGCTGGAGCTCTTCGGGAGGGTTTAAACTAGATTGTCTGGGGGCTGGGAAGTGGAGCTACAGATCACAATAACCAGCCAGACAGTGCAGAGAGCTGGAATAGGCAAAAGGACAGTCAGTGTGATGGGTTGATATTTGTCTATTTTAATGCAATATGTATCAGGAATAAGGGTGATGAATTCAGAGCATGGATCAGTACTTGGAACTATGATGTTGCAGTCATTACTGAGATTTGGATGTCACAGAGACAGGAGTGGTTGTTGGGTGTTCCAGGGTTTAGATGTTTCAAAGGGAAGAGGGAGGGACCTAAAAGAGGTGAGGGAGTGGCATTGTTAATCAAGGATAGTATCACAACTGCAGAAAGAGAGGATGTCGAGGAGGGTTTGTCTGCAGACTCAGTATGGGTGGAAGTCAGAAACAGGAACCAGGAAAGGAGCAGTGACTTTATTGGGAGGCAGATTTTGGAAATGTGCAGAAGTAACAGGGTTGTTGATAGGGGTGACTTTAACTTCTCTAATATTTATCTGAATCTCCTTAGTTGAAATAGTTTGGATGGAGTAGGTTTTGTCAGGTGTGTCTCGGAAGGATTTCTGACTCAATATGTAGATAGGCTGACTGAGGGGAGGCCATATTGGATTTGGTGCTTGGCAAAGAACCAGATCAGACATCATATCTCTCGGTGGAAGGTCATTTTGATGATAGTGCTCACAACTCCATGGCCTTTACTATAGTCATGGAGAGGGAAAGGAACAGTCAGTATGGGATAGTATTGAATTGGAGGAGGAGGAATTACAATGCTATTAGGCAGGTACTGGGATGCCTAAATTGGGAACTGATGTTCTCAGGGAATCGGAGGAAGTTGGTGAGGTCCTTAATGATTACTTTGCTTCAGTATTCACTACTGAGAGGGATCTTGATGGTTCCTAGGACAGCATGAAACAGACTGATATGCTAGAACATGTTGATGTTAGGAAGGAGGATGTGCCGAAAATTTTGAAAAATGTCGGGATAGTTAAATCCCCTGGGCCAGACGGCATATAACCCACGTTGCTACGGAAAGTGAGGGGAGAGATTGCTGCACCTTTGGCTAGGATCTTTGCATCCTCACTATCCACTGCAGTAACGCATGTGATTGGAGGGTGGCAAATGTTATTTCCTTGTTCAAGAAAAGGAATAGGGATAATCCTGTGAATTACAAACCAGTCAGTCTTATGTCGGTGGTGGGCAAAGTATTGGAGAGGATTCTGAGAGACAGGATTTATGATTACTTGGAAAATCATAGCTTGATTAGCGATAGTCAGCATGGCCTTTTGAGGGGCAGGTCATACCTCGCAAGCCTTCGTAAATTCTTTAAGCACGTGACAAAAGCATATTGAATATATAGCAGTGGATGTTGTGTATATGGATTTTAGCAAGGTGTTTGATAAGGTTCCCTGTGGTAGGCTCATTCAGAAAGTACGGAGGCATGGGATACAAGGAAACCTGTCGGTCTGGATACAGAATTGGTTGGCCCACAGAAGACAGAGTGAGCTAGTAGATGGAAAGTATTCACATTGGAGCTCGGTGAGCAGTGGTGTTCCACAGGGATCAGTTCTGGTACATCTGTCCATAGATCCCTCAAAGTTGCCACCCAAATTGATTGGTTTGTTAAGAAGGCGTATGATGTGTTGGCTTTCGTTAGCAGGGAGATTGAGTTTAAGAGGCGTGAGATTATGCTGCAGCTCTATAGAGCCCTGGTTAGACCACACTTGAAATATTGTGTTCAGTTCTGGTTGCCTCATTATATTGAAAGATGTGGAAGCTTTAGAGAGGGTGCAGAGGAGATTTCCCAGGAAGCTGTCTGGACTGGAGGGCATGTCTTATGAAAAAAGGTTGAGGGAGCTAGGGCTTTTCTCATTGGAGTGAAGAAGGATGAGAGGTGACTTGACTGAGGTTTACAAGATGTTGAGGGGCATACATAGAGTGGGTAGACAGAATACTTATCCAATGACAGAAAAGTCTATTGTGCAGAGGCATAATTGTATGGCGATTGGTAGAAGGTTTAGGGGAGATGTCAGAGGTAGGTTCTTTACACAGAGAATGGTGGGTGTGGAATGCACTGCCAGCGGTGGGAGTGGAGTCAGATAGATTCGGGATATTTAAGCAACTCTTGGATAGGCACATGGATGATAGTACAATGAAGGGCATGTAGGATAGTCTGATCTTAGAGTAAGATAACAGGCTGGCACAACATCAAAGGGTGAAGGGTTTGTACTGTGCTGTACTGTTCTATGTTCTATGTTCTAACTGAGGGCATTCGGGCTAAGTTTGCAGATGATATAAAGATAGGTCGAGGGAAGGTAGCATTGAGGAGGTAGGGAGGCTGCAGAAGGATTTGGACAGGTCAGGAGAGTGGGCAAAGAAGTGGCAGATGGAGGACAAGGTGGGAAAGTGTGAGGTCATGCACTTTGGCAGGAAGTATGGAGGCATGGACTGTTTTCTCAATGGGGAGAAAGTTCAGAAACCTGAAGTGCAAAGAGACTTGGGAGCTCAAGTTCAGGATTCTCTCAAGGTCAACTTACAGGTTGAGTCAGTAGTTAGGAAGGCACATGCAATGATGGCAATTATTTTGGGAGGACTTGAATATAAAAGCTGGGATGTACCTCTGAGGCCCTGTGAGGCTTTGGTCAGACCACATTTGGAGTATTGGGCCCCATATCTGAGGAAGGATGTACTGGTCCTGGAACGTGATCACAATATGTTCTCGAGAATAGTCCCAGGAATGAAAAGCTTAACATCTGAGGAACGTTTGAGGACTCTGGGACTATACTCAATGGAGATTAGAAGGATGAGGGGTGATCTGATTGAAACATACAGAATACTGAATGGCCTGTACAGAATCGCTGCTAAGAAGATGTTTCCAATGGGTGGGAGAGTCTAGGACCCGAGAGCACAGACTTCGGGTACAGGGAAAACCATTTACAATGGAGATAAGGAGAAACATCTTCATCCAGAGACTGGGGAAACTGTGGAATCCATTGCCACAGAAGGCTGTGGAGGCCAGGCCATTGAGTGTATATATAAGACTAAGATCGATTGTTCTTGAATATCTCCTCGATACTCAAGAAAAACATGGGGAGAAACCTGGAGAATGGGATTGAGAAACATATCAGCCATGATTGAATGGTGGAACAGACTCGATGGGCTGAATGGCCTAATTCCTGCTCCTATGTTTTATGGTCTGTGGTCGTTCATCACGGTGTAAGGGACCGCTCCTCAGGGAGATAGTACAGGCCTTTGGAGAATGTACAGTGTGGATTCAGCTGAATGACAGGATGAGATAAAGGGTGGGATTATGTGTGTGGAAAGGGGGAATCAGGAACGGGAGTGTGGGTGAGGAATGGAGTCTTAACATTTGAGCCAAGTGCATTGAAAGACTGCCATGATAAAGTAGATCATTCAGGCAGAGTAGGGATCTGGAAACCTTCCCCCCAATCACTAACCATGCTGGGAATGAATTGCATCATGCATTGTTAGCACGGGCACAATTCTCTTGTACAAACAGACAAAGGGCGAGTGAGGAAAATTGAGCTGCACCATCTGACTGAATGATACGCTGTACCAGTGGGCTTCAGAATTCACCCTTTCTGAGTTTTTGAAAGTGGGGTCCAACTGTCCCTTTCAACAGGGGGTTTTCAGGGAGAGCAGAGGAGAGATGAGAGGGAGCTGTTCGATCTCCACTGCTCTCTCTCCAGTGCAATTACATCCCTCCGGAAATGTGCAGTTTGCTGTCTGGTCTAACCAAGTTTATCCCACTGTGCACTGGCAATCAAGCCCCACTATTGACTGAGTCATCAAAAAGGTGAAGGTTTATTTAAAGCAACAAACTGTCCAACTATACACATCGTATTAAAAGAATATGGGCCTGCAGCTTTCTTTGCTATTTAACTGTTTAATATAATCAAACCAGTTTAAACCAATGACAAACATTGCCGTGTTGAATTGCCAATCTGTAATGAAAGTTTAATTGTTAGCTCTTTTATGTAATCCCATTCAGACAAGCAAAAACAGAGAAGAGACAAATATTATGTTTTGGTATAAAATTTCAAGCAGGAAACCCCATTCAATAGTTCCCGTTGAGATGGCAGAGACTGATATGTTGTTCTCTTTCAGATTCTTTCGATTCCTTCCAAATGTTTGATGATGACATGAGTTTGTAGGAACAGCAATTCTCAATTTCCCATTCGCTGTTTGAAAATGTGTTGTTTCTGTGTCTCTGGAAGTAACTTCCAATTGTCCTTTTTAACAGAGGATTTTCAGAGAGAACAGAGGAATGCTGAGAGGGATTACCGATCTACCAGGGTGTCTTCATTCAGTTCCCCAGGCAGAAAGGGCAGAAAGTGATACGCATGCTCTGTCTTCGCAGGCTGGTTCTGAACCCTGTATTCTCCACGCAATGGGCTGTCGTGAGTGAGCAAGAGATTGTTACTTTGCTGAGCTCTCCTGAACACACAACTGGTGCATGTTGTAAAAAGAATTCAAATAGTGTTTCTGATCAGAATGGCACTGAATGCACACACATACACACACACGCACACATACACACACACACTCAAACATACGCACACTTCTCACACAAACACACACACACGCACGTACACTCACACACACACTCATGCAGATACGCACACACACACACACCCATCTCCATCCACTCAAACACGGACACACACAGACTCTTTCTGTCTCTATTTTTGGATTAGTTTCTTCTTTAAAGAGAAAACAATGAATATAAAACTCACAACTTTGATGGTCGTTCTCTTGTCCATTTCCTACACAGTGTCCTTTTGTTAAAAGCAACACCTTTTCCTACTTGGATCCATGAACCAACAAAACAAAAGTGCTCTTTTGAATCCACCACTGTGAACAGAAATGTGGAGGAGACGGTGTTGGACTGGGGTGGACAAAGTCAGAAGTCACACAACACCAGGTTATAGTCCAACAGGGTTATGGAGCGCAGCCCCTTCATGAGATGAAGGGAGAGTGAAGCTCACGGACACAGAATTTATGGACAGAAAGATCAAGGGGATGCAGAGAGATCAAAAGATCACACAAGTCCCTGCAGGTGACCAAGGGTGTTAGACAGTGTGAGGACAGTGTCATCAGCTAAAAAACGAGGGAAGGGATGCCCTATAATCCGACTAAATGAGGCAGAGAGATAATGACAAACAAGTTAATAAGAAGGTGGTGCTGGACACAAACCAAATGATTGAAATAACATGGAGCACAAACAGAAGCTGCTGGAAAAGCTCAGCAGATCCAGCAGCATCTGTGAGGGGAAGCAGAGGAAGGGTCACCGGACCTGAAAGGTTACCTCAGATTTTTCAGTAGAAATTGGCAATTGTTGGGTAGTATCCAATCTTGTGTTGTTGTAGTGTCTGCACAGTCTCGCTAATATACCATGCCTCGGAGAATCCTTACCCATAGATGGATTCAAGTGATAGAGTGCCCTTCATCGTCCAGTACTTCCCTGGAGCAAAGAGACTACACCATGTCCCTCACTGCCTTAAACACGTCATTAACGACAACAAACTTCTCACCTTCAAACAACCACCAAATCTTAAACAGACCATCGTTCCCAACAAACTGCCCAGCCTTCAGGATCGCCACACAAAATACCACACAACCCTGGCACAGCTCTGCAAAACATGTCAGATCATCGACATGGATACTACTATCACACTTGGGAACACTACCCACCATGTGCATGGCAGGTACTCATGTGACACAGCCAGCGTTGCCTACCTCATACACTTGAGGTAATGATGCCCTGAGGCTTGGTATATTTGTGAGATCATGCAGACACTACAACAATGGATGAATGGACACTGTGCAACAATGACCCAGTCAGAACTGTTCTCTCCCAGTCGGGGGACAGTTCAGTGCTCAAGGACATTCAGCCTCCCATCTTCGGGTAAACGTTCTCCAAGGCAGCCTTCGAGATACAGAACAACACAGAATCGCCAAGCAGAAACTGATAGGCAAGTTCCATACCCATGAAGAGGGTCTCAACTGTTATCTTGGGCTCACATTGTACTACATGTGACTCCACCATACAGCTCTGTGTCTGTAAAATCTTCCGCGCTGAACAATGAGACCTTGGAGTGCAGGTTCATAGCTCCTTGAAAGTGGAGTCGCAGGTAGACAGGATAGTGAAGAAGGCGTTTGGTATGTTTTCCTTTATTGGTCAGAGTATTGAGTACAGGAGTTGGGAGGTCATGTTGCAGCTGTACAGACATTGGTTAGGCCACTGTTGGAATATTGCATGCAATTCTGATCTTCTTCCTATCGGAAAGATGCTGTGAAACTTGAAAGGTTTCAGAAAGGATTTACAAGGATGTTGCCAGGGTTGGAGGATTTGAGCTACAGGGAGAGGCTGAACAGGCTAGGGCTGTTTCCTCTGGAGCTTCAGAGGCTGAGGGGTGACCTTATTGAGGTTTACAAAATTATGAGGGGCGGGGAGAGGATTAATAGACAAAGTCTTTTCCCTGGGGTCAGGGATCCCAGAACTAGAGGGCATAGGTTTCGGGGGAGAAGTGAAAAGATATAAAAGAGACCTAAGGGGCAACTTTTTCATGCAGAGGGTGGTACGTGTAAGGAATAAGCTGCCAGAGGAAGTGGTGGACGCTGGTACAATTGCAACATTTAAGAGGCATTTGGATGTATATATGAATAGGAAGGGTTTGGAGGGATATGGGTCGGGTGCTGGCAGGTGGGACTAGATTAGGTTGGGATATCTGGTCGGCATGGACAGGTTGGACTGGAGGGTCTGTTTCCATGCTGTACATCTCTATGATTCTATGACCATCACTTTGATAACTTGTCATGATCCCATCACCAGAATTAATTTGTACAGTTTTAGATGGTACGTTCCTTTGGATACACACTTGGCATGTGACTCTTTTACCCATCAAGTTGTTCCAGCTGTTTAGTTGCTCTCCAGCACAATGTAATATTTGATTTTTTTGGAATTATCTCTTTGCCTTAATTAATCAGATCATAGACCATCCCTTCACTTGTTACTCAGCTGTTGACACTTTACTCCCAATGTCTGTCCCTTTCGATCACCCACAGAGACTTGTTATGCAGCCTGTCGACACTCCCACTCACACCATGTGTACGATCTTTATATCGGTCTGCCTATAAATTCTGTGTTCTGTGTGTTTCCCTCCTCTTCACCTGATGACGGATCAGTGCTCCGAAAGCTTGTGATGTCAAATAGCCCTGTTGAACTGTAACCTGGTGTTGTGTAGATTCTAACGTTCTCCACCCCAGTCCAACACTGGCACCTCCACATTGTAATGGACAGAGATGAACGACTTTGTCTTTAGACACGGAGAGAAGAAGAGGAAGAGACACCTGGAGGGTTCAGTGAAGGTAAAAGGAGTGGAAGAGAAAGGAAGTTAGGATGAGGTGATGGCCTTGTGAAGTTATCACAGGCTGTTCATCCAACCACTCAGAAAATGTTCTGGGAACCTGAATCCAAATTTCACCAAGGAGATTTCCCGACACTAAAAATCTGGAATTAACTGGCCCGGTGGCTCAGTGGCTCACCATGCTGCCTTACAGCGCGAGGGACCTGGGTTCGATTCCCACCTCGGGTGACTGACTGTGTGGAGTTTGTACATTCTCCCCGTGTCTGTGTGGGTTTCCTCCAGGTGCTCCGGTCCCCTCCCACAGTCCAAAGGTGTGCAGGATAGGTGAATTGGCCACGCTAAATTGTCCCATAGTTTTCAGGGATATATAGGTTAGGTGCCATCAGTCAGGGGTAAATATAGGATATAGTGGAATGGGTCTGGGTGGATTTCTCTTCGGAGGGTCACTGTGAAGTTGTTGGGGCGAAGGACTGTAAGGATTCTATGTAATGCGTAACCTTGGGGGCATCATGGTGGCTCAGTGTTTAGCACTGCTGCCTCATAGCACCCAGGTTTGATTCAAGCCTCAGGCCACTGTCTATCTGGAGTTTGCACATTCTCTGCCCGGGTTTCCTCCAGATGCTCCAGTTCCCTCCCACAATCCAAAAGACGTGCAGGTCAGGTGAATTGGCCATGCTGAATTGCCCATTGTGTTAGGTGCATTAGTCAGGGGTATATACGCGGCAGGGGAATGGGTCTGGGTGGGTTACTCTTTGGTGGGTCGTTGCGGACCTGTTGGGCTGAAGGGTCTGTTTCCGCACTGTAGGGAACCGAATCAAGTATCTCAAAAGGAAGATTTTACAGACATAGAACAGTATAGTGGGGTTATGTTCAATGTGACATGAACCCAAGATCAGAGTTGAGGTTTTCTGCATGGTTACAGGACTTAGCTATCAGTTTCTGCTTGGCAATTCTGTGTTGTTGTTTATCTCGAAGGCTGCGCTGGAGAACACATACCTGAAGATCAGAGGCTGAATATTCTTTACCTCTGAAGGAGGGAGCAAACATTCCTGTCTGGGACATTGTTGCACGGTGTCCATTCATCAGTTGCCATAGTGTCTGCCTGGTCTCGCCAATGCAATCAAAAGAAACATTCCTTGGTTTTTGGCAGATACAAAAAGCTCTCGTTCACTCATCTCCTTCAGAGCAGGGAGAACGGCCATTCCTGCGCAGTCTGACCCTACATGTGGCTCCAGAACCACAGGAATGTGCCTCATTCTGAACTACTCCCAGGAAAGTTAGGGATGGGTCATAACTGCTGGTCTAACCAATCCCAGTGATATCCCTTGAATGAATGAACACAATTGTGAATGAATGACAGAACCAACAGATGGACAGAATGAGAAAGGAATGGAAGTAAAAAGAGAGATGTGGACAAATTATGAATGTTTGAGGGGAGAAATAGCTTCCATGAATTGTCTCATGTTGAACGTATCATATTAATCATTAAATGATTTGTTTCCTGGTGAATATTGTGAGTGTGCTTGATTGTAATTCATCTGACATTTGTAAAGGGAATCAAGGAAGATCAAGACACAACATTCATAACATGCATTTTTCCTCAGGTTGTGTCTACACGAATTAGGATGGCAAATTTGTGAAAGGATAGAAGTCAAACAAAGACACAATGCCCACAAGATGTATTTTTCTTCACTTTTATTTCTTTCCCCCTGAGTACTCTCTCACACATGGACAGAAGCATCCCCAATGTTTTGTGAAGGAGAGAAAAGGAGGTGAGGGAAGTTTTCCACGTCCCATGGCTCAAGCAGACAATTTCGCCTCTTCATCTCTTTACGTGGAGAATAACAGGGAAATTCAGGTGAGAGGTGAAGATTGGAGAGAGCTCAGAGATGGGCACAAACTGTATGGGATGCTTCAGTCTCAATCACTTTTCTTATTTTGATGTAGGGATACATTCATGGATGAGAGTAAAGGGATATTTCAGAGCCCTCTTCAGCTCCTCTCTGAATTTACTCTGGGTCAGGGCATAAAGGGCAGTGTTTGTACAGGAGCTCAGGTAGAAGAGCACAGTCCCAGATATGTCAGCGATCATAACAGGATGGTCATAACTGGGGTAAAAATGGTTGTTGGTAATCTTCATCAGTAAGAAAACACTGATCTTGGTCATCCACAACAATATAAAACTGCCCGAGACAACAAACAGCAGGATGATGGATTTCCTCCTGTTGACCATCTCTGCATCTCCTCTCTGGTCCCTGTTACTGGGAGCTCGGAGACCCCTGCGTGCCCGATTTGCCAAGACAATGTGCCTGACAGTCAGAGCATTGAACAGCAGGATCAGGAGGTAGGGGATCAATGGGTTCAGCAACTGGTGGAACCAAAAAAATGCCATCCATCCTGGCAAGATATAGAACTCTGGTCTGATGCCACAGCCCCAGGGCACACCACCCCATGTGCCCAAAGATTGGTATCTGAAGTAAAATGGAATGTTCCTCAAAATGCTCACTGACCAGACAATGGTCACCACCAAGGCTGCTGTTCTGGCAGAGCAATATCTGGCTTTCAGATTGTGGCAACAAATGGCCACAAAGCGGTCAATAGTGAAAGTGATGGTCAACCAGACTGAGCAGTCAGTAGTGGCATAGCCCATGATGTAGTTAGTACGGCACACTGCTGTGTAAAACAAGAAGGAAACTGGGAAATATTTGAAAGCCAGTGTTATAAGTATAATGTTGAAGACAATGACCAGTAGATCAGCTGTTGCCATGGAAATCAAATAGAGAGAAGTACCCTTGCTGATGCCACACCTCCCACGAGAGAGAATCACAATCGTCACTAGGTTAGCTGCAAGAGACATTGACAAGTTATTCCATATGTCGGATCATGAATTTTCAGTGTCACAGTGGGCACCCAGATTACAGAGACATGGTTCCAACAACAAGTACAGGGAGGAGTTCAAATGGATAACCACCAGATGTGTCATGGAACTTTATCTTCTACACTTTGAGCAAAGATCACTTTATAATTCAGGAAATGAGTACCCAACATTGAATAACATCCGATAAGCAATAATCTCATTAATTCAAGATATTTCTTGCTACCTTAGTGTGGGATATTGATTGAGCAAGGGAGATTAGTGAGGAAACCCAGGATTACTAGTGTGTTGGGATCTTTCCTATCCAATAACGTAGGCAGAAGTGCCTTTGGCTTGAAATCACATCCAAGATCAGCCTCTCAGACTGCCCCGTACGCTGGCAGCATTACTCTGCAGGACAGCGTTTGAATAATGTGCTACAATTCTGGAATTCATTTTCAACACAGAATCTTCAGATTCAACGTTTACCACACATTGAACCAAAGTTCATGAATAGGGTCAAAAAGCTAAACGAAGTGGGAGTCACCAATACATAATACGCAATTTGGAGAGCGAATTACAAGATTGCCTCATTCAAAGTGGTTCCACACAGAACTCTCCCTTGTACAATGAGAGAAATGCGACCAGAGTGAATGACTACAGACACTAGTCAATGTATTCATGACTGAGAACAGACAGGAGTTGAAATGACCTCCTAGAAACTTCCTGTGAGGTGTTGGAATTCACACCCAGAGTAAATGACTAAAGCTATGGCTGGGCATTGAATTGATTATACAACCGGAAATTGAGTTTGTTTTTTTTTGTTCAGTCTTGACTTAAGGGTGTAGCTGTTTGTTCCAGGGAGACTTACTCATCCCTAGTTGCCCCTTTGAAAAGGTAGGGGGAGGGGGGGGGGTGAGCTGCCTTCTTGAACTGCTGCAGTCCATGTGCTGTGGGTAGACCCACAATGTCCCTGTGGGAGGGAATTCCAGGATTCTGACCCAGCCACACTGAATGAACAACGTTAAGCTTCCAAGTCAGGATGATGAGTGTCTCGGAGGGGAACTTGCAGGGGGTGGTGTTCCCATGTATCTGCAGACCTTGTCCTTCATCATGTCTTTGGAAAGTTCTGTCGAAGGAGCCTTGGGGATATTTCGGTATTGCATCTTGTCGATGGTACACACTGCTGTTACCATAGTCCTGCACATTCTTCCACTCCAGAATGAAAACCAAATTCCACCTAGAGTGCCCGAAATGAATCCCTCCCTCCCATTCCCTTCAGCAGTACATCCCAGTCTCTAACCACTCACTACCATGAAACAGTGTTCCCTCAAAGCTCATTTGTTCCTCTTGCCCATTGTATTCTATCTAACAATCCCATCCAGTCTGCAAGTTGGCCAGTTAGCTTTACATCATTGACACCAGCACATGTAGGGCTTACCACAAAGGCAAATTCCTTCTGTCAGAATTGGATTCCATTGTTCACTCCTGCAATGTTATAAATTACACAAGTGTCCTGCATTCCGTGGGGATGCATAGACCGATAGAATGATAGAACATAGAGGGATCCTATTCAACTCATACCTCTGGTCCTGAGAGGGAACTTTCTACCTCATCATTCTAGTATCTCCCACACTTTATATGTACTCTACCTGAGATGATGTTTCCTCTGATGGGGGAGTCTAGGACCGGGGGTACAGTCTAAGCATAAACGGGTGAAAGTTTAAGACTCAGATGGGGAGTATTATCTTCTCTTTGAGGGGTGTGAGCCTTTTGAATTGTTTGCTACTGACAGAACTGTGAGGGGTAAGAGTCCTTGTGCATGTTTAAGGCTGTGTCAATAGATTCTTTTGTCAGTTGGTGAACAAACTGTAATGGAGAACGAGCAGAACATGAGGAATGTTGGACCTGATATGATCCGCTTTATCGGTCAAGCAGGCTCCAGGGGAGTTTTCTCCTGTTTTTATTCTGCCCATGCCCAGTACCCCCACCTCCAACCCCACTCCCCGTCACCTCCAGTTCCAAGGATATTGAGCAGCCTCTTTCCTCTCTCCATACAACCGAAGATTTTCATTCCTGGTAACATTCCAATCAAATGGCACTGCAGCTTCCCCAAGGTCACCCCTTCAATCAGTCCATCCACATCCCACTTCCAAACTAATCCGTCAAATATCTCACTCTAAAACACAGACAGAACTATAAACACCACATTCAGTAACGGGGAAGATCTCCTCACCTGGAACACAGACAATTGCAAAGAAATGGAAGAAAGCGAATAAGATCTGCAGAATTATTGGTCCTTGCATTGTTAATGTTGGGTGATCTCATTCATTAACTCTCGCGCAGGGCTTGGAGTCTGGACTGAGCTCCTGGGATGAGAATCAACGCTCCTTTATACATGATCATAAACACCGTGTGTGACGGCTGGTGTCTGTTCCAGTCTATTAAACACTCTCTTCAAAACCATCCACATTACATTGTGCATTCCCACAACACCGGTATATTCCATGTGGAACTGCTAAAGGATTGTGAACAGCACTCCCTGATGGAATGTTTCCAAACTTGTTTTCCAAACCGTGTTCTGCCAACATGTGTTTTTGTTCACTTGGTTCAGTTTTCCTCTTTGTTTAGTTTTGTTTCACGTGTCAGTCGCTCAGTCTATTGTTATCTATGGAGGGTTTGCTTTCTGGAATTTAGGGCCAACAATAGATTGCTGCCCATTATCTTCTTGAGAGGACGTTCCCAACTGTGCTTTGAGTATTAACTAGCACAGGAATTATATTTGCAAATGAAATGGTCCTAAAATAATAAATATAATTCTATATCTCAGACAGATAACAATATTCATGTCAAAATCTTTTGCAATGAAAAAGACAATAAAGCAATCAGATGGATTTTAACTGAGCCCATTGCTGCTCCATCAAGTGGAGTCCAACTCAAACCACCTCTATCCAACTGGGTCCATTTGAACTCAACTGAGCTCAGCTCATGAAGCTTTCACACACCTGAACTCACTCTGCTCGAGTTCAACACAACACCATGTGCAATAAGTCCAAATCCAACGGAATCCAATGTCATGGCATATTTGGCAACAGTTATGTATTTGTCCCTATCACTACGTTGCTCAATTTGTTCCAGTCGAGTTAATATGCACAGCTGGACAGATCTGCTGCCAATTTGTGTTTTTTTTCTGTTGAAACATGCATCTGTTATTCATCCTGACAAATGATGGATACTCTACTCAAAGTAGCATTGAAAAACAAAATACTTTGTTCTAGTTTTCGTCTTACAGTCTTCAGGACATTTGCAAGAATGCAAATTCAAGTGGAAAACCACCATTGATACTGCCTGCTTCGGTATTCAGACACGGAATGGGAATGTTAGCTCTTCCCAAAGAACATGGAACAGTTGTTAAGGAAGTGATGAAGGAAACGGGCAGTGTATTTAAAGTTGGTCACAAAGTAAGCAAAGACAGCTTTCCACCGAATGGAGCAACTGAAAATTTGAGGTCTTCTGTGATCTCGTGATGGGTACTGCCTTGAGTCACGGAAAGGTCAGTTCCTTCATCACAAGAAATTCAATGTTGCACCAAGGAAACAGATAGATGTATCCATGTGTGACAATCAGGGTGAAGAAATAGAGAAACATTGAAGATGGTCACCGCAGTGTTAACATTTCTCAATGGTGTTTGGATTGGAAAGGGAACCCAGTTAGGCTTCAGTTTGATTAACCCTTGGTTACACTTGATCTGTGTAAGTTCATCACTGTGTAAGGGACCGCTCCTCGGGAAGATGGCACTGGCCTTTGGAGAATGTACAGTGTGGATTCAGCTGAATGACAGGAGGAGATAAAGGATGGGATTATGTGTGTGGAAAGGAGGAAACAGGAACGGGACTGTGGGCGGGGAAGGGAGTTTTAAAATTTAATCCACATGCATTGAGAGACTGACATGGTAAAGTACCTCAATCATTCAGGTAGAGTAAGGATCTGGAAACCTTCCACCCAATCGCTAACCATGCTGGGAATTAATTGCATCATGCATTGTTAGCACGGACACAATTCTCTTGTACAAACAGAGAAAAGGTGAATGAGGAAAATTAGCTGCATCATCTGACTGAATGATATGCTGTACCAGTGGGCTTCACCCTTTCTGGGTCTCTGAAAGTGGGGTTCAACTGTCCCTTTCAACAGGGGGTTTTCATGGAGAGCTGAGGAGAGGTGAGGGAGAACTGTCAGCTACTCAGTTATCTTTGCTTAGGAGAGAGGTAAAGAGAGAGAGAGACAGAGACAGAGAGCAAGAGAGAGAGAGAGAGAGGTGGAAGCACACTCTATCCAGTCTGTTGCCCATCCTCAGGGATGATGAACAATAAATGCTGTCCCAGATAGTGACACCCATATCCTGTGGCTGAGTAAAACATAAAAGTAGGTGGGAAGGGTAGCAGGGTTAGAGGAACAAGTCTGCAAAGGCCATAGATGGCCAAGGATGTTACAAATGTGGACAGCATGGTGAGGCTGGAAGAGATTGCAGAGAGAGGCAGGTTTGTAGGGTCTGAAGACATTCACAGTGATCGGACGGTAACTTTTATAATTCAATGCGGCAGTCGGAGAGTCATTGACGTCTACAGCACAGCTCATCGGGAAGACGCTGGCCAAAAATCCACCGAGCTATTCTCATTACATTTTCTAATACTTGGTCCATATCCTGGAACATCTCGCCATTGTAAGTACATTTCTAAATACTT
This sequence comes from Chiloscyllium plagiosum, assembly GCF_037043375.1. Classification (NCBI taxonomy): domain Eukaryota; kingdom Metazoa; phylum Chordata; class Chondrichthyes; order Orectolobiformes; family Hemiscylliidae; genus Chiloscyllium; species Chiloscyllium plagiosum. The sequence continues at coordinate 31,776,456 of NW_028270176.1, read as the reverse complement.
CTTCAATGTTAGAAGGCTTTCGGCTTGTACCACTCTGTCAGGCAGAGAGTTCCACTTTCCCACCACCATCTTTGTGAAAACATTTTCCTCACATCCCATCTAAACAACCTACCCTGACCTCAAATCTAGGTCCCTGGTTCTCCATGCTTTCAATCAAGGGGAAAAACTACTTCCTGTTTCCTGTCTGTATCTCTCATACAGTTACACATCTCAACCATGTCTCCTCTCAGTCACCTCTGCTCCAAGGAAAGAAACCCACTCTGTCCAATTTCTCCACAGAACTGAAACTCTGTCCAGCCCAGACAACACGCTGGTAAATCTCCCTCTGTACCCTCTCCAGTGTAAACACACCCCTCCTATCATGTGGATTCCAGACCTGCACACAATACTCTCGCTGTGGTCTAACTGAAGTGCACTGGAAATCCAGCCCCACTATTCACCAAGTTCTCAAGAACATGAACATTTGATGAAAGCACCAATTGTGCACAAATATCCAATTTCTGTTAAAGGGATATGCACACCTTTTTAGCATAATCGTGAAAAGAACTATTTATTGCAATCAAATTATTTTTAACAAATTTCAAAACCTGTGTGCAATCGCCAATCTGCAATTATAAGTTTATTGTTTGCTCTTCAAAGACTTTTGTTCACACAGAGAGATGCACAAAAGGGATGGAGAAGGTATGAACATTATGCGTGGAGGTAAAATAAAATCAAGGAAACATAAATTAATAGCTCCAGTTCAGATATGTTTCTCTCTTTCAGATTCTTTCGATTTCTTCACAAAAGTTTGATGATGAATGAGGTTGTGGGGACACCAATTCTCAGTCTCCCATTCAGTGCTTGAAAATTTGTCATTTCTGTTTGCCTGGAAGTGATTTCCATTTGTCCCTTTTACCAGAGGGTTTTCAGGGAGAGCAGAGGAACGCCGAGAGGGAGTGCTGAGCTACCAGGGTGTCTTCAGAACAGAAATGCGGAGACATTTCTTCAGCCAGAGAGTGGTGGGCCTGTGGAATTCATTGCCATAGAGTGCAGTGGAGGCTGGGACGCTAAATGTCTTCAAGGCAGAAATTGATAAATTCTTGATGTCACAAGAAATTAAGGGCTGAGGGGAGACTGCGGGTAAGTGGAGTTGAAATGCCCATCAGCCATGGTTGAATGGCGGATTGGACTCGATGGGCCGAATGGCCTTACTTCCACTCCTATGTCTTATGGTCTTATGGTCTTTATTCAGTTCCCCATGCAGAAAGGAGAGAGTGATATGGATGCTCTGTCTTCACAGGCTGGCCCTTACACCTGTATTCTCCACACACTTGGCTGCAGTGACCTGCCCAGGAAACAAACAAGAGATTGTCACTGTGCTGAGCTCTCCTGAACACACAACAACTGGTGCTGATTAAAAACCAATCAAATTGTGCCTTGCATGAACATACCCTCTCTGTCACCCACAAGCGCACACACGCACACACACAGATCCGCGCACTGTCACACTTTCTCACTGTCTCACACAGACAGATGCACACACACGCACTTGCTCTGTCTCTCTCTCTCACACATGCACACATGCACACAGAAACACACAGGTTCTCTCACACACACACGCACATACTCTGTCTTTCTCTCTCTCACGCACGCACACACGCACACAGAAACACACAGGCTCTCTCACACACACGCACATACTCTGTCTCTCTCTCACACACGAACACACGCACACAGAAACACACAGGTTCTCTCACACACGCGCACATACTCTGTCTCTCTCTCTCACACACGCACACACGCACACAGAAACACACAGGCTCTCTCACACACACGCACATACTCTGTCTCTCTCTCTCACACACGCACACACGCACACAGAAACACACAGGTTCTCTCACACACGCGCACATACTCTGTCTCTCTCTCTCACACATGCACACACGCACACAGAAACACACAGGCTCTCTCACACACACGCACATACTCTGTCTCTCTCTCTCTCTCACACACGCACACACGCACACAGAAACACACAGGCTCTCTCACACACACGCACATACTCTGTCTCTCTCTCTCACACACGCACACACGCACACAGAAACACACAGGCTCTCTCACACACACGCACATACTCTGTCTTTCTCTCTCTCACACATGCACACACGCACACAGAAACACACAGGCTCTCTCTCTCACACACGCACATACTCTGTCTCTCTCTCTCTCACACACACGCACACACGCACACAGAAACACACAGGCTCTCTCACACACACGCACATGCTCTATCGCTCTCTCTCACACATGCACACCGAAACACATAGGCTCTCTCACACACACACGCAACAATTTTTTTGAGACACTCTCTTGCTACCCCAACAAGACAATAATTTACATAAAACTGTCAATTTGGCCCACTAATTGTTTTCAAATTGAATCAGTTTTACCGCTCAGTTTTCTTGGTAGAAGAGCAACATTCTGTCCCATTTTTGTTTGCGGACAATAATAAAAGTAATAGTGCCTTCACATGTCTCCACCCTTAAGAGAGATGAAGCACCTTTCCCAAGATGCATTTATTCTCCAAGTGCCTGATATACAGACAACAGAAAACAAAACTTACCTCCATTGGTACTGAATCATAGCTGATTCAAGACTTTTTAATAATGTTTTAATCACCTTCCATTTAAATTGTTAACTCAATCCTTTGATTTTACACTCTCCACAATTCACCTACTTTCACATTATCTTTCCAACTGAAGGTACAGCCCCTAACTGCCATCTTTGTGAAATAGATAACAGGAGTTGGTTATTAATGAGGTCAGTCTCTGGGAATGGGTTCCAGCAAGTCTGGAAAAGTCCTTACCTCAGGAAGGTGATAAATGTTGAATGGTAACTGGGATATCGGGGAGGATGGGGTCAGCCTGTCAGGGAGAGGTCACAGATTGGATTGCGTTTGGACTGTGTTTCCTGTTTGTGTGGCTATTAATGCTGCAGCATACAGATTTGAAATCTTCATACCTAACTTCCCTTCTCAGCTCTTGGAAGCTTTAGAGAATAGAAAACTAAATTATAAGTATGACTGCCTTTATCTGAGTGAACTGTAAAGTGGCTCTCATCCACATCTTCAGAAAATCAGCAAAGGAAAATTCATTCCTGCCCATGAACCATCCTATAAACCGCGAAATAATCTGGTCAGTTTTCTTATATACTTTAATGTGTCCCTGAACTGTGTGCATTTATCTGTCTGTCTGCTGTGTGAATGAGACTGAAATCAAAGCTAATGGAGTGTAAAGTGTAGACCAATGGGAATACTTTGCTGGTCAGATTTACTCTGTTGAAATTACTCCTTTGTTAATAAATTGCGAAGCCCTTTAGATTAGATTACTTACAGTGTGGAAACAGGCCCTTTGGCCCAACAAGTCCACATCGACCCTCTGAAGAGCGACCCATCCAGACCCATTCCCCTACATTTTCTCCTTCACCGAACACTATGGGCAATTGGTTGAAGGTTGTGATAGTTTAAAAGTGGAACGATGCCTGTCTGTAAATGCGACATGTGACCACTGACTTGTCTGATTTACTGTCGCTATGTATGGATCAGATTGAAGATGTTAGGTTTGTTTACAAGTTATTCACGTTTCACCTAACCTGCACATCTTTGGACTGTGGGAGGAAACCGGAGCACCCAGAGGAAACCCACGCAGACACGGGGAAAACATACAAACTCCACACAGACAGTCACCCGAGACAGGAATGGAACCTGGGTCTCTGGTGCTATGAAGCAGCAGGGCTAACCACTGTGCCACCGTGCCACCCACCATATTTACCATACAAACCAGTGTCTTGAATTGATTATTCACAGAGTCTGAACCAGCTATTTAACAGGCTGTTTAGGAAGTATTGTGTCAATTTTGAGGGTCTATGAATGATTTAACTTTACTGTGTTGTGAATACAGAGGGAGGGAGGATGATTTAATCCGTCTGTCTGTCTCCATGTTGTAACAGAACATCAATATCGTGTGACTTTCCCCAGTCTCAATGGACAATGAAATGCAGCATGGGATTGCAAACTGATTCAGGATGAAACACATCACCCTCCTCCTGCTCCAATATTCAATGTCCCTGTCAGGACTAATGGATCACAGGGTTTAGGGAGAAACCTGGAACAGGGGACTGAGTTGGATAGCAGAGTACAGATAACCAACCTCCACATTTTCTCTGTAACCTCCTCCAGACCCCCTCCCTATCAATGTAACCTCCTCCAGACCCCCTCCCTATCTCTGTAACCTCATCCAGCACCAATACCCCTCCCTATCTCTGTAACCTCATCCAGCACCAATACCCCTCCCTATCTCTGTAACCTCATCCAGCACCAATACCCCTCCCTATCTCTGTAACCTCATCCAGCACCAATACCCCTCCCTACCTCTGTAACCTCATCCAGCACCAATACCCCTCACTATCTCTGTAACCTCATTCAGTCGCTGTACCCACCTATCTCTGTCACCTGATGCAATCGTTACATCCCTCCCTATCTCTGTCATCTCCTCCAGTCCCTACACCCCCTCCCTATCTCTGTCATATCATCCTGTGTCTATACCCCCTCCCTATCACTGTAACTTCCTCCAGCACCAATACCACTGCCACTCTCTGTAACCCCCTCAAGCCCCGGCACTCCTCCCAATCTCTGTAACCCACTCCAACCCCCACACACCCTCCCTATCTTTGTAACCCCCTCCAGCACCCACACCCCATCCCTATCTCTGTAACCCCCTCCAGCACCTACACCCCCTCCCTATCTCTGTAACACCCTCCAGACCTACATCCTGTCCCTATCTCTGTAACCCTCTCCAGCCCCTACACCCCTCCCTATCTCAGTAACCCCCTCCAGCCCCCAAACCCCTCCCTATCTCTGTAACCCCCTCCAGCCCCTACACCCCCTCCCTATCTCTGTAGCCCCCTCCATCCCCTACACCCCTCCTTATCCCTGTAACCTCCTCCAGCCCCTACACCCCCTCCCTATCTCTGTAACCCCCTCCAGATCTACACCCCCTCCCTATCTCTGTAACCCTCTCCAGCCCCTACACCCCTCCCTATCTCAGTAACCCCCTCCAGCCCTTATACACCTCCCTATCTCTGTAACCCCCTCTAGCCCCTATACCCCTCCCTATCTCTGTAACCCCCTCTAGCCCCTACACCCCCTCCCTATCTCAGTAACCCCCTCCAGCCCCTACACCCCCTCCCTATCTCAGTAACCCCCTCCAGCCCCTATACCCCCTCCCTATCTCTGTAACCTCCTCCAGCCCCTACACCCCCACCCTATCTCAGTAACCCCCTCCAGCCCCTATACCCCTCCCTATCTCAGTAACTGCTCTCTATCTTGGTAAACCCCTCCAGACCCTATCCCGTCCCTATCTCGGTAACTCCCTCCAGCCCCTATACCCCTCCCTATCTCAGTAACCGCTCTCTATCTTGGTAAACCCCTCCAGACCCTATCCCCTCCCTATCTCTGTACCCTCCTCCAGCCCCTACACCCCCTCCCTATCTCAGTAACTCCCTCCAGCCCCTATACCCCTCCCTATCTCAGTAACCGCTCTCTATCTTGGTAAACCCCTCCAGACCCTATCCCGTCCCTATCTCGGTAACTCCCTCCAGCCCCTATACCCTTCCCTATCTCAGTAACCGCTCTCTATCTTGGTACACCCCCCCCCCCCAGACCCTGTCCTGTCCCTATCTCGGTAACCCCCTCCAGCCCCTATACCCCTCCCTATCTCAGTAACCGCTCTCTATCTTGGTAAACCCCTCCAGACCCTATCCCGTCCCTATCTCGGTAACCCCCTCCAGCCCCTATACCCCTCCCTATCTCAGTAACCGCTCTCTATCTTGGTAAACCCCTCCAGACCCTATCCCGTCCCTATCTCGGTAACCCCCTCCAACATTTCCAACATTCTCTGTATCTGTAGAACCTTCAATCCCGAAAACTGTTTGTGGAGATACCTGAGAGATTGGGTGAAAAAAATGCCCATCACTTTGTGGGAAACTTAAGAACCCCATATCTGTGTGAAAATACTATTTCACGATGATAAAAATCAGTTGTGAACATGTCTCTACAGGCAACGAGAAAGATTCCAGAAGGAACGAGTCAATGAGAAACTGAAAGCGGTATCAGAGGTGTGTGATTTCTCTTTGCATGAGTCTCCAGTAATGGACAGTGTTGAAAGAAATGTTGAATATTTTGATTGTTAAGCTCATGAAAAAATGCCTTCTGTGTGATAGAGGTGTTTGCTAGTTTTCTGTCTTTCACCCAATAACCTGCTGCTGTCAACAAAGTCTATGATGCTTTGTGTGGCTGTGTCATATTGACAAACCACGAAATTAATGAACCCCAAAATTAATGATTCCAGAACCAGGGGTCACAGTCTAAAGGTATGGGGTAAACTATTTAGGGCTGAGACCAGGAGAAATGCCTTCAACCACAGCATGGTGAGCCTTTGGAATTGTTTACCTTTGCAAACTGTTGAGGGCAAAACAATCAATGTTTTCAAGATGGAGTCAGATACAGTTCTGAAAGCTAAAGGGATCTAAGGGTATGAGGAGAAAGCAGGAACAGGGGAGTGAGTTGGATAATCAGCCATGATTATATCAAATGGGGTTGACAATGAATTGATGGGATTAATGGAATACCCACGTCCCTATGTTTTATGTTTCAAGATGATCTATCAATTCAGTTTTCATTCTGGGATTGGCCTTGTTCCATAGTACAATCAGCTTGGACATTATCACGTTGTTGATTCATTCTTGTTTTAACTGATACCCACTGACTGTTGTGTGTAGGGTGAGGAATCTCATTGCTGTGTGCAATGTTTCATTCCTTGTCACATATGAACTCCCACATTTGGCCATTCTGGGATGTGAGGTGGTTCCTCACTTGCTCAAGTACAAAAGGTGGAAAAATAAAAGGAGGCGTCCATTCAGCCCTCTGAGCCCATTCTGTCACACCATAGCTGTTCTGTCCCTCTCCTTGTTTGACCATCATGGATCCACATGCCTTGGCAAAATCACCCAACCAAAACATCACCATCTGAGCGTCAACATGGGCAAGAACTGAACTGAATTCTGGGAGAAAAGCAAGGCTGGTTCTCCAAAGGGAGATTTCAGGGAAAGGTCAAATTTATTTCTGATGGAGGCACTCATTGTGTCTGTTGTACTGGGGACCTGTTCTGGAGTGGGAGAATTCTGCTTTCACACTTACTGAATAGAATGAAACATTTGTGTCTCAAATGGTGACTTTGTCCAGCAGAATCAAAACAAGGTCATTTCTCTTGGTTTTGTGTCTACAACTAAGTCTCTCAATGCATGTCAAAGGGAACAGTGCACCAAATTCACACAACTCTGGGCTTTAGTCACTACACCCACAGTGACACATCCAGTGACTGACATAGAGGCAAATTTCAAATAAGTTGCCCATTTCCTAAACCAAGCATCGCCAATGTAGCAAGTATCAGTTTAAAAAACAAATACACTTATTTGTTCATGTACGTGCTTGGGGGTGGGAAAGGGGAGAGATTAGAATTTGTTCCATCTCTATTTTCAAACGGCCAGTGTAGAGGGAATTACAATGTCACAGGAATTTGCTTAATGAGTCTGCTCAGTAACACTGGAAGTAACATGGACTGTGTCACAAGGGGTTTATCATACTGTGGATATAAGGAGCTATTGACTATTCAGTTTCTGAACTTTTCCTGCAGATTCTAAGTTACAGAATCATTCAAAGTCCAATAATTTTAGCAATTCGTTTTTTTGTCTTAAACTGCCGTCAGGTGTGGAGATCATCTTAAATTGTGAAACAGTTTTAGTCTGTCTAAATCTAATTGTAAGGCATTGGGAATTTGACTTTGAAATCTATAGCCGAGTGGTATTACATTGAAGATATTAATCAAGCAACTGCAAAGGCAGAACATTATATCTCTGCAGTATTTCATACACTGTACTCAGGGAGATAATTGTATTAAGGATAAGAATCTTCAGTGTGGTGAATGAATTAAAGAACTTGTACATTGGCCTCAGAACTGAGAGAGATGTTGAGACATCCTTTAGGTGTTTAAAGCTGGGACAATGCAAGTGAAGGGTGAATAACATTTCACTGCAAGATCATTTTCGCTGCAGGATCATTCTTTTGTGAGAGGGAAAGGATTCTTGAAAGGACCAGATGTGAAATAAGATTTTATCCCACGCAGCAATCCAGAATAAATTGCATTTCTTCCTGAGTAGATGCTGGGTTTGATATAAAGGGGAACAATTTCTAACGGACTTTTGAATAAGTACAGGAAAAGGTCAAAATCAAAGAACTGTAAGGAAAGATCAGAATAGTGAGACAATGAAACCAGTTAAATATTTCTTTCCTGAACCAGCGTTATGATTGGATTGGGATCCTTCTGTGCTCTATCACTCTGTCGATCTCTGATGGGCATGTCATTATATAAAACCCAATCATGGAAGGAGCCTTGCATAAGTTACAGCTTTGGATGAGAGAATAAGAGAGACCACTCACCCTTGAAAGGAGGGGTTAGTTTTTAGAACATGGAACAGTAAAGCACGTGAACAGGCCCTTCGGCCAATCATGTCTGTGCCAAAAATATTAGTGCACATTCTGAATATATTTTGCAAGCATGTTGCAATGATGAGGGATATATTTATGGGTGAGAAATATGATTACAGTTCAAGTAATTGTAAATGTATAGCACATGGGAAATCCTTATTCAGCAACACCTATAAAGGACTGTAATCATAATTCTCACCCATAAATGTACCCCTTATCATTGAAACATGCTCGCAAAATATATTCAGAATGTGCAATAATATTTTATTCATTAGTGTTATGTTAGTGTCACTGACTGGGCTAGCACTTATTGTGCAGAGTCCAGTTATAAGTCAGCTATGGGTCTGGAGTCATGGCAGGCCTGACGGGGTAAGGATGGCAGTTTCCTTTCCAAAATAAACCGGGTGGTGGTTTTCCTTTAGGCAATCATTACAGAGTCATTATTAAACCCTTAAATGCTGACTGCTTTAGACTGAAGAATCCACAGTTGGATTTGAACTGACATCCTCAGAAGATTAGTACAGTGTCTGGTTTAATAGCTTTGCACGATATCAGAAGGCCATCTGCTAGCCTACAATTAAGGGCTTGATGGTGTGGTCTAGGTAGTGTTGGCATCTTCGCCTTTCTGCTCTGATTTTCCCCATTTTTGACTTGGAACCGTGATTTGAAATTGAGGATTGTAATGTCACCTTTGAGCAACAGTGTATTCCCTTTTAAATAAAGAGAATATTAGACTGCAGCTTGCTTTAGGAACTGGTCTGGAGAGATAATGCCCATTAATCACTGCTTTAAGGACATTGTAGATATTCAGCACCGAGATAGTGTTACGCTTGCGGAAGATGGCTGGATGTTGATCAAGGGAGGACCAGTGATGGCCAATTACCCACAGACCATGTTGAAAAGGAAAAGGAAAGTAAACATTGAATTGTGTGAGACTACAATGGCTGTAAGATGTGTATATTCTCCTGTATCCTTTTGTGAGAGAGGTTGAGACATGGGTGACAAATGGTCTGTTCCAAGCTAATAAAATGAACAGCTTGTGAGGCCTTGGCTTTTTAAAAAATTTGGAACAATCGAAGCAGCATGAAGGGACGGGCTCAAGCTCCAACAGAAACAGGATTTTACTTTAACTTTCAGTCATTACTGCGTCGAGAAGTTGGATTTGGAAGCTGTTATTTCTCGTTTTCTTACACCTGAAGGTTTGCCTACTCTTCCTGCTGCTAGAATTGCATGTGAGACAATCTATTTTACTGAATTTTCCTTTGCCATGGGTGTGTTTTTGATGTGTCACTATATTGGCACAGTTACTGTTTAAAATAAGCTGTTATTATGTTAAGGTTTCCAGTGGAGTTAAGTTTTACAAATTCTCCTTTGTTTGGTTGTTTTTATTTTAACCGTAGCATAAGAATAGAGTGTATTTTGCTTCAAGCCTGGTCATTTGAACAATCAAATTGCAGCTGGAACACAAAACCTTATTCTTACTTTAAAAATTGGAAAAGTTAGAGCAGATGTAGGTTTGCTCACTGAGCTGGAAGGTTCGTTTTCAGACATTTCATCATCATACTAGGTAACATCATCAGTGAGATGAAGCACTGGTGGCATGGTCCACTTTCTATTTATGTGTTTAGGTTTCCTTGGGTAAGTGACATCATCTCCCGTGGTGATGTCATTTCCTGTTTTTTTCTCGGGGTGGTAAATGGGATCCAAGTCAATGTGTTTGTTGGTCGAGTCTACTCTATAACTCTATAGAGCTCAGCAAGCAAACCTACATCCAGAACCTCAACCTGAGCTACATATTTTCTCAAAACTCACTAAACGCTCGAGTCTATGCTACCTTCTTTTGAGAGAGGCTGGTGTAGTCCGTAACAATTGACTCTGATAGGGTTGCAAGAATGAGACAGATCTTACTTTTCGTTTGAAAGCTTCTGAATGGTGCTGCTTTTGTTTTGCTCTAGAATTATTTATAGAATTGTTATAGTTATAGAATTGTTGAAAATTCTGAGAAAATAATGTAAGAAATGAGTAACAATCTCCAGAAGCTTGTAAAAGCTTCTTGTAAGGGCCAGTGACTTCAGAATTCTCACACAATACACAGTCCAAGTGCTTGAGATGAAACCCATCATCTAAAGATGTTCAGGTATTCATTGTTAAACTGGTTATCAGACTGGGAAATTACAGATCGCTTCTTTATAAATTAATTCCTTCATGTTTAGCACTGCTGCCTCACAGCACCAAGGGACCCAGGTTCAATTCCCAACTCGGGCAACTGTCTGTGTGGAGATTGCAGATTCTCCCCGTGTCCGCGTGAGTTTCCTTTGGGTGCTCCTGTTTCCTCCCACAGTCCAAAGAAGTGCAGGTCAGGTGAATTGGCCATGCTAAATTGCCCATAGTTTTAGATACATTAGTCAGGGGTAAATGTAGTGGAATAGGTCTGGGTGGGTTGCTCTTTGGAGGGTCGGTGTGGACTTGTTGGGCCAAAGGGCCTGTTTTCATACTGTAGGAAATCTAATCTGAAAAAAATTGTCAGTCCTTCAATATGTGAGTGGACGTATATGATAAAGAATGATTGGATTTAAATTGTAGATATTGTTTATCGTGCCTTGCTGATTATCTGTGTTCCACTATGAATAATACTTTGTTTTTTGTTATAAACTTAAAGCTTGAGATGTAATGTTATAACCTCTGGTGAAGAACAGATGAGCAAATATGTTGGACATTGAATGTTTTCATTTTGTTGTGTTGTGAATCCAGTGAGAGGGAGGCAGTTTTGCTTTGGCTGGTTCTTCCTCTGCTATAACAATAGAATCGATCAGACATTTTAAGATGAATTGGACTATTATGTTGAAAGGGAGATTGTACAGGTACACTAACATGGACAGAGAATGGCACAGCACCCTTGGAAAGGAACACATTAGTGGACTTCATAGAGTTTGAAGACAATCAGCAGTTGTTACATGCTAACCAATAAACAAGTCTTTATTCCAGCTTTTAGCAATTTTAAATTTCACCTTTTGTGATGGCAGGATTTGAATGAATACCACTAGATGTGTTAACCAGGTGCTTTAGCTTGCTAAATCAGTGACAGCAACACTGTGGCACCATCTTTGTCAGTTGTGTGGATAATGACCGTGTCAATCATAGCTCATGATGCACTATATCCACAAACTTCTCAATTCATCTTCCAGTCGTTTGGGTGACAATTATGATTCTCTGCTGGGGCAAGTGTGGCATCACCAACGGTGTTTCCCTCTATTAAATCTCCATGGCAACAGGATATTTACTGGTCATTTTGTTTGGTGTCATAATCAATGCACTTGATCACAGATATTTCCCACTCTCATTCCTGTTCGACACAGCAGTGTGCAGTGTAAATGCTGTGTTGGCCTGTGTTGCTATTGACTGTTCTGTCTGGTTGACCATCGCTTTCACCTTTGACCACTTTGTGGCCATTTGTTGTCGCAATCTGAAAGCCAGACATTACTCTGAGAAAACAGCAGCAGCCGTGGTAAGCACTGTTTGTCTGGTGAGCATTCTGAGGAACATCCCACTTTACTTTAAGTATCAACCATATGGTCCATGGGGTGGTGTACCCTCGGGCTGTGCCACCAGACCAGAGTTCTACATCTTGCCAGGATGGTTGGCTTTTATCTGGCTGCTGAACCCATTGATCCCCTACCTCCTGATCCTGCTGTTCAATGCTCTGACCGTCAGGCACATTATGTTGGCAAACAGGGCACGCAAGGGTCTCCGAGCTCCCAGTAACAGGGACCAGAGAGGAGATGCAGAGATGGTCAACAGGCGGAAATCCATCATCCTGCTCTTTGTTGTCTCGGGCAGTTTTATATTGTTGTGGATGACCAAGGTCAGTGTTTTCTTCCTGATGAAGATTACCAACAACCATTTTTACCCCAGTTATGACCATCCTGTTATGATCGCTGACATATCTGGGACTATGCTCTTCTACCTGAGCTCCTGTACAAACACTGCCCTTTATGCCCTGACCCAGAGTAAATTCAGAGAGGAGCTGAAGAGGGCTCTGAAATACCCCTTCACTCTCTTCAGTGAACAGCACAGATTACATGGACTGATGAAAGCAGACGGTGAACTAATGTCAGAACAGTGCAGGTCAGGGTTATTGGAGCAATCACTGGGGTTCCAGCATGTTGTCTGACCAGTATGGACAGTGACTCCATATCATCGACCTCTCTGCATTAAGCACTGTTTCATCAGGAATCCAGGGGGTTCTTGGAAATATGCTCCCAAAGTCAGTTCTGGATGGATATGTAAATAGATAGACAGATAGATCGATAGATAGATAGATATGTAAATAGATAGACAGATAGATAGATAGATAGATAGATAGATAGATAGATAGATAGATAGATAGATAGATAGATAGATAGATAGATAGATAGATAGATAGATAGATAGATAGATAGATAGATAGATAGATAGATAGATAGATAGATAGATAGATGGATGGATGGATGGATGGATGGATGGATGGATGGACGGACGGACGGACGGACAGTTGGATGGATGGATGGATGGATGGATGGGCAGATAGATGGATGGACAGATGGATAGTTCGATAGATAGATAGATAGATAGATAGATGGATGGATGGATATTGATCTTGCTGTGCGCACTTCCTTTGCAGTGTAAGGTGAATGCCTCACTCTGTCTAAGCACCCTATGATCTGTTTGTCCTTGCTTATTACGATTTGCCTCTATCGTTCGCAAACACAGCTTTTCACTGCATGCAAGGACACGTGCCTGTAATTAATCATATGAAATCAAATCAAAGATTGACGGATGGAATTGATCTCTATTTTAGTTCAGGGGAGTAGCAGACAGCCCCTGAAATCTGCCCAGACAGTCAGAGAGATTATGGCAGAATATGATCCATGCCCTAAATGACCCAGACAATCTAACTCCCTCCATCACCAGAGAATCATTGCTAATCTCATTGTGTGAATGTTCAACTGAATTACATCTCAAGTCGTTTCTTGTGCCTAAAGAAATCCCAAGCATGCAAAGAAAACATTGTCTCCTTTTATTCACCATTTATGGTTTATTGGACATGATGACAAATAGGAACACCAGAAGAGGAGAAAAGGTCGTGAGGTATAGCATTTAGTTTACGAAGTGTGTAATGTTAAAAGGCATGCAAATATTTGGTAAAGGTTTCTGGAGCAAATACAGCTTCATAAGAGGCTTGATAGGGACAATGCGGAGAGGGTGTTTCCCCTCATGGGAGAGTCGAGGAGCAGAGGACACAGTCTCAGAATAAAGGGGCACCAATTTCAGACTGAGATGGGGAGGAATTTCTTCTCTCAGAGAGTTGTGAGTTTTAGAACTCCATGCTAAAGAGAGCTGTGAGGGAAGAGCACTTGTCTACATTTAAGGCTGAGATTGATTGATTCTTGATCAATCGGGGAATCCCTGGTTCTGGGGACAACAGGGATGTGAGGGATGCCAGATCAGCCATGATCCTGTTGACAGGTAGACCAGCATCGAGGGGTTGAATGGCATCCTCCTGTTCCTATTTTTTCAGCTCTTTTGAGAACGTTTAGGTATCACACTATCATGAATCACATGAAGATTCTGCCAACAACATTGGAAAATAAAGATACAACACATGTAAAATGCATTTATTTAGATTCATCAATTGTGTACATGCCTCTGAACATTCCTTAAAACATGCACAGTCAAGATTCAATGTATCTCAAATGGAAGCAGAGGTGATTGTGACTTTGTAACAAAAGGCCATTTCTCCATGACTGAGACACATTTTGCCCATATTTCTATTCCATTATCACCTGGTTTGCACTGTGGATGTGACATTGTAGAGCTTTCCAAACGGTTGATCTCACAAGGGTCATTGCAGAGCAGGGGTCGGGGCAAAACGGGCAGGGTTAATGTTAGGGTTAGGGTTAGTGGTTGGGTTTGGGTTTCGGTTCGGGTTAGGGTTAGGGTTAGGTTTAGGGTTCGGGGTAAGTTTAGGGTTAGGGTTCGTGGTTGGGTTTGGGTTTAGGTTTGGGTTAGGGTTAGGATTAGGGTTAGCTTTAGGGTTAGGGGTTGGGTTAGGGTTCGTGGTTGGGTTTGGGTGAGGGTTGGGTTTGGTTTTGGGTTAGGGTTAGGGTTAGGGTTAGGTTTAGGGTTAGGGTTAGGTTTAGGGTTAGTTGACCAGCACTGGTCCTCCCTTAAATAATCATTTCAACATCCAAGGAGCTGCCAGTCCCCGAACATAACAACATCTTAAGGCAGCAAGGTGACTCAGTGGTTAGCTATGCTGCCTCACAGCACCTGGTTTCGAATCACGCCTAGAAATCACGCCTGTCTGTGTGGCATTTGCACATTCTCCCTGTGTCTGCCTGGGTTTGCTCCGGTTTCCTCCCACAATCCAAAGATGTGCAGGTTAGATGAATTGGCCTTGCTAAATTGCCCACAGTGTTAGATGCGTTAGTCAGGGGTAAATATAGGGTAGGGGTCTTGGTGGGTTTCTCTTCAGAGGTGCGGTATGGACTTGTTGGGCTGAAGGGCCTGTTTCCACACTGTAGAGAATCTAATTTGATCTTGCTGCCGATTTGTCTACAGTGTCCTGCGAGCAGTATTAATCTGTTTTATCTTTCTAGGCCATTTTCTAGCATGAAGCAGCAGTATTTTGTACTAATTTTTTTAGAAAAGGAAACTCATTGCTGCACAAGTTCAAATTTTCAATTCTCAGCTTCAACTCAAATTTCTGAAACAAAAATACGAAAAGTCAATGCACAATTGGGGTGGCATTGTGGCTCAGTGGTTAGCATTGCTGCCTCACAGCACCAGGGATCTGAGTTTGATTTCCACCTCGGGTGACTGTCTGTGTGGAGTTTGCACGTTCTCCCTGTGTCTGCGTGGGTTTCCTCTGATTTCCTCCCGCAATCCAAAGATGTGCAGGTTGTGGTGGATTGGCCATGCTAATTTGCCCATCATGTTCGGTGCATTAGTCAGGGGTCAACATAGGTCTGGGTGGGTTACTTTTCAGAGGGTTGGTGTGGACTTGTTGGACCAAAAGGCCTGTTTCTTTACTGTAGGGAATATAATTTAATCTAATAGTGAGGTACAACCTGACTGACAGTACATTATCAAGGACCTCATTGCAGCCGAATGATAGTGTCCTGGTAATAAAATGAAAAATTCCAATTTGTTATTCAAAATGTATCTGTAGCAGAATATAAAAATTCAACAAGGCAACATAATTAATATCTCACATTTAAGCCCAATCATCATAGATCATATTCCCCCATCACACACCATTCACAGACATCAATTGTACAAATCTATTGCTCCTAATTCATGCAGAGTGGGTCAGACTCATCAGAAATGCCAACAGCACCACACATAGAGGGATGTAAGGCTATGTGGTGCCACGTCTTTGATATTTGAATCAGGTTTTGTATTAGCTATTTCAGAGTTTAGCAGCGGACTGATGGGGTTGTGTGTGTAAGGGAGGGTTGAATATTTTTATATTCACCAGCGCTCAGAAACTCTAATAGGGAACATTCATGAGCAACAGAGTTTGGAAATGCTTCCAGAATTGGACAATGTTGCATTCAGTAATGAGAGAAATATTCCCACCCTAAACTCAATAAATGAGAGCTACAGTCACGGAAGATTAAATGCTTTGAGACCAGGAAATGTCCACGGAGGGATATGTATCACTGGGAATCTGCAGATCCACCTGTGTTTGTTACTGAAATGCAGGGAGTGATTCACGGATGAGAGTGAAGGGGTATTTCAGAGCCCTCTTCAGCTCCTCTCTGAATTTACTCTGGGTCAGGGCATAAAGGGCAGTGTTTGTACAGGAGCTCAGGTAGAAGAGCATTGTCCCAGATATGTCAGCGATCATAACAGGATGGTCATAACTGGGGTAAAAATGGTTGTTGGTAATCTTCATCAGTAAGAAAACACTGACCTTGGGCATCCACAACAATATAAAACTGCCCGAGACAACAAAGAGCAGGATGATGGATTTCCTCCTGTTGACCATCTCTGCATCTCCTCTCTGGTCCCTGTTACTGGGAGCTCGGAGACCCCGCGTGCCCGATTTGCCAAGACAATGTGCCTGACGGTCAGAGCATTGAACAGCAGGATGAGGAGGTAGGGGATCAATGGGTTCAGCAACTGGTGGAACCAGAAAAATGCCACCCATCCTGGCAAGGTGAAGAACTCTGGTCTGGTATTGCATCCCCAGGGCACACCATCCAATGTGTCATGTGGTTGGTACTTAAAGTAAAAAGGGATGTTCCTGAAAATGTTCACCAGGCAAACAGTGCTTACCACGGCTGCTGCTGTTCTGGCAGAGCAATATCTGGCTTTCAGATTGTGGCAACAAATGACCACAAAGCGGTCAAAGGTGAAAGTGATGGTCAACCAGACAGAGCAGTCGATAGCAGCATAGGCCAACACAGCATTAACACTGCACACGGCTGGCTGGAACAGGAATGAGAGGGGGAAATATGTGGAAGCAAGTGCGTTGAGTATAATACCAAACAAAATGACCAGTAGATCGGCTGTTGCCATGGAGATTAAGTAGAGGGAAGCACCTTTGGTGATGCCGCACTTTCCCCGGAGGAGAATCATAATTGTCACCAAATCAGCTGCAAGATAAATTAAGAAGATTGTAGATATTGTGGATCATGATCAATGATTGACAGAGTGAACATTCATGTCCGTGACAATTTTGGTGGCATAGTAGTAACCTCACCAGAGTAGCAACACAACATACATGGCTAATGATGTTTTTTTAAATGTTTGATTCAAATCCCATCATTACAAACAGTGAATTCTGAAATTGCTACTGTTTGGAAGGAAGATTCTAATGGCTGGCATGTAACAACTGCTGACTGTCTTAAAAACCCTTGAGGTTCACCAACATGTGGCTTTCCAAGGGCATTGTGCCATTCTCTGCCCTCTCTCAGGGGCCCTGTCCTTTATTCCTTTCAATATAACAGTGTTATTCAGTGTAAAATACACCATTAACCCCATTGTTGTGACAAAGGGACACCCTGCCAGATCAATGCGGCGCCTCTATCATTGGATTTGTAACCCAGTAAAATTAAATCATTGAATGTTCTTCAATTTTGCTCAGGTGTTCTTAACCAGACCTTACTGGTCATATAGGTAGGACATCAAGCTTATACTTTAAGAAGAAAAAAATATTTTGCATAATGTAACTTTCACAGATCTCTCAGGCATTATAATTAATGTCTACAAATTAATCCCAACCTTTGGTAGACTGTACTGTCACTAACATCATTGCAGGTTCAATAATGTCCTTATGATAATACAGTAAAAAAAATGCACAATTATTATTCATATTGTCACTCTAATAGAACACATTTATTCAACAAGGCAATATAATCCCTAGCTACAATTTAAGCTCCACCATCCCTGATCATACACACCCATTGATGCACGCAAACAGAGATGGGATAAATGTTCTCGAGACTCAGGTTCAAATCCAGCCCTGGATTTTCAATTTAAAAAGAGTCAGCATTTAAGAATTTAATGATAACTATGAAATAATTGTCAAGAGTAAAAATAAATCTTGGTTATGCATGTATTGTTTTGAAAGAAAACAAACGTCCTTACCTTGTCTGGCCCACATGTGACTCCAGACCTGCAGCTATGGAACTGGCTATGAACTGGTAACTGCACAATAAATACTGGCCCAGTCAGTGCTGCTAACATCGAATTCATAAATTGGAAACTAGCTCATCATTTAGGCCAGTCAATAGCAGGAGTTACTGGATAGGATCTGCTTCCATTTTTCAGTTATCTATCACTTAAACTGCACCAATATTTCTCATCCATAATCGCATCTCTCATCTACACAATATGTTTCTGTAGTATTCAGAATATTCAACTATTGTTTGGCACAGACATGATGGGCTGAAGGGCCTGTTTCTGTGCTATACTGCTCCATGTTTGAAAACTTACCCCTGAGTGAGTGATTCTCTCTTATTCTCTCATCCAAAGCTGTATCTTACACAAGGCTCCTTCAATGATTGTGTTTTATATGATGGCATACCCATCAGAGATTGACAGAATTATAGAGCACAGAAGGATCCCAATCCACTCATACTGCTGACTCAGGAAAGAAATATTCAATCGGACTCACAGTCTCACTATGCCAATCCTTCCTTACAATTTTTGTTTTTGATTTTGACCTTTTCCTGTACCTATTCAAAACTTCCTTAGGAATTGTTCCCCTTAAGAGCACCTCAGCAGCATTGATGCAGAAAGGGAATTCAAATTATCCCGGCTTGCTGTGTGGAATCTAATTCCACCTCTGGCTCTTTCAAGAACCCGTTCCTCTGGCAAAAGAATGGTCCTGTCATGGAAACACCTCTCGCCTTTTATTGAGCACCATCATAACTTAAATCATCTCCAATACATTCCCACCATCTCTCACAGCTCTCACGTCAATGCACAACTTCTTTCACCTACTCACCCCACTGAAGATTCTCACCCTTCACACAATTATCTCTCTGAGTATAATGTATGAAACATTGCAAAGATATAATGTCCTTGCTCCCCACTTTTGGGATTAATACCACTAGGCTTTTGATTTTGCCTGAAACGTCGATTTTCCCGCTCCTCAGATGCTGCCTGACCTGCTGTGCTTTTCCAGTACCACTCTAATCTTGAATCTCTTGATTTCAAAGTCAACTTTCTAATGACTAACCATTAAAAATAGACAGAGTACCATAAATTAAGAAGGTAAGATGATCTCCTCACCTGGAAGACAGACGATTGCAAGGCCTTTTAAGAAAACAAACAGAATCTCTAAAATTATTGATTGTTGCATGATGTGTGCCTCTATTCGTTGAGTCTACAGGTCAAGTTCAGAAACTGAATTGTAAATGGTTCTTTATGTACACAGTATGATAAACCCCCTGTGACATAGTCCATGTTATTCCAGTGTACTGAGCAGGCTCATTAAGCAAATTCCTGTGACATTGCACATTCCCTCTACGCTGGCCGTTTGAAAATAGAAATGGAACAAATTATAATCTCTCCCCTTTCATGAACAAATAAGTGCATTTGTTTTTCACTGCTGCTTTGGAAATGCTTGGTTTAGGAAATGGGTTATTCGAATTTCGCTTCTTATGTCAGCCACTGGACGGGTTACTGTGGGTGTAGTGACTGAAGCCCAGAGTTGTGTGAATTTGGTAGAATTTCCCCTTGACATTGTGGGCAGCGACTAAATTCTAGGCACTAAACCCAGAGAAATATTGTATCAGATCCCACTGTAGAAAGTTACCATTTCAGATACAACAATCTCATTTACTCAAGAAATGTGAGAGTAAGATCCGCTCACTCCAGAACAGGTCTCCAGTGCAACTGACACAATTAATGGCTCCATCTAAAATAAAGTTGACTTTTCCTCGAAATCTCCCTTTAGAAAACCAGCCTTCCTTTTCTCCCAGAGTTCCGTTCAGTTCTCGCCCATGTTGAAGCTCAGATGGTGATGTTTTGGTTGAGTGAGTGTGGCAAGGCATGTAAAGCCATGATTTGTCGAACAAGGCGAGGGACGGAACGGCTATGGTGTGACAGAATGGGCTCAGAGGGCTGAATGGACTTCTCCTTTGATGTTTTTCACCTTTTATACCTCAGCAAGTGAGGAACCGCCTCACATCACAGATTGGCCAACTGTGGTAAACTGTAAGTGACAAGGAATGAAACACTGCACACAGCAATGAGATTCCTCACCCTACACACAACAGTCAGTGGGTATCAGTTAAAACAAGAATGAATCAACAACGTGATAATGTCCAAGCTGATTGTGCTATGGAACAAGGCCAATCCCAGAATGAAAACTGAATTGATAGATCATCTTGAAACATAAAACATAGGGGCATGGGTAGTCCATTCATCCCTTCAATTCATTGTCAATCCCATTTGATATGATCATGGCTGATTATCCAACTTGCTCCCCTGTTCCTGCTTTCTCCACATACCCTTAGATCCATTTAGCGCGAAGAACTATACCTGACTCCATCTTGAAAACATTCAATCTTTTGCCCTCTCCAGTTTGCTTTAATAAAGAATTCCAGAAGCTTACCACACTGTGGTCGAAGACACTTCTCCTGGTCTCAGCCCTAAATAGTTTACCCCGTGCCTTTAGACTGTGACCTCAGTTTTGGAATAATTAATTTTTGGCGTTCATTAATCTCGCGGTTTATCACTGCGACGCAGCAACACACGGCATCATAGGCTTTATCGACAATAGAAGTTTATTGGAAAACAGAGAAAAAAAACACATACTTAGCACAAAAGGCAGGTTTTCATGTGCTTAAAATTAGATATATTCAACAATATTTGCAAAACTGTCCATGACTGGAGACTCATGCAAAGAGAAATCACACACCACTGATACCTCTTTCAGTTTCTCATTGACTAGCTCCTGCTGGAGTCTTTCCCATGTCTATGGAGACGGCTTCACGATTGTTTTTGGGACCAGGTGGAATGATATTTTCACACAGCTATTCAGTTCTGAAGTTTCTCATGTCTAATGACTGGCGTTTTTTTCATCCAGTTTCTCAGGAATCTCCACAAACAGTTTCAGGAACTGAAGGTGAAACAGCTGGGGAGAGTGTTTGAAAATTTGGAAGGTGTTACCGAGAAAGGGAGGGGTACAAGTGCTGTAGGAGGTTGCAGAGATAGGGAAAGTATGTAAGGCTGGATGAAGTTGTAGAGATATGGAGAGGGTATAGGAGCTGGATGGGTTTACAGTGATAGAATGCGATGTTGGGGTTGATAAAGGTTTTAGAGAGAGTTGGGAGTGTTGGGAAAGGAGGAATTGACAGAGTTAGGGAGGGGTGTAGGGGCTGTATGAGATGACAGATTTAGAGAGGGCTGTGGGGACTGGAAGAGGTAACAGAGATGGGCGATGTTGGGGTTGGAGGAGGTTACAGAGACAGGGAGAGGTGTACGAGCTGGAGGGGTTACAGAGATAGGGAGGATGTGTAGGGGCTGGAGATAGGGAGGGTTTTAGGGGCGCACGGAGATTTCAGAGACAGGGAGAAGTTCACATATGCTTACTCTGCTATCCAACTCAGTCCCCTGTTCCAGGTTTCTCCCTAAACCCTGTGAGCCATTAGCCCTGACAGGAACATTGAATATTGGAGCTTGAGGAGAGTGATGTGGATCACCTTGTGTCAGTTTGCAATCCCATGGTGCATTTCATTGTCCATTAAGGCTGGGAAAAGTCACATGATATTGAAATACTGTTAAAATTTGGAGACAAACAATTGGATTACATCATCTTCCCTCCCTCTGTATTCACAATGCAGTAAAATTAAATCATTCAAAGACACAATGCTTCCTAACCAGCCTTTTAAATAGCCATTTCAGACTCTGCGAATAACTAATTCCAGACACTGGTTTGTATGGCAAACAAAGGTTTAGCAATTTATTATCAAAGGGGCAATGTTAACAGAGTAAATATAAACAGCAAAGTAATCCACTTGGTCTACATTTTAAACCCCAATAGCTTTGTTTTCAGTCGCATTCACACAGTAGACAGACAAATTAACACACCGCCCCGTGGCCCAACATTTCAACTCCTCCTCCCACTCTATCGAGGACATGGAGGTCCTGGGCCTCCTTCACCACCTGGAGGAAGAACGCCTCATCTTCCGCCACGGAACACTTCAACCCCAGGGCATCAATGTGGACTTCAAGAACTTCCTCATTTCCCCTTCCCCCACCTCATCCTAGTTTCAAACTTCCCGTCCCCTTGACTTGTCCGGACTTGTCCGACCTGCCTAGTTCCTTTTCCACCTATCCACTCCACCCTCTCCTCCCTGACCTATCACCTTCATCTCCTCCTCCACTCACCCATTGTACTCTATGCTACTCTCTCCCCACCCCTACCCTCCTCTCGCTTATCTCTCCACGCTTCAGGCTCTCTGCCTTTATTCCTGATGAAGGGCTTTTGCCCAAAACGTCGATTTTGCTGAAACTCCTCGATGCTGCCTGAATTGCTGTGCTCTTCCAGCACCATTGATCCAGAATCTGGTTTCCAGCATCTGCAGTCATTGTTTTTACCCAGACAAATTAACACTGTTCAGGGATACATTAAAGAATGTGAGAAAACTGGCCAGATTATTTCAGTGGTTCACAGGATGGTTCATGGGCATGGATGAAGGTTTCTTGCTTGACTTTTTGAAGATGTGGATCAGACTCTCCTTTACAGTTCACTCAGATAAAGACAGTCATATTTATAACTTTGTTTTCTGTTCTCTGAGTTCAAAAGAGCTGATTAAGGAAGTTAGGCAGGAAGATTTCAAATCTTTGCCCAACAGCGCCAATAGCCAGATTAACAGAAACACAGTCCAAACCCAACCCAACGTGTGACCACGCCCTGACAGACTGACTGTCTCCTCCATGATATCCCAGTTACCATTCAACACCTGCACTCTGCCTGAGATAAGGTCTTTTCCAGACTTGCTGGAACCAATTCCTGGAGAGTGACCTCATCAATAACCAACTTCTGTTATCTGTTACATAAAGATGGCAGTTAGGGGCTCTCCCTTCATTGTACAAGATAATGTGAAAGTAGATGAATTGTCTAGAATGTGAAACCAATTAATTACGTTAACAACTTAAAGGAAGGTGATAAAAGACTACAAAGACAACAGGGATGATTCAGTGCCAATGGAGGGAGGTTTTGCTTTCTGTTGTCTGTGTGTCAGACACTTGGTGAAGCAATGCATCTTGGGAAATGTGCTTCATCTCACTTTAGGGTGGAGGCATGTAAAGACACTTTTACTTTTATTATTGTCTGTGGACGAAAAATGGGGCAAAACGTTGCTCTATAAACAAGAAAACTGTAGTAAATTCTGCTCAGTGTTAAAATGATTAGTGGAGCATATTGACAGTTTTATATACATTGTTGTCTTTTGGGGCAGCAAGAGAGTGTCTCAAAAACCTTTTGTGTGTGTGAGAGAGTCTGTGTGTTTCTGTGTGCGTGTGTGTGAGAGAGACTGAGCATGTGCGTGTGCATCTGTCTGCGTAAGACAGACAGAAAGTGTGTGTGTGCACGAATCTGTGTACGTTTGTGCTTGTGTGTGAGGGAGAGGATATGTTCAGGGCAAGACACCATTTGATTGGTTTTTAATCAGCACCAGTTGTGTGTTCAGGAGAGCTCAGCACAGTGACAATCTCTTGTTTGTTTCCTGGGCAGGTCAGTGCAGCCAAGTGTGTGGAGAATACAGGTGTAAGGGCCAGCCTGTGAAGACAGACCATCCATATCACTCTCTCCTTTCTACATGGGGAACTGAATGAAGACACCCTGGTAGCTCAGCGCTCCCTCTCAGCGTTCCTCTGCTCTCCCTGAAAACCCTCTAGTCAAAGGGACAAATGGAAATCACTTCCACACAAACAGAAATGACAAATTTTCAAGCAGTGAATGGGAGACTGAGAATTGGTGTCCCCACAACCTCGTTCACCATCAAACTTTTTTAAGAAATTGAAAGGTTCTGAAAAAGAGCAGCATGTGTTTACTTGATTTTATTTTATCTTAGCACATTAAATATTTTCCTTCTCTGTCCTTTTTCTGCATCTCTCTGAGTGAACAAAAGTCTTTGAAGTGGAAGAAATGAAGTTACAGTTTGGCATTTAACACTTTTTTTCAATTTGTTAGCAGTAATTTGAACACAATAATGTTATTTTCACGGTGATGCTAATAAGGTGCTCATATTCCTTTAATGGGAATTGGATATTTGTGCACAATTGGGTAATGTGGTGCTTTCATCAAATGCTCACATTCTTGGGAACTTGGTGAATAGTGGGGCTGGATTTCCAGTGCACTTCAGTTAGACCACAGCGAGAGTATTGTGTGCAGGTCTGGAATCCACATGATAGGAGGGGTGTGTTTACACTGGAGAGGGTACAGAGGGAGATTTACCAGCGTGTTGTCTGGGCTGGACAGAGTTTCAGTTCTGTGGAGAAATTAGACAGAGTGGGTTTCTTTCCTTGGAGCAGAGGTAACTGAGAGGAGATATGATTGAGATGTGTAACTGTATAAGGGACACAGACAGAAGAGACAGGAAGAGGCTTTCCCCATTGATTGGAGGCATGGATAACCAGGGAGATAGATTTGAGATGGGGGCAGGTTGTTCAGATGGGATGTGAGGGAAATGCTCTCACATAGAAGTGGGAAAGTGGAACTAACTACCTGTGAGGGTGGGAGAGGCAGAGACCCTTCTAACATTGAAGTAGTACTTAGATGTGCACTTACAATGGCGAGATGTTCCAGGATATCGAGCAAGTGCTAGAAAATGGCATTAGAATAGTTAGGTGGTTGCTTTTGACCAGTGTAGACTCGATGTGCTGTGCTGTTGAGATGATGACTGCCCCATAGAATCAAAAATGTTACTGCCCAATCTCCTAATTACTTTAGCCCCTTCATTTCTGCCTCTCACTGCAATTTCTTCCAGCCTCACGATGCTGTAATATTCTTGGCCACTTCTGGCCTTTGCAGACTTGTTCCTCCAATTCTGCCACCCTACCCAACTACTTTTATGTTTTACTCAGTCACAGGATATGGGTGTCACTATCTGGGACAGCATTTATTGTTCATCATCCCTGAGGATGGGCAACAGACTGCATAGAGTGTGCTTCTATCTCTCTCTCTCTCTCTCCATCTGTCCTTTCTGTGCAGGGAACTAAACCAAGATAACTGAGTAGCTGACAGCTCTCCCTCACCTCTCCTCTGCTCGCCCTGAAAACCCCCTGTTGAAAGGGACAATTGAACCCCACTTTCAGAGACCCAGAAAGGGTGAATTCTGAAGCCCACTGGTGTGGCATGTCCTTCAGTCAGATGGTGAAGCCCAATTTTTCTCACTCACCCTTTGTCTGTTTGTGCAAGAGAATTGTGCCCGTGCTAACAATGCATGATGCAATTCATTCCCAGCATGGTTAGTGATTGGGGGGAAGGTTTCCAGATCCTCACTCTACTTGAATGATTGAGGTACTTTATGATATCAGTCCTTCAATGCACTTGGCTCACATTTTAGGACTATTTGCCCCACCCACACACCCGTTCCTGTTTCCTCCTTTCCACACACATAATTCCATCCTTTATCTCCTCCTATCATTCAGCTGAATCCACACTGTACATTCTCCAAAGGCCAGTACCATCTTCCTGAGGAGCGGTCCCTTACACAGTGATGAACTTACACAGATCAAGTGTAACCATGGGTTTATCAAACTGAAGCCTAACTGGGTTCCCTTTCCATTCCAAACACCATTGACAAAGGCTGGCACTGCAGTGACTGTCTTGAATGTTTCTTGAATTCCTCGTCCTGATTGTCACGCGTGGATAGATGTATCTGCTTTCTTGGTGCAATGTTGAATTCTTATTTTGTAAAAAGTATCACACTGACCTTCCTGTGAGCCAAGGAACTTCCTACTGATAGATTGCACGAAAAGTCAAAATTTCAGTCTCTCTGCCAGATGGAAAGTCATATTTTCATACTTTGTGACAAACGTTAAATACACTGCTCGTTTCCTCATCATTTCCTTAACAACTGCTCCATGTTCATTGGTAAGAGTTAGCATTCTCAGTCCGTGTCTTAACTCTGAACAATCTAGCACCAATGTTGGTTTTTGGATTGAATTTGCATTCTTGCTCTTTGTCCTGATGAGTGCAAGTCAAAAATTGCAACAACATAAGTCCTTCCTCAACAATATTTTGATTAGTTTATCCATTGTGTGTCTGGAGTCATGACACAAGATCCATGGTTGAAGAGAAAAAAACACAGCAGATCTGTCCAACAGTGCCTATTAACATGACTGGAACAAATTAAGCAACTTGGTGATATGAACAAATGCATAATTGTTGCTGAATGTGCCATGATGTTGGGTTCCACTGGAATTGGACCCATTACACCTGGGTGTTGTATTGAATTAGAACAGAGTGAGTTCAGGTGTGTGAAAGCTGCATGAGCTGAGCTCAGTTGAGTTCCAATGGACTCAGCTGGATGGAGATGGTTTCAGTTGGACTTCAATTGATGGAGCAGCAATGGGCTCAGTTAAAATCCATCTGATTGTTTAATTGTTTTCTTCAGTGGAAGATTGTTTCAATTTGATAATCATCACAAAAGAGTTTGATGTGAACTTTACCACCTGTTTGAGAAATAAAATGTTCCCTGTGTTTTTTTTTTATTTCAATTGCAAGTCCAATTTCGGTGCTACTTAATATTCAAAGCAGAGTTGCGAACTCCCTCTTGACAAGATAAAGGACAGCAGTCTATTTTTGGAACGTAAGTCCAGGATGCCAACCCTCCATGGACAATAATATATTGAGTGGTTGACATGTGAAAGAAAACTGAAAGAAGTTGGATAATGAAAAAAAGTAGAAAATCGAACACTGCCAGAATAGTGATTGGAAAGCAAGTACAAGTATTATCTTAAGGAGCATTCTTTAGGGAGTGCTGTTTACAATCCTTTTGCATCTCCATGTGGAATATGCCAGTGTTGTGGGGCTGGACAATGTCATGTGTTTAATAGAGTGTTTAACAGAGTGGAACAGACACCAGATGTCACACACGGTGTTTACGATCATGTATAAGTGAGTGTTGATTCTTATCCCAGGAGCTCAGTCCAGACTCCAAGCCCTGCGCGAGAGTTAATGAATGAGATCACCCAACATTAACAATGCAAGGACCAATAATTCTGCAGGTCTTATTCGCTTTCTTCCATTTCTTTGCAATTGTCTGTGTTCCAGGTGAGGAGATCTTCCCCGTTACTGAATGTGGTGTTTATAGTTCTGTCTGTGTTTTATGGTGAGATATTTGATGGATTACTTTGGAACCGAGATGTGGATGGACTGCTTGAAGGAGTGACCTTGGGGAAGCTGCAGTGCCATTTTGCTGGAATGTTACCAGGAATGAGAATCTTCAGTTGTATGGAGAGAGGAAAGAGGCTGCCCAGTGTTATTACAACTGAACATGATGAAGGTGGGTATAGGGACCATGGGCAGAGGAAACCCTAAACCTGAAGACCATTTCCCTTGAGCCTGCTTCACCAATAAATCAGATCTTGGCTGATCGGAAATTCCTCACATCAAGGATTTCTCTGTAATCCTTGATTTCCCCGACTGACCAAAAAAATCCAAAATGAAGGATGAGAAGATGGCTGTAGGAGCTGCTCCATTTTGAGGTGTTTTAGGGGTTGGAGGTCACTTCCTCGAATTCCAGGAGCAGAAATTACTGTTTTGTATGCTGTTGCATTGTGTTGGAACTTTGGGGAAAAAAAACCCTCAAAAAAACAGCACTGTCAAAAGACAGAAAGACAGACAAAAGGCAGCGAACACATTGTCAGTGAGGGAGAGAGGTAACTGGCCCAGCAGTGAATCTGCACAGTTGCTACCTTTGCTATTTGAGTTCCTGTATCTCTGGACATCAGAATTGGTCTAGGAAAAAGTTTAAAAAGTGAAATTCACAGCTGACCTTGGAGGAACCTATGTGGGAGAGCTCACAGCACAGGAACAGATAAGTGCATAGTTTTCAATGTGTAATCTTGCTATATGGTTGCTGTACTGACTAGAATGGGTTCTTTCTTGATTTTTAATTTTATTGAAATCTGCCTCTTGATTAAATTTTTAAAATATAAACCAGAAGTACTAAGTTAGCCTGGAGCACTGTTTTTGTTCAGAGCAAACATAGAATGCTATTTTCTGGATCTATTGATTGTGAAGGAGCAAAGATGATCTTTTTAGAGTTACATGCTCATCCTGTCAGATGTGGGAGTTTAGGGAGAGTTTCCATGTTACTGATTATTTTGTCTGCAGTAAGTGTGCTTGGTTGCCAATTCTATCGGATCGCATGGATTGGTTGGAGCAAAAGTTAGAGGTAATGAGGAATTTACAAGAGCTAGTGGGTGTGATGGATGACAGTTATAGGAAAGGAGAAAAACGGCAGATACAGTCAAATGGATGGGTTAACTCCAGGAAAGCTAGGAGGGGTAGTGCAGGTAGTGCAAGAGTCTCCTGTGACTATTCCCATTTCAAACAAGTATGCTGTTTTGGAAAATGGAGGGGGTGATGGACTCTCAGAGGAACGTAGCATGAAAGCCCAGTTTCTGATATTGAGACAGGCTATAATGCAATGAGGGGTAAGTCGGGTTCCAAGCAATCAATTGCGATAGGGGAATGTACAGTCTAAGGCACGGACAGACATTTCTGTGGCCAGCAGCAATAAATCAGAATGGTATGTTGCCTCCCTGGTGCTAGGATAAAGGATGTTGAAGAGAGGGTGCAGAATGTTCTCAAAGAAGAGAGGGGCCCGGCAGGATGTCTTTGTACACATTGGAACCAACGACATAGGATGGGAAAATGATGAGATTCTGAAGGAAGAATGCATGAAGTTGAGCAGAAATGTTTTTAAAAAATGAGATCCTTGAGAGTGGTAATATCTGGAATACTCCTGGTGTTACGAGTTAGTGAGAGTAGGAGTAGGAGGAGAGAGCAGATGAAGTCATGGTTGAGGAACTGGTGCATGGGAGAAGGTTTACACTTTTCAATCATTTGAATCTCTTCTGGGGTAGAAGTGAACTGTACAAGAAGGATGCATTGTACCTGAATGGGAAGTGTTCAAATATACTGACAGAGAGATTTGCTAGAGCTGCTCAGGAAGATTTAAACTAGTAAGGTGGCGGGAGGTGGCAAGGGTGGTAGTAAGGTAGCATCACACCCTCTAGCTCTTGTAAATTCCTCATTGCCTCTAATTTTTGCTCCAATCAATCCATGCGATCCAATAGAATTGGCAACCAAGCACACTGCAGACAAAATACTCAATAACATGAAAACTCTCCCTCAAGTCCTCCAGCCGACAGGTTGAACATGGAACTCGACAAAAGACCATCTTGCAGATAATGCATTGAGAACTTTAATCTCTCATCATCCATCAGCATTCCATTCAAATCAAATTCAGAATGCTAGGATAGGCATAACATCTGTCATTTGCTCTGGATGTGAAATCAAACACCTCATGCGGATTGCCACATGGTCATTTCACCTTCACTCTCTTCTTCGTCAAGAATATCTTGGCTAGAATTTGTAATCATTCACTCTGTGCACATTTATCTTGTTATACAAAGGAGAGTTCTGTGTGGAATCAATTAGAATGAGGCGGTTTTGTCCAACTTATAACTAGCTCATCCCAATTGCATGTTGCGGATTTATAACTCCCATTCAGTATAGCTTTCTCCCCCTACTCAGTTGTTTTGGTTCAATTGTTTGCATCAGTTAAATTTCAAAATTCTGTGTTCAGAATTAACTCCAGAATTTCAGCACAATTCTAAACTTTGCCCTGCTGAGCAGTACTGATGGTGTGCTAGTCAGTCTGAGATGCTGATTCCACATGCGGTATCAAGCCAACACAGCTTCTGCCTGCTTTATTGGATATTAAATATCCCAAGGCACCAGTAATACTTGGTTTCCTCACCAATCCCTCTCCCTCAATCAGCATCACACAAAAAATTAACAGCAACTATCTATAATTCTGGCTGTGGGAACTTGGTCAATCTTGATTATGCCCTTCCTTAATTACAAAATTTATCATTTCTAAGACATACACCGTAGATGATAAAGTATTTCTGGGCATCTGGTGGTTATCCATTTAAAATCCTTCTTGTACTTCTTGCTGTGACTGTCCCTGTCCTGTTTTTGATACTGATGCCTACTGCAGCAGTGAAGGTTCATGATCCCACATGTCGAATAATTTTTCAATGTCTCTTCCAGCTAACCTAATGACGATTGTGATTCTCTCTCGTGGAAAGTGTGGCATCACCAAAGGTATATCCACCTACCTCATTTCCATGGCAACAGCAGATCTTCTCGTCATTGTATTCAGTGTAATACTCACAACACTTGGTTTCAAATATTTCCCAGTTTCCTTCCTGTTTTACACAACGGTGTGCAGTTTTAACATCATCATGGGCTATGCTGCTATTGACTGCTCTGTCTGGTTGACCATCGCTTTCACCATTGATCGCTTTGTGGCCATTTGTTGCCACAATCTGAAAGCCAGGTATTGCTCTGCCAGAACAGCAGCCTCAGTGGTAACCATTGTCTGGTCAGTGAGCATTTTGAGAAACATTCCATTTTACTACAAATTCCAATCTTTGGGCACATGGGGTGGTGTGCCCTGGGGCTGTGGCAACAGACCAGAGTTCTTCATCTTGCCAGGATGGCTGGTGTTTTTCTGGATCCACCATCTGCTGAACCCATTGATCCCCTATCTCCTGATCCTGCTGTTCAATGCTCTGACCGTCAGGCACATTGTCTTGGCAAATCGGGCACGCAGGGTTCTCCGCGGTCCCAGTAACAGGGACCAGAGAGGAGATGCAGAGATGGTCAACAGGCGGAAATCCATCATCCTGCTGTTTGTTGTCTCGGGCAGTTTTATATTATTGTGGATGACCAAGGTCAGTGTTTTCTTACTGATGGAGATTACTAACGCCCATTTGTTTCGAAGTTATGACCATCCTGTTATGATCGCTGACATATCTGGGAGTATGCTCTTCTACCTGAGCTCCTGTACAAACACTGCCCTTTATGTCCTGACCCAGAGTAAATTCAGAGAGGAGCTGAAGAGGGCTCTGAAATATCCCTTCACTCTCATCAGTGAATGTATCCCTACATCAAAATAAGAAATGCGGTTGAGACGGGTGTACAGTTTATGTCCTTCGCTGAGGTCTCTCTAGTTTCGGGACTTCACTTGAATTTCCCTGTTATGTTCCGTGCAACTGGGAGAAGAGAAGAAATTGTTTTCTTCATCCGTGAGATGTACACGTGTGTGGCTTGACATGAGGACTAGTTCATGTCTATTAGTCCTTTCTCTGATTATTTCTCTATTACTGTTCTCTAGCCCTTGGACCAAGTGAACACATCACCCCTTTCCTTGCGAGAGTGAGAAGTCACATGACAGCAGTTTGCAGTCCAACAGGTTTATTTGAAATCGCAGGCTTTCAAAGGGCTGCTCCTTTGTCAGGTGAAGTCCTTCCCCAGCCCAACAACACCACTTCCACATCATTTCTTTGAGAAACAGAGTTGTCCAACCGTCTTAAAAAAATTACGGTCAGTTTGTTAAAGCTGCATTGATGCGTGGGCACATCTCTCTTCCTATGAGATTTCAGATAGTTGATGTCACTTTGACCCACTCTGCTTCTCAATGTGGAGAGTGTGCATTCTACACCCTGCACGATATCCCTTCCAGCACAGACTCTTTTGCAATTGTCCAATTCGCCCCAAAGCCCTGTGGAGTGCAATGTCTTTTGGATTGTATTTTAATATTCAGCCCTGTGGACAGTGGTCTGGTTTCCCTGCTGGGCTGCATCCTGACCAAGATTATGAGAACGGTCCGACTGGAAAACTTCCCTCACCTCCTTTTCTCTGCTTTATTACACATTGGAGGTGATTCTGTCCATGTCTGAGAGAGTATTCATGAGGCAATGAAGAAAAAATGAACAAAAATGCATGCTGTCAATATTATGTCTCCATTTTACTTCATTCTATTTCCAAACCTCACATGATCTGCAATCAAACACACTTAAAATGGTCTTCAGGGAGAAAAGAACATCTCAGGGTTTAAGGTAATACTTTCAACATGAGACACATCATTGAAGCTGTTCCTCTCTCCACACATTCATAATTTGTCTGCATCTCTTTTACTTTCATTCCTTTCTCATTCTCTCCATCTGCTGTTTCTACATTAATTCACTACTGTTTAGGGGCGGCACAGTGGCTCAGTGGTTAGCACTGCTGCCTCACAGCACCAGGGTCTCAGGTTCGATTCCAGCCTCGGGGCGACTGTCTGTCTGGAGTTTGCACGTTCTCCCCGTGCCTGCGTGGGTTTCCTCCAGGTGCTCCGGTTTCCTCCCACATTCCAAAGATGTACAGGTCAGGTGAATTGGCCATGCTAAATTTCCCATAGTATGAGGTGCATTAGTCAGAGGAAAATGGGTCTGTGTGGGTTACTCTTTGGAGGGTCGGTATGGACTGGTTGGGCAGAAGGGCCTGTTTCCACGCTGTCGGGAATCTAAACTCATTCGACGGACATCAGTGGGATTGGATAGACTGACATATATTACCTATCCCTAATTACGCAGGGAACAGTTTAGAGTGAAGCACATTGCAGTGGGTCTGGAGTCACCTATAGGTTCAGACTGAGCAAAGACGGTAGGTTTCATTTCCCTGAAGGGAATGAGTGAACCAAATGGTACTTTATCCCCCAACAATCAAGGACTGTTCCATGTTCATCCTGAGGTTCTTAATTCCAGATTTGTATTGAAGGGAAAACTCCATGGTAGGATTTGGACTCAGGTCCCCAGAACATTATTAGTGTCATCGGAATGAACAACCCAGTGATAACAAGGCCATCACCTTATCCTACGTTCCCTTCCCTTCCTCTCCTCTTCTCACCACTGAACACTTCAGGTCTCTCTTTCTCTTATTCTCTCCCTATCTGATGACAATCTGTAGTCAATTAAATTAAGATGAATATTTTGGAATTGATTGATATTTATGTTGTCACATGTACCGAGAAACAGTGAAAAGTGTTGTTTTCCATGCATCAGGGTAGCAGAACCGAGTGCAGTATACAGTGTTACAGCCACAGAGAAGGTGCACGGAGAGAAATCGTCATCAACATTAGAGCTGTCCATCCAAAAGTCTGATAACAGCGGGGAAGAAGCTGTTCTTGAATCTGTCTGAACATGTATTCAAACGTTTATGTCTTTTGGCTGACAGAAGGGGATGGAAGAGTATAACTGGGGTGGGAGGGCTGTTTGATTGTGATGGTTGCTTTCCAGACACAATGGGACAAGTAGATGGAGTAAGTGGATTGAAGGCTGCTTTGTGTGATGGACTGGGCTGTATTCACAACACTCTGCAGTTTCTCACCACCTTGGGAGAAGCAGTAGCCACACCACACTGACATGCACCCAGGCAGCGTTCTTCCTGTGGGAAATCTGTAACAATTGTCCTAACGCTGTGTCGCCTCGCCCTCAGTCTCTTTTGTGTGTTCTGTCTCAATGCTGCTTGAGATCCGACCGACAATGACGGTGTCATCAGCAACCTTGTAAATGGAGTTGGGGCAGAAAATGGCCACACAGCCGTGAGTGATGAAGGCGCAGAGAAGAGGGCTGGGTATGCAGACCTGCTGGGCCCTGTTGTTGAGGGTGACGCTGGAGAAGACGTTGTCGCCTTGTCTTACCGATTGAGGTCTGTGGGTCAAGAAGTTGAGGGTCCCGTTACAGAGGGGGATACCAAAACCGTGGTCTCTGAGCTTCGAAATTAGTTTGTTTGGAATTATTGTGTTGGAGGTTAAACTGTAGTCAATGAGTAGGACAGTGACATAGACCTCCTTGTTAACCAGTTGTTCCAGTAGTGAGGGTAGGGCCAGGGAGATAGCTCCTGCCATTTACTTGTTGCATTCAGAGGCAAATTTGAAAGGATTGAGGCATTCTGGGAGGCTGGAGCTGATGTGAGTAATGACTGACCTCTCAAAGCACTTCATAATGCTGGAGATCTGAACCACTGGGAGATAGTCATTGACACACACTGCATGATTTTTCTGTGGCTTTGGGATCATGGTGTTTTCTTGAAGCTGATGGGACATTCAGGTCATATTTAAATATTCAGGAACTGAATCTTAAAGGCTTTACATTCTATCAAAAAGACAGGCTGGTAGGGGCTTCTGCATCAGTAAGAAATTAAATTAAATCAAAAGTCGGAAAAAAGTAAGGTCAGATGGTGCAGAATCTGAGGGGGTAGAATTGAAGAACTTCAAAAGTAAAACAAATCCACAGTTGGAGATACGTACAGCCCTCCAAACAGTTGTCAGAAGCTGGGTCACAAGATACATCAGGAGATAGAAAATGATGTGTAGGAAAGGCAAAGTTACAGTGATCATGGGGGATTTTAATATACAGGTTGGTAGTGGATTGCAAGGAAAGGAATTTGTGCAATGGCTCCGAGATGGCTTTATGGAGCAGGTCATGGTGGGGCCCACTCAGGAACACGCAATTCCGGATTCAGGGATGTGCAACGAGACAGACTTGGTCAGGGAGCTTAAGGTGAAGGAACCCTGAGGAGGCAGTAACCGTAAAATGACCGAATTCACTCCACAATTAGAGAGGGAGAAGGTAGAATCTGAGGGAACATTAATACAGCTGAATAAAGGCAACTGCAGAGACCTGGGGGAGGAGCTGGGGAGAATGGACTGGGAGTGGGGCCTAACAGGAAAGAGAGTGGAACAGCAATGGCGGGGGTTTCTGGGAGTAATGCAGGAGGCACAACGGGGACTCATCCCGAGGGAAAAGAAGCAAGGTACAGGGGGGATGAGGAAACCGTGGCTGACCAGGGAAGTCAGGGGTAGCATCAAAGCAAAAGGGAAAGAATATAATATGGGGAAGGGCAATGGGAAACCAGAGGATTAGGAAGCTTACAAAGACCAACAGAGGGTACCAAAAAAAGATATAAGCAGGATAAAGGTTGCATTTGAGGGTAAGCTAGCAAGTAACATAAAGGAAGACTGTAAGAGTTTCTTCAGTTATATAATGGGCAAAAGAGGCAAAAGTGGACATTGGGCCACTGGAAAATGACGGTGGAGAGATAGTATTGGGAACAAGGAAATGGCTGAGGAACTGAATAATTATCTCACGTCAATCTTTATAGTGGAAATCATGCATAAAATCCCAAAAATTCAAGAGAGAGGCGGCAGGGCTGAGTATGGTAGCCATCGCCAAGGAGAAGGTGATAGATAAACTGAATGGCCTGAAGGTGGATAAATCACCTGGACCAGATGGGCTACACCCCAGAGTTCTAAGGGAGATAGCTGCCGAGATAGTGGAGGTGGTAGTGGCGATCTTTCAGAAATCACATGAATCAGGGAGGGCCTCAGGGGATTGGAAACATCACAAATGTAACACCTGTTTAAAAAGGGAGTAGGGCAAAAGATGGAAAATTACACACCAATTAGCCTAATTTCGGTTGTGGGTAAGATCCTGGAAACCATTGTGAAGGATGAGACTTCCGAATAATTGGACATAGATGGTAAAATAGGTTTCATCAAGGGGAGGTCATGCCTGACAAATCTGCTAGAATTCTTTGAGGAAGTAATGAGCAGGTTAGACCAAGAGGAGCCAATGGATGTTATCTACCTGGACTTCAAGAAGGCCTGTGACAAAGTGCCACACAGGAGGCTGCTGGGTAAGATAAGGGCGCATAGTGTTCGAGGCAAGGTGATAGCATGGATAGAAGCCTGGCTGTCTGGCAGGAAGCAGAGAGTAGGGATAAAAGTGTCCTTCTCAGGATGGCAGCCGGTGAGAAGTGGTGTTCCGCACAGCTCAGTGTAGGGACCACAACTTTTCACTTTATACATTAATGATCTAGATGATGAAGATTCTGTGGTTGAGAGCAAGACTCCTGGATGGTATGTTGCCAATCGGATGCCAGGGTCAGCGATGTCTCAGATCGAATCTTCAGGCTTCTTCATGGGAAGGGAGAGCGGTCAGACATTGTAGCACCAATAGCATAGGTAGGGGAAGAATGAGGACCAGAAAAGTGAATCGAGGGAGTTAGTTTGGAAACAGAATGGCAGGATGAACAGAGTAGTAAAGTCAGGATTGCTATCGGTACCAAGGGCTCGTGAGGCTAGGAATAGAGAGTGAGTGCAGGTGAACAGATGGCTTCAGGGCTGGTGCAGGTGAGATGACTTCAGCTATGTGGATCATTGGGATACCTTCTGGGGAAGGTGCGGCATGAACAAGGAGGACAATTTGCACCTGAACTGGAGGGGCACCAATATCCTGGGCTGGAGGTTTGCTGGAGCTCTTCGGGAGGGTTTAAACTAGATTGTCTGGGGGCTGGGAAGCGGAGCTACAGATCACAATAACCAGCCAGACAGTGCAGAGAGCTGGAATAGGCAAAAGGACAGTCAGTGTTATGGGTTGATATTTGTCTATTTTAATGCAATAAGTATCAGGAATAAGGGTGATGAATTCAGAGCATGGATCAGTACTTGGAACTATGATGTTGCAGTCATTACTGAGATTTGGATGTCACAGAGACAGGAGTGGTTGTTGGGTGTTCCAGGGTTTAGATGTTTCAAAGGGAAGAGGGAGGGACCTAAAAGAGGTGAGGGAGTGGCATTGTTAATCAAGGATAGTATCACAACTGCAGAAAGAGAGGATGTCGAGGAGGGTTTGTCTGCAGACTCAGTATGGGTGGAAGTCAGAAACAGGAGCCAGGAAAGGAGCAGTCACTTTATTGGGAGGCAGATTTTGGAAATGTGCAGAAGTAACAGGGTTGTTGTTAGGGGTGACTTTAACTTCTCTAATATTGATCTGAATCTCCTTAGTTGAAATAGTTTGGATGGAGTAGGTTTTGTCAGGTGTGTCTCGGAAGGATTTCAGACTCAATATGTAGATAGGCTGACTGAGGGGAGGCCATATTGGATTTGGTGCTTGGCAAAGAACCAGATCAGGCATCATATCTCTCGGTGGAAGATCATTTTGGTGATAGTGCTCACAACTCCATGGCCTTTACTATAGTCATGGAGAGGGAAAGGAACAGTCAGTATGGGATAGTATTGAATTGGAGGAGGAGGAATTACAATGCTATTAGGCAGGTACTGGGATGCCTAAATTGGGAACTGATGTTCTCAGGGAAATGCACAATAAAAACATGAAAGTTGTTTAGGAAGCACTTGCTGATAGTGCTGTACAGGTTTGTCCCTCTGAAGCAAGGAAGGGATGCTAGGGTGAAGGAAGCTTGGGTGACAAGGGATGTGGAACATCCAGTCAAGAAGAAGATGGAAGCTTACTTTAGGTTGAGGAGGCAAGGATCAGACAGGGCTTTAGAGGGTTACAAGTTAGCCAAGAATGAACTGAAGAATAGATTTAGGAGAGCGAGAAGGAGGCATGAAAAAGATTTAGCGGGAAGGATTAAGGAAAACCCTAAGGCATTCTCTATTAATGTGAGGAACAAGAGGATGGCCAGAGTGAGGGTCGGGCCAAGGGAAGGAACTTGCTCCTAGAATCGGAGGAAGTTGGTGAGGTCCTTAATGAATACTTTGCTTCAGTATTCACCACTGAGAGAGATCTTGATGGTTCCTAGGACAGCATGAAACAGACTGATATGCTAGAACAGGTTGATGTTAGGAAGGAGAATGTGCCGAAAATTTTGAAAAAATGTCAGGATAGTTAAATCCCCTGGGCCAGACGAAATATAACCCACGTTGCTACGGAAAGTGAGGGGAGAGATTGCTGCACCTTTGGCTAGGATCTTTGCATCCTCACTGTCCACTGCAGTAACGCATGTGATTGGAGGGTGGCAAAATTTTTTTCCTTGTTCAAGAAAAGGAAAAGGGATAATCCTGTGAATTACAAACCAGTCAGTCTTATGTCGGTGGTGGGCAAAGTATTGGAGAGGATTCTGAGAGACAGGATTTATGATTACTTGGAAAATCATAGCTTGATTAGCGATAGTCAGCATGGCCTTTTGAGGGGCAGGTCATACCTCGCAAGCCTTAGTGAATTCTTTAAGGACGTGACAAAAGCATATTGAATATACAGCAGTGGATGTTGTGTACATGGATTTTAGCAAGGTGTTTGAGAAGGTTCCCTATGGTAGGCTCATTCAGAAAGTACGGAGGCATGGGATACAAGGAAACCTGTTGGTCTGGATACAGAATTGGTTGGCCCACAGAAGACAGAGTGAGCTAGTAGATGGAAAGTATTCACATTGGAGCTCGGTGAGCAGTGGTGTTCCACAGGGATCAGTTCTGGTACATCTGTCCATAGATCCCTCAAAGTTGCCACCCAAATTGATTGGTTTGTTAAGAAGGCGTATGATGTGTTGGCTTTCGTTAGCAGGGAGCTTGAGTTTAAGAGGCGTGAGATTATGCTGCAGCTCTATAGAGCCCTGGTTAGACCACACTTGAAATATTGTGTTCAGTTCTGGTTGCCTCATTATATGGAAAGATGTGGAAGCTTTAGAGAGGGTGCAGAGGAGATTTCCCAGGAAGCTGCCTGGACTGGAGGGCATGTCTTATGAAGAAAGGTTGAGGGAGCTAGGGCTTTTCTCATTGGAGTGAAGAAGGATGAGAGGTGACTTGACTGAGGTTTACAAGATGTTGAGGGGCATACATAGAGTGGGTAGACAGAATACTTTTCCAATGACAGAAAAGTCTATTGTGCAGAGGCATAATTGTATGGCGATTGGTAGAAGGTTTAGGGGAGATGTCAGAGGTAGGTTCTTTACACAGAGAATGGTGGCTGTGTGGAATGCACTGCCAGCGGTGGGAGTGGAGTCAGATAGATTTGGGATATTTAAGCAACTCTTGGATAGGCACATGGATGATAGTACAATGAAGGGCATGTAGGATAGTCTGATCTTAGAGTAAGATAATAGGCTGGCACAACATCAAGGGTTGAAGGGTTTGTATTGTGCTGTACTGTTCTATGTTCTATGTTCTAACTGAGGGCATTCTGGCTAAGTTTGCAGATGATATAAAGATAGGTCGAGGGAAGGTAGCATTGAGGAGGTAGGGAGGCTGCAGAAGGATTTGGACAGGTCAGGAGAGTGGGCAAAGAAGTGGCAGATGGAGGACAAGGTGGGAAAGTGTGAGGTCATGCACTTTGGCCGGAAGTATGGAGGCATGGACTGTTTCCTCAATGGGGAGAAAGTTCAGAAATCTGAAGTGCAAAGAGACTTGGGAGCTCAAGTTCAGGATTCTCTCAAGGTCAACTTGCAGGTTGAGTCAGTAGTTAGGAAGGCACATGCAATGATGGCATTTATTTTGGGAGGACTTGAATATAAAAGCTGGGATGTACCTCTGAGGCCCTATGAGGCTCTGGTCAGACCACATTTGGAGTATTGGGCCCCATATCTCAGGAAGGATGTACTGGTCCTGGAACGTGATCACAATATGATTTCGAGAATGGTCCCAGGAATGAAAAGCTTAACATCTGAGGAACGTTTGAGGACTCTGGGACTATACTGAATGGAGATTAGAAGGATGAGGGGTGATCTGATTGAAACATACAGAATACTGAATGGCCTGTACAGAATCGCTGCTAAGAAGATGTTTCCAATGGGTGGGAGAGTCTAGGACCCGAGAGCACAGACTTCGGGTACAGGGAAAACCATTTACAATGGAGATAAGGAGAAACATCTTCATCCAGAGACTGGGGAAACTGTGGAATCCATTGCCACAGAAGGCTGTGGAGGCCAGGCCATTGAGTGTATATATAAGACTAAGGTCGATAGTTCTTGAATATCTCCTCGATACTCAAGAAAAACATGGGGAGAAACCTGGAGAATGGGATTGAGAAACATATCAGCCATGATTGAATGGTGGAACAGACTCGATGGGCTGAATGGCCTAATTCCTGCTCCTTTGTTTTATGGTCTGTGGTCGTTCATCACGGTGTAAGGGACCGCTCCTCAGGGAGATAGTACAGGCCTTTGGAGAATGTACAGTGTGGATTCAGCTGAATGACAGGATGAGATAAAGGGTGGGATTATGTGTGTGGAAAGGGGGAATCAGGAACGGGAGTGTGGGTGAGGAATGGAGTCTTAACATTTGAGCCAAGTGCATTGAAAGACTGCCATGATAAAGTAGATCATTCAGATAGAGTGGGGATCTGGAAACCTTCCCCCCAATGACTAACCATGCTGGGAATGAATTGCATCATGCATTGTTAGCACGGGCACAATTCTCTTGTACAAACAGACAAAGGGCGAGTGATGAAAATTGAGCTGCACCATCTGACTGAATGATACACTGTACCAGTGGGCTTCAGAATTCACCCTTTCTGGGTCTCTGAAAGTGGGGTCCTACTGTCCCTTTCAACAGGGGGTTTTCAGGGAGAGCAGAGGAGAGATGAGGCAGAGCTGTTCGATCTCCTCTGCTCTCTCTCCAGTGCAATTACATCCCTCCGGAAATGTGCAGTTTGCTGTCTGTGGTCTAACCAAGTTTATCCCACTGTGCACTGGCAATCAAGCCCCACTATTTACTGAGTCATCAAAAAGGTGAAGGTTTATTTAAAGCAACAAATTGTCCAACTATACACATCGTATTAAAAGAATATGGGCCTGCAGCTTTCTTTGCTATTTAACTGTTTAATATAATCAAACCAGTTTAAACCAATGACAAAAATTGCTGTGTTGAATTGCCAACCTGTAATGAAAGTTTAATTGTTAGCTCTTTTATGTAATCCCATTCAGACAAGCAAAAACAGAGAAGAGACAAATATTATGTTTTGTTATAAAATTTCAAGCAGGAAACCCTATTCAATAGTTCCCGTTGAGATGGCCGAGACTGATGTGTTGTTCTCTTTCAGATTCTTTCGATTCCTTCCAAATGTTTGATGATGACATGAGTTTGTAGGAACAGCAATTCTCAATTTCCCATTCGCTGTTTGAAAATGTGTTGTTTCTGTGTCTCTGGAAGTAACTTCCAATTGTCCTTTTTAACAGAGGATTTTCAGAGAGAACAGAGGAACGCTGAGAGGGATTACCGATCTACCAGGGTGTCTTCATTCAGTTCCCCAGGCAGAAAGGGCAGAAAGTGATACGCATGCTCTGTCTTCGCAGGCTGGTTCTGAACCCTGTATTCTCCACACAATGGGCTGTCGTGAGTGAGCAAGAGATTGTTACTTTGCTGAGCTCTCCTGAACACACAACTGGTGCATGTTGTAAAAAGAATTCAAATAGTGTTTCTGATCAGAATGGCACTGAATGCACACACATACACACACACGCACACATAAACACTCACACTCAAACATACGCACACTTCTCACACACACACACAAACACGTACACTCATTCACACACGCATGCAGATACGCACACACACACACACCGATATCCATCCACTCACAGACTCTTTCTGTCTCTATTTTTGGATTAGTTTCTTCTTTAAAGAGAAAACAATGAATATAAAACTCACAACTTTGATGGTCGTTCTCTTGTCCATTTCCTACACAGTGTCCTTTTGTTAAAAGCAACACCTTTTCCTTCTTGGATCCATGAACCAACAAAACAAAAGTGCTCTTTTGAATCCACCACTGTGAACAGAAATGTGGAGGAGACGGTGTTGGACTGGGGTGGACAAAGTCAGAAGTCACACAACACCAGGTTATAGTCCAACAGGGTTATGGAGCGCTGCCCCTTCATTAGATGAAGGGAGAGTGAAGCTCACGGACACAGAATTTATGGACAGAAAGATCAAGGGGATGCAGAGAGATCAAAAGATCACACAAGTCCCTGCAGGTGACCAAGGGTGTTAGACAGTGTGAGGAAAGTGTCATCAGCTGTAAAACGAGGGAAGGGATGACCTATAATCCGACTAAATGAGGCAGAGAGATAATGACAAACAAGTTAATAAGAAGGTGGTGCTGGAGACAAACCAAATGATTGAAATAACATGGAACACAAACAGAAGCTGCTGGAAAAGCTCAGCAGATCCAGCAGCATCTGTGAGGGGAAGCAGAGGAAGGGTCACCGGACCTGAAAGGTTACCTCAGATTTTTCAGTAGAAATTGGCAATTGTTGGGTAGTATCCAATCTTGTGTTGTTGTAGTGTCTGCACAGTCTCGCTAATATACCATGCCTCGGAGAGTCCTTACCCATAGATGGATTCAAGTGATAGAGTGCCCTTCATCGTCCAGTACTTCCCTGGAGCAAAGAGACTACACCATGTCCCTCACAGCCTTAAACACGTCATTAACGACAACAAACATCTCACCAAGGGTCAGCCCTTCACCTCCACTTCTCACCTTCAAACAACCACCAAATCTTAAACAGACCATCGTTCCCAGCAAACTGCCCAGCCTTCAGGATCACCACACAAAACACCACACAACCCTGGCACAGCACCCTCTGCAAAACATGTCAGATCATCGACATGGATACTACGATCACACTTGGGAACACTACCCACCATGTGCATGGCAGGTACTCATGTGACACATTGTCTACCTCATACACTTGAGGTAATGATGCCCTGAGGCTTGGTATATTTGTGAGATCATGCAGACACGACAACAATGGATGAATGGACACTGAGCAACAATGACCCAGTCAGGACTGTTCTCTCCCAGTCAGGGGACAGTTCAGTGCTCAAGGACATTCAGCCTCCCATCTTCGGGTAAACGTTCTCCAAGGCAGCCTTCGAGATACAGAACAACACAGAATCGCCAAGCAAAAACTGATAGGCAAGTTCCGTACCCATGAAGAGGGTCTCAACTGTTATCTTGGGCTCACATTGTACAACATGTGACTCCACCATACAGCTCTGTGTCTGTAAAACCTTCCTCGCTGATCAATGAGACCTTGGAGTGCAGGTTCATAGCTCCTTGAAAGTGGAGTCGCAGGTAGACAGGATAGTGAAGAAGGCATTTGGTATGCTTTCCTTGATTGGTCAGAGTTTTGAGTACAGGAGTTGGGAGGTCATGTTGGAATATTTGAATGATTAGGCCACTATTGGAATATTGCATGCAATTCTGATCTCCTTCCTATCGGAAAGATGTTGTGAAACTTGAAAGGGTTCAGAAAAGATTTACAAGGATGTTGCCAGGGTTGGAGGATTTGAGGTATAGGGAGAGGCTGAACAGGCTGGGGCTGTTTCCTCTGGAGCGTCGGTGGCTGAGGGGTGACCTTATAGAGGTTTACAAAATTATGAGGGGCGTGGATAGGATAAATAGACAAAGTCTTTTACCTGGGGTCAGGGATTCCAGAACTGGAGGGCATAGGTTTAGGGTGAGAAGGGAAAAGATATAAAAGAGACCTAAGGGGCAACTTTTTCATGCAGAGGGTGGTACGTGTAAGGAATAAGCTGCCAGAGGAAGTGGTGGACGCTGGTACAATTGCAACATTTAAGAGGCATTTGGATGGATATATGAATAGGAAGGGTTTGGAGGGATATGGGTCGGGTGCTGGCAGGTGGGACTAGATTAGGTTGGGATATCTGGTCGGCATGGACGGGTTGGACTGAAGGGTCTGTTTCCATGCTGTACATCTCTATGATTCTATGACCATCACCTTGATAACTTGTCATGATCCCATCACCGGAATTAATTTGTACAGTTTTAGATGGCATGTTCCTTTGGATACACACTTGGCATGTGACTCTTTCACCCATCAAGTTGTTCCAGCTGTTTAGTTGGTCTCCAGCACAATGTGATATTTGATTTTTTTGGAATTATCTCTCTGCCTTAATTAATCAGATCATAGACCATCCCTTCACTTATTACTCAGCTGTTGACACTTTACTCACAATGTCTGTCCCTTTCGATCACCCACAGAGACTTGTTATGCAGCCTGTCGACACTCCCACTCACACCATGTGTACGATCTTTATATCGATCTGCCAATAAATTCTGTGTGCTGTGTGTTTCCCTCCTCTTCACCTGATGAAGGATCAGTGCTCCGAAAGCTTGTGATGTCAAATAGCCCTGTTGAACTGTAACCTGGTGTTGTGTAGATTCTAACGTTCTCCACCCCAGTCCAACACTGGCACCTCCACATTGTAATGGACAGAGATGAACGACTTTGTCTTTAGACACGGAGAGAAGAAGAGGAAGAGAAACCTGGAGGATTCAGTGAAGGTAAAAGTAGTGGAAGAGAAGGGAAGTTAGGATGAGGTGATGGCCTTGTGCAGTTATCACAGGCTGTTCATCCAACCACTCAGAAAATGTTCTGGGAACCTGAATCCAAATTTCACCAAGGAGATTTCCCAACACTATAAATCTGGAATTAAGTGGCCGGTGGCTCAGTGGCTCGCCATGCTGCCTTACAGCGGCAGGGACCCGGGTTCGATTCCCACCTCTGGTGACTGACTGTGTGGAGTTTGTACATTCTCCCCGTGTCTGAATGTCCTCCAGGTGCCACGGTCCCCTCCCACAGTCCAAAGGTGTGCAGGATAGGTGAATTGGCCTCGCTAAATTGTCCCATAGTTTTCAGGGACATATAGGTTT
Source organism: Chiloscyllium plagiosum (assembly GCF_037043375.1). Lineage (NCBI taxonomy): Eukaryota > Metazoa > Chordata > Chondrichthyes > Orectolobiformes > Hemiscylliidae > Chiloscyllium > Chiloscyllium plagiosum. The sequence goes on along the minus strand of NW_028270176.1, from coordinate 31,731,824 downwards.
GGTGTATCAGTCAGAGGTAAATATAGGATATAGTGGAATGGGTCTGGGTGGGTTTCTCTTCGGAGGGTCACTGTGAAGTTGTTGGGCCGAAGGACTGTAAGATTCTATGTAATGCGTAACCTTGGGGGCATCATGGTGGCTCAGTGGTTAGCACTGCTGCCTCATAGCACCAGGGACCCAGGTTTGATTCTAGCCTCAGGCCACTGTCCATCTGGAGTTTGCACATTCTCTGCTCGGGTTTCCTCCAGATGCTCCAGTTCCCTCCCACAATCCAAAAGACGTGCAGGTCAGGTGAATTGGCCATGCTCAATTGCCCATAGTGTTAGGTGCATACGCGGAAGGGGAATGGGTCTGGGTGGGTTACTCTTTGGTGGGTCATTGTGGACTTGTTGGGCTGAAGGGTCTGTTTCTGCACTGTGGGGAACCGAATCAAGTATCTCAAAAGGAAGATTTTACAGACATAGAACAGTATGGTGGGGTTATGTTCAATGTGACATGAACCCAAGATCAGAGTTGAGGTTTTCTGCATGGTTACAGGACTTAGCTATCAGTTTCTGCTTGGCAATTCTGTGTTGTTGTTTATCTCGAAGGCTGCGCTGGAGAACACATACCTGAAGATCAGAGGCTGAATATTCTTTACCTCTGAAGGAGGGAGCAAACATTCCTGTCTGGGACATTGTTGCACGGTGTCCATTCATCAGTTGCCATAGTGTCTGCCTGGTCTCGCCAATGCAATCAAAAGAAACATTCCTTGGTTTTTGGCAGATACAAAAAACTCTCGTTCACTCATCTCCTTCAGAGCAGGGAGAACGGCCATCCCTGCGCAGTCTGACCCTACATGTGGCTCCAGACCCACAGGAATGTGCCTCACTCTGAACTACTCCCAGGAAAGTTAGGGATGGGTCATAACTGCTGGTCTAACCAATCCCAGTGATATCCCTTGAATGAATGAACACAGTTGTGAATGAATGACAGAACCAACAGATGGACAGAATGAGAAAGGAATGGAAGTAAAAAGAGAGATGTGGACAAATTATGAATGTTTGAGGGGAGAAATAGCTTCCATGAATTGTCTCATGTTGAACGTATCATATTAAGCATTAAATGATTTGTTTCCTGGTGAATATTGTGAGTGTGCTTGATTGTAATTCATCTGACATTTGTAAAGGGAATCAAGGAAGATCAAGACACAACATTCATAACATGCATTTTTCCTCAGGTTGTGTCCACACGAATTAGGATGGCAAATTTGTGAAAGGATAGAAGTCAAACAAAGATACAATGCCCACAAGATGTATTTTTCTTCACTTTTATTTCTTTCCCCCTGAGTACTCTCTCAGACATGGACAGAAGCATCCCCAATGTTTTGTGAAGGAGAGAAAAGGAGGTGAGGGAAGTTTTCCACGTCCCATGGCTCAAGTAGACAATTTCGCCTCTTCATCTCTTTACGTGGAGAATAACAGGGGAATTCAGGTGAGAGGTGAAGATTGGAGAGAGCTCAGAGATGGGCATAAACTGTGTGGGATGCTTCAGTCTCAATCACTTTTCTTATTTTGATGTAGGGATACATTCACGGATGAGAGTGAAGGGATATTTCAGAGCCCTCTTCAGCTCCTCTCTGAATTTACTCTGGGTCAGGGCATAAAGGGCAGTGTTTGTACAGGAGCTCAGGTAGAAGAGCACAGTCCCAGATATGTCAGCGATCATAACAGGATGGTCATAACTGGGGTAAAAATGGTTGTTGGTAATCTTCATCAGTAAGAAAACACTGATCTTGGTCATCCACAACAATATAAAACTGCCCGAGACAACAAACAGCAGGATGATGGATTTCCTCCTGTTGACCATCTCTGCATCTCCTCTCTGGTCCCTGTTACTGGGAGCTCGGAGACCCCTGCGTGCCCGATTTGCCAAGACAATGTGCCTGACGGTCAGAGCATTGAACAGCAGGATCAGGAGGTAGGGGATCAATGGGTTCAGCAACTGGTGGAACCAAAAAAATGCCACCCATCCTGGCAAGATATAGAACTCTAGTCTGTTGCCACAGCCCCAGGGCACACCACCCCATGTGCCCTAAGATTGGTATCTGAAGTAAAATGGAATGTTCCTCAAAATGCTCACTGACCAGACAATGGTCACCACCAAGGCTGCTGTTCTGGCAGAGCAATATCTGGCTTTCAGATTGTGGCAACAAATGGCCACAAAGCGGTCTATAGTGAAAGTGATGGTCAACCAGACTGAGCAGTCAGTAGTGGCATAGCCCATGATGTAGTTAGTACGGCACACTGCTGTGTAAAACAAGAAGGAAACTGGGAAATATTTGAAAGCCAGTGTTATAAGTATAATGTTGAAGACAATGACCAGTAGATCAGCTGTTGCCATGGAAATCAAATAGAGAGAAGTACTCTTGCTGATGCCACACCTCCCACGAGAGAGAATCACAATCGTCACTAGGTTAGCTGCAAGAGACATTGAAAAGTTATTCCATATGTGGGATCATGAATTTTCAGTGTCACAGTGGGCACCCAGATCACAGAGACATGGTTCCAACAACAAGTACAGGGAGGAGTTCAAATAGATAACCACCAGATGTGTCATGGAACTTTATCTTCTACACTTTGAGCAAAGATCACTTTATAATTCAGGAAATGAGTACCCAACATTGAACATCCGATAAGCAATAATCTCATTAATTCAAGATATTTCTTGCTACCTTAGTGTGGGATATTGATTGAGCAAGGGAGATTAGTGAGGAAACCCAGGATTACTAGTGTGTTGGGATCTTTCCTATCCAATAACGCAGGCAGAAGTGCCTTTGGCTTGAAATCACATCCAAGATCAGCCTCTCAGACTGCCCAGTACGCTGGCAGCATGACTCTGCAGGACAGCGTTTGAATAATGTGCTACAATTCTGGAATTCATTTTCAACACAGAATCTTCAGATTCAACGTTTACCACACATTGAACCAAAGTTCGTGAATAGGGTCAAAAAGCTAAACGAAGTGGGAGTCACCAATACATAATACGCAATTTGGTGAGCTAATTACAAGATTGCCTCATTCAAAGTGGTTCCACACAGAACTCTCCCTTGTACAATGAGATAAATGCGACCAGAGTGAATGACTACAGACACTAGTCAATGTATTCATGACTGAGAACAGACAGGAGTTGAAATGACCTCCTAGAAAATTCCTGTGAGGTGTTGGAATTCACACCCAGAGTAAATGACTGAAGCTATGGCTGGGCATTGAATTGATTATACAACCGGAAATTGAGTTTGTTTTTTTTTGTTCAGTCTTGATTTAAGGGTGTAGCTGTTTGTTCCAGGGAGACTTACTCATCCCTAGTTGCCCCTTTGAAAAGGTAGGGGGGGTGGGGGTGAGCTGCCTTCTTGAACTGCTGCAGTCCATGTGCTGTGGGTAGACCCACAATATCCCTGGGGGAGGGAATTCCAGGATTCTGACCCAGCTACACTGAATGAACAACGTTAAGCTTCCAAGTCAGGATGATGAGTGTCTCGGAAAGAACTTGCAGGGGGTGGTGTTCCCATGTATCTGCAGAGCTTGCCCTTCATCATGTCTTTGGAAAGTGCTGTCGAAGGAGCCTTGGGGATATTTCGGTATTGCATCTTGTCGATGGTATACACTGCTGTTACCATAGTCCTGCACATTCTTCCACTCCAGAATGAAAACAAAATTCCACCTAGGGTGCCCGGAATGAATCCCTCCCTCCCATTCCCTTCAGCAGTACATCCCAGTCTCTAACCACTCACTACCATGAAACAGTGTTCCCTCAAAGCTCATTTGTTCCTCTTGCCCATTGTCTTCTATCTAACAATCCCATCTAGTCTGTAGGTTGGCCAGTTAGCTTTACATCATTGACACCAGCACATGTAGGGATTACCACAAAGGCAAATTCCTTCTGTCAGAATTGGATTCCATTGTTCACTCCTGCAATGTTATAAAATACACAAGTGTCCTGCATTCCGTGGGGATGCATAGACTGATAGAATGATAGAACATAGAGGGATCCTATTCAACTCATACCTCTGGTCCTGAGAGGGAACTTTCTACCTCATCATTCTAGTATCTCCCACACTTTATATGTACTCTACCTGAGATGATGTTTCCTCTGATGGGGGAGTCTAGGACCGGGGGTACAGTCTAAGCATAAACGGGTGAAAGTTTAAGACTCAGATGGGGAGTATTATCTTCTCTTTGAGGGGTGTGAGCCTTTTGAATTGTTTGCTACTGACAGAACTGTGAGGGGTAAGAGTCCTTGTTCATGTTTAAGGCAGTGTCAATAGATTCTTTTGTCAGTTGGTGAACAAACTGTAATGGGGAACGAGCAGAACATGAGGAATGTTGGGACCTGATATGATCCGCTTTATCGGTCAAGCAGGATCCAGGGGAGTTTTCTCCTGTTTTTATTCTGCCCATGCCCAGTACCCCCACCTCCAACCCCACTCCCCGTCACCTCCAGTTGCAAGGATATTGCACAGCCTCTTTCCACTCTCCATACAACCAAAGATTTTCATTCCTGGTAACATTCCAATAAAATAGCACTGCAGCGTCCCCAAGGTCACTCCTTCAATCAGTCCATCCACATCCCACTTCCAAAGTAATCCATCAAATATCTCACCATAAAACACAGACAGAACTATAAACACCACATTCAGTAACGGGGAAGATCTCCTCACCTGGAACACAGACAATTGCAAAGAAATGGAAGAAAGCGAATAAGACCTGCAGAATTATTGGTCCTTGCATTGTTAATGTTGGGTGATCTCATTCATTAACTCTCGCGCAGGGCTTGGAGTCTGGACTGAGCTCCTGGGATAAGAATAAACACTCCCTTATACATGATCGTAAACACCGTGTGTGACGGCTGGTGTCTGTTCCAGTCTATTAAACACTCTCTTCAAAACCATCCACATTACATTGTGCATTCCCACAACACCGGTATATTCCATGTGGAACTGCTAAAGGATTGTGAACAGCACTCCCTGATGGAATGTTTCCAAACTTGTTTTCCAAACCGTGTTCTGCCAACATGTGTTTTTGTTCACTTGGTTCAGTTTTCCTCTGTGTTTAGTTTTGTTTCACGTGTCAGTCGCTCAGTCTATTGTTATCTATGGAGGGTTTGCTTTCTGGAATTTAGGGACAACAATAGATTGCTGCCCATTATCTTCTTGAGAGGACGTTCCCAACTGTGCTCTGAGTATTAACTAGCACAGGAATCATATTTGCAAATGAAATGGTCCTAAAATAATAAATATAATTCTATATCTCAGACAGATAACAATATTCATGTCAAAATCTTTTGCAATGATAAAAACAATAAAGCAATCAGATGGATTTTAACTGATCCCATTGCTGCTCCATCAATTGGAGTCCAACTCAAACCACCTCTATCCAACTGGGTCCATTTGAACTCAACTGAGCTCAGCTCATGAAGCTTTCACACACCTGAACTCACTCTGTTCGAGTTCAACACAACACCCAGGTGCAATAAGTCCAAATCCAACGGAATCCAATGTCATGGCATATTTAGCAACAGTTTTGTATTTGTCCCTATCACTACGTTGCTCAATTTGTTCCAGTCGAGTTAATATGCACAGGTGGACAGATCTGCTGCCAATTTGTGTTTTTTTTTCTGTTGAAACATGCATCTGTTATTCATCCTGACAAATGATGGATACTCTACTCAAAGTAGCATTGAAAAACAAAATACTTTGTTCTAGTTTTCGTCTTACAGTCTTCAGGACATTTGCAAGAATGCAAATTCAAGTGGAAAACCACCATTGATACTGCCTGCTTCGGTATTCAGACACGGAATGGGAATGTTAGCTCTTCCCAAAGAACATGGAACAGTTGTTAAGGAAGTGATGATGGAAACGGGCAGTGTATTTAAAGTTGGTCACAAAGTAAGCAAAGACAGCTTTCCACCGAATGGAGCAACTGAAAATTTGAGGTCTTCTGTGATCTCGTGATGGGTACTGCCTTGAGTCACGGAAAGGTCAGTTCCTTCATCACAAGAAATTCAATGTTGCACCAAGGAAACAGATAGATCTATCCGTGTGTGACAATCAGGGTGAAGGAATAGAGAAACATTGAAGATGGTCACCGCAGTGTTAACATTTCTCAATGATGTTTGGATTGGAAAGGGAACCCAGTTAGGCTTCAGTTTGATAAACCCTTGGTTACACTTGATCTGTGTAAGTTCATCACTGTGTAAGGGACCGCTCCTCGGGAAGATGGCACTGGCCTTTGGAGAATGTACAGTGTGGATTCAGCTGAATGACAGGAGGAGATAAAGGATGGGATTATGTGTGTGGAAAGGAGGAAACAGGAACGGGACTGTGAGCCGGGAAGGGAGTTTTAAAATTTAATCCACATGCATTGAGAGACTGACATGGTAAAGTACCTCAATCATTCAGGTAGAGTAAGGATCTGGAAACCTTCCACCCAATCGCTAACCATGCTGGGAATTAATTGCATCATGCATTGTTAGCACGGACACAATTCTCTTGTACAAACAGAGAAAGGGTGAATGAGGAAAATTAGCTGCATCATCTGACTGAATGATATGCTGTACCAGTGGGCTTCACCCTTTCTGGGTCTCTGAAAGTGGGGTTCAACTGTCCCTTTCGACAGGGGGTTTTCATGGAGAGCTGAGGAGAGGTGAGGGAGAACTGTCAGCTACTCAGTTATCTTTGCTTAGGAGAGAGGTAAAGAGAGAGAGACAGAGACAGAGAGCAAGAGAGAGAGAGAGAGATGGAAGCACACTCTATCCAGTCTGTCGCCCATCCTCAGGGATGATGAACAATAAATGCTGGCCCAGATAGTGACACCCATATCCTGTGGCTGAGTAAAACATAAAAGTAGGGGGGAAGGGTAGCAGGGTTAGAGGAACAAGTCTGCAAAGGCCATAGATGGCCAAGGATGTTACAAATGTGGACAGCATGGTGAGGCTGGAAGAGATTGCAGAGAGAGGCAGGTTTGTAGGGTCTGAAGACATTCACAGTGATCGGACGGTAACTTTTATAATTCAATGCGGCAGTCGGAGAGTCATTGACGTCTACAGCACAGCTCATCGGGAAGACGCTGGCCAAAAATCCACCGAGCTATTCTCATTACATTTTCTAATACTTGGTCCATATCCTGGAACATCTCGCCATTGTAAGTACATTTCTAAATACTTCTTCAATGTTAGAAGGCTTTCTGCTTGTACCACTCTGACAGGCAGAGAGTTCCACTTTCCCACCACCATCTTTGTGAAAACATTTTCCTCACATCCCATCTGAACAACCTGCCCCGACCTCAAATCTATCTCCCTGGTTCTCCATGCTTTCAATCAGGGGGAAAAACTACTTCCTGTTTCCCCTGTCTGTGTCCCTCATACAGTTACACATCTCAACCATGTCTCCCCTCAGTCACCTCTGCTCCAAGGAAAGAAACCCACTCTGCCCAATTTCTCCACATAACTGAAACTCTGTCCAGCCCAGACAACACGCTGGTAAATCTCCCTCTGTACCCTCTCCAGTGTAAACACACCCCTCCTATCATGTGGATTCCAGACCTGCACACAATACTCTCGCTGTGGTCTAACTGAAGTGCACTGGAAATCCAGCCCCACTATTCACCAAGTTCTCAAGAACATGAACATTTGATGAAAGCACCACATGACCCAATTGTGCACAAATATCCAATTTCTGTTAAAGGGATATGCACACCTTTTTAGCAATATCGTGAAAAGAACTATTTATTGCAAATTATTTTTAACAAATTTCAAAACCTGTGTGCAATCGTCAATCTGCAACTATAACTTTATTGTTTGCTCTTCAAAGACTTTTGTTCACACAGAGAGATGCACAAAAGGGATGGGGAAGGTATGAACATTATGCGTGGAGGTAAAATAAAATCAAGGAAACATAAATTAATAGCTCCAGTTCAGATATGTTTCTCTCTTTCAGATTCTTTCGATTTCTTCACAAAAGTTTGATGATGAATGAGGTTGTGGGGGCACCAATTCTCAGTCTCCCATTCAGTGCTTGAAAATTTGTCATTTCTGTTTGCCTGGAAGTGATTTCCATTTGTCCCTTTTACCAGAGGGTTTTCAGGGAGAGCAGAGGAACGCCGAGAGGGAGTGCTGAGCTACCAGAGTGTCTTCAGAACAGAAATGCGGAGACATTTCTTCAGCCAGAGAGTGGTGGGCCTGTGGAATTCATTGCCGCAGAGTGCAGTGGAGGCTGGGACGCTAAATGTCTTCAAGGCAGAAATTGATAAATTCTTGATGTCACAAGGAATTAAGGGCTGCGGGGAGACTGCGGGTAAGTGGAGTTGAAATGCCCATCAGCCATGGTTGAATGGCGGATTGGACTCGATGGGCCGAATGGCCTTACTTCCACTCCTATGTGTTATGGTCCTATGGTCTTTATTCAGTTCCCCATGCAGAAAGGAGAGAGTGATATGGATGCTCTGTCTTCACAGGCTGGCCCTTACACCTGTATTCTCCACACACTTGGCTGCACTGACCTGCCCAGGAAACAAACAAGAGATTGTCACTGTGCTGAGCTCTCCTGAAAACACAACAACTGGTGCTGATTAAAAACCAATCAAATTGTGCCTTGCCTGAACATACCCTCTCTGTCACCCACAAGCGCACACACGCGCACACACAGATCCACGCACTGTCACACTTTCTCACTGTCTCACACAGACAGATGCACACACACGCACTTGCTCTGTCTCTCTCTCTCACACATGCACACATGCACACAGAAACACACAGGCTCTCTCACACATACGCTTTTGCTCTGTCTCTCTCTCTCACATGCACACATGCACACAGAAACACACAGGTTCTCTCACACACACGCACACACTCTGTCTCTCTCTCACACACGAACACACGCACACAGAAACACACAAGTTCTCTCACACACGCGCACATACTCTGTCTCTCTCTCTCACACACGCACACACGCACACAGAAACACACAAGTTCTCTCACACACGCGCACATACTCTGTCTCTCTCTCTCACACACGCACACACGCACACAGAAACACACAGGATCTCTCACACACACACACAACAATTTTTTTGAGACACTCTCTTGCTACCCCAACAAGACAATAATTTACATAAAACTGTCAATTTGGCCCACTAATTGTTTTCAAATTGAATCAGTTTTACCGCTCAGTTTTCTTGGTAGAAGAGCAACATTCTGTCCCATTTTTGTTTGCGGACAATAATAAAAGTAATCGTGCCTTCACATGTCTCCACCCTTAAGAGAGATGAAGCACCTTTCCCAAGATGCATTTATTCTCCAAGTGCCTGATATACAGACAACAGAAAACAAAACTTACCTCCATTGGTACTAAATCATAGCTGATTCAAGACTTTTTAATAATGTTTTAATCACCTTCCATTTAAATTGTTAACTCAATCCTTTGATTTTACACTCTCCACAATTCACCTACTTTCACATTATCTTTCCAACTGAAGTTACAGCCCCTAACTGCCATCTTTGTGAAATAGATAACAGGAGTTGAGTATTAATGAGGTCAGTCTCTGGGAATGGGTTCCAGCAAGTCTGGAAAAGTCCTTACCTCTGGAAGGTAATAAATGTTGAATGGTAACTGGGATATCGGGGAGGATGGGGTCAGCCTGTCAGGGAGAGGTCACAGATTGGATTGCGTTTGGACTGTGTTTCCTGTTTGTGTGGCTATTAATGCTGCAGCATACAGATTTGAAATCTTCATACCTAACTTCCCTACTCAGCTCTTGGAAGCTTTAGAGAATAGAAAACTAAATTATAAGTATGACTGTCTTCATCTGAATGAACTGTAAAGTGGCTCTCATCCACATCTTCAGAAAATCAGCAAAGGAAAATTCATCCCTGCCCATGAACCATCCTATAAACCGCTGAAATAATCTGGTCAGTTTTCTTAGATACTTTAATGTATCCCTGAACTGTGTGCATTTATCTGTCTGTCTGCTGTGTGAATGAGACTGAAATCAAAGCTAATGGAGTGTAAAGTGTAGACCAATGGGAATACTTTGCTGGTTAGATTTACTCTGTTAAAATTACTCCTTTGTTAATAAATTGCTAAGCCCTTTAGATTAGATTACTTACAGTGTGGAAACAGGCCCTTTGGCCCAACAAGTCCACATCGACCCTCTGAAGAGTGACCCATCCAGACCCATTCCCCGACATTTTCTCCTTCACCGAACACTATGGGCAATTTAGCATGGCCAATTCACCTAACCTGCACATCTTTGGACTGTGGGAGGAAACCGGAGCACCCAGAGGAAACCCACGCAGACACAGGGAAAACATACAAACTCCACACAGACAGTCACCCGAGACAGGAATGGAACCTGGGTCTCTGGTGCTATGAAGCAGCAGGGCTAACCACTGTGCCACCGTGCCACCCACCATATGTACCATACAAACCAGTGTCTTGAATTGATTATTCACAGAGTCTGAACCAGCTATTTAACAGGCTGTTTAGAAAGTATTGTGTCAATTTTGAGGGTCTATGAATGATTTAACTTTACTGTGTTGTGAATACAGAGGGAGGGAGGATGATTTAATCCATCTGTCTGTCTCCATGTTGTAACAGAACATCAATATCGTGTGACTTTCCCCAGTCTCAATGGACAATGAAATGCAGCATGGGATTGCAAACTGATTCAGGATGAAACACATCACTCTCCTCCTGCTCAATATTCAATGTCCCTGTCAGGACTAATGGATCACAGGGTTTAGGGAGAAACCTGGAACAGGGGACTGAGTTGGATAGCAAAGTACAGATAACCAACCTCCACATTTTCTCTGTAACCTCCTCCAGACCCCCTCCCTATCACTGTAACCTCCTCCAGACCCCCTCCCTATCTCTGTAACCTCATCCAGCACCGATACCCCGCTCGACCTCTGTAACCTCATCCAGCACCAATACCCCTCCCTATCTCTGTAACCTCATCCAGCACCAATACCCCTCCCTATCTCTGTAATCTCATTCCAACACCAATACCCCTCCCTACCACTGTAACCTCCTCCAGCACCAATACCCCTCCCTATCTTTGTAACCTCATTCAGTCGCTGTACCCACCTATCTCTGTCACCTGATGCAATCGCTACATCCCTCCCTATCTCTGTTATCTCCTCCAGTCCCTACACCCCCTCCCTATCTCTGTCATATCATCCTGTGTCTACACCCACTCCCTATCACTGTAACTTCCTCCAGCACCAATACCACTGCCACTCTCTGTAACCCCCTCCAGCCCCGGCACTCCTCCCAATCTCTGTAAACCCCTCCAGCACCTACACCCCCTCCCTATCTCTGTAACCCCCTCCAGCACCTACACCCCCTCCCTATCTCTGTAACCCCCTCCAGACCTACATCCTGTCCCTATCTCTGTAATCCTCTCCAGCCCCTACACCCCTCCCTATCTCAGTAACCCCCTCCAGCCCCTACACCCCTCCCTGTCTCTGTAACCCCCTCCAGCCCCTACACCCCATCCCTATCTCTGTAACCCCCTCCAGATCTACACCCCCTCCCTATCTCTGTAACCCTCACCAGCCCCTATACCCCTCCCTATCTCAGTAAGCCCCCAAGTCCCTATACCCCTCCCTATCTCAGTAACCGCGCTCTATCTTGGTAACCCCCTCCAGCCCCTACACCCCATCTCTATCTCTGTAACCCCCTCCAGATCTACACCCCCTCCCTATCTCTGTAACCCTCACCAGCCCCTATACCCCTCCCTATCTCAGTAAGCCCCCAAGTCCCTATACCCCTCCCTATCTCAGTAACCGCTCTCTATCTTGGTAAACCCCTCCAGCCCCTATACCCCTCCCAACTCAGTAACCCCCTCCAGCCCCTATACCCCTCCCTATTTCAGTAACCGGTCTCTATCTTGGTAAACCTCTCCAGACGCTATCCCTTCCCTATCTCGGTAACCCCCTCCAGCCCCTATACCCCTCCCTATCTCAGTAACCGCTCTCAATCTTGGTAAACCCCTCCAGACCCTATCCTGTCCCTATCTCGGTAACCCCCTCCAGCCCCTATACCTCTCCCTATCTCAGTAACCGCTCTCTATCTTGGTAAACCCCTCCAGACACTAACCCGTCCCTATCTCGGTAACTCCCTCCAGCCCCTATACCCCTCCCTATCTCAGTAACCGCTCTCTATCTTGGTAAACCCCTCCAGACCCTATGCCGTCCCTACCTCGGTAACCCCCTCCAGCCCCTATACCCCTCCCTATCTCAGCAACCGCTCTCTATCTTGGTAAACCGCTCCAGGCCCTATCGCGTCCCGATCTCGCAAACCCCCTCCAGCCCCTATACCCCTCCCTATCTCAGTAACCGCTCTCTATCTTGGTAAACCACTCCAGACCCTATCCCGTCCCAATCTCGGTAACTCACTCCAGCCCCTATACCCCTCCCTATATCACTAACCGCTGTCTATCTTGGTAAACCCCTCCAGACGCTATCCCGTCCCTATCTCGGTAAGCCCCTCCAGCCCCTATACCCCTCCCTATCTCAGTAACCGCTCTCTATCTTGGTAAACCCCTCCAGACCCAATCCCGTCCCTACCTCGGTAACTCCCTCCAGCCCCTATACCCCTCCCTATCTCAGTAACCGCTCTCTATCTTGGTAAACCCCTCCAGACCCTATCCTGTCCCTATCTCGGTAACCCCCTCCAGCCCCTATACCTCTCCCTATCTCAGTAACCGCTCTCTATCTTGGTAAACCCCTCCAGACACTATCCCGTCCCTATCTCGGTAACTCCCTCCAGCCCCTATACCCCTCCCTATCTCAGTAACCGCTCTCTATCTTGGTAAACCCCTCCAGACCCTATGCCGTCCCTACCTCGGTAACCCCCTCCAGCCCCTATACCCCTCCCTATCTCAGCAACCGCTCTCTATCTTGGTAAACCGCTCCAGACCCTATCCCGTCCCGATCTCGGAAACCCCCTCCAGCCCCTATACCCCTCCCTATCTCAGTAACCGCTCTCTATCTTGGTAAACCACTCCAGACCCTATCCCGTCCCAATCTCGGTAACTCACTCCAGCCCCTATACCCCTCCCTATCTCACTAACCGCTGTCTATCTTGGTAAACCCCTCCAGACGCTATCCCGTCCCTATCTCGGTAAGCCCCTCCAGCCCCTATACCCCTCCCTATCTCAGTAACCGCTCTCTATCTTGGTCAACCCCTCCAGACCCAATCCCGTCCCTACCTCGGTAACTCCCTCCAGCCCCTATACCCCTCCCTATCTCAGTAACCGCTCTCTATCTTGGTAAACCCCTCCAGACCCTATCCCGTCCCTATCTCGGTAACTCCCTCCAGCCCCTATACCCCTCCCTATCTCAGTAACCACTCTCTATCTTGGTAAACCCCTCCAGCCCCTATACCCCTCCCTATCTCGGTAACTCCCTCCAGCCCCTATACCCCTCCCTATCTCAGTAACCGCTCTCTATCTTGGTAAACCCCTCCAGACCCTATCCCGTCCCTATCTCGGTAACCCCCTCCAGCCCCTATACCCCTCCCTATCTCAGTAACCGCTCTCTATCTTGGTAAACCCCTCCAGCCCCTATACCCCTCCCTATCTCGGTAACTCCCTCCAGCCCCTATACCCCTCCCTATCTCAGTAACCGCTCACTATCTTGGTAAACCCCTCCATACCCTATCCCTTCCGTATCTCGGTAACCCCCTCGAGCCCCTATACACCTCCCTATCTCAGTAACCGCGCTCTATCTTGGTAAACCCCTCCAGACCCGATCCTGTCCCTATCTCGGTAACCCCCTCCAGCCCTTATACCCCTCCCTATCTCAGTAACCGCTCTCTATCTTGGTAAACCCCTCCAGACCCTATCCCGTCCCTATCTCGGTAACCCCCTCCAGCCCCTATTCCCCTCCCTATCTCAGTAACCGCTCTCTATCTTGGTAAACCCCTCCAGACCCGATCCCGTCCCTATCTCGGTAACCCCCTCCAGCCCTTATACCCCTCCCTATCTCAGTAACCGCTCTCTATCTTGGTAAACCGCTCCAATCCGATCCCGTCCCTATCTCGGTAACCCCCTCCAGCACCTATACCCCTCCCTATCTCAGTAACCGCTCTCTATCTTGGTAAACCCCTCCAGACCCTATCCCGTCCCTATCTCGGTAACTCCCTCCAGAACCTATACCCCTCCCTATCTCAGTAACCGCTCACTATCTTGGTAAACCCCTCCATACCCTATCCCTTCCGTATCTCGGTAACCCCCTCCAGCCCCTATACCCCTCCCTATCTCAGTAACCGCGCTCTATCTTGGTAAACCCCTCCAGACCCTATCCCGTCCCTATCTCGGTAACTCCCTCCAGCCCCTATACCCCTCCCTATCTCAGTAACCGCTCTCTACCTTGGTAAACCCCTCCAGACCCTATCCCCTCCCTATCTCAGTACCCCCTCCAGCCCCTATACCCCTCCCTACCTCAGTAACCGCTCTCTATCTTGGTAAACCCCTCCAGACCCTATCCCGTCCCTATCTTGGTAACTCCCTCCAACCCCTATACCCCTCCCTATCTCAGTAACCGCTCTCTATCTTGGTAAACCCCTCCAGACCCTATCCCCTCCCTATCTCGGTAACCCCCTCCAGCCCCAATACCCCACCCTACCTCAGTAACCGCTCTCTATCTTGGTAAACCCCTCCAGACCCTATCCCGTCCCTATCTCGGTAACCCCCTCCAGCCCTTATACCCCTCCCTATCTCAGTAATCGCTCTCTATCTTGGTAAACCCCTCCACACCCGATCCCGTCCCTATCTCGGTAACTCCCTCCAGCCCCTATACCCCTCCCTATCTCAGTAACCGCTCTCTATCTTGGTAAACCCCTCCAGACCCGATCCCGTCCCTATCTCGGTAACCCCCTCCAGCCCCTATACCCCTCCCTATCTCAGTAACCGCTCTCTATCTTGGTAAACCCCTCCAGACCCTATCCCGCCCCTATCTCAGTAACCCCCTCCAGCAGCTATGCCCCTCCCTATCTCAGTAACCGCTCTCTATCTTGGTAAACCCCTCCAGACCCTATCCCGTCCCTATCTCATTACCCCCCTCCAGCCCCTATACCCCTCCCTATCTCAGTAACCGCTCTCTATCTTGGTAAACCCCTCCAGACCCTATCCCGTCCCTATCTCGGTAACTCCCTCCAGCCCCTATTCCCCTCCCTATCTCAGTAACCGCTCTCTATCTTGGTAAACCCCTCCAGACCCTACACCCCCCCCTATCTCAGTAACTCCCTCCAGCCCCTATACCCCTCCCTATCTCAGTAACCGCTCTCTATCTTGGTAAACCCCTCCAGACCCTACACCCCCTCCTATCTCGGTAACTCCCTCCAACCCCTATACCCCTCCCTATCTCAGTAACCGCTCTCTATCTTGGTAAACCCCTCCAGACCCTATCCCGTCCCTATCTCGGTAACTCCCTCCAGCCCCTATATCCCTCCCTATCTCAGTAACCGCTCTCTATCTTGGTAAACCCCTCCAGACCCTACACCCCCTCCCTATCTCAGTAACTGCCTCCAGCCCCTATACCCCTCCCTATCTCAGTAACCGCTCTCTACCTTGGTAAACCCCTCCAGACCCTATCCCCTCCCTATCTCAGTAACCCCCTCCAGCCCCTATACCCCTCCCTATCTCAGTAACCGCTCTCTACCTTGGTAAACCCCTCCAGACCCTATCCCCTCCCTATCTCAGTAACCCCCTCCAGCCCCTATACCCCTCCCTACCTCAGTAACCGCTCTCTATCTTGGTAAACCCCTCCAGACCCTATCCCGTCCCTATCTTGGTAACTCCCTCCAACCCCTATACCCCTCCCTATCTCAGTAACCGCTCTCTATCTTGGTAAACCCCTCCAGACCCTATCCCCTCCCTATCTCGGTAACCCCCTCCAGCCCCATACCCCTCCCTACCTCAGTAACCGCTCTCTATCTTGGTAAACCCCTCCAGACCCTATCCCGTCCCTATCTCGGTAACCCACTCCAGCCCTTATACCCCTCCCTATCTCAGTAACCACTCTCTATCTTGGTAAACCCCTCCAGACCCTATCCCGTCCCTATCTCGGTAACTCCCTCCAGCCCCTATACCCCCTCCCTATCACAGTAACCGCTCTCTATCTTGGTAAACCCCTCCAGACCCTATCCCGTCCCTATCTCGGTAACTCCCTCCAGCCCCTATACCCCTCCCTATCTCAGTAACCGCTCTCTATCTTGGTAAACCCCTCCAGACCCTATCCCGCCCCTATCTCAGTAACCCCCTCCAGCCCCTTTGCCCCTCCCTATCTCAGTAACCGCTCTCTATCTTGGTAAACCCCTCCAGACACTATCCCGTCCCTATCTCAGTAACCCCCTCCAGCCCCTATACCCCTCCCTATCTCAGTAACCGCTCTCTATCTTGGTAAACCCCTCCAGACCCTATCCCGTCCGTATCTCGGTAACTCCCTCCAGCCCCTATACCCCTCCCTATCTCAGTAACCGCTCTCTATCTTGGTAAACCCTTCCAGACCCTATCCCGTCCCTATCTCGGTAACTCCCTCCAGCCCCTATACCCCTCCCTATCTCAGTAACCGTTCTCTATCTTGGTAAACCCCTCCAGACCCTATCCCGTCCCTATCTCGGTAACCCCCTCCAGCCCCTATACCCCTCCCTATCTCAGTAACCGCTCTCTATCTTGGTAAACCCCTCCAGACCCGATCCCGTCCCTATCTCGGTAACTCCCTCCAGCCCCTATACCCCTCCCTATCTCAGTAACCGCTCTCTATCTTGGTAAACCCCTCCAGACCCTATCCCGTCCCTATCTCGGTAACCCCCTCCAGCCCCTATACCCCTCCCTATCTCAGTAACCGCTCTCTATCTTGGTAAACCCCTCCAGACCCTATCCCCTCCCTATCTCGGTAACCCCCTCCAGCCCCTATACCCCTCCCTATCTCAGTAACCGCTCTCTATCTTGGTAAACCCCTCCAGACCCTATCCCGTCCCTATCTCGGTAACTCCCTCCAGCCCCTATACCCCTCCCTATCTCAGTAACCGCTCTCTATCTTGGTAAACCCCTCCAGCCCCTACACCCCCTCCCTATCTCAGTAACTCCCTCCATCCCCTCTACCCCAACCTATCTCAGTAACCGCTCTCTATCTTGGTAAACCCCTCCAGACCCTATCCCGTCCCTATCTCGGTAACTAACTCCAGCCCCTATACCCCTCCCTATCTCAGTAACCGCTCTCTATCTTGGTAAACCCCTCCAGACCCTATCCCCTCCCTATCTCGGTAACCCCCTCCAGCCCTTATACCCCTCCCTATCTCAGTAACCGCTCTCTATCTTGGTAAACCCCTCCAGACCCTATCCCGTCCCTATCTCGGTAACTCCCTCCAGCCCCTATACCCCTCCCTATCTCAGTAACTGTTCTCTATCTTGGTGAACCCCTCCAGACCCTATCCCGTCCCTATCTCAGTAACCCCCTCCAGCCCCTATACCCCTCCCTATCTCAGTAACCGCTCTCTATCTTGGTAAACCCCTCCAGACCCTATCCCGCCCCTATCTCAGTAACCCCCTCCAGCCCCTATGCCCCTTCCTATCTCAGTAACCGCTCTCTATCTTGGTAAACCCCTCCAGACCCTATCCCGTCCCTATCTCAGTAACCCTCTCCAGCCCCTATACCCCTCCCTATCTCAGTAACCGCTCTCTATCTTGGTAAACCCCTCCAGACCCTATCCCGTCCCTATCTCGGTAACTCCCTCCAGCCCCTATACCCCTCCCTATCTCAGTAACCGCTCTCTATCTTGGTAAACCCCTCCAGACCCTATCCCCTCCCTATCTCAGTAACTCCCTCCAGCCCCTATACCCCTCCCTATCTCAGTAACCGCTCTCTATCTTGGTAAACCCCTCCAGCCCCTACACCCCCTCCCTATCTCGGTAACACCCTCCAGCCCCTATACTCCTCCCTATCTCAGTAACCGCTCTCTATCTTGGTACACCACCCCCAGACCCTATCCCGTCACTATCTCGGTAACCCCCTCCACCCCCTATACCTCTCCCTACCTCAGTAACCGCTCTCTATCTTGGTAAACCCCTCCAGACCCTATCCCGTCCCTATCTTGGTATCTCCCTCCAGCCCCTATACCCCTCCCTATCACAGTAACCGCTCTCTATCTTGGTAAACCCCTCCAGACCCTATCCCGTCCCTATCTCGGTAACCCCCTCCAGCCCCTATACCCCTCCCTATCTCAGTAACCGCTCTCTATCTTGGTAAGCCCCTCCAGACCCTATCCCGTCCCTATCTCGGTAACCCCCTCCAGTCCCTATACCCCTCCCTATCTCAGTAACCGCTCTCTATCTTGGTAAACCCCTCCAGACACTATCCTGTCCCTATCTCGGTAACCCCCTCCAGCCCCTATACCCCTCCCTATCTCAGTAACCGCTCTCTATCTTGGTAAACCCCTCCAGACCCTATCCCGTCCCTATCTCGGTAACTCCCTCCAGCCCCTATACCCCTCCCTACCTCAGTAACCGCTCTCTATCTTGGTAAACCCCTCCAGACCCTATCCCGTCCCTATCTCGGTAACCCCCTCCAGCCCCTATACCCCTCCCTATCTCAGTAACCGCTCTCTATCTTGGTAAACCCCTCCAGACCCTATCCCGTCCCTATCTCGGTAACTCCCTCCAGCCCCTATACCCCTCCCTATCTCAGTAACCGTTCTCTATCTTGGTAAACCCCTCCAGACCCTATCCCGTCCCTATCTCGGTAACCCCCTCCAGCCCCTATACCCCTCCCTATCTCAGTAACCGCTCTCTATCTTGGTAAACCCCTCCAGACCCTATCCCGTCCCTATCTCGGTAACCCCCTCCAGCCCCTATACCCCTCCCTATCTCAGTAACCGCTCTCTATCTTGGTAAACCCCTCCAGACCCTATCCCGTCCCTATCTCGGTAACCCCCTCCAGCCCCTATACCCCTCCCTATCTCAGTAACCACTCTCTATCTTGGTAAACCCCTCCAGACCCTATCCCCTCCCTATCTCGGTAACTCCCTCCAACATTTCCAACAGTCTCTGTATCTGTAGAACCTTCAATCCCGAAAACCGTTTGTGGAGATACCTGAGAGATTGGGTGAAAAAAATGCCCATCACTTTGTGGGAAACTGTAGAACCCCATATCTGTGTGGAAATATTATTTCCCGATGATAAAAATCAGTTGTGAACATGTCTCTACGGGCAACGAGAAAGATTCCAGAAGGAACGAGTCAATGAGAAACTGAAAGCGGTACCAGAGGTGTGTGATTTCTCTTTGCATGAATCTCCAGTAATGGACAGTGTTGCAAGAAATGTTGAATATTTTGATTGTTAAGCTCATGAAAAAATGCCTTCTGTGTGATAGAGGTGTTTGCTATTTTTTCTGTCTTTCACCCAATAACCTGCTGCTGTCAACAAAGTCTATGATGCTTTGTGTGGCTGTGTCATATTGACAAACCACGAGATTAATGAACCCCAAAATTAATGATTCCAGAACCAGGGGTCACAGTCTAAAGGTATGGGGTAAACCATTTAGGGCTGAGACCAGGAGAAATGCCTTCAACCACAGCGTGGTGAGCCTTTGGAATTGTTTTCCTTTGCAAACTGTTGAGGGCAAAACAATCAATGTTTTCAAGATGGAGTCAGATACAGTTCTGAAAGCTAAAGGGATCTAAGGGTATGAGGAGAAAGCAGGAACAGGGGAGTGAGTTGGATAATCAGCCATGATCATATCAAATGGGATTGACAATGAATTGATGGGATAAATGGAATACCCACGTCCCTATGTTTTATGTTTCAAGATGATCTATCAATTCAGTTTTCATTCTGGGATTGGCCTTGTTTCATAGTACAATCAGCTTGGACATTATCACGTTGTTGATTCATTCTTGTTTTAACTGATAACCACTGACTGTTGTGTCTGGGTGAGGAATCTCATTGCTGTGTGCAATGTTTCATTCCTTGTCACATATGAACTCCCACATTTGGCCATTCTGGGATGTGAGGTGGTTCCTCACTTGCTCAAGTACAAAAGGTGGAAAAATAAAAGGAGGCGTCCATTCAGCCCTCTGAGCCCATTCTGTCACACCATAGCTGTTCTGTCCCTCTCCTTGTTTGACCATCATGGATCCACATGCCTTGGCAAAATCACCCAACCAAAATATCACCATCTGAGCGTCAACATGGGCGAGAACTGAACTGAATTCTGGGAGAAAAGCAAGGCTGGTTCTCCAAAGGGAGATTTCAGGGAAAGGTCAAATTTATTTCTGATGGAGGCACTCATTGTGTCTGTTGTATTGGGGACCTGTTCTGGAGTGGGAGAATTCTGCTTTCACACTTCCTGAATAAAATGAAACATTTGTGTCTCAAATGGTGACTTTGTCCAGCAGAATCAAAACAAGGTCATTTCTCTTGGTTTTGTGTCTACAACTAAGTCTCTCAATGCATGTCAAAGGGAACAGTGCAGCAAATTCACACAACTCTGGGCTTTAGTCACTACACCCACAGTGACACATCCAGTGACTGACATAGAGGCAAATTTCAAATAAGTTGCCCATTTCCTAAACCAAGCATCGCCAATGTAGCAAGTATCAGTTTAAAAAACAAATACACTTATTTGTTCATGTACGTGCTTGTAGGTGGGAAAGGGGAGAGATTAGAATTTGTTCCATCTCTATTTTCAAACGGCCAGTGTAGAGGGAATGTACAATGTCACAGGAATTTGCTTAATGAGTCTGCTCAGTAACACTGGAAGTAACATGGACTGTGTCACAAGGGGTTTATCATACTGTGGATATAAGGAGCTATTGACAATTCAGTTTCTGAACTTTTCCTGCAGATTCTAAGTTACAGAATAGAGTCACCCATCATTCAAAGTCCAATAATTTTAGCAATTCGTTTTTTTGTCTTAAACTGCCGTCAGGTGTGGAGATCATCTTAAATTGTGAAACGGTTTTAGTCTGTCTAAATCTAATTGTAAGGCATTGGGAATTTGACTTTGAAATCTATAGCCGAGTGGTATTACATTGAAGATATTAATCAAGCAACTACAAAGGCAGAACATTATATCTCTGCAGTATTTCATACACTGTACTCAGGGAGATAATTGTATTAAGGATAAGAATCTTCAGTGTGGTGAATGAATTAAAGAACTTGTACATTGGCCTCAGAACTGAGAGAGATGTTGAGACATCCTTTAGGTGTTTAAAGCTGGGACAATGCAAGTGAAGGGTGAATAACATTTCACTGCAAGATCATTTTCGCTGCAGGATCATTCTTTTGTGAGAGGGAAAGGATTCTTGAAAGGACCAGACGTGAAATAAGATTTTATCCCACGCAGCAATCCAGAATAAATTGCATTTCTTCCTGAGTAGATGCTGGGTTTGATATAAAGGGGAACAATTTCTAACGGACTTTTGAATAAGTACAGGAAAAGGTCAAAATCAAAGAACTGTAAGGAAAGATCAGAATAGTGAGACAATGAGACCAGTTAAATATTTCTTTCCTGAATCAGCGTTATGATTGGATTGGGATTCTTCTGTGCTCTATCACTCTGTCGATCTCTGATGGGCATGTCATTATATAAAACTCATTCATGGAAGGAGCCTTGCATAAGTTACAGCTTTGGATGAGAGAATAAGAGAGAACCACTCACCCTTGAAAGGAGAGGTTACTTTTTAGATCATGGAACAGTAAAGCACGTGAACAGGCCCTTCGGCCAATCATGTCTGTGCCAAAAATATTAGTGCACATTCTGAATATATTTTGCAAGCATGTTGCAATGATGAGGGATATATTTATGGGTGAGAAATATGATTACAGTTCAAGTAATTGTAAATGTATAGCGCATGGGAAATCCTTATTCAGCAACACCTATAAAGGACTGTAATCATAATTCTCACCCATAAATATACCCCTTATCATTGAAACATGCTCGCAAAATATATTCAGAATGTGCAATAATATTTTATTCATTAGTGTTATGTTAGTGTCACTGACTGGGACAGCATTTATTGTGCAGAGTCCAGTTATAAGTCAGCTATGGGTCTGGAGTCATGTGCAGGCCTGACGGGGTAAGGATGGCAGTTTCCTTTCCAAAATAAACCGGGTGGTGATTTTCCTTTAGGCAATCATTACAGAGTCATTATTAAACCCTTAAACGCTGACTGCTTTTGACTGAAGAATCCACAGTTGGATTTGAACCGACATCCTCAGAAGATTAGTACAGTGTCTGGCTTAATAGCTTTGCACGATATCAGAAGGCCATCAGCTCGCCTACAATTAAGGGTTTGATGGTGTGGTCTCGGTAGTGTTGGCATCTTCGCCTTTCTGCTCTGATTTTCCCCATTTTTGACTTGGAACCGTGAGTTGAAATTGAGAATTGTAATGTCACCTTTGAGCAACAGTGTATTCCCTTTTAAATAAAGAGAATATTAGACTGCAGCTTGCTTTAGGAACTGGCCTGGAGAGATAATGCCCATTAATCACTGCTTTAAGGACATTGTAGATGATTCAGCACCGAGATAGTGTTACGCTTGCGGAAGATGGCTGAATGTTGATCAAGGGAGGACCAGTGATGGCCAATTACCCACAGACCATGTTGAAAAGGAAAAGGAAAGTAAACATTGAATTGTGTGAGACTACAATGGCTGTAAGATGTGTATATTCTCCTGTATCCTTTTGTGAGAGAGATTGAGACAGAGGTGACAAATGGTCTGTTCCAAGCTAATAAAATGAACAGCTTGTGAGGCCTTGGCTTTTTTAAAAATTTGGAACAATAGAAGCAGCATGAAAGGACGGGCTCAAGCTCCAACAGAAACAGGATTTTACTTTAACTTTCAGTCATTACTGGGTCGAGAAGTTGGATTTGGAAGCTGTTATTTCTCGTTTTCTTACACCTGAAGGTTTGCCTACTCTTCCTGCTGCTAGAATTGCATGTGAGACAATCTATTTTACTGAATTTTCCTTTGCCATGGGTGTGTTTTTGATGTGTCACTATATTGGCACAGTTACTGTTTAAAATAAGCTGTTATTATGTTAAGGTTTCCAGTGGAGTTAACTTTTACCAATTCTCCTTTGTTTTGCTGTTTTTATTTTAACCGTAGCATAAGAATAGAGTGTATTTTGCTTCAAGCCTGGTCATTTGAACAATTAAATTGCAGCTGGAACACAAAACCTTATTCTTACTTCAAAAATTGGAAAAGTTAGAGCAGATGTAGGTTTGCTCACGGAGCCGGAAGGTTCGTTTTCAGACATTTCATCATCATACTAGGTAACATCATCAGTGAGATGAAGCACTGGTGGCATGGTCCGCTTTCTATTTATGTGTTGAGGTTTCCTTGGGTAAGTGACATAATCTCCCGTGGTGACGTCATTTCCCGTGGTGATGTCATTTCCTGATTTTTTTCTCAGGGGTGGTAAATGGGATCCAAGTCAATGTGTTTGTTGGTAGAGTCTACTCTATAACTCTATAGAGCTCAGCAAGCAAACCTACATCCAGAACCTCAACCTGAGCTACAAATTTTGTCAAAACTCACTAAAAGCTACAGTCTATGCTACCTTCTTTTGAGAGAGGCTGGTGTAGTTCGTAACAATTGACTCTGATAGGGTTGCAAGAATGAGACAGAGCTTACTTTTCGTTTGAAAGCTTTTGGATGGTGCTGCTTTTGTTTTGCTCTAGAATTATTTATAGAATTGTTATAGTTATAGAATTGTTGAAAATTTTGAGAAAATAATGTAAGAAATGAGTAACAATCTCCAGAAGCTTGAAAAAGCTTCTTGTAAGGGCCAGTGACTTTAGAATTCTCACACAATACACAGTCCAAGTGCTTGAGATGAAACCCATCATCCAAAGATGTTCAGGTATTCATTGTTAAACTGGTTATCAGACTGGGAAATTACAGATCGCTTCTTTATAAATTAATTCCTTCATGGTCAGCACTGCTGCCTCATAGCACCAGGGACCCAGGTTCAATTCCCAACTCGGGCAACTGTCTGTGTGGAGATTGCAGATTCTCCCCGTGTCTGCGTGAGTTTCCTTTGGGTGCTCCTGTTTCCTCCCACAGTCCAAAGATGTGCAGGTCAGGTGAATTGGCCATGCTAAATTGCCTAACATTAGTCAGGGGTAAATGTAGTGGAATAGATCTGGGTGGGTTGCTCTTTGGAGGGTCAGTGTGGACTTGTTGGGCCAAAGGGCCTGTTTTCATACTGTAGGAAATCTAATCGAAAAAAAATTGTCAGTCCTTCAATATGTGAGTGGACGTATATGATAAAGAATGATTGGATTTAAGTTGTAGATATTGTTTATCGTGCCTTGCTGATTATCTGTGTTCCACTATGAATAATACATTGTTTTTTGTTATAAACTTAAAGCTTGAGATGTAATGTTATAACCTCTGGTGAAGAACAGTTGAGCAAATATGTTGGACATTGAATGTTTTCATTTTGTTGTGTTGTGAATCCAGTGAGAGGGAGGCAGTTTTGCTTTGGCTGGTTCTTCCTCTGCGAGAACAATAGAATCGATCAGACATTTTAAGATGAATTGGACTATTATGTTGAAAGGGAGATTGTACAGGTACACTAACATGGACAGAGAATGGCACAACACCCTTGGAAAGGAACACATTAGTGGACTTCATGGAGTTTGAAGACAATCAACAGTTGTTACATGCTAACCAATTTATTCCAGATTTTAACAATTTTAAATTTCGCCCTTTGTGATGGCAGGATTTGAATGAATACCACTAGATGTGTTAACCATGTGCTTTAGCTTGCTAAATCAGTGACAGCAACACTGTGGCACCATCTTTGTCAGTTGTGTGGATAATGACCGTGTCAATCATAGCTCATGATGCATTATATCCACAAACTTCTCAATTCATCTTCCAGTCATTTGGGTGACAATTATGATTCTCTGCTGGGGCAAGTGTGGCATCACCAACGGTGTTTCCCTCTATTAAATCTCCATGGCAACAGGATATTTACTGGTCATTTTGTTTGGTGTCATAATCAATGCACTTGATCACAGATATTTCCCACTCTCATTCCTGTTCGACACAGCACTGTAAATGCTGTGTTGGGCTGTGCTGCTATTGACTGTTCTGTCTGGTTGACCATCGCTTTCACCTTTGACCACTTTGTGGCCATTTGTTGTCGCAATCTGAAAGCCAGACATTACTCTGAGAAAACAGCAGCAGCCGTGGTAAGCACTGTTTGTCTGGTGAGCATTCTGAGGAACATCCCATTTTACTTTAAGTATCAACCATATGGTCCATGGGGTGGTGTACTCTCGGGCTGTGCCACCAGACCAGAGTTCTACATCTTGCCAGGATGGGTGTCATTTTTCTGGCTCCTCCAGCTGCTGAACCCATTGATCCCCTACCTCCTGATCCTGCTGTTCAATGCTCTGACCGTCAGGCACATCATCTTGGCAAACCGAGCACGCAGGGGTCTCCGAGCTCCCAGTAACAGGGACCAGAGAGGAGATGCAGAGATGGTCAACAGGTGGAAATCCATCATCCTGCTGTTTGTTGTCTCGGGCAGTTTTATATTGTTGTGGATGCCCAAGGTCAGTGTTTTCTTACTGATGAAGATTACCAACAACCATCTTTACCCCAGTTATGACCATCCTGTTATGATCGCTGACATATCTGGGACTATGCTCTTCTACCTGAGCTCCTGTACAAACACTGCCCTTTATGCCCTGACCCAGAGTAAATTCAGAGAGGAGCTGAAGAGGGCTCTGAAATCCCAAAGGCAGGGATGGATGGATGGATGGATGGATGGATGGATGGACGGACGGACGGACGGACGGACGGACGGACGGACGGTCGGACGGACGGACGGACGGACGGACGGACGGACGGACGGACGGACGGACGGACGGATGGATGGACGGATGGACGGACGGATGGACGGACGGATGGGTGGACGGATGGGTGGACGGATTGGTGGACGGATGGATGGATGGATGGATGGATGGATGGATGCTGTGCGCACCCCCTTCGCAGTGTAAGGTGAATGCCTCACTCTGTCTAAGCACCCTATGATCTGTTTGTCCTTGCTTATTACGATTTCCCTCCATCGTTCGAAAACACAGCTTTTCACTGTATGCAAGGACACGTGCCTATAATTAATCATATGAAATTAAATCAAAGATTGACAGATGGAATTGATCTCTATTTTAGTTCAGGGGAGTAGTAGACAGCCCCTGAAATCTGCCCAGGCAGTCAGAGAGATTATGGCAGAATATGATCCATGCCCTAAATGACCCAGACAATCTAACTCCCTCCATAACCAGAGAATCATTGCTAATCTCATTGTGTGAATGTTCAACTGAATTACATCTCAAGTCGTTTCTTGTGCCTAAAGAAATCCCAAGCATGCAAAGAAAACATTGTCTCCTTTTATTCACCATTTATGGTTTATTGGACATGATGACAAATAGGAACACCAGAAGAGGAGAAAAGGTCGTGGGGTATAGCATTTAGTTTACGAAGTGTGTAATGTTAAAAGGCATGCAAATATTTGGTAAAGGTTTCTGGAGCAAATACAGCTTCATAAGAGGCTTGATAGGGTCAATGCGGAGAGGGTGTTTCCCCTCATGGGAGAGTCGAGGAGCAGAGGACACAGTCTCAGAATAAAGGGGCACCAATTTCAGACTGAGATGGGGAGGAATTTCTTCTCTCAGAGAGTTGTGAGTTTTAGAACTCCATGCTAAAGAGAGCTGTGAGGGCAGAGCACTTGTCTACATTTAAGGCTGAGATTGATTGATTCTTGATCAATCGGGGAATCACTGGTTCTGGGGACAACAGGGATGTGAGGGATGCCAGATCAGCCATGATCCTGTTGACAGGAAGACCAGCATCGAGGGGTTGAATGGCATCCTCCTGTTCCTATTGTTTCAGCTCTTTTGAGAACGTTTTGGTATCACACTATCATGAATCACATGAAGATTCTGCCAACAACATTGGAAAATAAAGATACAACACATGTAAAATGCAATTTATTCAGATTCATCAATTGTGTACATGCCTCTGAACATTCCTTAAAACATGCACAGTCAAGTTTCAATGTGTCTCAAATGGAAGCAGAGGTGATTGTGACTTTGTAACAAAAGGCCATTTCTCCATGACTGAGACACATTTTGCCCATATTTCTATTCCATTATCATCTGGTTTGCACTGTGGATGTGACATTGTAGAGCTTTCCAAACGGTTGATCTCACAAGGGTCATTGCAGAGCAGGGGTCGGGGCAAAACGGGCAGGGTTAATGTTAGGGTTAGGGTTAGTGGTTGGGTTTGGGTTTCGGTTCTGGTTAGGGTTAGGGTTAGGTTTAGGGTTAGGGGTAAGTTTAGGGTGAGGGTTAAGGTTAGGGCTAGTGGTTGGGTTTGGGTTTAGGTTTGGGTTAGGGTTAGGATTAGGGTTAGCTTTCGGGTTAGGGGTCGGGTTAGGGTTCGTGGTTGGGTTTGGGTTAGGGTTAAGGTTAGGGTTGGGTTTGGTTTTGGGTTGGGGTTAGGGTTAGGTTTAGGTTTAGGTTTAGGTTTAGGGTTAGTTGACCAGCACTAGTCCTCCCTTAAATAATCATTTCAACATCCAAGGAGCTGCCAGTCCCCGAACATAACAACATCTTAAGGCAGCAAGGTGGCTCAGTGGTTAGCTGTGCTGCCTCACAGCACCTGGTTTCGATTCACGCCTAGAAATCACGCCTGTCTGTGTGGCGTTTGTACATTCTCCCTGTGTCTGCTTGGGTTTGCTCCGGTTTCCTCCCACAATCCAAAGATGTGCAGGTTAGATGAATTGGCCTTGCTAAATTGCCCACAGTGTTAGGTGCGTTAGTCAGGGGTAAATATAGGGTAGGGGTCTTGGTGGGTTTCTCTTCAGAGGTGCGGTGTGGACTTGTTGGGCTGAAGGGCCTGTTTCCACACTGTAGAGAATCTAATTTGATCTTGCTGCCGATTTGTCTACAGTGTCCTGCGAGCAGTATTAATCTGTTTTATCTTTCTCGGCCATTTTCTAACATTAAGGAGCAGTATTTTGTACTAATTTTTTTAAAAAAGGAAACTCATTGCTGCACAAGTTCAAATTTTCAATTCTCAGCTTCAACTCAAATTTCTGAAACAAAAATACGAAAAGTCAATGCACAATTGGGGTGGCATGGTGGCTCAGTGGTTATCATTGCCTCACAGCACCAGGGATCTGAGTTTGATTTCCACCTCGGGTGACTGTCTGTGTGGAGTTTGCACGTTCTCCCTGTGTCTGCGTGGGTTTCCTCTGATTTCCTCCCGCAATCCAAAGATGTGCAGGTTGTGGTGGATTGGCCATGCTAATTTGCCCATCATGTTCGGTGCATTAGTCAGGAGTCAACATAGGTCTGGGTGGGTTACTTTTCAGAGGGTTGGTGTGGACTTGTTGGACCAAAAGGCCTGTTTCTTTACTGTAGGGAATCTAATTTAATCTAATAGTGAGGTACAACCTGACTGACAGTACATTATCAAGGACCTCATTGCAGCCGAGTGATAGTGTCCTGGTAATAAAATGAAAAATTCCAATTTGTTATTCAAAATGTATCTGTAGCAGAATATAAAAATTCAACAAGGCAACATAATTAATATCTCACATTTAAGCCCAATCATCATAGATCATATTCCCCCATCACACACCATTCACAGACATCAATTGTACAAATCTATTGCTCCTAATTCATGCAGAGTGGGTCAGACTTATCAGAAATGCCAACAGCACCACACATAGAGGGATGTAAGGCTATGTGGTGCCATGTCTTTGATATTTGAATCAGGTTTTGTATTAGCTATTTCAGAGTTTAGCAGCGGACTGATGGGTTTGTGTGTGTGTAAGGGAGGGTTGAATATTTTTATATTCACCAGCGCTCAGAAACTCTAATAGGGAACATTCATGAGCAACAGAGTTTGGAAATGCTTCCAGAATTGGACAATGTTGCATTCAGTAATGAGAGAAATATTCCCACCCTAAACTCAATACATGAGAGCTACATTCAAGGAAGATTAAATGCTTTGAGACCAGGAAATGTCCACGGAGGGATATGTATCACTGGGAATCTGCAGATCCACCTGTGTTTGTTACTGAAATGCAGGGAGTGATTCACGGATGAGAGTGAAGGGGTATTTCAGAGCCCTCTTCAGCTCCTCTCTGAATTTACTCTGGGTCAGGGCATAAAGGGCAGTGTTTGCACAGGAGCTCAGGTAGAAGAGCATTGTCCCAGATATGTCAGCGATCGTAACAGGATGGTCATAACTGGGGTAAAAATGGTTGTTGGTAATCTTCATCAGTAAGAAAACACTGACCTTGGGCATCCACAACAATATAAAACTGCCCGAGACAACAAACAGCAGGATGATGGATTTCCTCCTGTTGACCATCTCTGCATCTCCTCTCTGGTCCCTGTTACTGGGAGCTCGGAGACCCCTGCGTGCCCGATTTGCCAAGACAATGTGCCTGACAGTCAGAGCATTGAACAGCAGGATGAGGAGGTAGGGGATCAATGGGTTCAGCAACTGGTGGAACCAGAAAAATGCCACCCATCCTGGCAAGGTGAAGAACTCTGGTCTGGTATTGCATCCCCAGGGCACACCATCCAATGTGTCATGTGGTTGGTACTTAAAGTAAAACGGGATGTTCCTGAAAATGTTCACCAGGCAAACAGTGCTTACCACGGCTGCTGCTGTTCTGGCAGAGCAATATCTGGCTTTCAGATTGTGGCAACAAATGACCACAAAGCGGTCAAAGGTGAAAGTGATGGTCAACCAGACAGAGCAGTCGATAGCAGCATAGGCCAACACAGCATTAACACTGCACACGGCTGGCTGGAACAGGAATGAGAGTGAGAAATATGTGGAAGCAAGTGCGTTGAGTATAATACCAAACAAAATGACCAGTAGATCGGCTGTTGCCATGGAGATTAAGTAGAGGGAAGCACCTTTGGTGATGCCGCACTTTCCCCGGAGGAGAATCATGATTGTCACCAAATCAGCTGCAAGATAAATTAAGAAGATTGTAGATATTGTGGATCATGATCAATGATTGACAGAGTGAACATTCATGTCCGTGACAATTTTGGTGGCATAGTAGTAACCTCACCAGAGTAGCAACACAACATACATGGCTAATGATGTTTTTTTAAATGTTTGATTCAAATCCCATCATTAAAAACAGTGAATTCTGAAATTGCTACTGTTTGGAAGGAAGATTCTAATGGCTGGCATGTAACAACTGCTGACTGTCTTAAAAACCCTTGAGGTTCACCAACATGTGGCTTTCCAAGGGCATTGTGCCATTCTCTGCCCTCTCTCAGGGGCCCTGTCCTTTATTCCTTTCAATATAACAGTGTTATTCAGTGTAAAATACACCATTAACCCCATTGTTGTGACAAACGGACACCCTGCCAGATCAATGCTGCCCCTCTATCATTGGATTTGTAACCCAGTAAAATTAAATCTTTGAATGTTCTTCAATTTTGCTCAGGTGTTCTTAACCAGACCTTACTAGCCATATAGGTAGGACATCAAGCTTATACTTCAAGAAGAAAAAAATATTTTGCATAATGTAACTTTCACAGATCTCTCAGGCATTATAATTAATGTCTATAAAATAATCCCAACCTTTGGTAGACTGTACTGTCACTAACATCATTGCAGGTTCAATAATGTCCTTATGATAATACAGTAAAAAAATGCACAATTATTATTCATATTGTCACTCTAATAGAACACATTTATTCAACAAGGCAATATAATCCCTAGCTACAATTTAAGCTCCACCATCCCTGATCATACACACCCATTGATGCACGCAAACAGAGATGGGATAAATGTTCTCGAGACTCAGGTTCAAATCCAGCCCTGGATTTTCAATTTAAAAAGAGTCAGCATTTAAGAATTTAATGATAACTATGAAATAATTGTCAACAGTAAAAATAAATCTTGGTTATGCATGTATTGTTTTGAAAGAAAACAAACGTCCTTACCTTCTCTGGCCCACATGTGACTCCAGACCTGCAGCTATGGAACTGGCTATGAACTGGTAACTGCACAATAAATACTGGCCCAGTCAGTGCTGCTAACATCGAATTCATAAATTGGAAACTAGCTCATCATTTAGGCCAGTCAATAGCAGGAGTTACTGGATAAGATCTGCTTCCATTTTTCAGTTATCTATCACTTAAACTGCACCAATATTTCTCATCCATAATCACATCTCTCATCTACACAATATGTTTCCGTAGTATTCAGAATATTCAACTATTGTTTGGCACAGACATGATGGGCTGAAGGGCCTGTTTCTGTGCTATACTGCTCCATGTTTGAAAACTTACCCCTGAGTGAGTGATTCTCTCTTATTCTCTCATCCAAAGCTGTATCTTACACAAGGCTCCTTCAATGATTGTGTTTTATATGATGGCATACCCATCAGAGATTGACAGAATTATAGAGCACAGAAGGATCCCAATCCACTCATACTGCTGACTCAGGAAAGAAATATTCAATCGGACTCACAGTCTCACTATGCCAATCCTTCCTGACAATTTTTGTTTTTGATTTTGACCTTTTCCTGTACCTATTCAAAACTTCCTTAGGAATTGTTCCCCTTAAGAGCACCTCAGCAGCATTGATGCAGAAAGGGAATTCAAATTATCCCGGCTTGCTGTGTGGAATCTAATTCCACCTCTGGCTCTTTTAAGAACCCGTTCCTCTGGCAAAAGAGTGATCCTGTCATGGAAACACCTCTCGCCTTTTATTGAGCACCATCATAACTTAAATCATCTCCAATACATTCCCACCATCTCTCACAGCTCTCACGTCAATGCACAACTTCTTTCACCTACTCACCCCACTGAAGATTCTCACCCTTCACACAATTATCTCTCTGAGTATAATGTATGAAACATTGCAGAGATATAATGTCCTTGCTCCCCACTTTTGGGATTCATACCACTAGGCTTTTGATTTTGCCTGAAACGTCGATTTTCCCGCTCCTCAGATGCTGCCTGACCTGCTGTGCTTTTCCAGTACCACTCTAATCTTGAATCTCTTGATTTCAAAGTCAACTTTCTAATGACTAACCATTAAAAATAGACAGAGTACCATAAATTAAGAAGGTAAGATGATCTCCTCACCTGGAAGACAGACGATTGCAAGGCCTTTTAAGAAAACAAACAGAATCTCTAAAATTATTGGTTGTTGCATGATGTGTGCCTCTATTCGTTGAGTCTACAGGTCAAGTTCAGAAACTGAATTGTAAATGGTTCTTTATGTACACAGTATGATAAACCCCCTGTGACATAGTCCATGTTATTCCAGTGTACTGAGCAGGCTCATTAAGCAAATTCCTGTGACATTGCACATTCCCTCTACGCTGGCCGTTTGAAAATAGAAATGGAACAAATTATAATCTCTCCCCTTTCATGAACAAATAAGTGCATTTGTTTTTCACTGCTGCTTTGGAAATGCTTGGTTTAGGAAATGGGTTATTCGAATTTCGCTTCTTATGTCAGTCACTGGACGGGTTACTGTGGGTGTAGTGACTGAAGCCCAGAGTTGTGTGAATTTGGTAGAATTTCCCCTTGACATTGTGGGCAGCGATTAAATTCTAGGCACTAAACCCAGAGAAATATTGTATCAGATCCCACTGTAGAAAGTTACCATTTCAGATACAACAATCTCATTTACTCAAGAAATGTGAGAGTAAGATCCGCTCACTCCAGAACAGGTCTCCAGTGCAACTGACACAATTAATGGCTCCATCTAAAATAAAGTTGACTTTTCCTCGAAATCTCCCTTTAGAAAACCAGCCTTCCTTTTCTCCCAGAGTTCCGTTCAGTTCTCGCCCATGTTGAAGCTCAGATGGTGATGTTTTGGTTGAGTGAGTGTGGCAAGGCATGTAAAGCCATGATTTGTCGAACAAGGCGAGGGACGGAATGGCTATGGTGTGACAGAATGGGCTCAGAGGGCTGAATGGACTTCTCCTTTGATGTCTTTCACCTTTTATACCTGAGCAAGTGAGGAACCGCCTCACATCACAGATTGGCCAACTGTGGTAAAATGTAAGTGGCAAGGAATGAAACATTGCACACAGCAATGAGATTCCTCACCCTACACACAACAGTCAGTGGGTATCAGTTAAAACAAGAATGAATCAACAACGTGATAATGTCCAAGCTGATTGTACTATGGAACAAGGCCAATCCCAGAATGAAAACTGAATTGATAGATCATCTTGAAACATAAAACATAGGGGCATGGGTAGTCCATTCATCCCTTCAATTCATTGTCAATCCCATTTGATATGATCATGGCTGATCATCCAACTTGCTCCCCTGTTCCTGCTTTCTCCTCATACCCTTAGATCCATTTAGCGCTAAGAACTATACCTGACTCCATCTTGAAAACATTCAATCTTTTGCCCTCCACAGTTTGCTTTAATAAAGAATTCCAGAAGCTTACCACACTGTGGTCGAAGACACTTCTCCTGGTCTCAGCCCTAAATAGTTTACCCCGTGCCTTTAGACTGTGACCTCAGTTTTGGAATAATTAATTTTTGGCGTTCATTAATCTCGCGGTTTATCACTGCGACGCAGCAACACACGGCATCATAGGCTTTATCGACAATAGAAGTTTATTGGAAAACAGAGAAAAAAAACACATATTTAGCACAGAAGGCAGGTTTTCATGAGCTTAAAATTAGATATATTCAACAATATTTGCAAAACTGTCCATGACTGGAGACTCATGCAAAGAGAAATCACACACCACTGATACCTCTTTCAGTTTCTCATTGACTAGTTCCTGCTGGAGTCTTTCCCATGTCTATGGAGACGGCTTCACGATTGTTTTTGGGACCAGGTGGAATGATATTTTCACACAGCTATTCGGTTCTGAAGTTTCTCACGTCTAATGACTGGCGTTTTTTTCATCCAGTTTCTCAGGAATCTCCACAAACAGTTTCAGGAACTGAAGGTGAAACAGCTGGGGAAAGTGTTTGAAAATTTGGAAGGTGTTACCGAGAAAGGTAGGGGTACACATGCTGTAGGAGGTTACAGAGATAGGGAGGGGGTATAAGGGCTAGAGGAGGTTGCAGAGATAGGGAGAGGATGTAAGGGCTGGATGAAGTTATAGAGATAGGGAGAGGGTATAGAAGCTGGAGGAGTTTACAGTGATAGAATGCGATGTTGGGGTTGATAAAGGTTTTAGAGAGAGTTGGGAGTGTTGGGAAAGGAGGAATTGACAGAGTTAGGGAGGGGTGTAGGGGCTGTATGAGATGACAGACTTAGAGAGGGTTGTGGGGACTGGAAGAAGTAACAGAGGTGGGGGATGTTGGGGTTGGAGGAGGTTACAGAGACAGGGAGAGGTGTAGGAGCTGGAGGGGTTACAGAGATAGGGAGGATATGTAGGGGCTGGAGATAGGGAGGGTTTTAGGGGCGCATGGAGATTTCAGAGACAGGGAGAAGTTCACGTATGCTTACTCTGCTATCCAACTCAGTCCCCTGTTCCAGGTTTCTCCCTAAACCCTGTGAGCCATTAGCCCTGACAGGAACATTGAATATTGGAGCTTGAGGAGAGTGATGTGGATCACCTTGTGTCAGTTTGCAATCCCATGGTGCATTTCATTGTCCATTGAGGCTGGGAAAAGTCACATGATATTGAAAGACTGTTAAATTTGGAGACAGACAATTGGATTACATCATCTTCCCTCCCTCTGTATTCACAATGCAGTAAAATTAAATCATTCAAAGACACAATGCTTCCTAACCAGCCTTTTAAATAGCCTTTTCAGACTCTGCGAATAACTAATTCCAGACACTGGTTTGTATGGCAAACAAAGGTTTAGCAATTTATTAACAAAAGGGCAATGTTAACAGAGTAAATATAAACAGCAAAGTAATCCAATTGGTCTACATTTTAAACCCCAATAGCTTTGTTTTCAGTCTCATTCACACAGTAGACAGACAAATTAACACAGTTCAGGGATACATTAAAGAATGTGAGAAAACTGGCCAGATTATTTCAGTGGTTCACTGGATGGTTCATGGGCATGGATGATGGTTTCTTGCTTGACTTTTTGAAGATGTGGATCAGACTCTCCTTTACAGTTCACTCAGATAAAGACAGTCATATTTATAACTTTGTTTTCTGTTCTCTGAGTTCAAAAGAGCTGATTAAGGAAGTTAGGCAGGAAGATTTCAAATCTTTTCCCAACAGCGCCAATAGCCAGATTAACAGAAACACAGTCCAAACCCAACCCAACGTGTGACCACGCCCTGACAGACTGACTGTCTCCTCCATGATATCCCAGTTACCATTCAACACCTGCACTCTGCTTGAGATAAGGTCTTTTCCAGACTTGCTGGAACCAATTCCTGGAGAGTGACCTCATCAATAACCAACTTCTGTTATCTGTTTCACAAAGATGGTAGTTAGGGGCTCTCCCTTCATTGTACAAGATAATGTGAAAGTAGATGAATTGTCTAGAATGTGAAACCAATTAATTAAGTTAACAACTTAAAGGAAGGTGATAAAAGACTATAAAGACAACAGGGATGATTCAGTGCCAATGGAGGGAGGTTTTGCTTTCTGTTGTCTGTGTGTCAGACACTTGGTGAAGCAATACATCTTGGGAAATGTGCTTCATCTCACTTTAGGGGGGAGGCATGTAAAGACACTTTTACTTTTATTATTGTCTGTGGACCAAAAATGGGGCAAAACGTTGCTCTATAAACAAGAAAACTGTAGTAAATTCTGCTCAGTGTTAAAATGATTAGTGGAGCATATTGACAGTTTTATATACATTGTTGTCTTTTGGGGCAGCAAGAGAGTGTCTCAAAAACCTTTTGTGTGTGTGAGAGAGTCTGTGTGTTTCTGTGTGCGTGTGTGTGAGAGAGACTGAGCATGTGCGTGTCTGTGTGTGTGTGTGTGTGTGTGCATCTGTCTGCGTAAGACAGACAGAAAGTGTGTGCGTGCACGAATCTGTGTACGTTTGTGTTGTGTGTGAGGGAGTGGGTATGTTCAGGGCAAGACACCATTTGATTGGTTTTT
Source organism: Chiloscyllium plagiosum (assembly GCF_037043375.1). Lineage (NCBI taxonomy): Eukaryota > Metazoa > Chordata > Chondrichthyes > Orectolobiformes > Hemiscylliidae > Chiloscyllium > Chiloscyllium plagiosum. The sequence continues at coordinate 31,695,709 of NW_028270176.1, read as the reverse complement.
AATCAGCACCAGTTGTTGTGTGTTCAGGAGAGCTCAGCACATTGACAATCTCTTGTTTGTTTCCTGGGCAGGTCAGTGCAGCCAAGTGTGTGGAGAATACAGGGAATTGGATATTTGTGCACAATTGGGCAATGTGGTGCTTTCATCAAATGTTCACGTTCTTGAGAACTTGGTGAATAGTGGGGCTGGATTTCCAGTGCACTTCTGTTAGACCACAACGAGAGTATTGTGTGCAGTTCTGGTATCCACATGATAGAAGGGGTGTGTTTACACTGGAGAGGGTACAGAGGGAGATTTACCAGCGTGTTGTCTGGGCTGGACAGAGTTTCAGTTCTGTGGAGAAATTGGACAGAGTGGGTTTCTTTCCTTGGAGCAGAGGTGACTGAGAGGAGATATGATTAAGATGTGTAACTGTATGAGGGACACAGACATAAGAGACAGGAAGAGGCTTTCCCCATTGATTGGAGGCATGGATAACCAGGGAGATAGATTTGAGATGGGGGCAGGTTGTTCAGATGGGATGTGAGGGAAATGCTCTCACATAGAAGTGGGAAAGTGGAACTAACTACCTGTGAGGGTGGGAGAGGCAGAGACTCTTCTAACATTGAAGAAGTATTTGGATGTGCACTTACAATGGCGAGATGTTCCAGGATATCGAGCAAGTGCTAGAAAATGGCATTAGAATAGTTAGCTGGTTGTTTTGACCAGTGTAGACTCGATGTGCTGTGCTGTAGAGATGATGACTGCCCCATAGAATCAAAAATGTTACTGCCCAATCTCCTAATTTCTTCAGCCCCTTCATTTCTGCCTCTCGCTGCAATTTCTTCCAGCCTCACGATGCTGTAATGTTCTTGGCCACTTCTGGCCTTTGCAGACTTGTTCCTCCAACTCTGCCACCCTACCCACCTACTTTTATGTTTTACTCAGTCACAGGATATGGGTATCACTATCTGGGACAGCATTTATTGTTCATCATCCCTGAGGATGGGCGACAGACTGCATAGAGTGTGCTCCTATCTCTCTCTCTCTCTCTCTCCATCTGTCCTTTCTGTGCAGGGAACTAAACCAAGATAACTGAGTAGCTGACAGCTCTCCCTCACCTCTCCTCTGCTCTCCCTGAAAACCCCCTGTTGATAGGGACAATTGAACCCCACTTTCAGAGACCCAGAAAGGGTGAATTCTGAAGCCCACTGGTGTGGCATGTCATTCAGTCAGATGGTGCTGCTCAATTTTCCTCATTCACCCTTTGTCTGTTTGTACAGGAGAATTGTGCCCGTGCTAACAATGCATGATGCAATTCATTCCCAGCATGGTTCGTGATTGGGGGTAGGGTTTCCGAATCCCCACTCTGCCTGATTGATGTATTTTATGATGTTAGCCCTTCAGTACACTTGGCTCAAATGTTAAGATTCCATGCTCCACCCACACTCCTGTTCCTGTTTCCCCCTTTCCACACACATAATCCCATCCTTTACCTCCTCCTGTCATTCAGCTGAATCCACACTGTACATCCTCCAAAGGCTAGTACCGTCTTCCTGAGGAGCGGTCCATCACACAGTGATGAACTTACACAGATCAAGTGTAACCATGGGTTTATCAGACTGAAGCCTAACTGGGTTCCCTTTCCATTCCAAATACCCATTGAGAAAGGCTGGCACTGCTCTGACCATCTTGAATGTTTCTCTGCTTCCTTACCCTGATTGTCACACACAGTCAGATGTATCTGCTTTCTTGGTGCAACATTGAAGCTCTCGTTCTGTCGGAACTACCAGAACCGAACTTTCTGTAACACAAGGCATTTATACCATTAGTGGGTGGCACGGTGGCACAGTGGTTAGCACTGCTGCCTCACAGCGCCAGAGACCCGGGTTCAATTCCCGCCTCAGGCGACTGACTGTGTGGAGTTTGCACGTTCTCCCCGTGTCTGCGTGGGTTTCCTCCGGGTGCTCCGGTTTCCTCCCACAGTCCAAAGATGTGCAGGGCCAGGTGAATTGGTCATACTAAATTGCCCGTAGTGTTAGGTAAGGGGTAAATATAGGGGTATGGGTGGGTTTCGCTTCGGCGGGTCGGTGTGGACTTGTTGGGCCGAAGGGCCTGTTTCCACACTGTAATATAATGTAATGTAATCTAATCTAATCATTAGACCGCACGATGAGTCAAAAATTCAGGTGCTACATCAGTAGAAAACTGAATTTTTGTGACTAACTTTAAATATCCTGCTCGTTTACCTCATCACTTCCTTCATAACTGTTCCGTGTTCATTACATTAACATTCCCAGTCGGTACCTGAACACCGAACCATACAGTATCAATGGTGGTTTTCCACTTGAATTTGCATTCTTGCCCTATATCCTGATAAGTGCAAGGCAATAACTGCAACAAAGTACTTTCTTTATTAATGATAATTTGATGAGCCGATCCATCATTTGCCATTATGCAGAACACTGAATCCATGCTTCAAAGAGTAAAACACAAAATCACTAGCAGATCTATCCAGTGTGTATATTAACTCGACTGGAACAATCTTAGCAACTCAGTGATATGAACAAGTACACAACTGTTGATGAATGTGCCATGATATTGGGTTCCTTTGGAATTGGAATCATTGCATCTGGGTGTTGCGTTGATCTCGCACAGAGTGAGTTCAGGTGTGTGAAAGCTGCATGAGCTGAGCTCAGTTGAGTTCCAATGGACTCAGTTGGATGGAGATGGGTTGAGTTGGACTCCAATTGATGGAGCAGCAATGGGCTCGGTTGAAATCCATGTGATTGCTTTATTGTTTTATTCTGTGGAAGATTGCTACATTTTGACATTGATTAGAAAGGTATTTCATGTTCATTTTAAAATCTGAGAAATAAAATGTTTCTCTTTATTTTAAGATCATTTCAATTGCAAGTACTATTTCTGAGCTCCTTAATCCACAATGCACCGTTGAAAACATCCTCTTGAGAGGTTAAAGGGCAGCAGTCTGTTGCTGTCCCTTAATTCCAGGGTGTGAGCCCTCCATGGACAATAATATATTGAGTAACTGATGTGAAACAAAACTGAAAGAAAGTAGGAGATGAACAAAAAATAATAATAATGAATGCTGTCAGAAAAGGGTTTGGAAAACAACCAGAAGTATTTTTTTTTAAGGAACATTCCTTAGGGATGGCTGTTTACAATCCTTTTACATCTCCACATGGAATAAACCAGTGTTGTGGAACTGTACTATGTAATGGGGATGGGGTTGAGGAGAGTGCTGAATAGATTTGAACTAACATGAGACATCCCACACGGTATTTACGATCATGTATAAGTGAGTGTTGATTCTTATCTCAGGAGCTCAGTCCAGACTCCAAGCCCTGTGTGAGAGTTAATGAATGAGATCACCCAACATTAACAATGCAAGGACCAATAATTCTGCAGGTCTTATTCGCTTTCTTCCATTTCTTTGCAATTGTCTGTGTTCCAGGTGAGGAGATCTTCCCCGTTACTGAATGTGGTGTTTATAGTTCTGTCTGTGTTTTATGGTGAGATATTTGATGGATTACTTTGGAAGTGGGATGTGGATGGACTGATTGAAGGAGTGACCTTGGGGAAGCTGCAGTGCCATTTTACTGGAATGTTACCAGGAGGAATCTTCAGTTGTATGAAGAGAGGAAAGAGGTTGCCCAGTGTCCTTGGAAGTGAAAATGATGGGGGATGCAGGGATGGCGGGATAGAGAGTATGGGCAGAATAAACCCCAAAACCTGAAGAAATTACCCCAGGAGCCTGCTTCACCAATAAATCGGATCTTAGATGATCCTAGATTCCTCACATCCTGCTCTTCCCCTATTACCCTTGATTCCACGACTGATCAAGAATCTCGTAAGGCAGCCTAAAATATACAAAAGATTTTTTATATCCCACAGCTATCAATGGCAAAGATTTTGAAAGACTCACAACCCACTGAGGGAAGACATCCCTCCTCATTTTAGTGTTAAATTTCAGCTCCTATATTCTGAGACTGTGTGCTCTTGTCCTAGAGTCTCCCATGAGGGGAAACATAATCTTAGCATTGACCCTGTCCAGCCCCTTAAGAATCCTCATTTTTTTCAATGATGTCACCTCCCAGTCGTCTTAACTTCAGTGACTACAGTCTTAACCTGTGTAATCTTTGCCCACAAGACAAATCCTCCAGTGATCTTGCTACAGTACCTTTCTGAACTGCCTGTAATGAAATGATAAATAATGAGACCAAATCTTCTCACATTTCTCCAGATGTTGTCTCCCCAGAACCTTGTTCAGTTGCAGTAAGAATTCCCTACTCTTATACTCCAACCCCCTGGAAGTCAGGGACAAATTCCATTGACCTTCCTGATGATCTGCTGCCCCTGTCTGTCAGCTTTCTGTGTATGATGTACAAGTCTCCCCAAGCTCTTTGGCGTTGTAGTTCTCTGCAGTTTTCAATGTTAGAAATGATTAAAATTACGAGAACAAGTCTAAGGGAAATGATGATTCCTGTAGCAGAACTTTGATTAACCAGAAGACAGAGAGTGTGCACAGCTGTAAAAAGGGCAAGGTTTGGAAATAGGTTGTATCTTGGGGCAGTGACAATGCTTTGATTTGAATTCTGTCCCTGAGAAGGTGCTAAATGGAAGGAGGTTACTGTGAACACTTTTAAAAAATGGAAATTTGATAACCTCAGATCCATGCAGAGCCTTCAGAGAATTGCACCTCCTCCATGGATCAGAAACGAGCTGGGAAGATTTTACACAGCTGCTTCATCTGATAAATGGTGTGAGAGCAACTAAGTGAAATGTTTCCAGTGACAGGAAAGTTGGAAGCAGAGGGAATCAATTCTACACAGTTCTTACGCGGACCAGAGGTGGAATGAGATTTCCACTTCCAGCTGTGAGTTGTTGTCAGTTGGATTCACTGACTGAGCAGGTGCCGGAGAGAGATGACTGCTGGCAATTTTATGAAGAGTATGGGGTAAGAATGTAAAAACATTAAACTCACAGGTCAAACAGTAAAGTTGAGGGAATGGTGATAGAGAGAGGGATAATATCCAACAATCGCACTCAATCTTTATTATTCCATCAGCCTATGCAATCCCATGGAATGGTGAACACTTGTGTAATTTATAACATTGTAGGAATGAACAATGGAATCGAATTCTGACAGAAAGAATTAGCCTTTGTGGTAAGTCCTACATGTGATGCTGTCAATGATATAAAGCTAACTGGCCAACCTGCAGACTGGAAGGGATTGTTAGATAGAATACAATGGACATGAACAAATGAGCTTTGAAGGAACAGTGTTTCATGGTAGTGAGTGGTTAGAGACTGGAATGTACTGCTGAAGGGAATGGGAGAGAGGAGTTCCATCTGGGCAACCCACACGGAATTTGGTTTTCATTCTGGAGTGGAAGAATGTGCAGGACTATGGTAACACCAGTGTGTACCATCCACAAGATGCACCACAGAAATATCCCCAAGGCTCCTTCGACAGCACTTTCCAAAGACATGGACACATCCATCTAGAAGGACGAGGGCAACAGATACATGGGAACACCCCCCCTGAAAGTTCCCCGACAAGCCACTCCCCATCCTGACTTGGAAACCTATCGCTGTACCTTCAGTGCCCCTTGCTCAATATCCTGGAATTCCCTCACTAACAGCATTGTGGGTCTACATACAACACACGGAGTACAGAAAATCAAAATTACAGCTCACCCCCACCTTCTCATGGGCAATTCATTGGCAATTATCACTGGACCAATCAACAATACCCTCATCCCTTAGTGAATAAAAAAAATCTCAGTGTCCTGTTATACAATGAATTTTACGCTCGAAATCTTCTCTGGGTAAGGAAATCTTTTACAATCAACATGCAGTTTTATTGGTTAATGCCTGATGTCTTTTCACTGCTCGATACTCTCTCTTCCACTGAGGGAACTCATGGTTAGCAGAGCAACAATATTGGATCTTTGCACAATCCCATCAATCACCATTAATTCAGAATCTACACTTCAATTTTGTAGAGCAAGAACTTAATTCCATTTTGTTAATAATTTTAAGCACACCACTCAATCAGAAAGGAGATTGAAGTGAGAGACCTACTTTCATTTGCTTTGCAATGTCCATTTTGTTCTGAATGACTTATGTTTCATGCAAAGAGTGCTGTGGGAAAAAAAAATATAATGGGCTCTTCACCACGGACAGCCCATATCCTTATTTATGTTGTACACTAAGAGAAAGGGCTAATCATATTCAGGTCCAATGTTCCAATATCCATCATCACTCCTTGCTAATATAAATCAGAAGGGAAGTGGGAGAACTTAGATTAACCAGAGGACAGAGAGTGTGCATAGCTGGAGAAAAGGCAAGGATTGGAAATAGGTTGTATCTTGGAGCAGTGACATTGCTTTGATTTGAATTTTCTCCCTGAGAAGGTACTAAAAGGAGGAGATTGCTGTCATTCCAACACATCACAGGGATTTCTCAGAAGTGATTGCACCTTCTTTCCAGTCTCAATCATGATTATATTGACTAGTATCTGTGGTTATTCATTCTGTGCACGTTTATCTTGCTTTACAAATGAGACTGCTCTGTGGAACCACTTGAAATGTGGGAATTTTGACAGGGGCAGAACACGCCTCATAAACCTTATTGAATTCTTTGAGGAAGTGATGAAACACATTGATGAAGGTAGAGCTGTGGATGTGGCGCACATGGATTTTAACAAGGCATTTGATCAGGTTCCCCACAATAGGCTCATTCAGAAAGTAGTCGAAGAGTGTAGTGCTGGAAAATCACCAGTCAGGCAGCATCTGAGGAGCAGGAGAATCGAAGTTACGGGCATAAACCGTTCATCAGGAGTGATCATAACTGCCCAACCGGCTGTGCTTTTCTAGCATCACACTCTTCGACTCTGATCTTCACCATCTGCAGTCCTCACTTTCTCCTCATTCAGAAAGTAAGAAGGCAGGGGATGCAGGGAAATCTGTCTGCCTGGATACAGAATTGGCTGGCCCATTGAAGACAGAGTGTGGTAGTAGATGGAATGTATTCAGCCTGGAGCTCGGTGACCAGTGGTGTTCCACAGGGATTGGTTTGATTAGATTAGATTCCCTACAGTGTCCTGCTCTTTGTGATTTTTATAAACTATTTGGATGAGGAAGTGGAAGGGTAGGTTAGTAAGTTTGCCACTGATGAGAAGGTTGGTGGAGTTGTGGATAGTGTGGAGGGCTGTTGTAGGTTGCAACAGGACATTGGCAGGATGCAGAGCTGGGCTGACAAGTGGCAGATGAAGTTCAATCTGGAAAAGTGGGAAAAGTTATCTTTGGAAGATCAAATTTGAATGCAGAATATGGGATTAAAGACAGGATTCTTGGCAGTGTGGAGGAGTGGAGGGATCTTGGTGTCCATGCCCATAGATCCCTCAAACTTGCCACCCAAGTTGATAGGGTTGTTAAGATGGCATATGGTGTGTTGACTTTCATTACAGGACGATTGACTTTAAGAGCATCGAGTTTATGCTGAAGCTTTTCTCATTGGCACAAAGAAGGATGAGAGGTGACTTGATAGAGGTGTACAAGATGATGAGAGACATGGATAGAGTGGGTAACCAGAGGTGTGTTCCCAGGGCAGCAATGGCTATCACAAGGGGGCATAATTTTAAGGTAGTTGGAAGAAGGTTTAGGGGAGGTGTCAGAGGCAGGATCATTACACAGAGAGCGGTGCTTGTGTGGAATGCACTGCCAATGGTAACAGTAGAGTCAGACACTTTAAGGACATTTAAGCAGCACTTGGACAGGCACATGGATGATAGTAAAATGATCTTAGAGTTTGATCTTAGAGTAGGATAAAAGATTGGCACAACATTGAGGGAGGAAGAGCCTGGACTGTGTTCTACTTTTCTATGTTCTATTTTGCAAGTCGCTCACCGAATTGGGTATTGAGGATTTATAACTCCCAGTCAGTTTAGCGTTATCAACCTAGTCCAGGTGCTTTAGCTCGATGGGTTACATAGTTTGAATTACAAGATTCTGTGTTCAGAGCAAACTCCAGAATTTCAGCACATTTCTAAACCGTATCCTGCCGAGCAGTACTGATCATGTCCTCATCAGTCTGAGATGCTGATTCCACATGCAGCATCAAGCTACTTCGGATTGCTTTCTCGAATATTAAACATTCAAAGGCATCAGTGATCCTTGGTTACTTCAATCAGCATCACACACAGAAACAACGAGTACGGTCTATAATTCTGTTTGTGGGAACTTGGTCAATCTTGGTTAAGCTTTTCCTTAATTCCAAAATTTATCATTTTTCACACATGCACTGTAGTGGTAAAGTCTTTTCAGGCGCCTGGTCATTGTAAATTTGAAAACGTCTCAGTTGTTGTTGTTGTAAAGACGTTCCTGTTCTTGATGTCAGTGCTGATAATGGCAGTTGTGACAATGCTGTCATTTTAAAAAGGTTTGAGAATATGCAACATAGAACCTAGAACGGTCCAGCACAGTATAGTCCCTTCACCCTGCGATGTTGTTCTGAGCATTTATCTTAATCTAAGGTCAACCTAACCTACACACCCCTCAATTCACTGCCATCCATGTGCTTGTCCAGCAGTTGCTTAAATGTCCCAAATGTCTCTGACTCTACCAGCAAATTTTGCAGCGCATTCCACACACCCACCACTCTCTGCATAACGAACCTACCTCTGACATCACCATATTACCTTCCTCCAATCACCTAAAAATATGAGCCGTTGTGACAGCTATTCCTGCCCTGGGAAAAAGTCTCTGGCTATCTATTCTATCTATACCTCTCATTACCTGTACACCTCTACCAAGTCACCTCTTCCTTCTTCTCTCCAGTGTGAAAAGCCCGAGCGAAATCAACCTCACTTTATAAGACAAGCCCTCCAATCCAGGCAGCATTCTGGTAAACCTCCTCTGCACTCTTTCTAAAGCCTCTACATGCTTCCAATAATGATGCAACCAGAAGTGAATACGATATTCCAAGTCTAACAAAGTCTAACAAGGGCTTTATAGAGCTGCAGCATAACCTCCCAGCTCTTAAACTCAATCCCCCTGTTAATGAAAGCCAATACACCATAAGCCTCCTTAACAATCCTATCAACTTGGGTTGCAACTTTCAGAGATCTATGTATGTGGACCACAAGAGCCTACTGTTCTTCCACACTCCCGAGAATCCTCCCGAGAACTCTGTGTTCAGCATTCAAATTCAACGTTCGAAAATAAAGCACTTTGCATTTATCCAGGTTGAACTCCATCTGCCACTTCTCAGCCCAGTTCTACATTGTACATTGCAACAGCCCTCGACACTATCTATAACACCATCAACTTTTGTGTCATTGGCAAACTTACTAACCCACCATTCCACTTCTGTGCTTGGATTTTTTGCAGAGAGACTGGAAAGGCAGAGGTGCCGAAGAGTTAAGTTTAACAATGGAAGGCGAGAGGCTAGTTCTCCCAGTTCAGGTTTTTTCTCATTTTGTAACTGTAGCAGTCACATGAAAGGTTAGAAGCTTTAGTAAAGGATACCTCTGCCGTTCTCTGAAATATCTTTCTGGATGCTGTTCCCTCCTGCCTGAAAGAATCTGTGTTTAAATTTCCCTTTGTGCCAAGGGGTGTGTTTATGGGATGTTACTAGATTGGAACAGTTAATTAGTTCTATTGTGTGCCAGGTTGTTAGGTTTTCCAATAGTTAACATATTCTAAATTCTGCTTTCTTTTGTTCAGGTTTCAATGGTAGTTTTTAAATAAATTCTGTTTTATTTTAAGCCGAGTGGTTTGACCAGCTGCATCACACCTGGAATATTCACTTCACATCTCCATTTAAAATGAGAAAAAGATAGGGTATAGGCTACCTTGTCTAAATGTTTTCAGTGGGTCTGGCCTGGTCCAAAACAAGGGGAATGTTGACAATCACACACCTGGAATAATGTTTCAATCTGTCTTCCAGCAAATTTATTGACAATTGTGATCCTCTCTCGTGGAAACTGTGGCATCACCAAAGGTATATCTATCTACCTGATTTCCATGGCAACAGCGGATCTCCTGGTCATTGTATTCAATGTAATACTCAAAACTCTTGGTTTCAAATATTTCCCAGTTTCCTTCCTGTTTTACACAGGAATGTGCAAGTTTAACGTCATCATGGGCTATGCTGCTATTGACTGCTCCGTCTGGTTGACCATCGCTTTCACTATTGACCGCTTTGTGGCCATTTGTTGTCACAATCTGAAAGCCAGATATTGCTCTGCCAGAACAGCAGCCATGGTGGTGACCATTGTTTGTTCTGTGAGCATTTTGAGGAACATTCCATTTTACTACAAATACAAATCTTTGGGCACATGGGGTGGTGTACCCTGGGGCTGTGGCATCAGACCAGAGTTCTATACCTTGCCAGGATGGGTGGCATTTTTCTGGTTCCACCAGTTGCTGAACCCATTGATCCCCTACCTCCTGATCCTGCTGTTCAATGCTCTGACCGTCAGGCACATGATCTTGGCAAACCGGGCACGCAGGGGTCTTCGAGCTCCCAGTAACAGGGACCAGAGAGGAGATGCAGAGATGGTCAACAGGCGGAAATCCATCATCCTGCTGTTTGTTGTCTCGGGCAGTTTTATATTGTTGTGGATGCCCAAGGTCAGTGTTTTCTTACTGATGAAGATTACCAACAACCATTTTTACCCGAGTTATGACCATCCTGTTATGATCGCTGACATATCTGGGACTGTGCTCTTCTACCTGAGCTCCTGTACAAACACTGCCCTTTATGCCCTGACCCAGAGTAAATTCAGAGAGGAGCTGAAGAGGGCTCTGAAATATCCCTTCACTCTCATCCGTGAATGTATCCCTACATCAAAGTAAGGAAAGTGACTGAGACTGAAGCACCCCACACAGTTTGTGCCCATCTCTGAGCTCTCTCCAATCTTCACCTCTCACCTGAATTCCCCTGTTTTTCTCCACGTAAAGAGATGAAGAGGCGAAATTGTCTACTTGAGCCATGGGACGTGGAAAACTTCCCTCACCTCCTTTTCTCTCCTTCACAAAACATTGGGGATGCTTCTGTCCATGTGTGAGAGAGTACTCAGGGGGAAAGAAATAAAAGTGAAGAAAAATACATCTTGTGGGCATTGTGTCTTTGTTTGACATCTATACTTTCACAAATTTGCCATCCTATTTCATGTAGACACAACCTGAAGAAAAATGCATGTTATGAATGTTGTGTCTTGATCTTCCTTGATTCCCTTTACAAATGTCAGATGAATTACAATCAAGCACACTCAAAATATTCACCAGGAAACAAATCATTTAATGCTTAATATGATACGTTCAACATGAGACAATTCATGGAAGCTATTTCTCCCCTCAAACATTCATAATTTGTCCACATCTCTCTTTTTACTTCCATTCCTTTCTCATTCTCTCCATCTGTTGGTTCTGTCATTCATTCACAACTGTGTTCATTCATTCAAGAGATATCACTGGGATTGGTTAGACCAGCAGTTATGACCCATCCCTAACTTTCCTGGGAGTAGTTCAGAGTGAGGCACATTCCTGTGGTTCTGGAGCCACATGTAGGGTCAGACTGCGCAGGAATGGCCGTTCTCCCTGCTCTGAAGGAGATGAGTGAACGAGAGCTTTTTGTATCTGCCAAAAACCAAGGAATGTTTCTTTTGATTGCATTGGTGAGACCAGGCAGACACTATGGCAACTGATGAATGGACACCGTGCAACAATGTCCCAGACAGGAATGTTTGCTCCCTCCTTCAGAGGTAAAGAATATTCAGCCTCTGATCTTCAGGTATGTGTTCTCCACGGCAGCCTTCGAGATAAACAACAACACAGAATTGCCAAGCAGAAACTGATAGCTAAGTCCTGTAACCATGCAGAAAACCTCAACTCTGATCTTGGGTTCATGTCACATTGAACATAACCCCACTATACTGTTCTATGTCTGTAAAATCTTCCTTTTGAGATACTTGATTCGGTTCCCTACAGTGCAGAAACAGACCCTTCAGCCAAACAAGTCCACAATGACCCACCAAAGAGTAACCCACCCAGACCCATTCCCCTGATGCGTATGTACCCCTGACTAATGCACCTAACACTATGGGCAATTGAGCATGGCCAATTCACCTGACCTGCACGTCTTTTGGATTGTGGGAGGAAACTGGAGCATCTGGAGGAAACCCGGGCAGAGAATGTGTAAACTCCAGATAGACAGTGGCCTGAGGCTAGAATCAAACCTGGGTCCCTGGTGCTGTGTGGCAGCAGTGCTAACCACTGAGCCACCATGATGCCCCCAAGGTTACGCATTACATAGAATCTTACAGTCCTTCGGCCCAACAACTTCACAGTGACCCTCCGAAGAGAAACCCACCCAGACCCATTCCACTATATCCTATATTTACCTCTGACTGATGCACCTAACCTATATATCCCTGAAAACTATGGGACAATTTAGCGTGGCCAATTCACCTATCCTACACACCTTTGGACTGTGGGAGGGGACCGGAGCACCTGGAGGAAACCCATACAGACACGGGGAGAATGTGCAAACTCCACACAGGCAGTCACCCGAGGTGGGAATCGAACCTGGGTCCCTGGCGCTGTAAGGCAGCATGGCGAGCCACTGGGCCAGTTAATTCCAGATTTTTAGTGTTGGGAAATCTCCTTGGTGAAATTTGGATTCAGGTTCCCAGAACATTTTCTGAGTGGTTGGATGAACAGCCTGTGATAACTGCACAAGGCCATCACCTCATCCTAACTTCCCTTCTCTCCCACTCCTTTTACCTTCACTGAACCCTCCAGGTGTCTCTTCCTCTTCTTCTCTCCGTGTCTAAAGACAAAGTCGTTCATCTCTGTCCATTACAATGTGGAGGTGCCAGTGTTGGACTGGGGTGGAGAACATTAGAATCTACACAACACCAGGTTACAGTTCAACAGGGCTATTTGACATCACAAGCTTTCGGAGCACTGATCCTTCATCAGGTGAAGAGGAGGGAAACACACAGAACACAGAATTTATAGGCAGACCGATATAAAGATCGTACACATGGTGTGAGTGGGAGTGTCGACAGGCTGCATAACAAGTCTCTGTGGGTGATCGAAAGGGACAGACATTGTGAGTAAAGTGTCAACAGCTGAGTAACAAGTGAAGGGATGGTCTATGATCTGATTAATTAAGGCAGAGAGATAATTCCAAAAAAATCAAATATCACATTGTGCTGGAGAGCAACTAAACAGCTGGAGTAACTTGATGGGTAAAAGAGTCACATGCCAAGTGTGTATCCTAAGTAACATGCCATCTAAAACTGTACAAACTAATTCTGATGATGGGATCATAACAAATTATCAAGGTGATGGTGTCAAAACTGGATAGTAAGGAAGATTTTACAGACACAGAACAGGACATTGGAGTCACATGTAGTGCAACATGAACCCAGGATCACAATTGAGGCCCTCTTCATAGATACAGAACTTGGCTCAAAGTTTCTGTTCAGCGATTCCGCATTATTGTGCATCTCAAAGGATGCTTACCCGAAGATGGGAGGCTGAATGTCCTTGAGCACTGAACTGTCCCCCGACTGGGAGAGAACAGTCCTGACTGGGTCATAGTTGCACTGTGTCCATTCATCCATTGTTGTCGTGTCTGCATGATCTCACAAATATACCAAGCCTCAGGGCATCATTACCTCAAGTGTATGAGGTAGACAATGCTGGCTGTGTCACATGAGTACCTGCCATGCACATGGTGGGTTGTGTTCCCAATGTGATAGTAGTATCCATGTCGATGATCTGACATGTTTTGCAGAGGGTGCTGTGCCAGGGTTGTGTGGTGTTTTGTGTGGTGATCCTGAAGGCTGGGCAGTTTGCTGGGAACGATGGTCTGTTTAAGATTTGGTGGTTGTTTGAAGGTGAGAAGTGGAGGTGAATGGCTGACCCTTGGTGAGATGTTTGTTGTCGTTAATGACGTGTTTAAGGCTGAGGGACATGGTATAGTCTCTTTGCTCCAGGGAAGTACTGGACGATGAAGTGCACTCTATCACTTGAATCCATCTATGGGTAAGGATTCTCCGAGGCATGGTATATTAGCGAGACTGTGCAGACACTACAACAACACAAGATTGGATACTACCCAACAATTGCCAATTTCTACTGAAAAATCTGAGGTAACCTTTCAGGTCCGGTGACCCTTCCTCTGCTTCCCCTCACAGATGCTGCTGGATCTGCTGAGCTTTTCCAGCAGCTTCTGTTTGTGTTCCATGTTATTTCAATCATTTGGTTTGTCTCCAGCACCACCTTCTTATTAACTTGTTTGTCATTATCTCTCTGCCTCATTTAGTCGGATTATAGGGCATCCCTTCCCTCGTTTTTCAGCTGATGACACTTTCCTCACACTGTCTAACACCCTTGGTCACCTGCAGGGACTTGTGTGATCTTTTGATCTCTCTGCATCCCCTTGATCTTTCTGTCCATAAATTCTGTGTCCGTGAGCTTCACTCTCCCTTCATCTAATGAAGGGGCAGCGCTCCATAACCCTGTTGGACTATAACCTGGTGTTGTGTGACTTCTGACTTTGTCCACCCCAGTCCAACACCGTCTCCTCCACATTTCTGTTCACAGTGGTGGATTCAAAAGAGCACTTTTGTTTTGTTGGTTCATGGATCCAAGTAGGAAAAGGTGTTGCTTTTAACAAAAGGACACTGTGTAGGAAATGGACAAGAGAACGACTATCAAAGTTGTGAGTTTTATATTCATTGTTTTCTCTTTAAAGAAGAAACTAATCCAAAAATAGAGACAGAAAGAGTCTGGGTTTGTCCGTGTGTTTGTGTGCGTATCTGCATGTGTGTGTGTGAGTGTACGTTTGTGAGTGTGTTTGTTTGTGTGTGAGAATGTGTACGTACGTTTGAGTGTGAGTGTGTATGTATGTGTGTGCATTCAGTGCCATTATGATCAGAAACACTATTTGAATTCATTTTACAACATACACCAGTTGTGTGTTCAGGAGAGCTCAGCAAAGTAACAATCTCTTGCTCACTCACGACAGCCCATTGTGTGGAGAATACAGGGTTCAGAACCAGCCTGCGAAGACAGAGCATGCGTATCACTTTCTGCCCTTTCTGCCTGGGGAACTGAATGAAGACACTCTGGTAGATCGGTAATCCCTCTCAGCGTTCCTCTGTTCTCTCTGAAAATCCTCTGTTAAAAAGGACAATTGGAAGTTACTTCCAGAGACACAGAAACAACACATTTTCAAACAGCGAATGGGAAATTGAGAATTGCTGTTCCTACAAACTCATGTCATCATCAAACATTTGGAAGGAATCGAAAGAATCTGAAAGAGAACAACATATCAGTCTCGGCCATCTCAACGGGAACTATTGAATGGGGTTTCCTGCTTGAAATTTTATAACAAAACATAATATTTGTCTCTTCTCTGTTTTTGCTTGTCTGAATGGGATTACATAAAAGAGCTAACAATTAAACTTTCATTACAGGTTGGCAATTCAACACGGCAATTTTTGTCATTGGTTTAAACTAGTTTGATTATATTAAACAGTTAAATAGCAAAGAAAGCTGCAGGCCCATATTCTTTTAATACGATGTGTATAGTTGGACAATTTGTTGCTTTAAATAAACCTTCACCTTTTTGATGACTCAGTAAATAGTGGGGCTTGATTGCCAGTGCACAGTGGGATAAACTTGGTTCGACCACAGACAGCAAACTGCACATTTCCGGAGGGATGTAATTGCACTGGAGAGAGAGCAGAGGAGATCGAACAGCTCTCTCTCATCTCTCCTCTGCTCTCCCTGAAAAACCCCTGTTGAAAGGGACAGTTGGACCCCACTTTCAGAGACCCAGAAAGGGTGAATTCTGAAGCCCACTGGTACAGCGTATCATTCAGTCAGATGGTGCAGCTCAATTTTCCTCACTCATCCTTTATCTGTTTGTACAAGAGAATTGTGCCCGTGCTAACAATGCATGATGCAATTCATTCCCAGCATGGTTAGTGATTGGGGGGAAGGTTTCCAGATCCCCACTCTGTCTGAATGATCTACTTTATCATGGCAGTCCTTCAATGCATTTGGATCAAATTTTAAGACTTCATGCCCCAGTCACACACCCGTTCCTGTTTCCCCCTTTCCACACACATAATCCCATCCCAGCTGAATCCACACTGTACATTCTCCAAAGCCCAGTACCATCTTCCTGCGGAACGGTCCCTTTCACAGTGATGAACTTACACAGATCAAGTGTAACCAAGGGTTTATCAAACTGAAGCCTAACTGGGTTCACTTTCCATTCCAAACACCATTGAGAAAAGCTGGCACTGTTCTGACCATCTTGAATGTTTCTCTGCTTTCTTGATACAACTTTGAATTTCACGTTATACAGAAACTATCACAACTGACCTTTCTGTGACGCAAGTCATTTCAGTCGTTAGATCACACAAGAACTCAAACTTTCAGTTGCTCCATCAGGTGGAAAGCTGCCTTTACTTACTTTGTGACCAACTTTAAATACCCTGCTCATTTCCCTCATCACTTCCTTAACAACTGCTCCATGTTCATTGGTAAGTGTTAACATCCCCAGTCCATGTGTTAACACCGAGCCATACAGTATCATTGTTGGTGATCAACTTGAATTTGTATACTTGCTCTATGTCCTAATGCGTGCAAAACAAAATATGCAACAAAGTAAGTCCTTTTGTGTTAATACTTTGATGAGTTAATCCATTATCAGTCAGGATTTATAACAGAGGTTCCATGCTTTAAATGCACAGCACAAATTTGGCAGCAGATCTGTCCAGCAGTGCATAGTAACTGGACTGGAACAAATTCAGCAACTTGGCGGTTGGCTCAATCACATAACTGGTCAGGCAGCATAGTAGGAGCAAGCGAGTTGATGATTTGGGCATAAGCCCTTCATCAGGAATGCGGGGTGAGGGTGTGTGTCCAAGGGGACTGGGTGATAAATGGGAGGGGCTGGGGCTGGGGGGGGCAAAGGTAGCTAGGAAGAATATAGATCAA
Organism: Chiloscyllium plagiosum; assembly: GCF_037043375.1. Taxonomy (NCBI): domain Eukaryota; kingdom Metazoa; phylum Chordata; class Chondrichthyes; order Orectolobiformes; family Hemiscylliidae; genus Chiloscyllium; species Chiloscyllium plagiosum. The sequence goes on along the minus strand of NW_028270176.1, from coordinate 31,678,673 downwards.
TGAAAGTTGGGGTGGTGACAGCGATAGTTCAGAGCAATGGGTAGAGCAGATAGCAGTGATATAAGATGGATGGTAGGACAGTTCAAGAGGGCAGTGCCAAGTTGGCGGGTTAGATCTGAGATAGGGTGGGGGTGGAGGAGAGAAGGAAACTGGTGAAATCAACATTGATTCCAGGCACAAGATGAGGTGTTCTTCCTCCAGGGAGCGAGTGGCCAGACTTTGGCGGTGGAGGAGGCCCAGGACTTGCATGTCATTGGTGTAGTGGGAGGGAAAGTTGAAGTGTTCAGCTTACAGGTTGGTGAGGTTGTTGTGTGCCTGTGTCCCAGAGTTGTTCTCTGAAACATTCAGCAATTTGGCGCCCTGTCTCCCCAGTGCAGTGGAAACCATATCGAGAGCAACGGGCACAGTAGACGAGGTGTGTGGAGGTGTGCTTTTCCACCACCAGTTGTTTTGACTCTAATCTCCAGCATCTGCAGTCTCCACTATCTCCACAAACACATAACTGGTACTAAACGTGCCCTGACATTCCTTTAGAATTGGAATCATTGCACCCGGGTGTTGTTTTGAACTCGAGCAGACTGAGTTCAGACGTGTGAAATATCCATGAGCTGAGCTCAGTTGAGTTCCAATGGACTCAGTTGAATGAAGATGGTTTGAGTTGGACTCCACCTGATGAAGCAGGAATGGGCTCGGTTGGAGTCCACGTAATTGCTTTATTGTTTTATTTAGTGGTACGTTTGTTACAAATTGACATTCATTACAAAAGAGTTTGATGTGAATTTTAAAAATCTGTTTGAAAAACATAATGTTTCCTATTATTTTAAGACTATTTCAATTATAAGTACAATTTCTGTGCTACGTAATAGTCAAAGTACAGTTGGGAACATCCTGTTGAAAAGATAAAGGACAGCAGCCTATAGCTGTCCCTTAATTCCAGGATGTAAACCCACCATCGACAATGACATACTATATTGAGTGACTGACCCATGAAACAAAACTGAAAGAAGACAGATGATGAACAAAATGAAGATAAACAAATGCTATCAGAACAAGGTTTGGAAAATAACACTTTTTTTTTTCAAGGCATTTTCTTTAGGGAGTGCTGTTCACAATCCCTTTACATTTCCATGTGGAATAGTCCAGTGTTGTGGGAATGTGAAATGTAATGTGGATGCTTTTAAACAGACTGTTTAATAGATTAGAACTAACACAACACAGTGTTTACGATCATGTATAAGGGAGTGTTGATTCTTATCCCAGGAGCTCAGTCCAGACTCCAAGCCCTGCGCGAGAGTTAATGAATGAGATCACCCAACATTAACAATGCAAGGACCAATAATTCTGCAGATTTTATTCGCTTTCTTCCATTGCTTTGCAATTGTCTGTGTTCCAGGTGAGGAGATCTTCCCCGTTACTGAATGTGGTGTTTATAGTTCTGTCTGTGTTTTATGTGTAATGTTTAATGGATTAGTTTGGAAGCGGGATATGAATGGTCTGATTGGAGGAGTGACCTTGGGAAAGCTGCAGTGCTACTTGATTGGAATTTTATCAGTTGTGTGGAGAGAGGAGAGGTTGCTCGATGTTCTCGGAACTGGAGATGATGTGGAGGTGTGTGTGGGGTGGGTTGGACATGGGTGTATAGTGTCGTCGGCAGAATAAACTTTGAAGGAATTTTCCCTCCAGTCTGCTTCACCAATAAATCTTGGCTGATCCGACATTCCACACATTCTTCTCTTTCCCCATAACTCTTGATTCCCGGCTGATCAAAAATCTAGTAATGGAACCGAAGATATGCAAAAGGTCATTTTATCCCCCACAGCTATCAATGGTCAAGAATATGAAAGACTCAGAATCCTCAAATTAGACATTCCTCCTCATCTCAATCTTAAATTTTCAACCCTATACGCTGAGACTGGGCCCTTTTTTTCCGAGACTTCCCCATGAGGGGAAACATTGTCTTAGTATTTACCCTGTCCAGCCCCTTAAGAATCTTCATTCTTTCAATGATATGACCTTCCATTATCTAAACTGCAGTGACTAGAGTCCCAACCTGTTTAACCTTCGCTCATAAGACAACCCCTCCATGTAAGGGATCATTCTGGTGAACATTCTTTGAGCTGTCTCAAGCCAAATGCTAATCTTCCTGAAATAATGGGATCAAAACTGTTCACATTTCTCCAGATGTAGTCTCCCCAGCACCATGTACTACTACCCTACTCTTATCCTCGAACCCCCTTTGAACAAGGGCCAGCATTCCATGGCCCTTCCCAATTACCTGCTGCAGCTGCGTGCTCGCTTTCTGTGTTTCATGCACAAATTCCCCCAAGTCTCTTTGTGCTGCAGCTTTCTGCAGTTTTCAACAATAGAAATGATTAAAATTATGACAACAAGTCTAAGGAAAATGATGATTCCCATACCAGGACTTTCTTTCGGCAGAGAACAGACAGTGTACACAGTGGTATAAGGTCAAGGATTGGAAATTGGTTTTATGTTTAAGCAATGCCATTTCTTTGATTTGAATTCTGTCCCTGAGCACACACCTTAAAGTGGAGTTTGTAATGAACATTTTTTTAAAAAGAAATTCAGTAACAATGGATACATAGAAAGATTTTAGGGAATTGTGCACCGTCCTTGCAACAGAAAAATACTGGAAAGTTTCACAAAGTGCTTCATCTGATCAATGGTGTTGATAGAACAAAGGATTGGAATGTTTCCAGTGACTAGATGTCCGTAAGCCGAGGAAATCGATTTTCTGCAGCTCTTACTCAGACCAAAGCTGAAATGAGATTTCCATTTCCAGCCAGGGATTGTTGTCAGCTCAATTCACTGACTGAGGAGGTACTGGAGGGAGATGACAGTTAAACATTTAAAGAAGTGCACTGATTAAGAATGGTTACGGATTAAACTAACAGGTCACAGTGTAAAATTGAGGGGAGGGCGATAAAGAGGGACAGAAACCTACATCACAAGCCCAGTGTTCTGAGCTGAATGGGATCCATCAGTGCTCTACCAATCCATTGGTCTATGCATCCCCACGGAATGCAGGACACTTGTGTAATTTATAACATTGCAGGAGTGAACAATGGAATCCATTCTGACAGAATGAATTAGCCTTTGTGGTAAGCCTTACATGTGATGGTGTCAATGATGTAAAGCTAACTGGCAAACCTGCAGACTGGAAGGGATTGTTAGATAGAATACAATGGGCCAGAGGAACAAATGAGCTTTGAAGGAACATTGTTTTATTTTAGTGAGTGTTTAGAGACTGGGATGTACTGCTGAAGGGAATGGGAGAGAGGGGTTCAATCCGAACAGCCAACATGGAATTTGGTTTTCATTCTGAGCTGGAAGAACGTGCAGGGCTGTGGTACCAACAGTGGATGCCATTGCTAAGTAACACTGCAGAAATACACCAAGGCTCCTTAGACAGCACTTTAAAAATCATGATCACTTCCATCTAAAAGGACAAGGGCAGCAGATATATGGGAACACCACCCCCTGCCATTTCCACACCAAGCCAAACACCATCTTCAGTTGGAAATGTATCATCACTCATTCACTCTGTGCACATTTGTCTTGTTGTCCAAGGGAGAGTTCTAAGTGGAACGACGTACAATGAGGCAACTTTGTCCATCTTGCAACCAGCTCACCCACTTGTCTATATTGGATTTATTAGTCCAGTTAATTTAGCTTTCTCACACTCCTCACTTACTTTGATTCAATATGTGGTAAACATTGAATCTGAAGATTCTTTGTTGAACGTAAATTCCAGAATTACAGCGCAATTTTCAAATCTTTTCCTGCAGTTCTGTTGGTATATTGGGCAGTCTGAGATGCTGACCTTGGATGTGATATCAAGACAAAGCCACTTCTGCTTGTGAAATTGGATATTGAAGATCACAAAGCACCTGTACTCCTGGGTTTCCTCACCAATCTCCCTCCCTCAATTAACATTCCACACAAAACAAACAAAAAAAATCAGCAATTCTGGATGTAAATTTTCTCGCTGAGCTTCTCAAAACTTGCTAATATCTGGAATCAATCAGATGACTGTTTGTCACAACTCAGTCAATTTTGGTTATCAATTTCCTGACATATAAATTGAACATTTTTGAAAAAGATTTCAGTGTAGACTATAAAGGACTATGAGGAATCTGGTGGTCATCAATTTGAATTCTTCCCCTTACTTGTTGTTGTTGATCTTGGTGCACACTGGAGCAGTGAAGGTCTCTGATCCCACATATGGAATAACTTTTCAATGTCTCTTCCAGCTAACCTAGTGACGATTGTGATTCTCTTTCACGGAATGTGTGGCATCACCAAGGGTACTTCTCTCTATCTGATTTCCATGGCGACAGCTGATCTACTGGTCATTGTATTCAATATCATACTTTTAACACTGCTTTTCAAATATTTCCCAGTTTCCTTCCTGTTTTACACAGCAGTGTGCAGTTTTAACATTGTCATGGGCTATGCTGTGAAAGATTGCTCAGTCTGGCTGACCATTGCCTTCACTATTGACCGCTTTGTGGCCATTTGTTGCCACAATCTGAAAGCCAGATATTGTTCTGCCAGAACAGCAGCCTTGGTGGTGACCATGGTTTGTTCTGTGAGCATTTTGAGGAACATTCCATTTTACTTCAGATACCAATCTTTGGGCACATGGGTTGGTGTACCCTGGGGCTGTGGCATCAGACCAGAGTTCTTCATCTTGCCAGGATGGGTGGCATTTTTCTGGATCCACCAGCTGCTGAACCCATTGATCCCCTACCTCCTCATCTGCTGTTCAATGCTCTGACCGTCAGGCACATTGTCTTGGCAAATCGGGCACGGAGGGGTCTCCGAGCTCCCAGTAACAGGGACCAGAGAGGAGATGCAGAGATGGTCAACAGGAGGAAATCCATCATCCTGCTGTTTGTTGTCTCAGGCAGTTTTATATTGTTGTGGATGACCAAGATCAGTGTTTTCTTACTGACGGAGATTACCAACAACCATTTTTACCCCAGTTATGACCATCCTGTTATGATTGCTGACATATCTGGGACTATGCTCTTCTACCTGAGCTCCTGTACAAACACTGCCCTTTATGCCCTGACCCAGAGTAAATTCAGAGAGGAGCTGAAGAGGGCTCTGAAATATCCCTTCACTCTCATCCGTGAATGTATCCCTATATCAAAATACGAAAAGTGATTGAGACTGAAGTTTGTGGCCCTCTCTGTGCTCTCACCATTTCTCATCGATGCATAGTGTCCTATAGCATGGAGACAGGTCCTTTGGTACAAACTGCTCCATGCCAACCAAAATATCCATCCACGCTAACCCCCATTTCCCTGGACTTAGCCCATATCCTTCCAATCTTTTCCTCTCCATGTATTTGTCCAAATGCCATTTAAATGTTGTTAATGTACCCACCTCAACCACTTCCACTGGCAGCCCATCCCATATCCATATCACCCTCTGCGTAAAAAAACTCTCTGTTTCCCTTTCATTCTTTCCCCTCTAACCTTACGCTGATGCCTTCTAGTCCTCAATTTCCCAATCCCGGGAAAATGTCTGAGTGCACTTACCCGATCCATGCCTCTCATGGTGCTATATGCTTCGATAAGGTCCCCTCTCAGTCTCCTATTCTCAAAAGAAATTTGTCCTAGTTTCTCCAAACTCTCCCTATAACTCAGTTCCTTGAGTCCTGGCACCAATCTTGTCAATTTCTTTTACATTCTTTCCAGTGCGAGAACATTCTTCCAATTACAAAGTGACCAAAACAGAACACAATAATCTCCATGCAGCCTCTCCTGTACAACTGCACCATAACGTCCCAACTTCGCTACTCAGTGCCCTGACTGATAAGGCCAGTGTGACAAAAGCCTTCTTCACTGCCCTGTCTACCTTTGATTCCACTTTCACAGGACTGTGAACCTGAACTCCAAGTTCCGTTGCACTCCTTAAGGCCCTACCATTCACCATGAAACTCCTCCCTTTATTTGACTTTCCCAAAATGCGAAACTAAACACCTAACTGCATTAAACTCCATTTGCCATTTCTCAGCCTATTTCCCCAGGTGATCAATATCTTGCTACAGTTTCTGATAACCTTCCTTACTGTCCAAGATACCGCCTATTTTAGTGTCATCTGCAAACTGACTAATCATGCCTTGTACATTCTCATCCAAATGGTTGATATAGATAACAAGCAGTAATGGTCCCAGCACCAACCCCTGAGGCACTCCAGTCGTCACAGGCTTCCAGTCTGACAAGCATCCTTCCACAATTACGCTCTGCGTCCTACCATCAAGCCAATTTTGTATCCAATTTGCCAGCTCATCCTGCATTACATGCGATCTAACCTTCCAGACCAACCTTATCAATGGCCGAACTGAAATCACAAATCGGCCTGCCCTTTTCAACCTTCCTGTCCACTTCAACAATACACTCTAACAAATTTGTGAGGCATGATCTCCACATACAAAGCCATGTTGACTACTCCTAATCAAACCTTTCCTTGAGAAATACAGTTGTCCAACAGCCTTAAGGAAAATAGGATCAGTTTTTCAAGAGCTCTCAATTCATGGGCATGTCATTCTTCCTGTGAGGTTTCAGATGACTGATGAATCTCTGACCCACTCTGCTTCTCTCTGAACACCCTGCCTGATATCCCTTACAGCACAGACACCATTCCAATAGCCCCATTCCCCAAAGCCCTGTGAAGTGTAATGCAATTTGGATGGTATTTTAATATTCAGCTCAGCAGGCAGTGGTCTGGATTACCTCGTGGGCTGTACCCTGACCAAGGGTATGAGAACGGTCAGTTTCTGGTTGACTGGAAAACTTCCCTCACCTCTTTTTCTCTCCTTTAAACACATTGGAGGTGATTCTGTTCACATCTGAGGGAGTATTCAGGAGGAAATAAATAAAAATAATGAAAAATGTACCATATGTACTTTGTGCCTTGGTGTTACCTTATTCCCTTCACAATCCTGACATGATGCAATTTGTGCGACTTCAGAAAAAAAATGTAAGTTGTGAATGTTGGGTCTTGGTTTTATGTGATTCCCTTCACCAATCTCACACGATCTATAATCATGCACACTCAAAATGTTCTACAGGAAACAAAGAATTTAAGGTTTAACGTGATATTTTCAGCATGAGACACATCACTGAAGCTATTTCTGTCTCCACACATCCATAATTTGTCCACATCGCTCATTTTACTATCATTCCTTTCTCATTCTCTCCATCTGATGGTTCTACATTCATTCACAACTGTGTTCACTCATTCAAGGTATATCACTGGGATTGGCTCGCGGAGCATTTGTGACCCATCCCTAACTTCCCCGGTGGAGGGGTTGGCAGTTCACAGTGAAGCACTTTTCTGAGGGTCTGGAGTCATCTGTCGGGTCAGACCAAAGAGGGATGGTGGTTTGCCCTTCCCTGATGGATATGAGTGAACCAGATGGCTTTTTAATCCACCAACAATGATGGACTGTTTCGCGGTTCCTTTTGAGTTTCTTATCTCCAGATTTTCAGTGTGAGGATATCGCTGTGGTGGAGTGTGGATTCGGGTTCTCAGAACATTGGATGAACAGCCTGTGATAACTCCACAAGGACATCACCTCATCCTAACTTCCCTTCTCTTCCACTCCTTTTACCTTCACTGAACCCTCCAGTTTTCCCTTTCTCTGCTTCTCTCTGTGTCTAAATACAAAGTCGTTCACTACATTATAATGTGGAGGTGCCGGAGTTGGACTGGGATGGACAAAGTCAGAAATCACACGACACCAGGTTATAGTCCAACAAGCTTCTTTGAAATCACAAGCTTTCGGGGCGCTGCCCCTTCATCAGGTGAAGTGGAGGGAAGCTCACGTGGACAGATGTTACATGCGGAGAGATAATGGCAGAATAATGCCAGGAGATTGAGACAATCTAAAGAGGACTGTTGAGGGGCTGAATAACAAAAAATGTGCAGGTGATCAAACATGACGGATGGTGTGAGTGAAGTGTCAATCGCTGAATAACATGTGAAAGGATGGTCTATGATCTGATTAATTGAGACAGAGATATAATTACAAAAAATAAAAGTAATGTGGTGCTAGAGTCAATTGATATGACTGGAATAACATGATAAGTACAAGAGGCATATACTGGGTGTCAAAACAATGTAACAAGTAATACAAAACTATACAAACTAAAACAGTAGAGAGATTCTAGCAGGTTATCCAGGTGATAGCGTCAAAACTGAACATGAAGTTAGTGTTTATAGATACAGAACTGTGTGGTGGGGTTAGTTGTAGTACAACATGAACCCAGGATCACAGATGAGGCCATCCTAATGGGTACGGAACTTGGCTATCAGTTCCTGCTCAATGACTCTGCGTTGTTGTGTATCTCGAAGGCATGCATTGGAGAATGCATACCAGAAGATCAGAGGCTGAATGACCTTGCTCCCTGAATTGTTCCCCAACTGGGAAAGAACATTCCTGTCTGGGCTATTTTTGTGCGGTGTCCATTCACCTATTGCTGTAGCATCTGCACGGCCTCACCAATATATCGTGCCTCGGGGCATCCTTGCCTGCAGCGTGTGAGGTAGACATCACTGTCCGAGTCACATGAGTACCTGCCGCGCCCATGGTGGATGGTGCACCCTAGTGTGATAGTAGTATCCATGTCGATGATCTGACACATCTTTCAGAGGGTGCTGTGGCAGGGTTGTGTGGTGTTGTGGTCAATGTGATCCTGAAGGCTGGGCAGTTTCTTGGGAACGGTGGTCTGTTTAAAGTTTGGTGGTGGTTTGAAGGTGAGAAGTGGAGAGGTAGGGTTGATCTTGGCGAGATATTTGTCACTATCAATGACGTATTGAAGGCTGTGAGGAACATGGCGTAGTCATCCACTCCGAGGAAGAACTAGACGATAAAGGGCACTCTATTGGCTGTGTTGGTCTGCCGGCAAAGATGCCCTGGGCATGGTGTCTTAGCGAGACCGTGCAGTCGCTACAACAGAAGATGAATGGACACTGTGCAACAATCGCCAATCCCGGGTCCTGTGACCTCTCGTCTGCTTTTCCTCACAGTTGCTGCCGGACCTGCTGAGCTTTTCCAGCATCTTCTGTTTGTGCTCCATGTTACTCCAGTCATTTGGTTTGTCTCCAGCACCACCTTCTTATTACTTTGTCGCCATTATCTCTCTGCCTCATTTCGTCGGATTATACATCATCCCTCCACTCGCTAATCAGCTGTTGACACTTCCCTCACACCGTCTAACACCGTTTGTCACCTGCAGAAACTTATTATTCCACACTCCACTCACACCATTTGTATGATCTTTTGATTTCTCTGCAGCCTCTCCCCCCACCACCCCCCACCCCACCCCAGGTCTCCCTGTCTATCAATTCTGTGTTCTGTGAGCTTCACTCTCACTTCACTTGACAAAGGGGCTGCGCTCCGAAAGATTGTGATTTCAAATAAACCTGTTGGACTATAACCTGGTGTCACGTGATTTCTGACTTTGTCCAGCCTAGTCCAAAACTGGCCCCTCCACATCTGTGTTCAGAATGGACCATGGACCCAATTGGGAAAAGGTGTTGCTTTGAACAAAAGGACACTGTGTGGGACGATGGTCATAGTCTTAGAATAAGCTACTGTCATAGTCATAGAGTTAGAGAGCATGGAAACAGACCCTTCATTCCAACAAATTCACACCAAAAACAATCCTAAACTCAACTAGTCCCACCTGCCTGCTCATGGTGTATGTCCCTCCAAACCTTTCCAATTCATGTGTCCATCCAAATGTCATTCAACCTTTGTCAATGTACCTGCATTCACCACTTGCTCAGAAAGTTCAATCCACACCTGAAACACCATCTGTGTAAAAAGTTTGATTCTGATGTCTTTATTAAATCTTTCTCTAATCACCATTTCTGTGTCCCGTATTCAAAACTCCCCACCTGAGGGAAAAGGCAGTTACAATCAAAATGATCATATTTATATTCATTGTTGTCTCATTGAAGAAGAAACTAATCCAAAAAAAGTGTGCGTGTGCATCTGTGTGTGTGTGGATCGATATGGGTGTGTGTTTGCGCGTGCATGTGTGTTTGAGTGTGCATCTGTGTGCATGTGTTTGTGAGTGTGTCTGTGTGTAAGTGCGTGCGTGTCTGCGTCCAAGCACATTTGTGGATTTGTATGAGTGTGCGTACATGTATGGGTAAGTTTGAGTGTGTGCGTGTGCGTGTGTGAGAGAGAGAATAAGTGTGTGCATATGTGTGCGCTCGTGTGTGCACATGCACATTCGGTGCAATTCTGATCAGAAATGCTATTTCGGTTAGTTTTCTAAATAGCACCAGTTGTTGTGTGTTCAGGAAAGCTCAGCACATTGACAATCTCTTGTTTGTTTCCTGGGCAGGTCACTGCAGCCAAGCGCATGGAGAATACCAGGGTATGGAAAAGTCTGTGAAGCTAAAGCATCCATATCACTTTATCGCAAAATGGAATATTTGTGTCTCCTCAGACTTTGTTTATGTGAATGGGATTTCTTAAAAGAGCGAACAATTAAATTGGAGTTACAAATTGGCATTTCAACACAGCTTTTTTTTTGTCATTGGTTTAAACTGGTTTGATTATGTTAAACAGTTAAATAGCAAAGAAAGCTGCAGGCCCATATTCCTTTAATATGATGAGTATCATTGGGCAATTTGGTGCTTTAATCAAATGTTCACCTTTTTGATGACTCAGTAAATAGTGGGGCTTGATTGCCAGTGCACAGTGGGATAAACTTGGTTAGACCACAGACAGCAAACTGCACATTTCCGGAGGGATGTAATTGCACTGGAGAGAGAGCAGAGGAGATCTAACAGCTCTGCCTCACCTTTCCTCTGCTCTCCCTGAAAATCCCCTGTTGAAAGGGACAGTTGGACCCCACTTTCAAAGACCCAGAAAGGGTGAATTCTGAAGCCCACTGGAACAGCGTATCATTCAGTCAGATGGTGCAGCTCAATTTTCCTCACTCGCCCTTTGTCTGTTTGTGCAAGAGAATTGTGTCCGTGCTAACAATGCATGATGCAATTCATTCCCAGCATTGTTAGTGATTGGGGGGAAGGTTTCCAGATCCCTACTCTGCCTGAATGATTGAGGTACTTTATGATGTCAGTCTTTCAATGCACTTGGCTCACATTTTAAGACTGTTTGCCCCACCCACACATCTGTTCCTGTTTCCTCCTTTCCACACACATAATCCCATCCTTTATCTCCTCCTGTCATTCAGCTGAATCCACATTGTACATTCTCCAAAGGCCAGTACCATCTTCCTGAGGAGCGGTCCCTAACACAGTGATGAACGTGCACAGATCAAGTGTAACCATGGGTTTATCAAACTGAAGCCTAACTGGGTTCCCTTTCCATTCCAAACACCATTGAGGAAGGATGGCACTGCTCTGACCATCTTGAATGTTTCTCTGCTTCCTCACCCTGATTGTGACACACGGATAGGTGGATCTGCTTTCTTGGTAAAACGTTAAATTCCTCACTATGTGGAAACTTACACAGCTGACCTTTCCGTGGGACAAGGCAGTTCCACCATTAGATCCATTAGAGGTGGAAAACTCTCTTTGTTTACTTTATGACCAACTTTAAATATGCTGCTCGTTTCCCTCATCACTTCCATAGCAACTGTTCCATGTTCACTGCTAAGTGCTAACATTCCCAGTCTGTGCCTTTACACTGCACCATACAGTGTCATGCTGGTTTTCCACTTGAATTTGCATTCTTGCCCTTTATCCTGATAAGTGCAAGACAAAACTGCAACAAAATACTTTCTTTTTTAATGCTAATTTGATGAGCCGATCCATCATTTGGCATTATGCAGAACACTGAATCCATGCTTCAAAGAGTAAAACACAGAATCGCTAGCAGATCTGTCCAGTGTGTATATTAACTCAACTGGAACAATCTTAGCAACTCAGTGATATGAACAAGTACACAACTGTTGCTGAATGTGCCATGATATTGGGTTCCTTTGGAATTGGAATCATTGCACCTGGGTGTTGCGTTGATCTCGAACAGAGTGAGTTCAGGTGTGTGAAAGCTGCATGAGCTGAGCTCAGTTGAGTTCCAATGGACTCAGGTGGATGGAGATGGGTTGAGTTGGACTCCAATTGATGGAGCAGGAATGGGCTCGGTTGAAATCCATGTGATTGCTTCATTGTTTTATTCAGTGGAAGATTGCTACATTTTGACATTGATTAGAAACGTGTTTCAAGTTAATTTTAAAATCTGAGAAATAAAATGTTTCCCATTATTTTAAGATCATTTCAATTGCAAGTACTATTTCTGAGCTCCTTAATACACAATGCAACGTTGAAAACATCCTCTTGAGAAGTTAAGGGGCAGCAGCCTGTTGCTGTCCCTTAATTCCAGGGTGTGAGCCCTCCATGGACAATAATATATTGAGTAACTGATGTGAAACAAAACCGAAAGTAAGTAGGAGATGAACAAAAAATAATAATAATGAATGCTGTCAGAAAAGGGTTTGGAAAACAACCACAATTTTTTTAAAAGTAATACCCTTTAGGGAGTGCTGTTTGCAATCCTTTTACATCTCCACATGGAATATACCAATATTGTGGGCACGCACAATGTAATATGGATGGGTTTGAAGAGGGTGTTTAATAGACTGGAACAGACACCAGACATCACACACGGTGTTTATGATCATGTATAAGGGAGTGTTGATTCTTATCCCAGGAGCACAGTCCAGACTCCAAGCCCTGCGCGAGAGTTAATGAATGAGATCACCCAACATTAACAATGCAAGGACCAATAATTCTGCAGGTCTTATTCGCTTTCTTCCATTTCTTTGCAATTGTCTGTGTTCCAGGTGAGGAGATCTTCCCCGTTACTGAATGTGGTGTTTCTAGTTCTGTCTGTGTTTTATGGTGAGATATTTGATGGATTACTTTGGAACCGAGATGTGGATGGACTGATTGAAGGAGTGACCTTGGGGACGCTGCAGTGCCATTTTACTGGAATGTTACCAGGAATGAGAATCTTCAGTTGTATGAAGAGAGGAAAGAGGTTGCCCAGTGTCCTTGGAAGTGAAAATGATGGGGGATGCAGGGATGGAGGGATAGAGAGTATGGGCAGAATAAACCCCAAAACCTGAAGAAATTACCCCGGAGCCTGCTTCACCAATAAATCGGATCTTGGATGATCCTAGATTCCTCACATCCTGCTCTTCCCCTATTACCCTTGATTCCACGACTGATCAAGAATCTCGTAAGGCAGCCTAAAATATACAAAAGATTTTTTATATCCCACAGCTATCAATGGCAAAGATTTTGAAAGACTCACAACCCACTGAGGGAAGACATCCCTCCTCATTTTAGTGTTAAATTTCAGCTCCTATATTCTGAGACTGTGCGCTCTTGTCCCAGAGTCTCCCATGAGGGGAAACATAATCTTAGCATTGACCCTGTCCAGCCCCTTAAGAATCCTCATTTTTTTCAATGGTGTCACCTCCCAGTCTTCTTAACTTCAGTGACTACATTCTTAACCTGTGTAATCTTTGCCCACAAGACAAATCCTCCAGGGATCTTGCTACAGTACCTTTCTGAACTGCCTGTAATGAAATGATAAATAATGGGACCAAATCTTCTCACATTTCTCCAGAAGTTGTCTCCCCAGAACCTTGTTCAGTTGCAGTAAGAATTCCCTACTCTTATACTCCAACCCCCTGGAAGTCAGGGACAAATTCCATTGACCTTCCTGATGATCTGCTGCCCCTGTCTGTCAGCTTTCTGTGTATGATGTACAAGTCTCCCCAAGCTCTTTGGCGTTGTAGTTCTCTGCAGTTTTCAATGTTAGAAATGATTAAAATTACGAGAACAAGTCTAAGGGAAATGATGATTCCTGTAGCAGAACTTTGATTAACCAGAAGACAGAGAGTGTGCACAGCTGTAAAAAGGGCAAGGTTTGGAAATAGGTTGTATCTTGGGGCAGTGACAATGCTTTGATTTGAATTCTGTCCCTGAGAAGGTGCTAAATGGAAGGAGGTTACTGTGAACACTTTTAAAAAATGGAAATTTGATAACCTCAGATCCATGCAGAGCCTTCAGAGAATTGCACCTCCTCCATGGATCAGAAACGAGCTGGGAAGATTTTACACAGCTGCTTCATCTGATAAATGGTGTTGTGAGAGCAACTAAGTGAAATGTTTCCAGTGACAGAAAAGTTGGAAGCAGAGGGAATCAATTCTACACAGTTCTTACGGGGACCAGAGGTGGAATGAGATTTCCACTTCCAGCTGTGAGTTGTTGTCAGTTGGATTCACTGACTGAGCAGGTGCCGGAGAGAGATGACTGCTGGCAATTTTATGAAGAGTATAGGGTAAGAATGTGAAAACATTAAACTCACAGGTCAAACAGTAAAGTTGAGGGAATGGTGTTAGAGAGAGGGATAATATCCAACAATCTCACTCAATCTTTATTATTCCATCATCCTATGCAATCCCATGGAATGGTGAACACTTGTGTAATTTATAACATTGTAGGAATGAACAATGGAATCCAATTCTGACAGAATGAATTTGCCTTTGTGGTAAGTCCTACATGTGACGCTGTCAATGATATAAAGCTAACTAGCCAACCTGCAGACTGGAAGGGATTGTTAGATAGAATACAATGGACATGAACAAATGAGCTTTGAAGGAACAGTGTTTCATGGTAGTGAGTGTTTAGAGACTGGAATGTACTGCTGAAGGGAATGGGAGAGAGGAGTTCAATCTGGGCAACCCACACGGAATTTGGTTTTCATTCTGGAGTGGAAGAATGTGCAGGACTATGGTAACACCAGTGTGTACCATCCACAAGATGCACCACAGAAATATCCCCAAGGCTCCTTCGACAGCACTTTCCAAAGACATGGACACATCCATCTAGAAGGACGAGGGCAACAGATACATGGGAACACCATCCCCTGAAAGTTCCCCGACAAGCCACTCCCCATCCTGACTTGGAAACCTATCGCTGTACCTTCAGTGCCCCTTGCTCAATATCCTGGAATTCCCTCACGAACAGCATTGTGGGTATACATAGAACACACGGAGTACAGAAAATCAAGAATTACAGCTCACCCCCCACCTTCTCATGGGCAATTCATTGGCAATTATCACTGGACCAATCAACAATACCCTCATCCCTTAGTGAATAAAAGAAAATCTCAGTGTCCTGTTATACAATGAATTTTACGCTCTATATCTTCTCTGGGTGAGGAAACCTTTTACAATTAACATGCAATTTTATTGGTTAATGCCTGATGTCTTTTTGCTGCTCGATACTCTCTCTTCCACTGAGGGAACTCATGGTTAGCAGAGCAACAATATTGGATCTTTGCACAATCCCATCAATCACCATTAATTCAGAATCTACACTTCAATTTTGTAGAGCAAGAACCTAATTCCATTTTGTTAATAATTTTAAGCACACCACTCAATCAGAAAGGAGATTGAAGTGAGAGACCTACTTTCATTTACTTTGCAATGTCCATTTTGTTCTGAATGACTTATGTTTCATGCAAAGAGTGCTGTGGGAAAAAAAAATATAATGGGCTATTCACCACGGACAGCCCATATCCTTATTTATGTTGTACACTAAGAGAAAGGGCTAATCATATTCAGATCCAATGTTCCAATATCCATCATCACTCCTTGCTAATATAAATCAGAAGGGAAGTGGGAGAACTTAGATTAACCAGAGGACAGAGAGTGTGCACAGCTGGAGAAAAGGCAAGGATTGGAAATAGGTTGTATCTTGGAGCAGTGACATTGCTTTGATTTGAATTTTCTCCCTGAGAAGGTACTAAAAGGAGGAGATTGCTGTCATTCCAACACATCACAGGGATTTCTCAGAAGTGATTGCACCTTCTTTCCAGTCTCAATCATGATTATATTGACTAGTATCTGTGGTTATTCATTCTGTGCACGTTTACCTTGCTTTACAAATGAGACTGCTCTGTGGAACCACTTGAAATGTGGGAATTTTGACAGGGGCAGAACATGCCTCATAAACCTTATTGAATTCTTTGAGGAAGTGATGAAACACATTGATGAAGGTAGAGCTGTGGATGTGGCGCACATGGATTTTAACAAGGCATTTGATCAGGTTCCCCACAATAGGCTCATTCAGAAAGTAGTCGAAGAGGGTAGTGCTGGAAAATCACCAGTCAGGCAGCATCTGAGGAGCAGGAGAATCGAAGTTACGGGCATAAACCGTTCATCAGGAGTGATCATAACTGCCCAACCGGCTGTGCTTTTCTAGCATCACACTTCGATTCTGATCTTCACCATCTGCAGTCCTCACTTTCTCCTCATTCAGAAAGTAAGAAGGCAGGGGATGCAGGGAAATCTGTCTGCCTGGATACAGAATTGGCTGGCCCATTGAAGACAGAGTGTGGTGGTAGATGGAATGTATTCAGCCTGGAGCTCGGTGACCAGTGGTGTTCCACAGGGATTGGTTTGATTAGATTAGATTCCCTACAGTGTCCTGCTTTTTGTGATTTTTATAAACTATTTGGATGAGGAAGTGGAAGGGTAGGTTAGTAAGTTTGCCACTAATGAGAAGGTTGGTGGAGTTGTGGATAGTGTGGAGGGCTGTTGTAGGTTGCAACGGGACATTGGCAGGATGCAGAGCTGGGCTGATAAGTGGCAGATGAAGTTCAATCTGGAAAAGTGGGAAAAGTTCTCTGTGGAATATCAAATTTGAATGCAGAATAAGGATTAAAGACAAGATTCTTGGCAGTGTGGAGGAATGGAGGGATCTTGGTGTCCATGTCCATAGATCCCTCAAACTTGCCAACCAAGTTGATAGGGTTGTTAAGATGGCATATGGTGTTTTGACTTTCATTACAGGAGGATTGACTTTAAGAGCATCGAGTTTATGCTGAAGCTTTTCTCATTGGCACAAAGAAGGATGAGAGGTGACTTGATAGAGGTGTACAAGATGATGAGAGACATGGATAGAGTGGGTAACCAGAGGTGTGTTCCCAGGGCAGCAATGGCTATCACAAGGGGGCATAATTTTAAGGTAGTTGGAAGAAGGTTTAGGGGAGGTGTCAGAGGCAGAATCATTACACAGAGAGCGGTGCTTGTGTGGAATGCATTGCCAATGGTAACAGTAGAGTCAGACACTTTAAGGACATTTAAGCAGCACTTGGACAGGCACATGGATGATAGTAAAATGATCTTAGAGTTTGATCTTAGAGTAGGATAAAAGATTGGCACAACATTGAGGGAGGAAGAGCCTGGACTGTGTTCTACTTTTCTATGTTCTATTTTGCAAGTCGCTCACCGAATTGGGTATTGAGGATTTATAACTCCCAGTCAGTTTAGCGTTATCAACCTAGTCCAGGTGCTTTAGATCGATGGGTTACATAGTTTGGATTTCAAGATTCTGTGTTCAGAGCAAACTCCAGAATTTCAGCACATTTCTAAACCGTATCCTGCCGAGCAGTACTGATCATGTCCTCATCAGTCTGAGATGCTGATTCCACATGCAGCATCAAGCTACTTCGGATTGCTTTCTCGAATATTAAACATTCAAAGGCATCAGTGATCCTTGGTTACTTCAATCAGCATCACGTACAGAAACAACGAGTACGGTCTATAATTCTGTTTGTGGGAACTTGGTCAATCTTGGTTATGCTTTTCCTTAATTCCAAAATTTATCATGTTTCACACATGCACTGTAGGTGGTAAAGTCTTTTCAGGCGCCTGGTCATTGGAAATTTGAAAACGTCTCAGTTGTTGTTGTTGTAAAGACGTTCCTGTTCTTGATGTCAGTGCTGACAATGGCAGTTGTGACAATGCTGTCATTCTAAAAAGGTTTGAGAACATGCAACATAGAACCTAGAACGGTCCAGCACAGTACAGTCCCTTCACCCTGCGATGTTGTTCTGAGCATTTATCTTAATCTAAGGTCAACCTAACCTACACACCCCTCAATTCACTGCCATCCATGTGCTTGTCCAGCAGTTGCTTAAATGTCCCAAATGTCTCTGACTCTACCAGCAAATTTTGCAGTGCATTCCACACACCCACCACTCTCTGCATAATGAACCTACCTCTGACATCACCATATTACCTTCCTCCAATCACCTAAAAATATGAGCCGTTGTGACAGCTATTCCTGCCCTGGGAAAAAGTCTCTGGCTATCTATTCTATCCATACCTCTCATTACCTTGTACACCTCTACCAAGTCACCTCTTCCTTCTTCTCTCCAGTGTGAAAAGCCCGAGCTAACTCAACCTCACTTTATAAGACAAGCCCTCCAATCCAGGCAGCATTCTGGTAAACCTCCTCTGCACCCTTTCTAAAGCCTCTACATCCTTCCAATAATGAGGCAACCAGAAGTGAATACGATATTCCAAGTCTAACAAGGTCTAACAAGGGCTTTATAGAGCTGCAGCATAACCTCCCAGCTCTTAAACTCAATCCCACTGTTAATGAAAGCCAAAACACCATAAGCCTCCGAAACAATCCTATCAACTTGGGTTGCAACTTTCAGAGATCTATGTATGTGGACCACAAGAGCCTGCTGTTCTTCCACACTCCCGAGAATCCTGCCTTTAACTCTGTGTTCAGCATTCAAATTCAACGTTCGAAAATGAAGCACTTTGCATTTATCCAGGTTGAACTCCATCTGCCACTTCTCAGCCCAGTTCTACATTGTACATTGCAACAGCCCTCGACACTATCTATAACACCATCAACTTTTGTGTCATTGGCAAACTTACTAACCCACCATTCCACTTCTGTGCTTGGATTTTTTGCAGAGAGACTGGAAAGGCAGAGGTGCCGAAGAGTTAAGTTTAACAATGGAAGGCGAGAGGCTAGTTCTCCCAGTTCAGGTTTTTTCTCATTTTGTAACTGTAGCAGTCACATGAAAGGTTAGAAGCTTTAGTAAAGGATACCTCTGCCGTTCTCTGAAATATCTTTCTGGATGCTGTTCCCTCCTGCCTGAAAGAATCTGTGTTTAAATTTCCCTTTGTGCCAAGGGGTGTGTTTATGGGATGTTACTAGATTGGAACAGTTAATTAGTTCTATTGTGTGCCAGGTTGTTAGGTTTTCCAATAGTTAACATATTCTAAATTCTGCTTTCTTTTGTTCAGGTTTCAATGGTAGTTTTTAAATAAATTCTGTTTTATTTTAAGCCGAGTGGTTTGACCAGCTGCATCACACCTGGAATATTCACTTCACATCTCCATTTAAAATGAGAAAAAGATAGGGTATAGGCTACCTTGTCTAAATGTTTTCAGTGGGTCTGGCCTGGTCCAAAACAAGGGGAATGTTGACAATCACACACCTGGAATAATGTTTCAATCTGTCTTCCAGCAAATTTATTGACAATTGTGATCCTCTCTCGTGGAAACTGTGGCATCACCAAAGGTATATCTATCTACCTGATTTCCATGGCAACAGCGGATCTCCTGGTCATTGTATTCAATGTAATACTCAAAACTCTTGGTTTCAAATATTTCCCAGTTTCCTTCCTGTTTTACACAGGAATGTGCAAGTTTAACGTCATCATGGGCTATGCTGCTATTGACTGCTCCGTCTGGTTGACCATCGCTTTCACTATTGACCACTTTATGGCCATTTGTTGCCACAATCTGAAAGCCAGATATTGCTCTGCCAGAACAGCAGCCTTGGTGGTGACCATTGTCTGGTCAGTGAGCATTTTGAGGAACATTCCATTTTACTACAAATACAAATCTTTGGGCACATGGGGTGGTGTACCCTGGGGCTGTGGCATCAGACCAGAGTTCTATACCTTGCCAGGATGGGTGGCATTTTTCTGGTTCCACCAGTTGCTGAACCCATTGATCCCCTACCTCCTGATCCTGCTGTTCAATGCTCTGACCGTCAGGCACATCATCTTGGCAAACCGGGCACGCAGGGGTCTTCGAGCTCCCAGTAACAGGGACCACAGAGGAGATGCAGAGATGGTCAACAGGCGGAAATCCATCATCCTGCTGTTTGTTGTCTCGGGCAGTTTTATATTGTTGTGGATGCCCAAGGTCAGTGTTTTCTTACTGATGAAGATTACCAACAACCATTTTTACCCGAGTTATGACCATCCTGTTATGACGCTGACATATCTGGGACTGTGCTCTTCTACCTGAGCTCCTGTACAAACACTGCCCTTTATGCCCTGACCCAGAGTAAATTCAGAGAGGAGCTGAAGAGGGCTCTGAAATATCCCTTCACTCTCATCCGTGAATGTATCCCTACATCAAAGTAAGGAAAGTGACTGAGACTGAAGCACCCCACACAGTTTGTGCCCATCTCTGAGTTCTCTCCAATCTTCACCTCTCACCTGAATTCCCCTGTTTTTCTCCACGTAAAGAGATGAAGAGGCGAAATTGTCTACTTGAGCCATGGGACGTGGAAAACTTCCCTCACCTCCTTTTCTCTCCTTCACAAACATTGGGGATGCTTCTGTCCATGTCTGAGAGAGTACTCAGGGGAAAGAAATAAAAGTGAAGAAAAATACATCTTGTGGGCATTGTGTCTTTGTTTGACTTCTATACTTTCACAAATTTGCCATCCTATTTCGTGTAGACACAACCTGAAGAAAAATGCATGTTATGAATGTTGTGTCTTGATCTTCCTTGATTCACTTTACAAATGTCAGATGAATTACAATCAAGCACACTCAAAATATTCACCAGGAAACAAATCATTTAATGCTTAATATGATACGTTCAACATGAGACAATTCATGGAAGCTATTTCTCCCCTCAAACATTCATAATTTGTCCACATCTCTCTTTTTACTTCAGCCTCTGATCTTCAGGTATGTGTTCTCCACCGCAGCCTTCGAGATAAACAACAACACAGAATTGCCAAGCAGAAACTGATAGCTAAGTCCTGTAACCATGCAGAAAACCTCAACTCTGATCTTGGGTTCATGTCACATTGAACATAACCCCACTATACTGTTCTATGTCTGTAAAATCTTCCATTTGAGATACCTGATTCGGTTCCCTACAGTGCAAAAACAGACCCTTCAGCCCAAAAAGTCCACAATGACCCACCAAAGAGTAACCTACCCAGACCCATTCCCCTGCCGCGTATGTACCCCTGACTAATGCACCTAACACTATGGGCAATTGAGCATGGCCAATTCACCTGACCTGCACGTCTTTTGGATTGTGGGAGGGAACTGGAGCATCTGGAGGAAACCCGGGCAGAGAATGTGTAAACTCCAGATAGACAGTGGCCTGAGGCTAGAATCAAACTTGGGTCCCTGGTGCTATGAGGCAGCAGTGCTAACCACTGAGCCACCATGATGCCCCCAAGGTTACGCATTACATAGAATCTTACAGTCCTTCGGCCCAACAACTTCACAGTGACCCTCCGAAGAGAAACCCACCCAGACCCATTCCACTATATCCTATATTTAACCCTGACTGATACACCGAACCTATATATCCCTGAAAACTATGGGACAATTTAGCGTGGCCAATTCACCTATCCTGCACACCTTTGGACTGTGGGATGGGACCGGAGCACCTGGAGGAAACCCATGCAGACACGGGGAGAATGTGCAAACTCCACACAGGCAGTCACCCGAGGTGGGAATCGAACCCGGGTCCCTGGCGCTGTAAGGCAGCATGGCGAGCCACTGAGCCACCGAGCCAGTTAATTCCAGATTTTTAGTGTTGGGAAATCTCCTTGGTGAAATTTGGATTCAGGTTCCCAGAACATTTTCTGAGTGGTTGTATGAACAGCCTGTGATAACTGCACAAGGCCATCACCTCATCCTAACTTCCCTTCTCTCCCACTCCTTTTACCTTCACTGAATCCTCCAGGTTTCTCTTCCTCTTCTTCTCTCCGTGTCTAAAGACAAAGTCGTTCATCTCTGTCCATTACAATGTGGAGGTGCCAGTGTTGGACTGGGGTGGAGAACATTAGAATCTACACAACACCAGGTTACAGTTCAACAGGGCTATTTGACATCACAAGCTTTCGGAGCACTGATCCTTCATCAGGTGAAGAGGAGGGAAACACACAGCACACAGAATTTATAGGCAGACCGATATAAAGATCGTACACATGGTGTGAGTGGGAGTGTCGACAGGCTGCATAACAAGTCTCTGTGGGTGATCGAAAGGGACAGACATTGTGAGTAAAGTGTCAACAGCTGAGTAACAAGTGAAGGGATGGTCTATGATCTGATTAATTGAGGCAGAGAGATAATTCCAAAAAAATCAAATATTACATTGTGCTGGAGACCAACTAAACAGCTGGAGTAACTTGATGGGTAAAAGAGTCACATGACAAGTATGTATCCTAAGTAATATGCCATCAAAAACTGTACAAATTAATTCTGGTGATGGGATCATAACAAATTATCAAGGTGATGGTGTCAAAACTGGATAGTAAGGAAGAATTTACAGACACAGAACAGCACATTGGAGTCACATGTAGTGCAACATGAACCCAGGATCACAATTGAGTCCCTCTTCATAGATACAATACTTGGCTCAAAGTTTCTGTTCAGCGATTCCGCATTATTGTGCATCTCAAAGGATGCTTACCCGAAGATGGGAGGCTGAATGTCCTTGAGCACTGAACTGTCCCCCGACTGGGAGAGAACAGTTCTGACTGGGTCATTGTTGCACTGTGTCCATTCATCCATTGTTGTAGTGTCTGCATGATCTCACAAATATACCAAGCCTCAGGGCATCATTACCTCAAGTGTATGAGGTAGACAATGTGTCACATGAGTACCTGTCATGCACATGGTGGGTAGTGTTCCCAAGTGTGATAGTAGTATCCATGTCGATGATCTGACATGTTTTGCAGAGGGTGCTGTGCCAGGGTTGTGTGGTGTTTTGTGTGGTGATCCTGAAGGCTGGGCAGTTTTCTGGGAACGATGGTCTGTTTAAGATTTGGTGGTTGTTTGAAGGTGAGAAGTGGAGGTGAATGGCTGACCCTTGGTGAAACGTTTGTTGTCGTTAATGACGTGTTTAAGGCTGTGGGGGACATGGTGTAGTCTCTTTGCTCCAGGGAAGTACTGGACAATGAAGTGCACTCTATCACTTGAATCCATCTATGGGTAAGGATTCTCCGAGGCATGGTATATTAGCGAGACTGTGCAGACACTACAACAACACAAGATTGGATACGACCCAACAATTGCCAATTTCTACTGAATAATCAGGTAACCTTTCAGGTCCGGTGACCCTTCCTCTGCTTCACCTCACAGATGCTGCTGGATCTGCTGAGCTTTTCCAGCAGCTTCTGTTTGTGTTCCATGTTATTTCAATCATTTGGTTTGTCTCCAGCACCACCTTCTTATTAACTTGTTTGTCATTATCTCTCTGCCTCATTTAGTCGGATTATAGATCATCCCTTCCCTCGTTTTTCAGCTGATGACACTTTCCTCACACTGTCTAACACCCTTGGTCACCTGCAGGGACTTGTGTGATCTTTTGATCTCTCTGCATCCCCTTGATCTTTCTGTCCATAAATTCTGTGTCCGTGAGCTTCACTCTCCCTTCATCTAATGAAGGGGCAGTGCTCCATAACCCTGTTGGACTATAACCTGGTGTTGTGTGACTTCTGACTTTGTCCACCCCAGTCCAACACCGTCTCCTCCACATTTCTGTTCACAGTGGTGGATTCAAAAGAGCACTTTTACTTTGTTGGTTCATGGATCCAAGTAGGAAAAGGTGTTGCTTTTAACAAAAGGACACTGTGTAGGAAATGGACAAGAGAACGATCATCAAAGTTGTGAGTTTTATATTCATTGTTTTCTCTTTAAAGAAGAAACTAATCCAAAAATAGAGACAGAAAGAGTCTGGGTTTGTCCGTGTGTTTGTGTGCGTATCTGCATGTGTGTGTGTGAGTGTACGTTTGTGAGTGTGTTTGTTTGTGTGTGAGAATGTGTACGTACGTTTGAGTGTGTTTGTGTGTGTGTGTGAGAATGTGTGCGTATGTTTGAGTGTGAGTGTGTATGTATGTGTGTGCATTCAGTGCCATTATGATCAGAAACACTATTTGAATTCATTTTACCACATGCACCAGTTGTGTGTTCAGGAGAGCTCAGCAAAGTAACAATCTCTTGCTCACTCACGACAGCCCATTGTGTGGAGAATACAGGGTTCAGAACCAGCCTGCGAAGACAGAGCATGCGTATCACTTCCTGCCCTTTCTGCCTGGGGAACTGAATGAAGACACCCTGGTAGATCGGTAATCTCTCTCAGCGTTCCTCTGTTCTCTCTGAAAATCCTCTGTTAAAAAGGACAATTGGAAGTTGCTTCCAGAGACACAGAAACAACACATTTTCAAACAGCGAATGGGAAATTGAGAATTGCTGTTCCTACAAACTCATGTCATCATCAAACATTTGGAAGGAATTGAAAGAATCTGAAAGAGAACAACATATCAGTCTCGGCCATCTCAACGGGAACTATTGAATAGGGTTTCCTGCTTTAAATTTTATAACAAAACATAATATTTGTCTATTCTCTGTTTTTGCTTGTCTGAATGGGATTACATAAAAGAGCTAACAATTAAACTTTCATTACAGGTTGGCAATTCAACACAGCAATGTTTGTCATTGGTTTAAACTGGTTTGATTATATTAAACAGTTAAATAGCAAAGAAAGCTGCAGGTCCATATTCTTTTAATACGATGTGTATAGTTGGACAATTTGTTGCTTTAAATAAACCTTCACCTTTTTGATGACTCAGTAAATAGTGGGGCTTGATTGCCAGTGCACAGTGGGATAAACTTGGTTAGACCAGACAGCAAACTGCACATTTCCAGAGGGATGTAATTGCACTGGAGAGAGAGCAGTGGAGATCGAACAGCTCTCTCTCATCTCTCCTCTGCTCTCCCTGAAAACCCCCTGTTGAAAGGGACAGTTGGACCCCACTTTCAGAGACCCAGAAAGGGTGAATTCTGAAGCCCACTGGTACACCAAATCATTCAGTCAGATGGTGCAGCTCAATTTTCCTCACTCATCCTTTATCTGTTTGTACAAGAGAATTGTGTCTGTGCTAACAATGCATGATGCAATTTATTCCCAGCATGGTTAGTGATTGGGGGGAAGGTTTCCAGATCCCCACTCTGTCTGAATGATCTACTTTATCATGGCAGTCCTTCAATGCATTTGGATCAAATTTTAAGACTTCATGCCCCAGTCACACACCCGTTCCTGTTTCCCCCTTTACACACACATAATCCCATCCTTTATCTCCTCCTGTCAATCAGCTGAATCCACACTGTACATTCTCCAAAGCCCAGTGCCATCTTCCTGCGGAACGGTCCCTCACACAGTGATGAACTTACACAGATCAAGTGTAACCAAGGGTTTATCAACTGAAGCCTAACTGGGTTCACTTTCCATTCCAAACACCATTGAGAAAAGCTGGCACTGTTCTGACCATCTTGAATGTTTCTCTGCTTTCTTGATACAACTTTGAATTTCACGTTATACAGAAACTACCACAACTGACCTTTCTGTGACGCAAGTCATTTCAGTCGTTAGATCACACAAGAACTCAAACTTTCAGTTGCTCCATCAGGTGGAAAGCTGCCTTTACTTACTTTGTGACCAACTTTAAATACCCTGCTCATTTCCCTCATCACTTCCTTAACAACTGCTCCATGTTCATTGGTAAGTGTTAACATTCCCAGTCCATGTCTTAACACCGAGCCATACAGTACCATTGTTGGTGATCAACTTGAATTTGTTTACTTGCTCTATGTCCTAATGCGTGCAAAACAAAATATGCAACAAAGTAAGTCCTTTTGCGTTAATACTTTGATGAGTTAATCCATTATCAGTCAGGATTTCTAACAGAGGTTCCATGCTTTAAATGCACAGCACAAATTTGGCAGCAGATCTGTCCAGCAGTGCATAGTAACTGGACTGGAACAAATTCAGCAACTTGGCGGTTGGCTCAATCACATAACTGGTCAGGCAGCATAGTAGGAGCAAGCGAGTTGATGATTTGGGCATAAGCCCTTCATCAGGAATGCGGGGTGAGAGAGTGTGTCCAAGGGGGTTGGGTGATAAATGGGAGGGGCTGGGGTTGGGAGGGGGCGAAGGTAGCTAGGAAGAATATAGATCAATGAAAGTGGGGGTGGTGACAGCGATAGTTCAGAGCAATGGGTAGAGCAGATAGCAGTGATATAAGATGGATGGTACGACAGTTCAAAAGGGCAGTGCCAAGTTGGCGGGTTAGATTTGAGATAGGGTGGGGGTAGAGGAGAGAAGGAAACGGGTGAAATCAACATTGATTCCAGGCACAAGATGAGGTGTTCTTCCTCAAGGGAGCGGGTGGCCAGACTTTGGCGGTGGAGGAGGCCCAGGACTTGCATGTCCTTGGTGGAGTGGGAGGGAAAGTTGAAGTGTTCAGCTTACAGGTTGGTGAGGTTGCTGTGTGCCTGTGTCCCAGAGTTGTTCTCTGAAACATTCAGCAATTTGGCGCCCTGTCTCCCCAGTGCAGTGGAAACCATATCGAGAGCAACGGGCACAGTAGACGAGGTGTGTGGAGGTGTGCTTTTCCACCACCAGTCGTTTTGACTCTAATCTCCAGCATCTGCAGTCTCCACTATCTCCACAAACACATAACTGGTACTAAACGTGCCCTGACATTCCTTTAGAATTGGAATCATTGCACCCGGGTGTTGTTTTGAACTCGAGCAGACTGAGTTCAGACGTGTGAAATATCCATGAGCTGAGCTCAGTTGAGTTCCAATGGACTCAGTTGAATGAAGATGGTTTGAGTTGGACTCCACCTGATGAAGCAGGAATGGGCTCGGTTGGAGTCCACGTAATTGCTTTATTGTTTTATTTAGTGGTACGTTTGTTACAAATTGACATTCATTACAAAAGAGTTTGATGTGAATTTTAAAAATCTGTTTGAAAAACATAATGTTTCCTATTATTTTAAGACTATTTCAATTATAAGTACAATTTCTGTGCTACGTAATAGTCAAAGTACAGTTGGGAACATCCTGTTGAAAAGATAAAGGACAGCAGCCTATAGCTGTCCCTTAATTCCAGGATGTAAACCCACCATTGACAATGACATACTATATTGAGTGACTGACCCATGAAACAAAACTGAAAGAAGATAGATGATGAAGAAAATGAAGATAAACAAATGCTATCAGAACAAGGTTTGGAAAATAACACTTTTTTTCAAGGCATTTTCTTTAGGGAGTGCTGTTCACAATCCCTTTACATTTCCATGTGGAATAGTCCAGTGTTGTGGGAATGTGAAATGTAATGTGGATGCTTTTAAACAGACTGTTTAATAGATTAGAACTAACACAACACGTGGTTTACTATCATGTATAAGGGAGTGTTGATTCTTATCCCAGGAGCTCAGTCCAGACTCCAAGCCCTGCGCGAGAGTTAATGAATGAGATCACCCAACATTAACAATGCAAGGACCAATAATTCTGCAGGTCTTATTCGCTTTCTTCCATTTCTTTGCAATTGTCTGTGTTCCAGGTGAGGAGATCTTCCCCGTTACTGAATGTGGTGTTTATAGTTCTGTCTGTGTTTTATGGTGAGATATTTGATGGATTACTTTGGAACCGAGATGTGGATGGTCTGATTGAAGGAGTGACCTTGGGAAAGCTGCAGTGCTACTTGATTGGAATTTTATCAGTTGTGTGGAGAGAGGAGAGGTTGCTTGATGTTCTCCGAACTGGAGATGATGTGGAGGTGTGCGTGGGGTGGGTTGGACATGGGTGTATAGTGTCATCGGCAGAATAAACTTTGAAGGAATTTTCCCTCCAGTCTGCTTCACCAATAAATCTTGGCTGATCCGACATTCCACACATTCTTCTCTTTCCCCATAACTCTTGATTCCCGGCTGATCAAAAATCTAGTAATGGAACCGAAGATATGCAAAAGGTCATTTTATCCCCCACAGCTATCAATGATCAAGAATATGAAAGACTCAGAATCCTCAAATTAGACATTCCTCCTCATCTCAATCTTAAATTTTCAACCCTATACGCTGAGACTGGGCCCTTTTTTTCCGAGACTTCCCCATGAGGGGAAACATTGTCTTAGTATTTACCCTGTCCAGCCCCTTAAGAATCTTCATTCTTTCAATGATATGACCTTCCATTATCTAAACTGCAGTGACTAGAGTCCCAACCTGTTTAACCTTCGCTCATAAGACAATCCCTCCATGTCAGGGATCATTCTGGTGAACATTCTTTGCGCTGTCTCCAGCAAAATGCTAATCTTCCTGAAATAATGGGATCAAAACTGTTCACATTTCTCCAGATGTAGTCTCCCCAGCACCATGTACTACTACCCTACTCTTATCCTCGAACCCCCTTTGAGCAAGGGCCAGCATTCCATGGCCCTTCCCAATTACCTGCTGCAGCTGCGTGCTCGCTTTCTGTGTTTCATGCACAAGATCCCCCAAGTCTCTTTGTGCTGCAGCTTTCTGCAGTTTTCAACAATAGAAATGATTAAAATTATGACAACAAGTCTAAGGAAAATGATGATTCCCATACCAGGACTTTCTTTAGGCAGAGAACAGACAGTGTACACAGTGGTATAAGGTCAAGGATTGGAAATTGGTTTTATGTTTAAGCAATGCCATTTCTTTGATTTGAATTCTGTCCCTGAGCACACACCTTGAAGTGGAGTTTGTAATGAACATTTTTTTAAAAAGAAATTCAGTAACAATGGATACATAGAAAGCTTTTAGGGAATTGTACACCGTCCTTGGAACAGAAAAATACTGGAAAGTTTCACAAAGTGCTTCATCTGATCAATGGTGTTGATAGAACAAAGGATTGGAATGTTTCCAGTGACTAGATGTCCGTAAGCCGAGGAAATCGATTTTCTGCAGCTCTTACTCAGACCAAAGCTGAAATGAGATTTCCATTTCCAGCCAGGGATTGTTGTCAGTTCAATTCACTGACTGAGGAGGTACTGGAGGGAGATGACAGTTAAACATTTAAAGAAGTGCACTGATTAAGAATGGTTACGGATTAAACTAACAGGTCACAGTGTAAAATTGAGGGGAGGGCGATAAAGAGGTACAGAAACCTGCATCACAAGCCCAGTGTTCTGAGATGAATGGGATCCCTCTATGTTCTATCATTCTATCAGTCTATGCAGGACACTTGTGTAATTTATAACATTGCAGGAGTGAACAATGGAATCCAATTCTGACAGAATGAATTTGCCTTTGTGGTAATCCCTACATGTGATGGTGTCAATGATGTAAAGCTAACTGGCAAACCTGCAGACTGGAAGGGATTGTTAGATAGAATACAATGGACAAGAGGGACAAATGAGCTTTGAAGGAACACTGTTTTATTTTAGTGAGTGTTTAGAGACTGGGATGTACTGCTGAAGGGAATGGGAGAGAGGGGTTCAATCCGAACAGCCAACATGGAATTTGGTTTTCATTCTGAGCTGGAAGAACGTGCAGGGCTGTGGTACCAACAGTGGATGCCATTGCTAAGTAACACTGCAGAAATACACCAAGGCTCCTTAGACAGCACTTTAAAAACCATGATCACTTCCATCTAAAAGGACAAGGGCAGCAGATATATGGGAACACCACCCCCTGCCATTTCCACACCAAGCCACACACCATCTTCAGTTGGAAATGTATCATCACTCATTCACTCTGTGCACATTTGTCTTGTTGTCCAAGGGAGAGTTCTAAGTGGAACGACGTACAATGAGGCAACTTTGTCCATCTTGCAACCAGCTCACCCACTTGTCTATATTGGATTTATTAGCCCAGTTAATTTAGCTTTCTCACACTCCTCACTTACTTTGATTCAATATGTGGTAAACATTGAATCTGAAGATTCTTTGTTGAACGTAAATTCCAGAATTACAGCGCAATTTTCAAATCTTTTCCTGCAGTTCTGTTGGTATATTGGGCAGTCTGAGATGCTGACCTTGGATGTGATATCAAGACAAAGCCACTTCTGCTTGTGAAATTGGATATTGAAGATCACAAAGCACCTGTACTCCTGGGTTTCCTCACCAATCTCCCTCCCTCAATTAACATTCCACACAAAACAAACAAAAAAAATCTGCAATTCTGGATGTAAATTTTCTCGCTGAGCTTCTCAAAACTTGCTAATATCTGGAATCAATCAGATGACTGTTTGTCACAACTCAGTCAATTTTGGTTATCAATTTCCTGACATATAAATTGAACATTTTTGAAAAAGATTTCAGTGTAGACTATAAAGGACTATGAGGAATCTGGTGGTCATCAATTTGAATTCTTCCCCTTACTTGTTGTTGTTGATCTTGGTGCACACTGGAGCAGTGAAGGTCTCTGATCCCACATATGGAATAACTTTTCAATGTCTCTTCCAGCTAACCTAGTGACGATTGTGATTCTCTTTCACGGAAAGTGTGGCATCACCAAGGGTACTTCTCTCTATCTGATTTCCATGGCGACAGCTGATCTACTGGTCATTGTATTCAATATCATACTTTTAACACTGCTTTTCAAATATTTCCCAGTTTCCTTCCTGTTTTACACAGCAGTGTGCAGTTTTAACATTGTCATGGGCTATGCTGTGAAAGATTGCTCAGTCTGGCTGACCATTGCCTTCACTATTGACCGCTTTGTGGCCATTTGTTGCCACAATCTGAAAGCCAGATATTGTTCTGCCAGAACAGCAGCCTTGGTGGTGACCATGGTTTGTTCTGTGAGCATTTTGAGGAACATTCCATTTTACTTCAGATACCAATCTTTGGGCACATGGGTTGGTGTACCCTGGGGCTGTGGCATCAGACCAGAGTTCTTCATCTTGCCAGGATGGGTGGCATTTTTCTGGATCCACCAGCTGCTGAACCCATTGATCCCCTACCTCCTCATCCTGCTGTTCAATGCTCTGACCGTCAGGCACATTGTCTTGGCAAATCGGGCACGGAGGGGTCTCCGAGCTCCCAGTAACAGGGACCAGAGAGGAGATGCAGAGATGGTCAACAGGAGGAAATCCATCATCCTGCTGTTTGTTGTCTCAGGCAGTTTTATATTGTTGTGGATGACCAAGATCAGTGTTTTCTTACTGACGGAGATTACCAACAACCATTTTTACCCCAGTTATGACCATCCTGTTATGATTGCTGACATATCTGGGACTATGCTCTTCTACCTGAGCTCCTGTACAA
This sequence comes from Chiloscyllium plagiosum, assembly GCF_037043375.1. NCBI lineage: Eukaryota > Metazoa > Chordata > Chondrichthyes > Orectolobiformes > Hemiscylliidae > Chiloscyllium > Chiloscyllium plagiosum. The sequence continues at coordinate 31,647,486 of NW_028270176.1, read as the reverse complement.
ACACTGCCCTTTATGCCCTGACCCAGAGTAAATTCAGAGAGGAGCTGAAGAGGGCTCTGAAATATCCCTTCACTCTCATCCGTGAATGTATCCCTATATCAAAATACGAAAAGTGATTGAGACTGAAGTTTGTGCCCCTCTCTGTGCTCTCACCATTTCTCATCGATGCATAGTGTCCTATAGCATGGAGACAGGTCCTTTGGTACAAACTGCTCCATGCCAACCAAAATATCCATCCACGCTAACCCCCATTTCCCTGGACTTAGCCCATATCCTTCCAATCTTTTCCTCTCCATGTATTTGTCCAAATGCCATTTAAATGTTGTTAATGTACCCACCTCAACCACTTCCACTGGCAGCCCATCCCATATCCATATCACCCTCTGCGTAAAAAAACTCTCTGTTTCCCTTTCATTCTTTCCCCTCTAACCTTACGCTGATGCCTTCTAGTCCTCAATTTCCCAATCCCGGGAAAATGTCTGAGTGCACTTACCCGATCCATGCCTCTCATGGTGCTATATGCTTCGATAAGGTCCCCTCTCAGTCTCCTATTCTCAAAAGAAATTTGTCCTAGTTTCTCCAAACTCTCCCTATAACTCAGTTCCTTGAGTCCTGGCACCAATCTTGTCAATTTCTTTTACATTCTTTCCAGTGCGAGAACATTCTTCCAATTACAAAGTGACCAAAACAGAACACAATAATCTCCATGCAGCCTCTCCTGTACAACTGCACCATAACGTCCCAACTTCGCTACTCAGTGCCCTGACTGATAAGGCCAGTGTGACAAAAGCCTTCTTCACTGCCCTGTCTACCTTTGATTCCACTTTCACAGGACTGTGAACCTGAACTCCAAGTTCCGTTGCACTCCTTAAGGCCCTACCATTCACCATGAAACTCCTCCCTTTATTTGACTTTCCCAAAATGCGAAACTAAACACCTAACTGCATGAAACTCCATTTGCCATTTCTCAGCCTATTTCCCCAGGTGATCAATATCTTGCTACAGTTTCTGATAACCTTCCTTACTGTCCAAGATACCGCCTATTTTAGTGTCATCTGCAAACTGACTAATCATGCCTTGTACATTCTCATCCAAATGGTTGATATAGATAACAAGCAGTAATGGTCCCAGCACCAACCCCTGAGGCACTCCACTCGTCACAGGCTTCCAGTCTGACAAGCATCCTTCCACAATTACGCTCTGTGTCCTACCATCAAGCCAATTTTGTATCCAATTTGCCAGCTCATCCTGCATTACATGCGATCTAACCTTCCAGAGCAACCTTATCAATGGCCGAACTGAAATCACAAATCGGCCTGCCCTTTTCAACCTTCCTGTCCACTTCAACAATACACTCTAACAAATTTGTGAGGCATGATCTCCACATACAAAGCCATGTTGACTACTCCTAATCAAACCTTTCCTTGAGAAATACAGTTGTCCAACAGCCTTAAGAAAAATAGGATCAGTTTTTCAAGAGCTCTCAATTCATGGGCATGTCATTCTTCCTGTGAGGTTTCAGATAACTGATGAATCTCTGACCCACTCTGCTTCTCTCTGAACACCCTGCCTGATATCCCTTACAGCACAGACACCATTCCAATAGCCCCATTCCCCAAAGCCCTGTGAAGTGTAATGCAATTTGGATGGTATTTTAATATTCAGCTCAGCAGGCAGTGGTCTGGATTACCTCGTGGGCTGTACCCTGACCAAGGGTATGAGAACGGTCAGTTTCTGGTTGACTGGAAAACTTCCCTCACCTCTTTTTCTCTCCTTTAAACACATTGGAGGTGATTCTGTTCACATCTGAGGGAGTATTCAGGAGGAAATAAATAAAAATAATGAAAAATGTACCATATGTACTTTGTGCCTTGGTGTTACCTTATTCCCTTCACAATCCTGACATGATGCAATTTGTGCGACTTCAGAAAAAAAATGTAAGTTGTGAATGTTGGGTCTTGGTTTTATGTGATTCCCTTCACCAATCTCACACGATCTATAATCATGCACACTCAAAATGTTCTACAGGAAACAAAGAATTTAAGGTTTAACGTGATATTTTCAGCATGAGACACATCACTGAAGCTATTTCTGTCTCCACACATCCATAATTTGTCCACATCGCTCATTTTACTATCATTCCTTTCTCATTCTCTCCATCTGATGGTTCTACATTCATTCACAACTGTGTTCACTCATTCAAGGTATATCACTGGGATTGGCTCGCGGAGCATTTGTGACCCATCCCTAACTTCCCCGGTGGAGGGGTTGGTAGTTCACAGTGAAGCACTTTTCTGAGGGTCTGGAGTCATCTGTCGGGTCAGACCAAAGAGGGATGGTGGTTTGCCCTTCCCTGATGGATATGAGTGAACCAGATGGCTTTTTAATCCACCAACAATGATGGACTGTTTCACGGTTCCTTTTGAGTTTCTTATCTCCAGATTTTCAGTGTGAGGATATCGCTGTGGTGGAGTGTGGATTCGGGTTCTCAGAACATTGGATGAACAGCCTGTGATAACTCCACAAGGACATCACCTCATCCTAACTTCCCTTCTCTTCCACTCCTTTTACCTTCACTGAATCCTCCAGGTTTCCCTTTCTCTGCTTCTCTCTGTGTCTAAAGACAAAGTCGTTCACTACATTATAATGTGGAGGTGCCAGAGTTGGACTGGGATGGACAAAGTCAGAAATCACACGACACCAGGTTATAGTCCAACAAGCTTCTTTGAAATCACAAGCTTTCGGGGCGCTGCCCCTTCATCAGGTGAAGTGGAGGGAAGCTCACGTGGACAGATGTTACATGCGGAGAGATAATGGCAGAATAATGCCAGGAGATTGAGACAATCTAAAGAGGACTGTTGAGGGGCTGAATAACAAAAAATGTGCAGGTGATCAAACATGACGGATGGTGTGAGTGAAGTGTCAATCGCTGAATAACATGTGAAAGGATGGTCTATGATCTGATTAATTGAGACAGAGATATAATTACAAAAAATAAAAGTAATGTGGTGCTAGAGTCAATTGACATGACTGGAATAACATGATAAGCACAAGAGGCATATACTGGGTGTCAAAACAATGTAACAAGTAATTTAAAACTATACAAACTAAAACAGTAGAGAGATTCTAGCAGGTTATCCAGGTGATAGCGTCAAAACTGAACATGAAGTTAGTGTTTATAGATACAGAACTGTGTGGTGGGGTTAGTTGTAGTACAACATGAACCCAGGATCACAGATGAGGCCATCCTAATGGGTATGGAACTTGGCTATCAGTTCCTGCTCAATGACTCTGCGTTGTTGTGTATCTCGAAGGCATGCATTGGAGAATGCATACCAGAAGATCAGAGGCTGAATGACCTTGCTCCCTGAATTGTTCCCCAACTGGGAAAGAACATTCCTGTCTGGGCTATTTTTGTGCGGTGTCCATTCACCTATTGCTGTAGCATCTGCACGGCCTCACCAATATATCGTGCCTCGGGGCATCCTTGCCTGCAGCGTGTGAGGTAGACATCACTGTCCGAGTCACATGAGTACCTGCCGCGCCCATGGTGGATGGTGCACCCTAGTGCGATAGTAGTATCCATGTCGATGATCTGACACATCTTTCAGAGGGTGCTGTGGCAGGGTTGTGTGGTGTTGTGGTCAATGTGATCCTGAAGGCTGGGCAGTTTCTTGGGAACGGTGGTCTGTTTAAAGTTTGGTGGTGGTTTGAAGGTGAGAAGTGGAGAGGTAGGGTTGATCTTGGCGAGATATTTGTCACTATCAATGACGTATTGAAGGCTGTGAGGAACATGGCGTAGTCATCCACTCCGAGGAAGAACTAGACGATAAAGGGCACTCTATTGGCTGTGTTGGTCTGCCGGCAAAGATGCCCTGGGCATGGTGTATTAGCGAGACCGTGCAGTCGCTACAACAGAAGATGACTGGACACTGTGCAACAATCGCCAATCCCGGGTCCTGTGACCTCTCGTCTGCTTTTCCTCACAGTTGCTGCCGGACCTGCTGAGCTTTTCCAGCATCTTCTGTTTGTGCTCCATGTTATTTCAATCATTTGGTTTGTCTCCAGCACCACCTTCTTATTACGTTGTTGCCATTATCTCTCTGCCTCATTTAGTCGGATTATACATCATCCCTCCACTCGGTAATCAGCTGTTGACACTTCCCTCACACCGTCTAACACAGTTTGTCACCTGCAGAAACTTATTATCCCACACTCCACTCACACCATTTGTATGATCTTTTGATTTCTCTGCAGCCTCTCCCCCCACCACCCCCCACCCCACCCCAGGTCTCCCTGTCTATCAATTCTGTGTTCTGTGAGCTTCACTCTCACTTCACTTGACAAAGGGGCTGTGCTCCGAAAGATTGTGATTTCAAATAAACCTGTTGGACTATAACCTGGTGTCATGTGATTTCTGACTTTGTCCAAACTAGTCCAAAACTAGCCTCTCCACATCTGTGTTCAGAATGGACCATGGACCCAAGTGGGAAAAGGTGTTGCTTTGAACAAAAGGACACTGTGTGGGACGATGGTCATAGTCTTAGAATAAGCTACTGTCATAGTCATAGAGTTAGAGAGCATGGAAACAGACCCTTCATTCCAACAAATTCACACCAAAAACAATCCTAAACTAAACTAGTCCCACCTGCCTGCTCATGGTGTATGTCCCTCCAAACCTTTCCAATTCATGTGTCCATCCAAATGTCATTCAACCTTTGTCAATGTACCTGCATTCACCACTTGCTCAGAAAGTTCAATCCACACCTGAAACACCATCTGTGTAAAAAGTTTGATTCTGATGTCTTTATTAAATCTTTCTCTAATCACCATTTCTGTGTCCCGTATTCAAAACTCCCCACCTGAGGGAAAAGGCAGTTACCATCAAAGTGATCAGATTTATATTCATTGTTGTCTCATTGAAGAAGAAACTAATCCAAAAAAAAGTGTGCGTGTACATCTGTGTGTGTGTGGATTGATATGGGTGTGTTTTTGCACGTGCATGTGTGTTTGAGTGTGCATCTGTGTGTGTGTGGATTGATATGGGTGTGTTTTTGCGCGTGCATGTGTGTTTGAGTGTGCATCTGGGTGTAAGTGCGTGCGTGTCTGCGTCCAAGCACATTTGTGGATGTGTATGAGTGTGCGTACATGTATGGGTAAGTTTGATCGTGTGCGTGTGTGTGTGTGTGTGAGAGAGAGAATAAGTGTGTGCATATGTGTGCGCTCGCGTGTGCACATGCACATTCGGTGCAATTCTGATCAGAAATGCTATTTCGGTTAGTTTTCTAAATAGCACCAGTTGTTGTGTGTTCAGGAGAGCTCAGCACATTGACAATCTCTTGTTTGTTTCCTGGGCAGGTCACTGCAGCCAAGCGCATGGAGAATACCAGGGTATGGAAAAGTCTGTGAAGCTAAAGCATCCATATCACTTTATCGCAAAATGGAATATTTGTGTCTTCTCAGACTTTGTTTATGTGAATGGGATTTCTTAAAAGTGAGAACAATTAAATTGTAGTTACAGATTGGCAATTCAACACAGCTTTTTTTTTGTCATTGGTTTAAATTGGTTTGATTATGTTAAACAGTTAAATAGCAAAGAAAGCTGCAGGCCCATATTCTTTTAATATGATGTGTATCGTTGGGCAATTTGGTGCTTTAATCAAATGTTCACCTTTTTGATGACTCAGAAAATAGTGGGGCTTGATTGCCAGTGCACAGTGGGATAAACTTGGTTAGACTACAGACAGCAAACTGCACATTTCCGGAGGGATGTAATTGCACTGGAGAGAGAGCAGAGGAGATCGAACAGCTCTCTCTCATCTCTCCTCTGCTCTCCCTGAAAACCCCCTGTTGAAAGGGACAGTTGGACCCCACTTTCAGAGACCCAGAAAGGGTGAATTCTGAAGCCCACTGGTACAGCGTATCATTCAGTCAGATGGTGCAGCTCAATTTTCCTCACTCGCCCTTTGTCTGTTTGTGCAAGAGAATTGTGCCCGTGCTAACAATGCATGATGCAATTCATTCCCAGCATGGTTAGTGATTGGGGGGAAGGTTTCCAGATCCCTACTCTGCCTGAATGATTGAGGTACTTTATGATGTCAGTCTTTCAATGCACTTGGCTCACATTTTAAGACTGTTTGCCCCACCCACACATCTGTTCCTGTTTCCCCCTTTCCACACACATAATCCCATCCTTTATCTCCTCCTGTCATTCAGCTGAATCCACACTGTACATTTTCCAAAGACCAGTACCATCTTCCTGAGGAGCGGTCCCTAACACAGTGATGAACGTACACAGATCAAGTGTAACCATGGGTTTATCAAACTGAAGCCTAACTGGGTTCCCTTTCCATTCCAAACACCATTGAGGAAGGATGGCACTGCTCTGACCATCTTGAATGTTTCTCTGCTTCCTTACTCTGATTGTCACACACGGACAGGTGGATCTGCTTTCTTGGTAAAACGTTAAATTCCTCACTATGTGGAAACTTACACAGCTGACCTTTCCGTGGCACAAGGCAGTTCCACCATTAGATCCATTAGAGGTGGAAAACTCTCTTTGTTTACTTTATGACCAACTTTAAATATGCTGCTCGTTTCCCTCATCACTTCCATAGCAACTGTTCCATGTTCACTGGTAAGTGCTAACATTCCCAGTCTGTGCCTTTACACTGCACCATACAGTGTCATGCTGGTTTTCCACTTGAATTTGCATTCTTGCCCTTTATCCTGATAAGTGCAAGACGAAACTGCAACAAACTACTTTCTTTTTTAATGCTAATTTGATGAGCCGATCCATCATTTGCCATTATGCAGAACACTGAATCCATGCTTCAAAGAGTAAAACACAGAATCGCTAGCAGATCTATCCAGTGTGTATATTAACTCAACTGGAACAATCTTAGCAACTCAATGATATGAACAAGTACACAACTGTTGCTGAATGTGCCATGATATTGGGTTCCTTTGGAATTGGAATCATTGCATCTGGGTGTTGCGTTGATCTCGCACAGAGTGAGTTCAGGTGTGTGAAAGCTGCATGAGCTGAGCTCAGTTGAGTTCCAATGGACTCAGTTGGATGGGGATGGGTTGAGTTGGACTCCAATTGATGGAGCAGGAATGGGCTCGGTTGAAATCCATGTGATTGCTTCATTGTTTTATTCAGTGGAAGATTGCTACATTTTGACATTGATTAGAAACGTGTTTCAAGTTCATTTTAAAATCTGAGAAATAAAATGTTTCCCATTATTTTAAGATCATTTCAATTGCAAGTACTATTTCTGAGCTCCTTAATACACAATGCACCGTTGAAAACATCCTCTTGAGAAGTTAAAGGGCAGCAGTCTGTTGCTGTCCCTTAATTCCAGGGTGTGAGCCCTCCATGGACAATAATATATTGAGTGACTGATGTGAAACAAAACCGAAAGTAAGTAGGAGATGAACAAAAAATAATAATAATGAATGCTGTCAGAAAAGGGTTTGGAAAACAACCACAATTGTTTTAAAAGTAATACCCTTTAGAGAGTGCTGTTTGCAATCCTTTTACATCTCCACATGGAATATACCAATATTGTGGGAATGCACTTTGTTATATGGATGGGTTTGAAGAGGGTGTTTAATAGACTAGAACAGACACCAGACGTCACACACGGTGTTTATGATCATGTATAAGGGAGTGTTGATTCTTATCCCAGGAGCTCAGTCCAGACTCCAAGCCCTGTGTGAGAGTTAATGAATGAGATCACCCAACATTAACAATGCAAGGACCAATAATTCTGCAGGTCTTATTCGCTTTCTTCCATTTCTTTGCAATTGTCTGTGTTCCAGGTGAGGAGATCTTCCCCGTTACTGAATGTGGGGTTTATAGTTCTGTCTGTGTTTTATGGTGAGATATTTGATGGATTACTTTGGAACCGAGATGTGGATGGTCTGATTGAAGGAGTGACCTTGGGGAAGCTGCAGTGCCATTTGATAGGAATGTTACCAGGAATGAGAATCTTCAGTTGTATGGAGAGAGGAAAGAGGTTGCCCAGTGTCCTTGGAACTGAAAGTGATGGGGGGTGTGAAGGAGTGGGGGGTGTTGTGCGGTGGGGGGCGATCGGGGGCATGGGCAGAATAAACCCTAAAACCTGCATAAATGTCCCAGAGCCTGATTCAGCAATAAATAAGATCTTAGATCCTAGATTCCTCACATCCTGCTTTTCCCCCAATACCCTTGATTCCCCAACTGATCAAGAATCCAGGAACACAGCCTAAAATGTGCAAAAGGATTTTTATACCACAGCTTTCAATGATAAAGATTTTGAAAGACTCACAACTCTCTATGTTCAGACATCCCTCATAATTTCAGTGCTAACTTTTCACTCCTATATTCGGAGACTGTGCCCTCTTGTCCAAGACCCTCTGATGATGGAAACATCCTCTCAGCATTTACCTTGTCCAGCCTCTCAAGAATCCTAGTTTTTCCAATGGTGTCACCTTCCATGTTTCTGAACCCCAGTGACTAGATTCTTTACCTGTGTAACCTTGGTAATCCCTCCACTTCAGAGGGTCATGCCAGTGAACCTTCTCAGAACTGTCTCATATGAAATATGTCCTTCCTGAAATAAGTTGACCAAAACTGCTCACATTTCTCCAGGTGTAGTCGCCCCAGCACCTTGTACAGGTGCAGTAAGACTTCCCCACTCTTATGCCCCAACAGTCTTGGGATAATGGCGGCATGGTGGCTCAGTGGTTAGCACTGCTACCTCCCAGTACCAGGGACCCGGGTTCGCTTCCAGCCTCGGGCGACTGTCTCGTTGGGAGTTCACACGTTCTCCCTGTGTTTGCATGGGCTTCTTCCAGTTGCTCTGGCTTCCTCCCATAGTCCAAAGATGTGTAGGTTAGGGTGTATTTGACGTGGGAAAGTACTCATAGTGTACAGGGATACATAGGTTAGGTGCATCACTCGGGGGTAAATATAGAGCAATAGAGTAGGGGAATGGTTCTTGGTGGGTTACTCTTCAGAGGTTCGGTGTGGACTTGTTGGTCGAAGGGCCTGTTTCCACACCATAGGGATTTTATGATTCTATAACCATTCCATTAGCCTTCCTGACTACCAGCTGCTCCCCTGTGCTCGCTCTCTGTGTTTCGTGCACAAGTCTCCCCAAGTCACTTAGAGTTGCAGTTTTCAATGATAGAGATGATTAAAATTATAATAACAGGGTGAAGGGAAGTGATGCTTCCAGTATCAGGACTTGTATTAACCAGAGGACAGAGAGTGTGCACAACTGTTGAAAAGGCAAGGATTGGAAATTGGTTGTATGTTTGAGCAGTAACACTGCTTTGATTTGAACTCTGTTCCTGAGCAGTTACTAAATGGAGGAGATTACTGTGAACTATATTAAAATAAGGAATTGGAGAACTTCAGATCTATAAAGAGCTTTTAGAGAATTGTACATCCTCCTTGGATCAGAAAGGGTCTGGGAATATTTCACAAAGCTGCCTCATCTAGTCAATAGTGTTGATGGAGAAAATAAGGGGAATGTTTCCAGTAATTGGAAATCTGTAAGCAGAGGAAATCGGTTTTACACAGCTCTTCTTCAGAGCAGGGATGAAATGAGAGTTCCGTTACTAGCCATTTGTTATCAGTTCAATTCACTGCCTGAGCAGGTGCTGGAGGGAGATGAGTGCTGGCAATTTTATGAAGGGTATGGGGTAAGAATGGGAAAGGATTAAAGTCACGGGTCACAGAGTGAAGTTGAGGGGTGGCGAGGGAGAGAGAGGGACTATATAGAAAGCTCCAACATAAATCCAGTGTTATGAGTTGAATGGGATCGATCTGTGCTTTATTATTCCATCGGTCTATGCATCCCCATGGAATGGTGAACACTTGAGTAATTTATAACATTGCAGGAGTGAACAATGGAATCCAATTCTGACAGAAGGAATTTGCCTTTGTGGTAAGGCCTACATGTGCTGGTGTCAATGATGTAAAGCTAACTGGCCAACCTGCAGGCTGGATGGTATTGTTAGGTAGAATACAATGGGCAAGGGGAACAAATGAGCTTTGAAGGAACACTGTTTCATGGTAGTGAGTGTTTAGAGGTTGGAATGTACTGCTGAAAGGAATGGGAGAGAGGGGTTCAATCTGGGCAACCCACACGGAATTTGGTTTTCATTCTGAATTGGAAGAATATGGTACAATCGATGTGTACCATCCACAAGATGCACCGCAGACATTCACCAGGGCTCCTTAGACAGAACATTCCAAACCCATGATCACCTCCATCCAGAAGGACAAGGGCAGAAGATACATTGGAACACCACCCTCTGCAAATTCCCCTCTGAGCCACTCACCATCCATACTTGGAAATATATTGCCGTTCCTTCCTGGGTCGAAATCCTGGAATTCCCTCCCTGAGTGAATTGTGAGTCTACCTTCAGCACATGGATGCCAGCAGTTTCAGAAGGCAGCTCACCCCCACCTTCTCAAGGGGCTGCCGGACATGGACAATTAACGCTGAACCAACCAACAATACTCTCATCCCTTGATGAATGTTTAAAAGTCTCAATTTCCTGTCAGATACCACAAAATCTATGGTCCAACCATTGTCTTGAATAGGAAATCTATTTGCAATTACTGTGCAGTATTGTTGGTTGCTCTCAGATGTCTTGTTGCTGTTAGTTACTCTTTCTTCTACTGAGGGGACTCATGGTTAGCAGAGCAACAGTATTGAAAATTTTCACATTGATATCAATCACCATCAATTCATTAACCAGTGTGGGTGGTACTTTGGCTCGGTGGTTAGCACATCTACCTAACAGCACCAAGGACCTGGGTTCAATTCTCACCTCAGCCACCTGTCTGTGTGGAGTTTGCGCATTCTCCCTGTGTCTGTGTGGGTTTCCTCCAGGTGCTCTGGTTTCCTCCCACAGTCCAAAGATGTGCAGCTCAGTTGAATTGGCCTTGCTTGATTTCCCATGCTGTTAGGTGCATTAGTCAGGGGTAAATATAGAGGAAAGCAATGGGTCTGGGTAGGTTACTCTTCAGAGGGTTGCTGTGGACTTGATAGGCTGAAGGTCCTGTTTCCATGCTTTCGGGAATCTAATCTAATCAACATTCACTCTTCAATTTTGTGGAGTAAAGAGATACTTCTATTTTGTTGATGACTTTAAGAACACTATTCAACCAAAAAATAGATTTGTATAAGAGACCTACTTTAGTTTGCTTTGCAATGTCAATATTATTCTGAATAACTTTGTGCATTGCAGAGAGGGCTGTGAGAAACATTTAATAATCTGTTCATCATGGACGCAGCACGTTCTTGTTTAGGCTGTACATGAAGAGAAAGATCTAATCATATTTCGGTTTAATCTTCCAATATCCATCAGCGCTCCTTGCTAATCTAATTCAGAATGTCAGGATAGATGTAGCTTCAGTCATTTGCCATGGATGTGAATTCAAATACTTGACAGGGTTTGCTCCGAGCTCATTTCACCTTCTCAGTCATGAACATATTGACTTGAAGTTGTTGTCATTCACTTTGTGCACATTCAACATGTTATACAAAGGGAGACTTCTCTGTCAAACCATTTAGAATGAGATAATTTTGTCCATCTTGTCACCAGCTCATCATATTGAGGATTTATAACTCCCATTCAGTTCAGCTTTCTCGCCTTACTCAGTTGCTGCTTTGAGTCATTGTTTTGCATCAGTTGAATCTCAAGATTCTGTGTTCAGAGCGGACTCTAGAATTTCAGCACAATACTACACTTTATCCTGTGGAGCAGTACTGATGGTGCCCTCGTCAGTCTGAGATGCTGATTCCATTTGCAGTATCAGGCCAGAGCTACTTCTGCCTGATTTATTGGATACTTAACATCCCAAGGCTCCACTGATCCTTGGTATCCTCATCAATCTATCTCCCTTAATCTGCATCACACATGAAAATAACAAGTATCTATTATTCTGCTTGTTGGAATTTGGTCAACCTTGGCTACACCTTTCCTTAATTACAATATTTTTCACTTTTAAATCATGCACCGTAGGTAAGAAACTTTTTTCAGGCATCTTGTGATCACTCATTTGGACTCCTCCCTGCACTTGTTGTTGTAGCAATGTCCCTATTTTTGATATTGGCACCTACTGTGGCATTGAAGGGTCATGATCCCATATACGGAATAACTTTTCAATGTCTCTTCCAGCTAACCTCGTGACGATTGTGATCCTGATTCGCGGAAAGTGTGGCATCACCAAATGTATATCCATCTATTTGATTTCCATGGCAACAGCAGATCTCCTCGTCATTGTATTCAGTGTAATACTCACAACACTTGGTTTTAAATATTTCCCAGTTTCCTTCCTGTTTTATACAGTGGTGTGCAGTTTTAACAACATCATGGGTTATGCTGCTATCGACTGTTCTGTCTGGTTGACCATTGCTTTCACCATTGACCGCTTTGTGGCCATTTGTTGCCACAACCTGAAAGTCAGGTATTGCTCTGCTAGAACAGCCACCTCAGTGATAACCATGGTTTGTTCTGTGAGCCTTTTGAGGAACATTCCATTTTACTACAAATACAAATCTTTGGGCACATGGGGTGGTGTGCCCTGGGGATGTGGCATCAGACCAGAGTTCTACATCTTGCCAGGATGGGTGGTATTTTTCTGGATCCACCAGTTGCTGAACCCATTGATCCCCTATCTCCTCATCCTGCTGTTCAATGCCCTGACCGTCAGGCACATTGTCTTGGCAAATCGGGCACGCAGGGGCCTCCGAGCTCCCAGTAACAGGGACCAGAGAGGAGATGCAGAGATGGTCAACAGGCGGAAATCCATCATCCTGCTGTTTGTTGTCTCGGGCAGTTTTATATTGTTGTGGATGACCAAGATCAGTGTTTTCTTACTGATGAAGGTTACCAACAACCATTTTTACCCCAGTTATGACCATCCTGTTATGATTGCTGACACATCTGGGACTGTGCTCTTCTACCTGAGCTCCTGTACAAACACTGCCCTTTATGCCCTAACCCAGAGTAAATTCAGAGAGGAGCTGAAGAGGGCTCTGAAATATCCCTTCACTCTCATCCGTGAATGTATCCCTACATCAAAATAAGAAACAAGTTTGAGATGGGAGCACAGTTTATACGCCTCATGATGCTGTCTCCAGTCCTTGGGACTCACCTGAATTTCCCTGTTATTTTCCGTATCAGTAGGAGAAGAGGCGGAATTGTCCTCTTGAACCATGAGACTCAAACCTGTGTTGGCTGGATGTCAAGATGAGTTCATTTCTCCTGGTTCTGTCACTGGCTATTTCTCTGTCACTTGATTTCTAGCCCCTGGCCCAAGTGAACATATCACCGCTTTCCTTGCGAAAGTTAGAAGCCACATGACACCATTTTACAGTCCAAAAGGGTTATTTGAAACCACAAGAATTCAGTGCATAGGTGAAGTTGAAGTCCATCCCACTCCAACAGCAGCATGTTTATATCTTCTTTTGAGAATTGAAGTTGCTCTTACAAAAAAAGATGGTCCGTCTATTAAAGAGACATGGATTCACGGGCATATGTCTGATCAAACAATGTCTGTTACATAACGCCTGGGCAATTTATTTGATCTCCAGGACCTTGAGATGCTGTAATGTTGTCCTGTGAACCAAAGTAATCATTCTCCTCCATTACACATCAGCAGTCACTGCCCCAATCTCCAGGGTGTCCCTAATCTCGGAATCCTGGATATGAAAACGTATCCGTTTGTGACCCTGGGCCATCGACAGCTCTTTGTACTGGAAAGGCAGCAGGACAAAGAACATCTTTTATATCGGTGCAGCCTCTCCAGCCCATCAGCCGGACAACTATGACTGGAAAGCTTCCCTCACCTCCTTTTCTCTCCTTTTAAACACATTGGTGGTGATTGTCTCCATATCTGAGAGAGTATTCAGGAGGAAATAAATAAAAATGAAGACAAATGTATGTTGTGGGCTTTATGTCTTGGTTTTACGTGATTCCCTTTGCAAATCACACATAATCTACTGTGTTCTCCAGGGGAAATAAAGGACCATCTCAAGGTTTAAAGTAATACTTTCAACATGAGACACATTATTGATGCTATTTCTCTCTCCACACATCCACAATTTGTCCACATCTGTCTTATCACTTATATTCCTTTCTCAATCCCTCCATCTGTTGTTTCCACATTCATTCACTTCTGTTCAAACTTATTCGAGGGGCATCACTGGGATTGGATAGACCAAGATATATTACCCATCCCTAATTACCCAGGGGCCAGTTTAGAGTGAAGCACATTGCAGTGGTGCTGGAGTCACATGTCGAGTCAGACCAGGCGAGGCTGGTAGATTTCCCTTCCCTGAAGGGAATGAGTGAACTAGGTGGGACTTTATCCCCCAACAATCAAGGACTGTTTCATGTTCATCCTGAGGTTCTTAATTCCAGATTTGTATTGAAAGAAAACCTCCATGATTTGGACTCAGGTCCCCAGAACGTTATTAGTGTCATTGGAATGAACAAGCCAGTGATAACAAGGCCATCACCTCACCCCATCTTCCCTTCCCTTCCACTCCTTTTATCTCCACTGAGCCCTGCAGGTCTCTCTTTCTCTTATTCTCTCCCTATCTAAACAAAAGTAGTCAATTGAAATCAGGAGAGTTTGTGGGAATGCCTACAGGATAAGGTGTAATACAGATCAGAGTTCCCAATACGGCCTGATAGTATCTGTTTATATTGGAGAGAAACTGTATCAGGTCAGTCAATGTCTGTTACATAAAGCCTGGGCATTTTATTTGATCTCCAGGGCCTTGATGTGCTCAAACGTTATTCTGTGATCCAAATCAATGATTCTCCTCCATTACACATCAGCAGTCACCGCCCCAATTTCCAGAGTGTCCCTAATCTTGGAATCCTGGATATGAAAACATGTCTGTTTGTGACCCTGGGCAGCTCTTTGAACTGGAAAGGCAGCAGGTCCCAGGCAGGACAAAGAACATCTTTTATATCGGTACAGCCTCCCCAGCCCATCAGCTCATGTTTACCTGGTTTCCCAGTCCCTGGGAACAGCAGAGAGCACACCAAGTTCTGGGTCACAGCGTCAGTCAGATTGAACAGCAACACTTCACCTGTACCCTCCTCCAATCTTGCATTGGCTGCACCCAATGTGGCCAACTCGACGCTGGGGAAATCAAACACAAAATGGCTGACCATTTTGCAGAACACCTGTGGTCCGTGAGCAAGTGTGACCCTGACCTTCCCAAAGCCGGTCATTGTAACCCAGCTTCCTGCTCACATGCCCACATATCTGTCCACGGCACGCTGCAGTGTTCCAGTCAATCCCAGCGCAAACTGGAGGAACAACCATCACATCCTCAGGCTAGGCGTTTGACAGCCTTTTTGGCTCAGTGGTGATTTCAATTCCTTCGGAATGTGGACCCATTCCTTCCCCTTCATTTAGCTTCTGTAATGCTGCTGCTCCTTTAGCAAGTTTATGTGGTCCTTGTTTTTTTTTTATCAGACACTGAAAAGTCTAAGTTTGAAGGGTTTTAGGGTAGTCTTGAAGCTGTTGGGTCCAAAGAAGCAGATCTTTTGCGATCCTCCTTTCTCCCGAACTTCCTTCCTGTAAGACCCTGTGTTTGATTTTGCCTTGTGTGCCAAGGAGTGTTTGTGGGGATTGTGGCAAGTATTTGGAACAGTGTCATTAACTGGGATAATCTGCTGAGTTTCCAAATAGTTGAAGTCAGTTCTGTATTATGTTCTCTTTTATTTGTGTTTCATTTGATAATCTTGCAAATAAGTTCCTTTTTGTTTAAAACTAAGTGGTTTGATCAATTGCATCCACATTACACCTAATTAAAGCAACTACCAAAATTAGGGTCCAGGCTACTTCCTTGTAATGTTTCGAGAGGGCATGGCCTGATCCATACAGGATTGTGGGCTCCTTGTGAGATTTGTTCTATTGTTCCAAATTGGGATTAGGAGTGTTGGGACTTGAAAGCAGTGAGTCAGAGGTGTAGAGTCTTTTGTTCTGGGTGTTGGATTCAGTTGGTTTAAACAGAGCTTGTGATAGCAGTGGCTCTTTCAGTCACCAAGAGTTTTCAAGGGGTAGATGAAGAGACTTTGGGGGTTTTACAAAAGGTGAGCAAAGCCAAGTTGCTGAAATTAACAGAGAAACTGGGGTTGGAGCTTGGAGATAGAATTACAGGAATACCTCAGTGTTTAAATTTGCTGGAAACACCATCAGACTCTTCAGAGATGGCTAAAGTTCAATTGAAAATGACTCATCTTGAGTTAGAGGCAGAAGGTGGAATCACGATTAAAAGCTGAGGGAAGAGAAAAAGAAAAAAAAATTGCTTGAGCAGAATAAAAAGAAAAAGAGAGAGAAAGAAAGAAAATGGAGAGAGAGTGAAGGAAGAAAGAGAGGAAAGTTGAACTTCAGAAGTTGGCCCTTTGACACGCAAGTCAGCTTAAAAGGATGTTTCTGAAGGCCAAAGATAAGCTTAGTGAGGATGAGCAAACCCCTTGCAGCCAAAAGCCTGATGAGAAACTGTTTAAATATAATCAAGCGTTACCTAAATTTGATGAGAAGGATGTGGAATCTTTTTTTATCTTCTTTGAAAAGGTTCCTAAAGAAATGTGGTGGCCAGAGACCATGTGGGATTTAATTAAACTAAACAAAACTTGGAGGTGGAGCTGGTGAGGTGTTTGCATCACCATCAGATGAAGTATCTGGAGCATATGAGGTGGTGAAGAAACCCATCTTAAGCACATATGAGCTGTGCTATAGGCCCTACAGACAATGTTTCAGGACTCTAAGGACGGACCCTGGTCAAACCTACATTGGGTTTGAAAGGATCAAATAAAAGCTTCGATAGGTGGATGAGGTCATTCAAAATAGAACAAACCTGTGATGCTCTTTGAGAGTCAATTATTTTGGAGGAGTTCAAAACCTCACTTCCTGAAGTAGTGAGAACTCATGTAGAAGAGTTGAGAGTTAAAACAGCAAGATCAGCAGCTGAAATGGCAGATGGTTATGAATTGGTGTGTTGAGTGAAGTTTGGCTTGCAAGATCAATTTCAATTGGTGAGGGATAGAAATTGTGGAAAAGAGACATCTTCACATGGAAGGGGAAAATAGATCACGGTGAAGATCATAAGGATAATTTACCACAGGGTAAAAAGGAAACCCTTGAAAGGGAAAGAGAAGTTAAAAAAAACTCTGGTGTTTTCACTGCAATAAAGTAGGCCAGATGAAATCACAGTGTTGGCAAGTTAGGGAATGCACTGTGAAGCCAAAGGTAGGAAAACAGGATAAGCCAGTGAATTTTGTTGGAGTGGTAATGGAAAGCGCAGAGGGGGCTAGAAAGCTGCACTAGAATGTACAAGCTGGTCGGAGAATGGTTAAGGAGGAAGTGCCAGATCTTCTTAAACCAAGTACTTATGAAAGTAAAGCTTACTCGCATTGGTCGGGAGCAGCAGGTGAAGAAGTTACAATGCAAAGAGATACAGGATTTTATCAATCTGTGATGTGGAAAGATGTGGAGATACACACTTCTGGAGGACTCTTGTCAGAAAAGGAGATAGTAATGTGAATTCACGGTGAGCCAATTATGTAAAGTGAGATTAGAGTGTCCAGGTGAAGAGTGGAAAAGTGATAAGAATCCTGGACAACTCCCAGCTCCAGAAATACAGTTTGTCCTTGCTAATGATATAGTTGGTTCACAGGTAGGAGTGCTGACTGCTGTGGTTGATAAGCCAGTGAAAACTCATGGCAACCTAACTATTGAAGGGCACAAATCCTGGGATTTTTCCTGGCTGGGGACTAACAAGGTCACAAAGTCACCAGTTGAAACAGGAGAGATCAAAGAGTGCAGATAAGAAAGTTGAAGTGGAATTAGCAGAGCCCCTGTTTGATCAGATGATTGACACAAACTCGGAGCAGATAAATGACGTAGCATCTTTTGCTCAGATAAGTTAACTGAGTTACCGCAGAAAGATGAAAATTCAAAGCAATCACTTCAAAAGACCTACACAGAAACAGAATCTGAATGTATCCCTCAATGTTACTATCTTAACAATAATGTCTTAATGAGGAAATAGAGACTATCACATACTCAGACAAATCAGAAATGGGCAAAAGTTCATTAAGTCATATTAGATTAGATTAGATTAGATTACATACAGTGTGGAAACAGGCCCTTCGGCCCAACAAGTCCACACCGCCCCGCCGAAGCGCAACCCACCCATACCCCTACATTTACCCCTTACCTAACATTACGGGCAATTTAGCGTGGCCAATTCATCTGACCTGCACATCTTTGGACTGTGGGAGGAAACCGGAGCACCTGGAGGAAACCCACGCCGACACGGGGAGAACGTGCAAACTCCACACAGTCAGTCGCCTGAGGCATGAATTGAACCCGGGTCTCTGGCGCTGTGAGGCAGCAGTGCTAACCACTGTGCCACCGTGCCACCCACGTGGGTTATAGAATGGAAGTGTTGTGAGTGCTGTATGAGGTACCACTAGCGGGTCATTTAGGAATGAGAAAAAACTCAAGATAAAATACACAAACATAATTACCGGCCTGGACTGCACAAGGATGTATCTGAATTTTGCTTGGCATGTCATGCATGTCAGGTAACTGGAAAACACAGACAGTAAGAAAGCCTGCATCTTTAATACCTATCCTGCATTGGAGGAACCTTTTACAAGAGTCTCAATTGATTGCATAGGACCCCCACCCGAAACAAAAGGTGGGGATCAGGATATGTTAACAATAATGGATGCATCAACTAGATATCCAGAGGCCACTCCTTTACACAATATCACAGCCAGAAGGGTTGTAGACGAATTAGTCAACTTTTTTCACTCGTTACAGACAATCCACAGATATAAAATCAGATCAAGGCTCAAACTTCACATCAAAATTTTTCAAGGAAGTTATGGACAACTTTGGAATAAAACAATTCTGCAGAACATCCAGAGTTGGAAAGAGCATCAGATATTAAAGACCATGTTGAGGGCTTATAGTCAAGACTATAAGACAGATGATTGGGATAAGGGAATTCCATTCATGCATTTTGTAATCAGAGATACACTAAATGTATTGACAAAATTCAGTCCATTTGAATTCACTTTGGGGCATGAAGTGAGAGGATTGCTAAATTTGATTGAGGAGAAAATTGGAAGTCAGAATTCAGAGACTACATGTATGGACTATGTGTCAAATTTTTGAGATTGATAAATAGAGTGGGGAGGTGCCCAGTCAGCAGTCAGAAGTATCACAGCATGAAAGGAAACAGGAAGCAGACAAAAAAAATCACAATTTTGTAATCGGAGATAAGGTGTTAACGTTACTTCCAGTGATAGGTGAACCTATAACAGCAAGGCTTAGTGGACCTTATGAAATCGAGATGAAATTGAGTGAGGTGAACTACTTGATAAAGACTCCAGACAGAAAGAAATCTCACAGAGTTTGTCATGTGAATATTCTCAAAATGTATTTTGACAGGAAAGAAAAGCAAAAGGAGATGTGTTACTGGCCACAACAGAGAGAAGAACCAGGTTCAGGATTCTAAATTGGGCATTCCTCCAGTTAAATGGGACAATGCAGAAGTTGTCAAAAATTGGAATAAATTATTGAGTTATCTTCCAGAGGAAAATCAAAATGACCTGAAAGAGTTACTACAATCACATGGGGAGATATGTAGAAATAAGCTGGGAAATACTAACCTAATTATGCATGCTGTAGATATAAGAGATGCTGTTCCAATTAAGCAACATCCTCCTAGGGCATAACCCTCCAAAGTTGGCACCGGGTTCAGAAGGAGATAGAATGCATACTCCAAGGTGGTATAATCGAACTGAGTTATAGTGACTGGAGCTCACCCATTGTCATGGTGTCAAAGCGAGATGATATCTAACGGTTATGTGTAGACTATCACAAAGTCAATGCAGTTACAAAGACTGATGCATTTCAAATTCCACGATTGGAAGTCTGTGTTGATAAGGTGGGACAAGCAACTTGCATTTCTACGTTGGAGTTGCTCAGAGGGTACTGGCAAGTACCTTTGTCAGAAAGAGCAAAGGCAATTGTGGCTTTTGTAACACTGAATAAACTGTATCAGTTTAAAGTCATGCCTTTTGGTATGAAAAATGAGCCAGTCACATTTCAGAGATTAACCAATAAGGTCACTTCCGGTTACCCAATTGTGTAGTTTCTTTCAATGACCTAGTGATTTTTAGTCAGGCATGGAGGAACATTTGGAATATTTATCAGAATTGGTCGATTAACTTCAGAAGGCAGACTTAGTGGTAAACCTGGCTAAAAGTGTATTTGCCAAAGCCCAAGTCACCTTCCTGGGCCATGTTATTGGATATGAACAAATGGCCCCACATGATGCAAAATCAAAGGAAATTGGAGATTTTCCCAGATCATCGACAAAAGAAAAGCAGTACTATGATTACTGGGATTGAGTGGATTTTATCGAAAATTCTTACCAAATTTTAACAGTGTCACTGCCCCACTAACTGAATTGCTAAAGACAGGCAAGATGTTTCAGTGGACAGCAGACTGTCAGAAGGCATTTGATTGCATTAGCTCAAGAAGATAGCTTCGTACTAACTTCTAAAAGGCAGTGAAATGTCAATGATAAATATGACACTAGTTAAGAGACAGTCATCTCCTGTGAAATAGTGACAGATTTATTCAATTAGATAGACACTTATTAACCTTGCCTCTGGGACAACATACATTCCTGGAATCACAAAGGAAGATCCAACAAAACCTTACAACTGAACACCGACCAGACCTGTAATGTTGGGATGGGAGCCTAGTGCTCCCCCATTAGATCCTGCGCTTACCACATCATTGTCACAGTGGGGTGACTGTCATTGCCAATGAAATCCTACAGGGGACACTATTGCACACTGCCTCTTTTTCAATCATTCACAGGACATGGACATCACTAGCTTGGATAACCATTTATTGCCTATCCCTAATTGCCCAGAGGGCAGTTAAGCATTAACCATATTGTTGTGTGTCTGGAGTCGCAAGTTGACCAGACCAGGTACTTAACCTGCCGAAAAGGACATCAGTGAATTTGATGGGTTTTTCCAACAATTGACAATGGATTCGTGGTCATAATTCAACTCAGAATGCTAGATTTGTATGAGATTCAAAACCATCTGCCATGTTGGGATTCGAACCAAGTTCCCCAGAACATTAACTGGGTTCTGGATTAAAATTCCAGCGATAATGCCATGAGAACATCATTACACTCTGAGTAAATGACATGGCCCTTCATTCAAGGCTCTGTCTCAATGCCCTATCTCAGATGGTTTGTCCTGGCCTGCTTCTGTTTGTCAACGTCCAGCCCTTTGTTGACACTTGCTTGCAATGGTTTCCCTTCCTACACGCTTGGCATGACCTCAGAATCTGCCCAGAATTCCGCTCTGTTAACTCTGCCATTTCCCACCCACTCACTGGCCTTCAGTGCTACAGAACCTCAGTTGTTCAGTCATGGCTAGTTATTGCTTACGGGTGAAGTATGATGAAACTTTTATGAAACTTTTACCATTGTGTGGTACAACGTGGAGAGAAATGTGACAACGTTAAGGTTCAGTCAACAAGTTTATTAAGGAACTTCATCAGCTACAGACGGAGTAAAAGCCATTAGTTGCAGCATCAGGACCCTAGCACTGCAGGTGTCTGTTCTTGTAGAGTTACATCCCCATCTCACAGAGGGCACTACAGAGTCAACGGTCTCCTCAGTGTTTCTGGAGGCATGTGTAGCTCACCTCAAGGATATTCTTCCCAATCATTGGAGAATCTGAACAGCTCTGGTAAACATCAGTGGAGAGAGTCATAGCCAGGTTCTGAAAGAAGATACTCGTACCAAACATGAAACGTCAACTCTGTTTCTCTCTGTGCAGACCTGTTGAGTTTCTCTGGGTACAATTTAGGATTTTTACCTTTTTTTAACTTTATAGTCAACTTGTTCAGCGATGCTATGACCCAACACTTAACACAGGCCTGCTGGCTCAGAGATAGGGACACTACCACTGTGGTATGGCAGCCTGGATCAGTCACAGTTACTGTTCTGATTTTTACATTGCAGATCAATCAGTCATGTTGAGTAAAAGCACACAATTCCAACAAAATGGATTTGAATTCTGTTTATCACAGGATTATCTCCTTCATAATAATCTTTAAAAGACTCACAGGCTTTTTATTTTTTTGCAGAAGGAGTAATGGTTTGAGAGATTCGGACTTTGCGATGTGGGATAACACAACCATATATTGGAGGGTATGAGGAGTGGACATATCTCCCCAGTTTCCAAGTTGTTATCACAGACTTTACACCAGGGCTGGATGAGCCAGTTTAACAGTAAGGACACCGAAATGGCACAGAGCACTGATAGGCTTTTGCGAATAAAATAGGAAGGTGTGTAGAACAGTGAGTGCCTCATTGATTTCACATCCACAGGGAGTAGATCAGAGGATGGGAACATGGATGGCGATTTGGACCGGGTTAGCTGTTGGTGAATGGGGAAGAGGTGGGATTTTGCTTGTGGGTTTTTGTCAACTGGCTGGATAGACTTACAATTAATCCCAGCACAGTGGAGGATAACTGCTTATAATAAAACCAAAATACTGCAGATACTGGATATCTAACACAAACACAGAGAGAAACTCAACAGTTCTGGCCACTTCCAGGGAGACGAAGACAGAACTGTGTTTTTGACTCTTCAGGATTTAGAGCCATAGAATCATAGAATTCTACAGCACAGTGACAGGCCAAACTGGCCCATATCGACTAAAATGCCCATCCACTCTCACCCCATTTCCCTGCACTTGGCCCATATCCTTCTAACCCTTCCCTATCCATGTATTTGTCCAAATGCCTTTTAAATGTTGTTGGTGTACCCGCCTCAACCACTACCACTGGCAGCTCATTCCATATACGTACCCCTCAGGTTCCCTTTTATTCTTTCCCCCTCTAACCTTAAACCAATGCCCTCTAGTCCTCGATTCCCCAACCCTTGATCTTATTCACCCCCAGTAAGGTGAGCCGTCAGTCTCCTACATTCTAAAGAAAAAAGACCTTGCTTGCCCAACCCCAACCTATAACTCAGACAATTGAGTCTTGGCATCACCCTTGTAAATTTCTTCTGCATTCTTTCCAGTTTAATAAAATCCTTCCTATTATAAGGTGACCAAAACTGAACACAATACTCAAAGTGTGGCCTCACTGACATCAGGTATAAATGCAACATAACTTCCCAACTTCTATACTCAATGCCCTGACTGATTAAGGCCAGTGTGCCAAAAGCCTCCTTCACTGGCCTGTCAACCTGCAACTCCACTTTCAGAGAACCGTGCACTTGAACTCCAGTTCCCTCTGTTCCATTATGACCCTTAAGGCTCCAGCATTCTCCGTGAAACCCCTACCTTGTCTTGACTTACCAAAACACAAAACTTCATGCTCATCTGTGTTAAACTTCATTTGCTATTTCTGGGACCACTTCCCAGCTGATCAAGGTCCTGCTGTAATTTCTGAAAACCTTCCTCACTGTCCACGATAGCACCTATTTTAGTGTCATCAGCAAGCTTACTAATCATGCCTTGTACATTCTCATCCAAATCATTGATATGGATAACGATGGACCCAGCATCAAAGCCTGAGGCACTCCATTAGTCACAGGCCTCCAGTCTGCCAAGCATATTTCCATTATTACCCTCTGCTTCCTATCATCAAGCCAATTGTGTATCAAATTTGCCAAATCCCCCTGGATTCCATGCAATCTAACCTTTCAGAGCAGCCTACAATATAGAAGCTTCTCAAACTCCCTGCTGAAATCCATATAGATTACATCTATGTGGGCGGCACGGTGGCACAGTGGTTAGCACTGCTGCCTCACAGCGCCAGAGACCCGGGTTCAATTCCCGACTCAGGCGACTGACTGTGTGGAGTTTGCACGTTCTTCCCGTGTCTGCGTGGGTTTCCTCCGGGTGCTCCGGTTTCCTCCCACAGTCCAAAGATGTGCAGGTCAAGTGAATTGGCCATTCTAAATTGCCCATAGTGTTAGGTAAGGGGTAAATATAGGGGTATGGGTGGGTTGCGCTTCGGCGGGTCAGTGTGGACTTGTTAGGCCGAAGGGCCTGTTTCCACACTGTAATCTAATCTAATCTATCATCCTGTCCTTGTTAACCTCCCTGGTCACTTCATCTAACAAATTTGTGAGGTATGATCTCTCACTCACAAAGCCATGCTGACTATTTCTAATCAAACCCTGTCTTTGCAAACGCATGTGTATCTTATGTCTCAGAATCCTCTCAAGTAACTTACCCACCATAGATTATTTATAGGCCCCAGGTTTTTCTTTGCAGCCCTGCTTGAATAATAGCACAACATTTGCCACCCTTCAGTCTTCTGGGACCTGACCCATGGCTAACAGCATTGCTTTTACATCAGCCAGGACCCCAATGATTTCTTCTCTAGCCTCTTGTAGTTCTCTTGGATATATCTGGTCAGGACCAGGAGATTTATCCACCTTCATACCTTCTAATAAATCTAACACTTCCTCGACTTGATACGGACCGTCCCGAAGATATCACCACTAACTTGCCCAGGTTCCCAAGTCTTCAGGTCTTTCTCCATGGTAAACACAGAAAAGAAATAGTCATTGAGGACTTAGGTCCTTGAGAGGTTCCGTTCTCCCTCTGAATATTCTTTTTCCTTTAATATACTAAAAGAACCTCTTTGGATTCACCCTAATCTTCTTAGCCAAGGCTATCTTGTGTCGCCTTTACACCCTCCTGATTTCCTTTTTCGGTAAACTCCTGTATTCCCTGTATACCTCCAGGGATTCCCAAGATCCCAGCTGCCTGTATGTGAACCATACCTCTTTTCTTTTTCCGGTCAAATCCTCAATATCTCTTGTCATACAGGGCTCCCTATTCCTCCCAAACTTGTCTGTCACCCTCATGGGAACTTATTGACCTTGAAGTCTAGCTATCCCACTTTGACAGGCCTCCCACTTGGCAGAGGTCCCTTTGCCTGCAAACAAACTACTCCAATTAACCCCTGCCAGCTCCGGTCTAATTCCATCAAAATTCACCTTGCCACAGTTTAGAATTTGAACCGATGGATCAGTTTTCTTCCTCGTCATAACTATTTTAAAATTAATAGAACTATGGGTACAGGTCCCAGAGTTCTCCCCACACTGCCACCTCAGTCCTGCCCAATTTTCCAGGAGTAGGTCGAGTTTTGCCCCTTTCAGAGTAGGACTCGCTGTACAATGCTTGAGGAAATTTGGCTGAGAGCACTTAACAAATTCCACCCCATCTAAGCCCTTAACACTAACTTACTGAGCTTTTAACTACTGCATTTCTCCAGTATTCTCTGCACTTTTGTGAGATGTGGCTCGAGATCTAACCACATTTGTTACCTGAATGCAGGGAGTAATTCACGGATGAGAGTAAAAGGATATTTCAGAGCCCTCTTCAGCTCCTCTCTGAATTTACTCTGGGTCAGAGCATAAAGGGCAGTGTTTGTACAGGAGCTCAGGTAGAAGAGCATAGTCCCTGATATATCAGCGATCATAACAGGATGGTCATAACTGGGGTAAAAATGGTTGTTGGTAATCTCCATCAGTAAGAAAACACTGATCTTGGTCATCCACAACAATATAAAACTGCCCGAGACAACAAACAGCAGGATGATGGATTTCCGCCTGTTGACCATCTCTGCATCTCCTCTCTGGTGCCTGTTACTGGGAGCTCGAAGACCCCTGCGTGCCCGATTTGCCAAGACAATGTGCCTGACGGTCAGAGCATTGAACAGCAGGATCAGGAGGTAGGGGATCAATGGGTTCAGCAGGTGATGGAGCCAGAAAAATGCCACCCATCCTGGCAAGATGAAGAACTCTGGTCTGATGTCACAGCCCGAGGGTACACCACCCCATGTGCCATATGGTTGGTACTTAAAGTAAAATGGGATGTTCCTCAAAATGTTCACCAGGCAAACAGTGCTTACCACGGCTGCTGCTGTTTTCTCAGAGCAATATCTGGCTTTCAGATTGTGGCAGCAAATGGCTACAAAGCGGTCAAAGGTAAAAGTGATGGTCAACCAGACGGAGCAGTCAATAGCAGCATAGCCCAGTATGGCATTTGCACTACACACCGCTCTATAGAAGAGGAAGGAGAATGGGAAATACTCATAACAGAGTACATCGATGATGACACAGAAGAGAACGGCCAGTAGATCCGCCATTGCCATGGACATTAGGTAGATGGATATACCTTTAGTGACCCCGCACTTTCCCTGAGAGAGAACCATAATCGTCATCAAATTAGCTGTAAGATAAGTTCAGACGTTGATGAATATTAAAGAAGATGGAGCATCATTGTTACATTGTGGTACAAAGAAAGAGTTCGTCCATCATATAAAATAGCCAAAGTTAATATTAAGCATAGTCAGGCAAATCAAATTGCAGTTTTCCAGTGGTTTCAAAACTATTGAACCAATCTCATTAACTTTACCTGCATCAGGATAAAATACAGAAATGTTGGTAGAAAATACCAACAGGCTAAACCAGTGTGAGCATTTTGGATTTAGAAAAAAGTATCTTAACGTTTGCAAACACTTTTCATCACCTCCAAACTTCCGAAAGTGCTTCAAAATCCAACAACGTTTTGAAATGTATTCCTTCCTTGTTCTAAGTTCAGGTCATTCTGCTATAACACAGTGCAAATTAACAATAACACAATTGATGAATAGTGGATGTTGTTTGGATCACGCGAGTTTCTACTAAATGGGTATAGTGATTTTCCAACAGCGATCTTCTATAGTACAATTTTCTATAGCACGAGACCACAGAGGAGCACAACGTCGTGTAATAGCAGACCTTCCTACTTCTGCTAATCTCAGTGTGTGTCTTGGGTACAGCTGATTATCAGGAAAAACCCAACTGGTTCATTTATGCCTTTTAGGGATGGAAACCTGTCACCTTTACCCAGTCTGGTCCACATGTGACTACAGATCCACAGCAATGTGGTTGACTCTTAACTGCCCTTTGAAAAATTTGGAACGGAAAATAAATGGCACCGAGCTAGCGACAATGAATTAAATATATCCAGATTTCCTTTTGAGAGGCACATCCCTTAAGGAAGTGAACACTGGTCTCTTACCCCACCCACAGCATGCGGAAGGGAATAGGATGCCATATGTGCAGGAAGGATCTGACTGGACCCACTATTCCAAGTTGTACAAAAGTTATGTCTGGGGCTTTGTTTTTTTTCTAAGTTCTGGTGAAAGTGATTTCCATCAAATGACTTCCACAGTCTGCACAGGTGACTGTTCAAATAGGAAAGACCCTCTCTTCTCCCATCAGATGAACACTGCCTGAGGGGATCTAAAACCACCTTCACAAAGGGCCGAGCGAGGAGAGGCAGATAGAGTTGAATTTAGATAAATGTCTATGAGGTACTTCATTTTGGAAAGGCAAACCAGGGCAGGACTTATACACTTAATGGTAAGGTCCTGGGGAGTGTTGCTGAACAAAAAGACTTTGGAGTGCAGGTTCATAGTTTTTCAAAAGTAGAGTCACAGGTAGATAGGATAGTGAAGAAGGCGTTTGGTATGCTTTCCTTTATTGGTCAGGGTATTGAGTACAAGAGTTGGGAGGTCATGTTGCAACTGTATAGGACATTGGCTAGGCCACTTTTGGAATATTGTGTGAAATTCTGGTCTCCCTGCTACATGAAGGGTGATGCAAAACTTGAAAGGGTTCCGAAAACATTTATAAGGATGTTGCCAAGTTTGGAGGGTTTGAGCTCTCGGGAGAGGCTAGATAGGCTGGGGTTGGTTTCTCTGGAGCGTCGGGTGCTGAGGGGAGATATTACAATAGTTTATAAAACCATGAGGGGCATGGACCAGGTGAATAGAGAAGGTCTTTTCCCTGCGATGAGGGAGTCCAGAACTGGAGGGCATAGGCTTAGGGTGAGAGGGGAAAGATATAAAAGGGACATAAGGGGCAACATTTTCACACAGAGGGTCGTGTGTGAATGGAATGAGCTGCCAGAGGAAGTGGTGGAGGCTGGTACAATTACAATATTTAAATGCATCTGGATTGGTTTCAAGGGATTTGGATCCAATGCTGGCAAATACGACCAGATTTACAGGTATTAAGATTATCTGGTTGGATGGACAAGTTGGACTGAAGAGTCTGTTTCCCTGCTGTATATCTCAAAGACTCTATGGCTCCGTAAGGTTTTTTTTTAATCCCTGGAACCATTCTGTTCACTCTCCAGCACCCCATCTGGAGCATGACATAGACAACTAACAAAACATATTTACAAGGATGTTATCCCGATTGAAGGGTTTGAGTTATATGGAGAGTTTGGTTAGGCTGGGACTTTTCTCCCTGGAGCATCAGAGGCTGAGGGGTGACCTTATTGAGGTTTATAAAATCATGAGGGGTATGGATAGGATAAATAGACAAAGTCCTTGCCCCAGTTTGGGGAATTCAATACAAGGGGGCATAAGTTTCAGGTGAGAGGGGAAAGATAGAAAAGGGACTAGAGAGGCAACTTTTTCACACAGAGGTTGGCTCAAACTGAAAGAGTAAGTGATGGAGGTGGGTACAATTACAACATTTTAAAAACGTTTGCACAGCTACATGAATAAGACAGGTTCAGAAGGATATGGGACAAATGTAGGCAAATGGGACTAGTTTAGTTTAGGAAACCTGGTCAGCACAGACGGGTTGGGCTGAAGGGTCTGTGAAACTCTATAACAATATATCATTCATCAAATATCTTACCCAGGAACACAGGTAGAAATACACTCATTTAATGAAGGAGAAGGATCAGCTCACCTGGAACACAGACAACGGTGAGGAAATGAAAGAAAACATTTAGGATCTGCAGTATTATTGGTCCTTGCATTGTTCACGATAAGCAATCCTATTCACCAAATCTACAGTTCAGATTCCCAAGTTAAAAAGGCCGCCTTACTTATACAGCCAGGTAAACCCCTTGTGGCACAGTCACTGTCAATCCAGTACATTGGACACCACACTAAGACTGCCTTATCATTTTGTGAATTCCCTCAGCTCTGGTATTTTTTATTACATCGAAATGGAACTGTTTCTGAAGTGAATTCCCAAAGGACTCTCATTAACTCTCCAATGTGTTTGTTTCTCAATCTGATTCTTTCAGCACTGGCTTTCACAGGTTTTTTAAAAAAAAAACACTCTTTCTATTTTTACTTCACATGTCAAGCACTGGGTATGCTATTGTCAATGGAATAGACGACACCCAGACTTGTGAGCCCAAGAGAGAGGGAGCTCCCAAATAAATCTGATGTGTTAAACAGAAGGCTGTGGTGTAGTGATACTGTCACTGGACTGGGATCCCCAATTCCAAGGAAGTATCACTCAACCCAAAATGTTACCTCTGATTTCTTTCCACAGACACTGCCACACCTGCCGAGCTTTTCTAGCAATTTCTGTTTTCTGTTAGAATCCCCAGCTGTTGTTCAAATCCCACCATGAAATGTGGTGAAATATGTGTTCATTTTTTAAAAAAAAACATTTGAAATAAAATATCTCTTCCAATTGATTGTGATTTAAGAACCAACTGGTTCACTGCTACCCCCTAGTGACAGTTGCCCCTTAACTAGTCTGGCCGGCATGTGGCTCCACCAGCGATGTCATTGACTCTTAACTGTCCTCTGGGCAATTGGGGATTAGATTAGATTCCCTACAGTGTGGAAACAGGCCCTTCGGCCCAACATGTCCACACCGACCCTCCAAAGAGCAACCCACCCAGACCCATTTCCCTCTGGCGAATGCACCTAGCACTATGGGCAATTTAGCATGGCCAATTCACCTGACCTGCACATCTTTGGATTGTGGGAGGAAAGCGGAGCATCCGGAGGAAGCCCACGCAGACACGGGGAGAATGTGCAAACTCCACACAGAAAGTTGCCAAGACTGGAATCGAACCTGGGACCCTGGTGCTGTGAGACAGCAATGCTAACCACTGAGCCACCGTGCCGCCCCATTGGTAATAAATGCTGGTCTAGCCAGAGATGCCAACATGTCAAACAAATTTTGGAACAAAAGTGAAAGGATATATATTTTGCTGTGATCCTGTTGATCAAAGTTATGACTTAAGAGACAAGCCACCCATATTGATTAGATACCAGATGAGTTGGGAAATCAAGATGTATGGGACAAGGGCAGGAAGTTGGGTGTGAGAGATGTCATGATTCTATTCATTGATGCAACAGGCTCGAGGGGCTGAAAGGCCTACTCATGTTCCTACTTCTTACAGTGTTATGCACTAGGAATACAATGCTCAGCATCTTCTCTCTTTAGAGGTGAACCAAGTCACAACAGATCCATTTCACAGCAAGATCCAATACTCACTCATTTGCTCAAGAAGATGAACTGCGTCGTGTCCAATTGCTTTCTGACTTGCTGAGCCTTTCCACTATTTTCAGATTTTAACATCTAAATGCAGAGATATAATGATCTACTTAATATCCTTTCAAGGCAATTCCTTTCAGGGAGTCAATGAGAAAAGCAGAAAGAGATGGACAGCTCCAGAGTTTTTTTTTAAAGGGATCAGTATTTGGATCTTAACCCATTTCTATAAGCTAACATCGCTCATCACAACCAATTCCAGTCATTGATTCCTCATCCTGTTTGTGTTTTGGAGGATAAATTTGCAACATGCAAATCAGTCAGACACCAGACCATTGTAGTCCTTACTGAATAATGGGATAGTGTTAAGCTTATTCTCTCTCCCATCGTGAAACCCCTTGACGAGAGTGTGTGGCAAGTACTCCAGTTATGAAGGGGGGGGTTCTCACTCACCAGCAACCATGTGCTTGTTTATAAATATCACACAGATTAGTCATGTTCAAACACCACAAATGTTAAAAAAGATGATCAGACCCATCTTTGAGTCCCATCTGTTATGGACAAGGCCAGACCCCCTCTTTAAGGAGGCAGCCTAGACCGTAACTTTGCTGTTTGTTTAGGCAGGTGTATAGTGGATATTCATGATGTAAATTATCGGGGTGGACTGC
Organism: Chiloscyllium plagiosum; assembly: GCF_037043375.1. NCBI lineage: Eukaryota > Metazoa > Chordata > Chondrichthyes > Orectolobiformes > Hemiscylliidae > Chiloscyllium > Chiloscyllium plagiosum. Next base: position 31,616,395 of record NW_028270176.1, on the reverse strand, counting down.
CAAGTTTTAAACACACAAAAAATATTGACAAAATTACGGAATGAAACACAAAAAACAGAAAATAGAATGCCCGATAACTTATCCTATCCAAACCCGACTTAATGATGTTGTTCCGAAAATACACACATCCCTTAACACAAACAGCAAAACACAGGCAACTCACAGCTCAAAATCACACGGGCAGAAGGAACGACAGTACACAGCCTTTCTTTACACATACAACTGCGGAACTGAACCAATAAACCTCAACTGCCAGGACAGGCCAATCCCCTTTCATTATACAAGTCATTTCTAAAACATGAAAGCATTTGGCCTGAGGTATCATCTGTTTGAGGGTAAACAAAAAGTGCCCCAATAAACCATTCATCTCTGCATCAACTCAGCCGTTTCAGAGTGGGCTGTTGTTCACGGCCCCTCTGAGAAAATCAAGGACACAGTCATTTTGAGGAAAAGGACCAGCTTTGTGTCTGACTGCGTGGAAGTGTTTGTATGTCCAAAACTGTCCTCTTTTCTCTTGCACTATCTTTGCACAACTGCTCACAAATAATTTTACTTTTAAACAGTACAATAAGGGCCCTACAGTCTATAGAGTCTACACTGATTTAAAAAAAAAGGCTCTAAATCTATGTTAGACCCACTTCCTAGCACTAGGCCCAAAGCCTTGAATATTATGACACCTCAAGTGCTGATCCAAGTCTTTCTTGAAGGTTATGAGGTTCCCTGCCTCAACACTCCACTCATGCAGTACATTCCAGATTCCTACCATCCTCTGAGTGAAATTCTTTTCCACCAAAACTCATCAAAACCTCTTGTCTTTCACTTTAAAACGATGTCGTCATCAAGAGAAGGCAATGGGATGAAATGCCCGTTGTGTTGGGTGAGGCTGGAAGTGTCAATATTTGGAGGTGATAAAGCCGCTGCTCCCCTTAATTGAAGGATCAACAACGAGGGGGGGTGGGGGGGCATCATTTTAAAGTGAAAGACAGGAGGTTTTGAGGGGTTTTGGTGTAAAGGAATATCACCCAGAGAGTGGTAGGGATCTGGAATGTACTGCATGAGGGGGGGAATTGAGGCAGGAAACCTCACAACATTTCCAAAGGACTTGGATCAGCACTTGAGGGGTCATAATATTCAAGGTTTTTGGCCGAGCACTGCAAAGTGGGCCTACCATAGATCAGGAGCTTTTTTTAATCAGTGTGTACACTATAGACTGCAGGGCCTTTATTGTACTGTTTGTGAGCAGTTGTGCAACTATGGTGCAAAAGGAAAGGGGACAGCTTTAGATACGCACTCATTTACACACAGTTAAATATCACCCAACACCAGGTTATAGTCCAACAGGTTTATTTGGAAGCACTAGCTTTCGGAGCGCTGCTCCTTCATCAGGTGGATGTCAAGCATAAGAGAACACGACACAGAGTTTATAGTGAAAGATTACAATGTCATGCAACTGAAATGATACATTGAACAAACCTGGATTGTTGTTAAGTCTTTCATCTTTTGGGTTGCAGGTTTTGGTTCATTAATATGTAAATCCCAGAACTTCTGTTAAGTCACCTTCTCGAGATAACTTAAGGTTTTATAACAAAAGGTGACACCTCAGCTCAGACAATGCATTAAAATGTGTGAGGCTAGAGTCTGTCTATATCCCAGTCTTGAGTCAGACTGGTTCTATTTCCAAAATGGAATTTACAAAATATTACATGGATTGATTGCCTGTAGATTGTGCATTTTTGAGCTATATATAATTCTGTAAATACAATTTCACCCCATTGACTGATATATGTGTGTGCGTGCCGAGAGAGAGAGAGAGAGAGAGAGAGTGAGAGTGTGCATGTGAGTGTGTGTGTGTCAGTTTGAGTGCACATGAGACAGTGTGCGTTTGCATCTGTGAAAGCTTGGTAAAGTAAATGTGTGCGTGTGATGGATTATATGCCCGTGAAAGGGTAAGTGCATGGGTGTGAGTGTAAGAGGGGGGTGTATGTGTGTGTGTGCGTATGAGAGAGAGCTTGTGTAAGACAGAGGGTCTGCGTGAGTGTGTGAGCATGTAAGAGTGTGTGTGTATGTATGCTTCTATGTGTGTGTATGTGTGAGAGTGTATAGTGTAATGGGGTCACCTGTAGTGTGACATAAACGCAAGGTCCCAGTTGAGGCCATCGTCATGGGTACTGAACTTAGCTAGCAGGGTCTGTTCACCCAATTTGTTCACTATATCATTTCAGTTGCATGACACTGTAATCTTTTGTGATGAATTCTATGTCATTTTCTTCTTATGCTCCGCAACCATCTGATGAAGGATCAGTGCTCTGAAAGTTTGTGCTTGTAAATAAACCTGGTGTTGAGTGATTTTTAACTTTGTCCACCCCAGTCCAACACTGGCTCCTCCACATCACAATTACACACAGTCACTTATTTCCACACACACTCACACATTCGGTTATACACAAAGACCTTTTCATACACACACACATACATGCACATTCATTTGCACACACAAAATCATTCATACACGCGCACACACACTCTCTCACACATGCATACACACACGCTCACATATAGGTACGCATACTCACATACACACTTACACACACATGCACACTCACACACACACTTTCACACGCGCACACAAACACACAAAGAGGGAAAATGGTAGCCATGATCTGTCTAAAGGGAGGTGCCAGAACACACTGCATATTTGATCTACACGACGGTCTTGTTCAAACACTGACAGAGGAGAACTTCTCTCTAAGGAACCCAGTTTGCAGTGCATTTCTGCATTTAAATATTTCTCAACACCCATCATGTGTGACACTCCAAGGTCTAGCTCAAGGATGGGATAATCGAGATAGATCTTCCAGGCAGTCGATATATGCATTGCTCAAAATTTGCATTCTCGGTTCTTGTTGTTTTTTTTTTTGAAAAACTCATGCTGGAGGTAACAAGTCAATATGTCCTTCAGTGATTTGGTGCAATGGTCTGTCATCACGGCAACATGAGGGTGAAACACCACAACTGTTGGAAATCAGATTCTAATCAAGATTGCATCACCTCAGATACTTACTCTGTTGTTGTCTACACTGATGCTCCAAATCTGCTGAGCATTCCTAACGTTGGCTGAATTTAGTACAGAGGTACTGTGTCTGTTACTTTGAATTTTTCAAGGTGATGGCATGTTAGGGAGGGGATGACACAAAAGAAAGCAGGCAGCAAACTCTGTAGCTTTCTTTAATAGAGATAAACATCTCTGTAACCTAATCTGTTTCTATAAGGTATTATTCCTCATCGTGTTGAGTTGCAGCCATTATTCTTTATGTTTCGTGTGTGTATGTGAGTGAGTGAGTGTAAATGTTGTCTGTGAGTGTGTGTGCGTGTGAGAGTGTGCGTGTGTATACGTGTGTGTGTGTGGGTATATGTGTATGAATGTGTGTGAGTGGGTATATGTGTATGAATGTGTCTATGTGTATGAGTGAGTGAGCAAGTGACTGTGTGCATGTGTGTATGTGTACATGAGTGAGTGTCTGTGTGTGGATGTAGGTTTGCTCGCTGAGCTGGAAGGTTTGGTTTCAGACGTTGTGTCACCATACTAAGTGACATCATCAGTGAGCCTCCAGTGAAGCACAGGTGGTATGGCCCACTTTTTATTTATGTTTTTATGTTTCCTTGGGTTGGTGATGTCATTTCCTGATCTGTTTCTCAGGGCGGGGGGGGGGGGGGGGGGTGAGAGAATGAGTGTGTATTTGTGTATGTATGTATGTGAGTGTGAATGTGTGAGTGAGCCTGTGTTTTTTGTGTGAGAGTGTGTGGGAGAGAGTGTGTCAGTGTGTGTGAGACTGAGTGTGCGTGTGCGAGTGAGTGTATGTCTGTGTATATGTGTGTGTGCATCTGTGTGTATCTGTGTGTGAGAGAGAGAGTGTGTTTGTGAGTTTTTATGTGAATGTGTGTGTCTATATATTGAAACACAAATTCACAGTATACAAACCAGTTACACACAAAATCACCGTGTTCCTTTCTGACTGATAGAATAGCAATAAGGCAGTTGTTTCAGCTCCACTGTGACCCCTTGAGCACAGTGTCTGGTGATGGTGTGATTCAAGTCATTCCAAAAGTTTATGGGTCCTGCTATGTGTCACAGAACATGACATCTTTGTGCCTAACTGTAATATAACAAGATTAGAAGGGAGAGGCAAAGAAAATACAAGTTAGAAAAGGTAGACAGATCAATCTCTGATTTCTGTGACATGTAGATGGTGGGACATTGGCACCATTACATTGAGTGATGGTGGTAGCCCTAATGTTGGTCAGACAGTGGATTGTGTAACAGTAGCTTTTATTTTTTGGATCATAGAGTCATACAGCATGGAAACAGACCCTTCGGCCCAACCAGTCCATGCCGACCATAGTCCCAAGCTAAACTATTCCCCCCTGCCTGGTCCTGGCTCATCTCCCTCCAACCCTTTCCTGTTCATGTCCTTATCCAAAGGTCTTTTAAATGTTGTAACTGTCCCCACCCCACCCCCCCACCCCCCCCCACCCCCACTTCCTCAGGAAGCTCATTCCACACATGAACTTTGCATCTTATGTCTTTTTTTAAATCTCTCTCCTCTCACCTTAAAGATTATCACCCGTAGTTTTGAAATTCCCCTCCTTTGGGAAAAGACAATGATCATGAACTCGGTCTATTTTATAAACATCTATCAGGTCACCTCCCAACCTCCTGCACTCCAATGAAACAAGTCCCAGCCTTTCTTTATAACTCAAACCTTCTGAAACTGGCAACATCCTGGTAAATCTCTTCTGAACCCTCTCCAGCTTAATAATATCCTTCCTATAACTGAGTCTAAAAATGGAAAAGGTTACCACTTCAAACTGAGGGACAGTGGAGAAACAGATTGCAGTTAAGAAAATGAATGATCTGTGGGAATTTGTTGTAAATTGGACTTATTCAAGCAGTAGGATACAATGCTGGATGCTTCCGTTGGAATCATAGAATCATAGAATCCCGACAGTGTGGAAACAGGCCATTTGGCCCAACAAGTCAACACCGACCCTCCAAAGAGTTACCCACCCTGACCCACTCCCCTTCTACACTACACTAACCCCTAACTAATGTGGCCCCTGAACACAATGGGCAACGTAGCATGGCCGATTCACCCTAACCTGCACATCCCTGGGCACTGTGGGACAATTTCCCATGGCCAATCCACCCTAACCTGCACATCCCTGGACACTAAGGGACAATTTCCCATGGCCAACCCACCCTAACCTGCACATCCCTGGGCACTATGGGACAATTTAGCACGGCCAATCCACCCTAACCTGCACATCCCTGGACACTATGGGACAATTTAGCATGTCCAATCCACCCTTACCTGCACATCCCTGGACACTATGGGACAATTTCCCATGGCCAATCCACCCTAACCTGCACATCCCTAGACTCTATGGGACAATTTAGCACGGCCAATCCACCCTGACCTGCACATCCCTGGACACTTTCGGATAAGTTAGCATGAAAATGTGTTGCTGGAAAAGCGCAGCAGGTCAGGCAGCATCCAGGGAACAGGAGAATCGACGTTTCGGGCATAAGCCCTTCTCCGATAAGTTAGCATGGCCAATCCACCCTAACCTGAACATCCCTGGACACTATGGGACCATTTCCCCTGGACAATCCACCCTAACCTGCACATCCCAGGACACTATGGGACAATTTAGCGTGGCCAATCCACCCTAACTGACACAACCCTCAACACTAAGGGCAAATTAGCATGGTCAATTCACCCAACCTGTACATCTTTGGATTTGGTCAGTATGAGTCCAGGGGCTAGTTTGCTCAGTGACAGCCTTTTGATTGGTTTTTCAACCACAGCTGCTTGTGTGTGTTCAAGAGGACTCAGCATAGTAACAACCGCCTGATTGGTTCCTGGGAAATCGGCGACAGTTTTATGTTTGGACAATGAAGCATGTCCAGCCAGTGCAGGAGAAACCATCTCACTCCTTTCTGTGAGTAAAAGGGAGTAAAAGGAGATCCCAAGCAACAAGTTATTCTTCCACCCCCATAAAAACTCTAATTGAAAAGGAAAATGGGTAAATCAAAATTACTTCAGGTACTCTGAAAGGATGAGTTTGCTTTTAAAATGTCATGCTGTGGTGTATTCACACCTTGTATCATCCTCAAACAGTTGAAAGGAATCAGAAGAAGACTGAAGGAGAGCATTGAAATGACACCCGGACTGGTGCCAGGACTCTGCTTTACTGGTAATTACTTGTCTTATTTCTGTCTTATCTTCTCGCCTTGTGCATCTGCTTCTATGTGCATGGAATTTTTATTGGAACGTGTAGAATTGGTGTTAAAGAGAATTAAAGGTTAATAATTCTTGCTTCTTTTCGACCAGCAGTCAAGAACAATCTATTTACAATAAATAAACGTCTGGGTTTGGTAGTCTGCTAAATCAGGGACTTTGGATAGTTTGATTATGTATTTTTATATTTGTGCTGACACCAGTGTGGTACTGGATTCCTAATTCCCAATTAGTGGTCAGCCCTCTAGTCTTCCAGGACAGTGATGACTTTACCGCTTTACCTCAGAGAGTCACAACAGTTGATTCAAGATGCTTGCAGGTCACGTGAACGGGTGAATGGCCTTTGTGCTGTGTCCTTTCAAACTGCAGTTTCCGGCTTCTGGCAAAGAGAGAGAGTGGTGCTGGAAACACACAGCAGTTCAGGCAGCATCCGAGAAGCAGGAAAATCAATGTTTCGGGCAAAAGCCCTTCATCAGGAATTCCTGAAGGGCTTTTGCCCGAAACGTCGATTTGCATGCTCCTCGGATGCTGCCTGAACTGCTGTGCTTTTCCAGCACCACACTAATCCAGAATCTGTATTCCAGCATCTGCAGTCATTGTTTTTAGTAAAGAGAGAGAGAGAGAGATTCTGCCTTTCTTATTACCTGCAGTACAGGGTTGATGAGGAATTTTGTCCACTGGGACTCACACAGTACACACTTTCACCCACTGGCACACAATGAATTGTGTTGAAACTATCTGTTAGTATCTGCTTCCGTGTACTCTTTAAGGGCGACATCACAAACATTGTACTAAATGGTGTGGTGGCTCAGTGGTTAGCACTGCGGTCTCATGGCATTAGGAACATTGGTTCAATTCCACCCATGTCTGTGTGAGATTTGCAAACTCTCCTTCTGTCTGTGTGGGCTTCCTCTGGGTCCTCCAGTTTTCGCTCACAAGCCAAAGGTGTATGGGTTAGGGTGGATTGGCCATGTTAAATTGTCCCATAGTACCCAGGGATGTGCAGGTTAGGGTGGATTGGCAATGGAAAATTGTCCCATAGTGCCCAGGGATGTGCAGGTTAGGGTGGATTGGCCATGGGAAATTGTCCCATAGTGCCCAGGGATGTGCAGGTTAGGGTAGATTGGTCATGGGAAATTGGCACATAGTGTCCAGGGATGTGCAGGTTAGGGTGGGCTGGCCATGGGAAATTGTCCCATAGTGTCCAGGGATGTGCAGGTTAGGGTGGGTTGGCCATGGGAAATTATCCCATAGTACCCAGGGATGTGCAGGTTCGGGTGGATTGGCCATGGGAAATTGTCCCATAGTGCCCAGGAATGTGCAGGTTAGGGTGGATTGGTCATGGGAAATTGTACTATAGTGCCCAGGGATGTGCAGGTTAGGGTGGATAGGTCATGGGAAATTGTCCCATAGTGTCCAGGATGTGCAGGTTAGGGTGGATTGGCCATGGGAAATTGTCCCTTAGTGCCCAGGGATGTGCAAGTTAGGGTGGATTGGCCATCCTAAATTGTCCCATCGTGCCCAGGGATGTGCAGGTTAGGGTGGATTGGCCATAGGAAATTGTCCCATAGTGCCCAGGGATGTGCAGGTTAGGGTGGGCTGGCCATGCAAAATTGCCCATAGTGCCCAGGGATGTGCAGGTTAGGGTGGATAGGTCATGGGAAATTGTCCCATAATGTCCAGGGATGTGCAGGTTAAGGTGGATTGGCCATGGGAAATTTTCCCATAGTGCCCAGGAATGTGCAGGTTATGGTGGATAGGTAATGGGAAATTGACCCATCGTGTCCAGGGATGTGCATTTTAGGGTGGGTTGGCCATGGGAAATCGTCTGATAGGCTCCAGGGATGTGCAGGTTAGGTGCAATAGTCAGGAGTAAACGTAGAATAACAGGGCAGGGGAATGGGTCTGGGTGGGTTGCTCTTCGGAGGGTCGGTGTGGACTTGTTGAGCTGAAGGACCTGTTTCCACTCTGTAGACAATCTATGGTGTGGATGCCCGTTGAGCTGTTAATGGTGGCAAGAGAGAAAAAGAGATGTGAATTAGGTGTAATTTAAGGTGCAATAGGGAGAGAGTGGTTCTTTACCACTCAGAGAGCATAAGCAAGACCATAAGCAAGTCAAGGTTGTGAGGTGGGATGTGAGGGAGCGATAAATAGAGAACCAGCATCATGCAGGGGGCATATCTTGGTGCTTGCTTGAAAGTTTCTACACATCGACAGGACGCACCCGTGAGTATTTGAGTACAGGAGCAGGGATAGAGTCACAGAGACAGCCCCTTTCATCTTTAACTGGTCCACACTGACCAAAATGTCCGTCCATCCTAACCCCCCATTTCCCCGCACTTGGCCCATATCCTTTTAATCCTTTCCTACCCATGTATTTGTCCAAATACCTTTCAAATGTTGTTGATGTACCCGCCTCAACCACTTCCTCTGACAGCTCATTCCATATGCGTACCACCCTCTGTGTAAAAAAAGTTGTCCCTTAGGTTCCCTATTATTCTTTCCCCTCTGACCTTAAACTGATGCCCTCTAGTCCTCGATTCCCCAACCTGGGGAAAAGACTGAGTGCATTCACCCTCTCCATGCCTCTCATGATCTTATACACTTCGGTAAGGTCCCCCCACATGAAGGTCTTTTGCCCGAAACGTCGATTTTACTGCTCCTCGGATGCTGTGCTTTTCCAGCATCACTCTAATCGAGACTCAGGTTTCCAGCATCAGCAATCATTGTTTTTACCTAAGGTCCCCCCCCTCAGTCTCCTACTGTTGAAAGAAAAAAGATCCTAGCTTGTCTAACCTCTCCCTAAACTCAGACCATTGAATCCTGGCAACATCCTTGTCAATTTATCGCTACAATCGTGCAGTGTCTCCGTGAGACCACGCATTCAGTATTGGGATCTCTGCATCTGAAGAAAGATGCTCTGGTGATGGAGAGAGTGCAGTGAAGATTTCCCAGGCTGATTCCTGGGATGACAGGACTGATGCATGGAGAAGGTTCGGTCAGTTTGGATTATATTCACCGGAAGAATGGAGACCGGGGAATCTTGTACGAAACAAAAAAGTTCAAACACCAGACACGGTAGACGCAAGAAGGATGTTCCAAATGACGGGGGAGACCAGAATCGAGGAGTCACAGGCTAAAGATATGGGGTAGGCCCTTTAGGACTGTGATGAGGAGAAATGTCTTCACCCAGAGAGTGGGGGGGGGGTCCCTGTGGAATTCTCGCCCACAGAAACTAGTTGAGGCCAAAATATTGAATGTTTTCAAGGTGTTAGATATAATTCTCAGAGCTCAAAGGGCCAAAAAACATGGGGAGAAAGTGGGAACAGGGGACTGATTTATATGATCAGCCAAGGTCACACTGAACATGTAGCAGGCTTGAAGGGCCGAATGGCCGACTGCTTTTCCTATAATCTATCTTTCCATAAGTAATGCAGATGGAAGGTAGCTTTAAATATGACAGTTTTGATCCGGAAACAAACTGTATGGAGTGGCCACTGTGGTTGAGGTGATTTGACGGGGCATGCAAATGAACAGCAACAACAATGTACACTTGTGGAGTAACTTTCAGTAACATGAAACAACTTCACTGGAGCGTGATAAAGCAAAGGCTGTCACTGAGCCACAAGCGGAAATGTTAGGGGAGTGGTCACGGAGTTTGAACGAGAGAAGAGGGGAAAGGGTGTGGAAGATATTCCAGAGCTTCCATCCCCCACCAATGCTCAGTAACAGCAGTGTGTACCATCCCCTCCCTCCCCCCACCGACACTCAGTAACAGCAGTGTGTACCATCCCGTCCCTCCCCCCACCGACGCTCAGTAACAGCAGTGTGTACCATCCCCTCCCTCCCCCCACCGACCCTCAGTAACAGCAGTGTGTACCATCCCCTCCCTCCCCCACCGACCCTCAGTAACAGCAGTGTGTACCATCCCCTCCACCCCCCACCGACGCTCAGTAACAGCAGTGTGTACCATCCCCTCCCTCCCCCCACCGACGCTCAGTAACAGCAGTGTGTACCATCCCCTCCACCCTCAGTAACAGCAGTGTGTACCATCCCCTCCCTCCCCCCACCGACGCTCAGTAACAGCAGTGTGTACCATCCCCTCCACCCCCCACCGACCCTCAGTAACAGCAGTGTGTACCATCCCCTCCCTCCCCCCACTGATGCTCAGTAACAGCAGTGTGTACCATCCCCTCCCTCCCCCCACTGATGCTCAGTAACAGCAGTGTGTACCATCCCCTCCCTCACCCCACCGACGCTCAGTAACAGCAGTGTGTACCATCCCCTCTCTCCCCCCACCGATGCTCAGTAACAGCAGTGTGTACCATCCCCTCCCTCCCCCCACTGATGCTCAGTAACAGCAGTGTGTACCATCCCCTCCCTCCCCCCACTGATGCTCAGTAACAGCAGTGTGTACCATCCCCTCCCTCACCCCACCGACGCTCAGTAACAGCAGTGTGTACCATCCCCTCTCTCCCCCCACCGATGCTCAGTAACAGCAGTGTGTACCATCCCCTCCCTCCCCCACCGACGCTCAGTAACAGCAGTGTGTACCATCCCCTCCCTCCCCCCACCTTGTCACAAAGTATGAAAATATGACTTTCCATCTGGCAGAGAGACTGAAATTTTGACTTTTCGTGCAATCTAACAGTAGGAAGTTCCTTGGCTCACAGGAAGGTCAGTGTGGTACTTTTTACAAAATAAGAATTCAACATTGCACCAAGAAAGCAGATACATCTATCCACGCGTGACAATCAGGACGAGGAATTCAAGAAACATTCAAGACAGTCACTGCAGTGTTAACATTTCTCAATAGTGTTTGGAATGGAAAGGGAACCCAGTTAGGCTTCAGTTTGATAAACCCATGGTTACACTTGATCTGTGTAAGTTCATCACTGTGTAAGGGACCGCTCCTCAGGAAGATGGTACTGGCCTTTGGAGAATGTACAGTGTGGATTCAGCTGAATGACAGGAGGAGGTAAAGGATGGAATTATGTGTGTGGAAAGGGGGAAACAGGAACGGGTGTGTGGGTGGGGCAAATAGTCCTAAAATGTGAGCCAAGTGCAAGGAAGGACTGATATCATAAAGTACCTCAATCATTCAGGCAGAGTAGGGATCTGGAAACCTTCCCCCCAATCACTAACCATGCTGGGAATGAATTGCATCATGCATTGTTAGCACGGACACAATTCTCTTGCACAAACAGACAAAGGGTGAATGAGGAAAATTGGGCTGCACCATCTGACTGAATGACATGCCACACCAGTGGGCTTCAGAATTCACCCTTTCTGGGTCTCTGAAAGTGGGGTTCAATTGTCCCTTTCAACAGTGGGTTTTCAGGGAGAGCAGAGGAGAGGTGAGGGAGAGCTGTCAGCTACTCAGTTATCTTGGTTTAGTTCCCTGCACAGAAAGGACAGATGGAGAGAGAGAGAGAGAGATAGGAGCACACTCTATGCAGTCTGTTGCCCATCCTCAGGGATGATGAACAATAAATGCTGTCCCAGACAGTGATACCCATATCCTGTGACTGAGTAAAACATAAAAGTAGGTGGGTAGGGTGGCAGAGTTGGAGGAACAAGTCTGCAAAGGCCAGAAGTGGCCAAGAACATTACAGCATCGTGAGGCTGGAAGAAATTGCAGCGAGAGGCAGAAATGAAGGGGCTAAAGAAATTAGGAGATTGGGCAGTAACATTTTTGATTCTATGGGGCAGTCATCATCTCAACAGCACATCGAGTCTACACTGGTCAAAAGCAATCACCGAACTATTCTAATGCCATTTTCTAGCACTTGGTCCATATCCTGGAACATCTCGCCATTGTAAGTGCACATCTACAATGTTCGAAGGGTCTCTGCCTCTCCCACTGTCACAGGCAGTGAGTTCCACTTTCCCTCCACCTTCTATGTGAGAGCATTTCCCTCACATCCCATCTGAACAACCTGCCTCAACCTCAAATCTATCTCCCTGGTTATCCATGCCTCCAATCAATGGGGAAAGCCTCTTCCTGTCTCTTCTGTCTGTGTCCCTCATACAGTTACACATCTCAACCATGTCTCCTCTCAGTTACCTCTGCTCCAAGGAAAGAAACCCACTCTGTCCAATTTCTCCACAGAACTGAAACTCTGTCCAGCCCAGACAACACGCTGGTAAATCTCCCTCTGTACCCTCTCCAGTGTAAACACACCCCTCCTATCATGTGGATTCCAGACCTGCACACAATACTCTCGCTGTGGTCTAACTGAAGTGCACTGGAAATCCAGCCCCACTATTCACCAAGTTCTCAAGAACATGAACATTTGATGAAAGCACCACATGACCCAATTGTGCACAAATATCCAATTTCCATTAAAGGAATATGCACACCTGTTTGTTTTCTCGCATTATTGAGAAAATAGCTATTTAATTGGAATCAAATTGTTATGTGTTGAGATATAATAAGATCAAGGAAAAACAAATTCATACCTCCATTTCAGATGTGTTGATCCTTTTCAGATCCTTTTGATTTCTTCAAAAAGTTTGATGATGAATGAGGTTGTGGGGACACCAATTCTCAGTCTCCCGTTCACTGCTTGAAAATTTGTCAATTCTGTTTCTCTGGAAGTCATTTCCAACTGTCCCTTTTACCAGAGGGTTATCAGAGAGAGCAGAGGAACACCAGAAGGGAGTGCTGAACTACCAGGATGTCTCAGGAGAGAGAGGGACATGGATGCTCTGTCTTCACAGGCTGATCCTTACCCTTGTATTGTCCACATACTTGGTTGTAGTGACCTCCCAGGAAACAAGCAAGAGATTGTCACGGTGGTGAGCTCTCCTGAACACACAACAACTGGTGTTGAGTAAAAGCAAATCAAATTTTGTCTTGCCCTGAACACACCGTCTCTCTCTCTCTCTCACACACACACACACATAGACACACATGTGCGTACACACACACCCACACTTTCTCCTACGCACACGCGCACATACACACATACGCATACACACACTTTCTCCCTCACACACACAAACACACACTCACACATGCACTCACACGCACACTTTCTCCCTCACACATATACAAACACAAACACGCACAGATGCACACACAAACACACACACACACAAACACACACACTTTCTCCCTCACACATACACAAAGATACACACAGATGCACACACACAAACACACACATGCTTTCTCCCACACACACACAAACATATACACACACACTTACACATACAAACACATACACACACGCTTTCTCCCTCACACACACAAACACATGTACACTCGCTTTCTCCCTCACACACACACACATACACCTACACACACAGAAACACACAGAGTATCTCACATGCACAATTTTTCTAATATATGATCTTGCTGTCTGAACCAGACAACAATGTAAGTAAAACTGTCAATATGCTCAAATAATTATTTTAATATTGAACAAACTTTACTGCTATTTTCTTGATTAAAGAGCAAACTTTGTTCTATTTTTGATCGACAGGCCAACACCCCCCTCCCTATCTCTGTAACCCACACCAGCTCCTACACCCCCTCCCTACCTCTGTAATCTCCTCCAGCCCCTACACCCCCTCCCTATCTCTGTAACCCCCTCCAGCCCCTACACCCCCTCCCTATCTCTGTAACTCCCTCCAGCCCCTACACCCCCTCCCTATCTCTGTAACCCCCTCCAGCCTCTCTACTTCTCCCTATCTCTGCAACTGCACCCAGTCTCTATAGCGCTCCCTACTTTTGTAACACCTTCCGTCACTACACCTCCTCCCTATCTCAGTAACACCCTCCAACTTTTCCAACATCCTCCGTATCTGTTCCACCCTCAGTCCCTCAAACTGTTTGTGGAGATTCCTGAAAGATTGGATGAAAATACACCAGTCCATAGAAGTGAGAAACTTTAGAACCAAATACTTCTATGAAAATACCATTTCTTCAAAAACCATTGTGAACTTGTCTCCATAGACAATGGGAAAGACTGCAGAAGGAACTCGTCAATGAGAAACTGAAATACATGGCAGAGGCATGTGATTTCTCTTTGCATGAGTCTCCTGAAGGACAGGTTTGCATGAAATGTTGAATATTTTGAATGTTAAGCTCATGGAAAACAGTCTTCTGTGCTAAATAAGTGCTTGTTTTTTGTCTCTGTTTTCCAATAAACTTCTGTTGTCAACAAAGCCTTTGATGCCATGGTGTGGGTATGTCACAGTGACAAACCACGAGATTAACAAACCCCAAAAATTAATGATTCCAGAATCAAGGTCACTGTTTAAGGGACAGGATAAACCATTTAAGGCTGACACCAGGACAAATATCTTCAACTATAGTGTGGTGAGCCTCTGGAATTGTTTATCATATCAAACTGCTGAGGGCAAAACATGGAATGTTTTCAAGATGGAGTCAGATATAGTTCTGAAAGCTAAAGGGATCTAAGGGTATGGGGGAGAACGCAGGTACACAGGACTGAATTGGATGATCAGCCATGATCATATCAAATGGGATTGACATTAAATCATTGGGATGAATGGCCTTCTCATGCTCCTATGTTTTATGTTTCAAGATGATCTATCAAGCCAGGTATCATTCTGTCTCATGGGACAATCAGCTTGGACACTATCATGTTGTTGATTTGTTCTCGTTTTGACTAATACCCACTGACTGATGTACGTAGAATGAGGAATCTTACTGCTGTGTGCAATGTTTCATTTCTTGTCACTTATAAAGTATCACAATCGGCCATTCTGTGATGTGAGATTTTCCCTCACGTGCTCAGGTACAAAAGGGTAGAAAAATCAAAGAAGGAGTCCATTCTGCCCTCTGAGCCCATTCTGTCACACCATGGCTGCTCCGTCCCTCTCCCTGTTCGACCACCATGCCTCCACATGCGTTGGCACTCTCGCCCAACCAAAACATCACCATCTGAGCGTCAACATGGGCGAGAACTGAACTGAATTCTGGGAGAAAAGGAAGGCTGGTTCCCCAAAGGGAGATTTCAGGGAAAGATCAACTTTATTTCTGATGGAGGCACTCAATGTGTCTGTTCTGGGGCCCTGTTCTGGAGTGGGAGGATCCAACTTCCACATATATTGAATACAATGAGTCCTTTATAGCTCAAACGGTAACTTTCTACAACAGTAGCAGAACAAGGGAGATTTCCCTTGGTTTCGAGCTGAGAATTTATTCGCTGTCCACAATGTCCAGGGGAACAGTATAAACTCACACAACTCTGGGCTTCAGTCACTACACCCACAGGATCTTGGTGACTGATGTAAGGAGCAAATTCAAATAAGCTCCCCTTTCCAAAACCAATCATAGCCAACGCTGCAATGATCAGTTTGAAAAACAGACCACTTAATTGTTCATGAAAGTCTTGGGGTGGGAAAGGGGAGAGGTTAGGATTTTTATTTTCTTCTATTTTCAAAAGGCCAGTGCAGAGGGAATGTACAACATCACAGGAATTTGCTTAATGAGTCTGCTCAGTACACTGGATGTAACATGGATTGTATCACAACGGGCTCATCTTTCTGTGTATATGAGGAATCATTGACAATTCGGTTTCTGAAATTTGCCTGCTGACTCAGAGAATAGGGTCACCCATCATGCAAAGTCCAATAGTTTGAGAGATTCGGTTTGTTTTCTGCAAGTTACCTTGCAGTTGTCTGTATTCCAGGTGAGAAGATCATCTCACCTTGTTTAAATGATTGTAGTCTGTCTCTATTTAATGGTAAGGCATCAGAAATGTGACTTCGAAATCTGGGACCTTGTGGTATTACAGTGAAGCTATTAACCCAGAAACTGGGAGCACAGAGCATCACATCTCTGCAGTGTTTCATGCATTGTACTCGGGAAGATAGTTGCACTAAGGATGAGAATCTTCAGTGTAGTGATAGATGAAAGAACTTGAGCATTGACTTTAGAACTGAGAGGGACGTTGAGAAATTATTTAGGTTTTTAAAGCTATGACAGTTGTTATGAAGTTGAAGGCATGTACTGTATGTTTAAGAGAGTTGAAAGTTGGCAAGCACCTGTCATGTGACTGACTGCAGGCCCAAAGTGCACTGGAAAATTTGAAAATGTAACCTGTAGCTGTAATTTAGATACCAGAATTATTTTCACAGCAGTCGAGAAAGTGGTGCTGGAAAAGCACAGCAGGTCTGGCAGCATCTGAGGAGCAGAAGAATCAATGTTTCACGCAAAAGCACTTCATCAGGATTATGTCCAAAATGTCTATTGTCCTGCTTCTTGAGCGCTGCCTGACCCGCTGAGCTTTTCCAGCAACACAGTCTTCTCTCTGATCTCCAGCATCTGCAGCCCTCACTTTCTCCTCCTTGTTTACACAGCATTTCAAATTTAACCAATCAGTTTAAATTATGCCCCAAGATACTAAAACCACTGTCTGGTTTAAAAACATTAAATTGCCGTAAATTTAACAGGGAATTTATTTGTGGAAAGTGGAATTTGGATAGTTCTCTGTCACTCATACTTTAACAGATTACGAGGCGAGGTAAGTTTTTCTGGCTGTTTGGTTTAATTGGCAGAAGAGTTGCCATCATGGTGTAACACAGTGCAAGTAAAGGGTAAATAATGTCTCAATGCAAGATTATTTTTCATGCCAGAGGAAAGGATTTTTGAAAGGGCCAGACGTGAAATAAGATTTGAATCCATGCAACAATCAGGATACTTGTAGTTCCCTTCCTGAGCAGATGTTGGGATAATATAAAGGGGAACAATTTCTAAGGGAGTTTTGAATAAGTACAGAAAAAGATCAAAATCAAAAAAAAAACTGTCAGGAAAGTTCAGAGCAATGAGACTGTGAGGATAGTTGAATATTTCTTTTGAGTCAGTGTTATGAATGGATTGGGATCCTTCTGAACTCTATAATTCTGTCAATCTCTGATGGGTATGTCATCATATAAAACTCAATCGTTGAAGGAGTCTTGTATAAGTTGCAGCTTTGGATGAGAGAACCACCCAGTTTTGCAAGGACAGGTTAGCTTTCAGAACATGGAACAGTACAGCACAGACACAGGCCCTTCGGCCCATCACGTCCGTGCCAAAAAAAAGAACATTCAGAATATATTTTGCGAGCATGTTGTAAAGAAAAGGGATATATGAAAAATATTATTAAAGTTAAAGTAATTGAGGATAGTGAAGCACATGGGAAAACTTTACTTTCACTGTTTGCTGGGTCTTGAAGCTGAAAGTGGAAATTGCTATTCCTCTGCCTCTTACAACTAAAAGTTTGGGTAATCTTCCTGCTGCTAGAATTACAAGTGAGACAATTTTTTAAACTGTATTTGCCTTTGCCAAGTGTGTGTTTACAAGATATTACCGTGGATCTGAATATAGGCTGGAATAACTAGTTGTAGTCAGGAACAACCATTTAATACATGGTCTTAACTTCAAAGGCAGCAATAAAATGGCTTCTTAATGCAAATAGCATGACAAAATGACTTCTAGGCTGCAAATTGTCAATTCTGCTTAAAACTGCAGAAAATGGCTTTTAACCCTGCTAAAAGCTGAATTAACCACAGTCTGTCTCAACAAAGATTAGCAGACAATGCTTCCTTTATAGTGTAGAAATAATTAGACAAGATAAGACATTACTAACAGAACTTGCAAGTGCAGGTGCAGAGACTAGGTTCACGAGATAGGAGTACTTGAATGTTGAAAAACAAGTGTGGTTCCCGGGAAACATCATTGAGCTAGGTTGCTGTCAATAAAGTCATTTCATTAAAATTGATTGTTAATTGTTTGAATGTACTCTGTGATTATAGCCTGCACTTCTCTCAAAAAAAGCATAAAATTGTCTTTGTCTTAAGTCATGTACACAGTTTCTCCAAGGAACACGGGAGTGTCTAATGTCTGTGTGACTGGATAATCTGTGCCCGGCCGAGTTTGAATAAAGTGTGAATGCTTGCAGAAACAGAATTGCAAGTGTTTATTGACCGATTATGGAACAGAGAGGATACCCTCCCCCACCCCCCGCCAATCCCATGGATGCAGATCTTCATTACAATATTTGACAGATGCTGTTCAGTTGTTAAATAAGCTAAAATCATGTTATGTTTCCACTGGAGTTAAGTACATCAAGTCTTCTTTGTTGTGTTTGTATTTTAACTGTAGCATAAGATTGAAGTGTGTTTTGCTTCAAGCCTGGTGTGAACAATCAAATTTCAGCTGGAGCACAAAACCTTATATTACCTCTAAAAATAAGAAAAATTAGAGTCTATGCTATCTTTTTCATATACTTTGAGGGAGTTTGGTGTGATCCATAGCAACTCATTCTGCTGGGGTTGCAAGAATGAGGCAGGTTTTCCTTTTCTTTCAAAAGCTTCTGGATGGTGCTACTTCTGCTTTGTTCTCTCATCTCCCCCGAGTTATAGAGTTGTTGAAAATTCTGAGAAAATAATTTAAGAAAATATTAAAAGTGTCCAGAGGTCTGAGAAAGCTTCTTGTATTCACCAGTGAATTCAGAGTTCAAGAAAGTTTCACATTTCAAGTGTCTGTAATACAACCTGCCATCAAAAGATTTTATAATAACCTAGTATTCATTATTAAGATAGTTGTACTGAAAACTACATTTTTTTTACTTTTATCAGTCTGTTAACATGTGAATGAATGTATATGCGAAGAATTATTGAGTTTAACTTGGAGATATTGTTTAAATTGTCTTATTGACTATGTGTGTACTGCTGTGAATAATTTTTTTTGTTACAAACTTGAGGCACAAGATGTATTAGTTATACTCTCTGGTTAAGAACAATTAAGCAAATTTGCAGGACATTGCATGTTTTCATTTGATTGTTTTGCAAATCCAGTGATTGGGAGGCAGTTTTGCATTGGCTGGTTCTTCCTCTGTCATAATAATAGGATTGATCAGATATTTTAAGCAGAATTGGGCTATTATGTTGGAAGGAAGATTGTACAGGTACACTAACAGAGCACAACACCCTTGGAAAGGAACACATTAGTGGGCTTCGTGAGTTTTGAAGACAATCAGTAGTTGTTACATGCTAGCCTTTAAAACAAGTCTTTATTCCAGATTTTAGCAATTTTAAATTTAGCCATTTGTAATAACAGGATTTGAACAAATTCCCCTGGCAGTGTTAACTATGTGCTTTAGCTTGCTAGATCAGTGAGAGTAACACTATAGCAACATCTTTGTCAGTTGTGTGGATATTCACTGTGTCAACCATAGCTTGTGATGCACTGTATCCACAAACTTCTCAATTCATCTTCCAGCCGAATTATGATTCTCTGCTGGGGCAAGTGTGGCATCACCAAAGGCATTTCCCTCGATTTAATCTCGATGGCAACAGCAGATTGATCGGTCATTTTGTTTGGTGTAATCATCAATGTACTTGGTAACAGATATTTCCCACTCTCATTCTTGCTCTACACAGCAGTGTGCAGTGTAAATGCTATGTTGGCCTGTGCTGCTGTAGACTGCTCTGTCTGGTTGACCATCGCTTTCACCTTTGACCGCTTTGTGGCCATTTGCTGCCACAATCTGAAAGCCAGATATTGCTCTGAGAAAACAGCAACAGCCGTGGTAAGCACTGTTTGCCTGGTGAACATTTTGAGGAATATCCCTTTACACTTTAAGTCCCAACCATATGGCACATGGGGTGGGGTGCCCTGGGGTTGTGGCATCAGACCAGAGTTCTTCACCTTGCCAGGATGGGTGGCATTTTTCTGGCTCTGCCAGCTTCTTAATCCATTGATCCCCTACCTCCTCATCCTGCTATTCAATGCTCTGACCGTCAGGCACATTGTCTTGGCAAATCGGGCACGCAGGGGTCTTCGAGCTCCCAGTAACAGGGACCAGAGAGGAGATGCAGAGATGGTCAACAGGCGGAAATCCATCATCCTGCTGTTTGTTGTCTCGGGCAGTTTTATATTGTTGTGGATGACCAAGGTCAGTGTTTTCTTACTGATGAAGGTTACCAACAACCATTTTTACCCCAGTTATGACCATCCTGTTATGATCGCTGACATATCTGGGAGTATGCTCTTCTACCTGAGCTCCTGTACAAACACTGCCCTTTATGCCCTGACCCAGAGTAAATTCAGAGAGGAGCTGAAGAGGGCTCCGAAATATTCATTCACTCTGATCAATGAATCACTCCCTGCATTTCAGTAACAAACACAGGTGGATCTGCAGCTTCCCAGTGGTACATATCCCTCCGTGGACCTTTCTTGGTCTCAAAGTATTTAATCTTCCTTGACTTTAGCTCAAATACTGAGTTTAGGGTGGGAACATTTCTCTCATTGCTGAATGCAACACTGTCCAATTCTGGAAGTGTTTCCAAACTCCATTGTTCATGAAAGTTCCTTATCAGAGTTTCTGAGCGCTGGAAAATCTGAAAAGATTCAACCATCCCTCACACACAAAACCCCATCACCTCCCCTCCCAATGCCCTGAAATTGACAGAACAAAATCTGATCCAAATATCAAAGGCCCGACACCTCATGGCCTCACCTCTTTCAGTGTGGGGTACTGCTGGTATTCCCGATGAGGGCGACCCACTCTGCGAGAATTTGGATGGAAATATCTTTATAAAATCAGTGCCAGTGAATGATATGCGAGTGAGTGAATATGATCTATGATGATTGGGCTTACATTTAAGATATTAGCCATGTTGCCTTGTTCAATATCTGTATTGCATTTTTATAAATAAATTGCTATTTTTCACAGCATGACTATGAGACGATTCCCCAGCCTGCAATGTGGTCCTTGTAAATGCAGTGTAGGTCATGTTGTACCTTCTCTGTTAACGACTGATTTTTCTTAGTTTTGGATTTGAACGAGGAGATGAAATTGTTGAATTAAATTTGAACTTTGAGCAGCAATGTATATTTATTAAAAAAGATGACAGAGCAAAACATTGCTTATTACAGTTTGGAAATGGCCTGGAAAGATAATACAGGTTAACACTGCTCGAAGGACACTGCAGACAATTTGGCAACACAATGTTGTTATTTTCGGGGCCTGGCAGATGCTTGTAGTTGATGTGGTTAATCAAGGGAGGAGCAGTGCTGGTCAGCCAATCCTAACCTGAACCCTAAACCTAACCATAACCTAGACCTCACCCTAACCCTGGCCACAACCCTAACTCTAACCATAGGCCAAACCCTAACCCTAAAGCTAACCCTAACCTTAACCCTAACCCTAAAAGTAACCCTAATCCTAACCCTAAACATAACACAAACCAAAACTGTAACCCTCACCCTAATCCTAACCCTAACCTTAACCCTAACCCTAAACCTAACATTAACCCTAACCCTAAACCTGACCCTAAAACTAACCCAAAACCTAATCTAAATTTGACCTCTAACCCTAAACCTACCACTAAACCTAATCCTAACCCTAACCCTAATCCTAATCTAAACCCAAACCCTCACGATTTGACCCTGACCTCCAATCCTTGAATGCCCCTTAAGAAGTCAACCATTCTGGATACTCTTCAATGTCACAGCCCCAGTTCAAAACTGAAAGCAGTGGATGGGAAACACGTGCGAGGTTTTTAATAGCCGCATGTTTTTGACCGAAGATTATTATTGATTCCCTTTCTCTCGGAGTCCATGACATATCGAAATTCACTCTACGCATGTTTTAAAAAGGTATTCAGAGGGATGCATGTATTTATTGTGGCTGAATAAATTGCATGTTGTGAGAGTTGTTCCAGTTCTGTTATAAGAATCTTCAAGTGATGTATGATGCTGTGTTGTCAAAATGATCTTAAACGGCCATAGAAAATAGGATCAGGAGTAGTCCAATCAGGCACTCCACCATCCAGTAGGAACATGGCTGACCATCCAACTCAGTCCCCTGTTCCTGCTTTCTCCATATACCCTTTGATCCATTTGCCCTGACATCGAATATCAGAGCACGAGGAGAGTGATGTGGATCATCAGTTTGCAATCCCATGATGCATTTCATTTTCCATTGCGACTGGGAAAAGTCACATGATATTAAAGTACTCTTTTAACATGGAGACAGACAGATGGATTAAATCATCCTCCCTCCCTCTGTATTCACAACGCTATAAATTTAAATCATTCATAGACCCTTAAAATTGACACAATGCTTCCTAATTAGACTTCTAAATATCTGTTTCAGACTCTGCCAATAATCAATTCGAGACATTGCTTTTTGTGTGTTAAACAGAACACTCAGCAATTTATTAAAAAAAGGAGTAATGTTTGCAGAATAAATATAAACAGCAAAGTAATCCAATTGATCTACACTTTACATTTCTATAGGTTTGTTTTCAGTCTCATTCACACAGCAGATGGACAGACAAAAAAACACACAGTGCTGGGATACATTAAAGGATATAAGAATGCTGGCCAGAGTATTTAAGTGGTTTTTAGGATGGTTCATGGGCAGGGATGTTGGTTTCTTGGTGGATTCTCTGAAGATGTGGATCAGATCCACCTTTACAGTTCACTCAGATAAAGACAATTATGCTTATAACTTAGTTTTCTGTTCTCTGAGCTTCCAAGAGCTGATTAGGGAAGTTGGGTATGAAGATTGAAATCTGTATGCTGTATGCTGAATATTCAGATTGACAGGAAACGCAGTCCAAAGCCAATCCAATCTCTGACTACTCCCTGACAGACTGACCCTCTCCTCCATGATGTCCCAGTTACCATTCAACATCTGCACCCTGCCTTTTCCAGACTTGCTGGAACCCATTCCCAGGGACTGACCTCATCAATAACCAACCTCTGTTATCTGTTTCAAAAAGATGGCGTTAGGGGCTGTCCCTTCAGTGGGAATGATAATGCGAAAGTATATGAATTGTCTAGGATGTAAAATCAATGAATTAAGTTAACAATTTATAAGGAGGGTGACAAAAGATTATTTTTAAAAAAACTTGAATTTGGGATGATTCAGTACTAATGAAGATAAGTTTTCTTCTCTGTTGTCTATATATTAGGCACTTGTTGAAGAGATGCATCTTGGGAAAGGGTCTTCATCTCTCTTAAGTGTAGAGGCATGCTTATTATTATCTGTGGACCAAAAATGGAGCAAAATGTTGCTCTTTAACCAACAAAACTGTATAGTAAAATCGGTTCAATATTAAACAATTAGTAGAGCATGTTGACAGATTTATATACATTATTGTCTTGTTGGGACAGCAAGAGAGTGTCTCAAAAAATTGTTGCGTGTGTGAGAGAGTCTGCGTGTTCCTGTGTGCATGCAATTCTGTGTGAGAGAGCACGTGCATGAGTCTGTGTCTTTGTGTGTGTGTGTGTGTGAGAGAGAGAGAGAGAGAGAGCGTGCATGTGTCTGTGTCTCTGTAAATGTGTGTGTGTGTGCATGTGATTCTGTGTGAGAGAGCACGTGCATGAGTGTATATATGTGTCTGTGTCTTTGTGTGTGTGTGTGAGAGATAGGGAGCATGCATGTGTCTGTGTCTCTGTGATTGTGTGTGTGCGTGTGTGCATGTGATTCTGTGTGAGAGAGTGTGCATCAGTGTGTATATGTGTCTGTGTAATTGTGTGTGTTTGTATGTGTGAGAGAGAGAGTGCATGTGTCTGTGTCTCTGTGATTGTGTGTGTGCATGTGATTCTGTGTGAGAGAGCATGCATGAGTGTGTATATGTGTCTGTGTCTTTGTGTGTGTGTGTGTGAGAGAGAGAGTGTACATGTGTCTGTGTCTCTGTGATTGTGTGTGTGTGTCTGTGTGCGTGTGTGAGTATATCTGTCTGTGTGAAACAGAAGGAAAGTGTATTTACACGTGGATCTGTGCTTGTGTGTGAAGCAGAGGATATGTTCAGGGCAAGATACAATTTGATTGGTTTTTAATCAGCACCAGTTGTTGTGTGTTCAGGAGAGCTCAGCACATTGACAATCTCTTGTTTGTTTCCTGGGCAGGTCAGTGCAGCCAAGTGTGTGGAGAATACAGGTGTAAGGGCCAGAGCATCCCTATCACTCTCTCCTTTCTACATGGAGAACTGAATGAAGACACCCTGGTAGCTCAGCACTCCCTCTCAGCGTTCCTCTGCTCTCGCTGAAAACCCTCTGCTCAAAGGGACAAATGGAAATCACTTCCACACAAACAGAAATGACAAATTTTCAAGCAGTGAACGGGAGACTGAGAATTGGTGTCCCCACAACCTCGTTTCTCATTGAAAGAATCTAAAAAAAAGAATCAACACATCTGAAATGGAGCTATTAATTTGTGTTTCCTTGATTTGATTTTGTCTCAACACATAATAATTTGATTGCAATTCAATAGTTATTTTCTCAATAATGCGGAAAAAAACAGATGTGCATATTCCTTGAACGGAAATTGGATATTTGTGCACAATTGGGCAATATGGTCCTTTCATCAAATGCTCACATTCTTGAGAACTTGGTGAATAGTGGGGCTGGATTTCCAGTGCACTTCAGTTAGACCACAGCGAGAGTATTGTGTGCAGGTCTGGAATCCACATGATAGGAGGGGTGTGTTTACACTGGAGAGGGTACAGAGGGAGATTTACCAGCGTGTTGTCTGGGCTGGACAGAGTTTCAGTTATGTGGAGAAATTGGACCGAGTGGGTTTCTTTTCCTTGGAGCAGAGGTGACTGAGGGGAGACATGGTTGAGATGGGCAGCAGACTGGCGGTACAGTGGTTCAGTGGTTAGCAGTGCCTCACAGGACCCAGAAAGGGTGAATTCTGAAGCCCACTGGTACAGCATATCATTCAGTCAGATGGTTCGATCCCAGCCTCTGGCGACTGTGGAGTTTGTACATTCTCCCCGTGTCTGTGTGGGTTTCCTCCGGGTACTCCGGTTTCCTCCCACAGTCCAAAGATGTGCAGGTTAGGTTAGGGCCATGCTAAATTGCTCGAAGTGTTAGAGGGAAATGGGTCTGGGTGGGCTACTCTTCAGAGGTTCGGTGTGGACTTGTTGGGCTGAAGGGTCTGTTTCCTCACTATAGGGAATCTAATCTAATCTAAACCAAGATAACTGAGTAATTCACAGCTCTCTCTCATCTCTCCTCTGCTCTCCCTGAAAATCCCCTGTTGAAAGGGACAGTTGGACCCCACTTTCAGAGACCCAGAAAGGGTGAATTCTGAAGCCCACTGGTACAGCATATCATTCAGTCAGATGGTGCAGCTCAATTTTCCTCACTCGCCCTTTGTCTGTTTGTGCAAGAGAATTGTGTCCGTGCTAACAATGCATGATGCAATTCATTCCCAGCATGGTTAGTGATTGGGGGGGAAGGTTTCCAGATCCCCACTCTACCTGAATAATTGATGTACTTTATCATTTCAGTCCTTCAATGTACTTGTCTCACATTTTAAGACTGTTTGCCCCGCCCACACTCCTGTTCCTATTTCCCCCTTTCCACACACATAATCCCATCCTTTATCTCCTCCTGTCATTCAGCTGAATCCACACTGTACATTCTCCAAAGGCCAGTACTAGCTTCCCGAGGAACAGTCCCTTACACAGTGATGAACTTACACAGATCAAGTATAACTAAGGGTTTATCAAACTGAAACTTAGCAGGATTCGTTTTCCATTTCAAACAGCATTGAGAAAGGCTGGCACTGCTCTGACCATCTTCAATGTTTCTGTACATTTATACATGGATTGTCCCATGTGGATACATGTACCTGCTTTCTTGGTGAAACGTTGCAGTCCTTGTTCTATAGAAACTACTACAGCTGACATTTCCATGACACAAGGCAGTTCCAACAGTTATTTTGTACGAAAAGTCAAAATTTCAGTTGCTCCTCCAAGTGGAAAGTCGTCTTTTCTTACTTTGTCACCAAGCTCAAATGCCCTGCTCATTTACCTCATCACTTCCTTAACAACTGTGTCATGTTCGTTGGTAAGAGATAACATTCCCACTCTTTGCCCTAACACTGAACCATACAGTATCAATGCTGGTTTTCAGATTGAATTTGCGTTCTTTGCCCAGATGATTGTCAGAGAAAACCTTCAACAAATTATGTCTTTTTTCACCTCTACTTTGATTAGCTTGTTCAATATTTGTCAGCATTTATAACACAGGATCCATACCTCAAACAGAAAAACACAAAATTGGCAGCAGCTCTGTCCAACTGGGTCAAATTAAGCAACTTGGCAATCTGGACAAATACATAACTGTTGTTAAATGTGCCACAGCATTGCGTTCCTTTGCAAGTGGACTCATTGCACCTGGGTGCTATGTTGAACTGGAACAGAGTGAGTTCAGACATGTGAAAGCTTCATGAGCTGAGCTCAGTTGAATGTGCCACAGCATTGTTGAATGTGCCACAGCATTGCGTTCCTTTGCAAGTGGACTCATTGCACCTGGGTGCTATGTTGAATTGGAACAGAGTGAGTTCAGGCGTGTGAAAGCTTCATGAGCTGAGCTCAGTTGAGTTCCAATGGACCCAGTTGGATGGAGATGGGTTGAGTTGGACTCCAATTGATGGAGCAGCCATGGGCTCGGTTGGAATCCATGTGATTGCTTCATTGCTTTCTTCAGTGGAAGATTGTTACAAGTTGATATTCATTGCAAAAGATTTTGATGTGAATATTGTTACCTGTTTGAGATACAGAAAGTTATTTATAATTTTAAGACCGTTTCAATTGCCAGTAATATTTTTGTGGTACTTAGTGTTAACAGAACAGTTGGGAACTCTCTCTTGAGAAGATAAAGGACTGCAGTCTATTGCTGGTACGACATTCCTGGGTGTGAACCCACCATGGACAATAATATATTGAGCGACTGATATGGGAAACAAAACTGATAGAAGGCAATGGTGAACAGAAGGAAGAAAAACAAACGCTGTCAAAATAGAGTTTGGGAAATAAGCACAATTATTTTTCAGTCGAATATCCTTAGAGGAGTACTTTTCACAATCCTTTAGCAGTTCCACATGGAATATACCGGTGTTGTGGGAATGCACAAAGCAATATGGATGGGTTTGAAGAGAGTGTTTAATAGACTGGAACAGACACCAGCCGTCACACACGTGGTTTACGATCATGTATAAGGGAGTGTTGATTCTTATCCCAGGAGCTCAGTCCAGACTCCAAGCCCTGCGCGAGAGTTAATGAATGAGATCACCCAACATTAACAATGCAAGGACCAATAATTCTGCAGGTCTTATTCGCTTTCTTCCATTTCTTTGCAATTGTCTGTGTTCCAGGTGAGGAGATCTTCCCCGTTACTGAATGTGGTGTTTATAGTTCTGTCTGTGTTTTATGGTGAGATATTTGATGGATTACTTTGGAACCGAGATGTGGATGGACTGATTGAAGGGGTGACCTTGGGGAAGCTGCAGTGCCATTTGATAGGAATGTTACCAGGAATGAGAATCTTCAGTTGTATGGAGAGAGGAAAGAGGTTGCCCAGTGTCCTTGGAACTGACGGTGATATGGGGGTGTGAAGGAGTGGGGGGCTGGTGGTGAGGCGATCAGGGGCATGGGCAGAATAAACCCCAAAACCTGAAGAAATTACCCCAGGAGCCTGCTTCACCAATAAATCGGATCTTGGCTGATCTTAGATTCCTCACATCCTGCTCTTCCCCCATTACCCTTGATTTTCCGACTGATCGAGAATCTCGTAAGGCAGCCTAAAATATACAAAAGGCCTTTTATATCCCACACCTGTCAATGGCAAAGACTTCAAAAGACTCACAACCCTCTGAGGGAAGACATCCCTCCTCAGTTCAGTGTTAAATTTCAGCTCCTATATTCTGAGACTGTGCCCTCTTGTCCCAGAGTCTCCCATGAGGGAAACATCCTCTCAGCATTGACCCTGCTCAGCCCCTTAAGAATCCTCATTTTCTCAATGATGTCACCTCCCACTCTTCTTAACTTCAGTGCCTTCAGTCTTAACGTGTGCAATCTTTGCCCATAAGACAATCCCTCCATTTCAGGGATCATCCCAGTGAACATTCTCCAAGCTGTCTCAGATGAAATGATATCGCTCCTTCGATAATGTAACCAAAACTCACATTTCTCCAGAAGTGCTCTCCTCAGCCCCTTGTACAGCTGCAGTAAGGCTTCCCTACTCTTATCCTCCAACCCCCTTGGAATAAGGGCCAACATTCCATGGCCCTTCCTGATTACCTGCTGCCCCTGTGTGCTCGCTTTCTGTGTTCCATGCACACGTTCCCCCATGCCCCTTTGTGTTGCAGCTCTCTGCAGTTTTTCAGTGAGGACAGGTCTAAGGGAAGTAATGATTCCAGTAGCAAAACGTTCATGAACCAGAGGACAGAGAGGGTGCACAGCTGTAGAAAAGACAAGGATTGGAAATTGGTTGTATCTTTGATTTGAATTCTGTCCCTAAAAGGAGGAGATGACTGTGAACTATTTTGAAATAGGGATTTGGTTAACCTCAGATCCATGGAGAGCTTTCAGAGAATTGCACATTCTCCTTAGAACAGAAAGAGACTGGGAAGATTTCACAAAGCTGCTTCATCTGATCACTGGTGTTGATGGAGAAAATAAGGGGAATGTTTAAAAGCAAATTACTGCGGGTGCTGGAATCTGAAACCAAACGAGAAAATGCTGGAAAATCTCAGCAGGTCTGGCAGCATCTGTAAGGAGAGAAAAGAGCTGACATTTCGAGTCTAACTGACCCTTTGTCGGCTTTGACAGTCAGTTAGACTCGAAACGTCAGCTCTTTTCTCTCCTGACAGATGCTGCCAGACCTGCTGAGATTTTCCAGCATTTTCTCTTTTGGAAGGGGAATGTTTCCACTGACTGGACATCTGTAAGCAGAGGAAATTTTACACAGCTCTTATTCAGACCAGAGATGAAATTAGAGTTCCATTACCAGCCACAATTTGTTGCAAGTTCAAATCACTCGGAATGGGACTACTTGGCACCGATCATTTGGCCCGGCCGTTTTGGCTCTAAACTGTTTTGTTGCTCATTACTTTGGCGCTGAGCTGTTTTGGCGGCAATTCAGAATTTAAAAAAGTCTTGTAGAGCCCGTAAGAAATTTGTTTTTATTGCACTGTAAGAAATAAATCTAATTATTTTTTATTCATTATTTTTAACCTATTCATTATGAAAATGAATTTCTGCATTTTGCTACGTTCATCAAACACATATAGATAACCATCGTGTGAAAATGTTGGTTTGTCTCTCCTGCTTAGAATGCTTTCAGCCATTTCTGGTATAGGCTCGACAAGAAAATAGAAAGAAAATTGTATGACAGCTTTCCAATGTGAAGACAGAAGGGCTTAAGTATCATTAAGGCAGTAGATGACTATTAACAATTGTTAAATGAGAAAATGATTACAAAACGAGATGTCAATCTATGGTGGGTCATTACAGCTTTGACTATCAACTCTTGCGAGTTGAGAAAATTATATCAGGCTGTTAGTCATCCTCTCTTCTATAACCAAACAAGATTTTTAAAAAATTCTGAATTGGTGCCAAAACAGCTCAGCGCCAAAGTAATGAGCAACAAAACAGTTTAGAGCCAAAACGGCTGGGCCAAATGATCGGCGCCTAAAAGGGCAGCGCCAAAACGTACCCGACCCCAAATCACTGGCTGAGCAGGTGCTGGAGGGAGATGAGTGCTGGCTATTTTATGAAGAGTATTGGGTAAGAATGGGAAAGGATTAAACTCACGGGTCACAGAGTAAAGTTGAGGGGAGGGCGAGGGAGAGAGGGACGTTAGAGAAAGCTCCATCACAGTTCCAGTGTTATGAGTTGAATGGGATTGATCTGTGCTTTATTATTCCATCAGTCCATGCATCCCCATGGAACGTCAAACACTTGTGTAATTTATAACATTGCAGGAGTGAACAATGGAATGAGACAGAATGAATTAGCCTTTGTGGTAAGCCGTACATGTGATGGTGTCAATGATGTAAAGCTAACTGGCCAACCTGCAGACTGGATGGGATTGTTAGATAGAATACAATGGGCAAGAGGAACAAATGAGCTTTAAAGGAACAGTGTTTCATGGTAGTGAGTAGTTAGAGACTGGAATGTACTGCTGAAGGGAATGGGAGAGACAGAGTTCAATCTGGGCAACCCACACGGAATTTGGTTTTCATTCCAAAGTGCAGGACTTTGGTAACAGCAGTGTGTACCATCCACAAGATGCACTGCAGAAGTTCACCAAGACTCTTTAGATCGTACTTTTCGACACCATGACCACTTCCATCAAGAAGGACAAGAGCAGCAGATACATGGGAACACTACTCCCTAAAACCTCCCCTCTGAGCCACTCATCATCCCGACTTGGAAATGTATCGCCGTTCCTTCAGTGTCGCTTATTCAAAATCCTGGAATTCCCTTCCTAAGGGCATTGTGGGTATACCTACAGCACACGGACTGCAGTAGTTCACGAACATCGCTCACCCACACCTTCTCAAGGGGGTAACTAGACATGGGTAATTATTGCTGAACCAACCAACAATACCCTCATCCCTCAGTGAATAAAAAATTTCAATTTCCTATTGAATAATGAATTCCATGCCCCAGCCATTGGCTTGAAAAGGAAATCTTTACAATGACCGATCAGTTTTATTGGTTATTCTCTGACATCTTATGGCTGCTAGTTACTCTCTTTTCCACTCAGGGCACTCTTGGTTAGCAGATAGACAACATTGAATCATTGCACTCTGATATAAATCACCATTAATTTACATACAGAATTCAATTATCTAAAGAGTTGCATTCCACTTTGTTAATGATTTTCAGAATACCACTCAGATAATAAGTAGAGTTCTATGAAATATTGACTTTAGTTTGCTTTGTAATGTCAATGTTGTTCTGAATAACTTGTGCAATACAGAGGTGGGTATGAGAAAAAATTAATAAGCTGTTCATCAGAGCCAGACTATTTCTTATTTACCCTGTATGCAGAGATAAAGGTCTAATCATGTTCAGGTTTAATGTTCCAAAATGCATCAGTGCTCCTTGCTAATCTAATACAGAATGTTAGGTTGGCTGTAACTCAGTTATTTACTCTGGATGAGAATTCCATCACATCTCAGGGATTTTTCTACGAGCTCACAGCGCCAGAGACCCGGGTTCAATTCCCGCCTCAGGCGACTGACTGTGTGGAGTTTGCACGTTCTCCTCGTGTCTGCGTGGGTTTCCTCTGGGGGCTCCGGTTTCCTCCCACAGTCCAAAGATGTGCAGGTCAGGTGAATTGGCCATACTAAATTGCCCGTAGTGTTAGGTAAGGGGTAAATGTAGGGCTATGGGTGGGATACGCTTCGGTGGGTCGGTGTGGACTTGTTGGGCCGAAGGGCCTATTTCCACACTGTAATGTAATGTAATCTAATCTAATCTTCTGTCTGTTCTCAATCATGAACATATTGGCTTCTGTCTATAGTCATTCACTCTATACACATTTATCTTGTTATACAAGGGAAGGTTCTGCGTGGAACCACTTTGAATGAAGCAATTTGGTCCATCTTGCATCCAGCTCTCCAACTTGCATATGGTGGATTTATAACTCCCATCACATGAATCTTTCTCACCTCACTCACTTACTTTAGATCGATTTGTGGTCAACATTAAAACTGAAGCTTCTGTGTTGAATGTAAATTCCAGGATTGCAGCACATTATTCAAAGCCTGTCCTGCAGGAGTGCTTGTGTACCGGGCAGTCTGAGATGCTGATCCTGGATGTGACATCAAGCCAAATGCACATCTGCCTGTGTTATTGGATATCAAAGATCTCACAGCACCAAGAACCTTGGATTTCCTCATCAATCTCCCTCCTTCAATCAACATCTCACACAAAGACAGAATGAAATATCTGGAATGAATGAGATTGTTGCTTACTGGGACTAGGTCAATCTTGGTTATATATTTTCTGAATTATAAAGAGATCTTTGCTCAAATATTACTGTGTAGAAGATAAAGTTGCATGAGGCCTCTGAACTCCTCCCTCTACTTGTTATTGGAATCATTTCCCTGTTTGTGATTTAGGTGCCCACTATGGCATTGAAGGCTCATGATCCCACATATGGAATAACTTGTCAATGTCTCTTCCAGCTAACCTAGTGACGATTGTCATTCTCTCTCGTGAAAAGTGTGGCATCACCAAGGGTACTTCTCTCCATCTGATTTCTATGGCAACAGCTGATCTACTGGTCATTGTCTTCAACATCATCCTGACAACACTGGCTTTCAAATATTTCCCAGCTTCATTTCTGTTTTACACAGCGGTGTGCCGTACTAACATTGTCATGGGCTCCGCCGCTACTGACTGCTCTGTCTGGTTGACGATCACTTTCACCATTGACCGCTTTGTGGCCATTTGTTGCCACAATTTGAAAGCCAGATATTGCTCTGCCAGAACAGCAGCCTTGGTGATAACCATGGTTTGCTCCGTGAGCATTTTGAGGAACATTCCATTTTACTACAAATACCAATCTTTGGGCACATGGGGTGGTGTGCCCTGGGGCTGTGCCACCAGACCAGAGTTCTTCATCTTGCCAGGATGGGTGGCATTTTTCTGGATCCACCAACTGCTGAACCCATTGATCCCCGACCTCCTGATCCTACTGTTCAATGCTCTGACCATCATGCACATTGTCTTGGCAAATCGGGCACGCAGGGGTCTCCGAGCTCCCAGTAACAGGGACCAGAGAGGAGATACAGAGATAGTCAACAGGCGGAAATCCATCATCCTGCTGTTTGTTGTCTCGGGCAGTTTTATATTGTTGTGGATGACCAAGATCAGTGTTTTCTTACTGATGGAGATTACCAACAACCATTTTTACCCCAGTTATGACCATCCTGTTATGATCGCTGACATATCTGGGACTATGCTCTTCTACCTGAGCTCCTGTACAAACACTGCCCTTTATGCCCTAACCCAGAGTAAATTCAGAGAGGAGCTGAAGAGGGCTCTGAAATATCCCTTCACTCTCATCCGTGAATGTATCCCTACATCAAAATAAGAAAAGTGATTGAGACTGAAGCACCCCACACAGTTTGTGCCCCTCTCTGAGCTCTCTCCAATCTTGACCTCTCACCTGAATTTCCCTGCTATTCTCCACTTGACAAGATGAACAGGACGAATTGTCCACTTGAGCAACAGGACGTGTTGGCTGGATCTGGGAACTAATGTATGTCTATTGATCCTTCCCCTGGCTATTTCTCTGTTACTGGTTCTGTATCCCCTGGCCCAAGTGAACACATCAGCCCTTTCACTGAGAAACAGAGTTATCCAACAGCCTTAAAGAAAATATGGTCAGTTTATTAGGGACACACTGATTCAAGGGCACATCTCTCTTCCTATGAGGTTTCAGATGATTGATGCCTCTCTGACCCACTCTGCTTCTCAATGTGGAGACTGTCTATTCTATACCCTGCCCGATATCCCTGCCAGCACAGACTCCATTCCAATACCCCATTCCCCCAAAGCCCTGTGGAGTGCAATGCCTTTTGGATGGTATTTTAATATTCAGTCCTGCGGACGGTGGTCTGGATTCCCTGCTGCGCTTGATCCTGACCAAGAGTATGAGAACGGTCAGTTCCCTGTCCGACTGGAAAACTTCCCTCACCTCGTTTTCTCTCCTTTTCTCTCCATTGGAGGTGGTTCTCTACATGTCTGAGAGAGTATTCAGGAGGAAATAAAGAAAATGAAGAAAAACACATGTTGTGGATATTGTGTCTATGTCTACAGTTTACCTAATTCCCTTCACATGAGCGACAATCATGTACACTCAAAAGGGTTAGATTAGATTACTTACAGTGTGGAAACAGGCCCTTCGGCCTAACAAGTCCACACCGACCCTCCGAAGCGCAACCCACCCAGACCCATTCCCCCATATTTACCCCGTCACCTAACACTCGGGGCAATTTAGCATGGCCAACTCACCTGACCTGCACATTTTTGGACAGTGGGAGGAAACCGGAGCACCCGGAGGAAGCCCACGCAGACACGGGGAGAATGTGCAAACTCCATACAGTCACCAGAGCGGGAATTGAACCCGGGTCTCTGGTGCTGTGAGGCAGCAGTGCTAACCACTGTGCCACCATACCACCCATAATGATCTCTGGGGGAAAAAGGATATCACAGGGTTTAATGAGATACTTGCAACATGGGACACATCATTGCATCTACTTCTCATCCACACATCTATAATGTGCCCATATCTCTCATTTTACTATCAGTCCTTTCTCATTCCCTCTATCTGTTGTTTCTACATTCATTCACAACTGTTTCAACCCATTCGAGGGACATGGCTGGGATTGGCTAGACCAGGATTTATTATCCACTCTTCGCTCTCCTGCTGATAATCTTGCAATTATCAATCCGAGTTAATGATATCCTAACTAGTGGAAACAGAATATCTTTCCCCTGTCAAACCATTTCATAATATTGAATACCTCAAAACAGTCACCTCTTGAGCAGCGTCGAAGTAAAAGCGAACCCGGGAGACGACAGCAAAGGTAAGACAGTTTGTTTTAAAATTGCTTACCTGTAGCGGGCAGCGGTGTGTTTTTTTTAACTCTCTCTCCACAGAAAGAGTGGGAGCAGCAGAGGAAGTGACGGCAAGCAGAGGGGCAGCCGGGAAGGAAAAGTGAGTATATAAGTCAGGAAGTCTCGGGAGTCTCGCATGGTGTGTTGCCTGCCCGGTGCCAGGGTGCGAGACATCTCCGACTGGCTTGAAAGGATATTGGAGCGGGAGGGGGAGGATCCAGTTGTTGTGGTCCACGTTGGTACCAACAACAT
The DNA here is from genome assembly GCF_037043375.1 of Chiloscyllium plagiosum. Taxonomy (NCBI): domain Eukaryota; kingdom Metazoa; phylum Chordata; class Chondrichthyes; order Orectolobiformes; family Hemiscylliidae; genus Chiloscyllium; species Chiloscyllium plagiosum. The sequence goes on along the minus strand of NW_028270176.1, from coordinate 31,581,431 downwards.
AGGCAAGACTAGGGTGGAGGACCTGTTTGGGCATTACGAAGCACTAGGCAGGAAATTGAAGCACAGGTCCTCAAGGGTCATAATCTCCGGATTACTGCCCGAGCCACGTGCCAATTGGCTTAGGGGCAAGAAAATTAGGCAAGTAAACACGTGGCTAAGGGATTGGTGTGGGAAAGAGGGATTCCACTTCATGGGGCATTGGCATCAGTTTTGGAACAGGGGGGATCTGTACCATTGGGATGGTCTCCACCTGAACCGATCAGGTACCAATGTTCTAGCGAAGAGGATAAATAGGGTGGCCAGTAGGACTTTAAACTTCTGAGTTGGGGGGAAGGGACAGTGAAAGCGACAGGGAGTATGGAGGTAAATGGCAAGATAAGCAGCAGGATAGCATGTTTCCAGGCGGATTTAAAATTGAGGCAGACTGAGAATGCAGTAAAAAGCAAGGATAACTTAGGACATATGACTTCCAACATCTCTAATGATAAGGAAGTTAGCATTAAGGCACTTTACCTGAATGCTCGTAGCATTCATAACAAAGCCGATGAACTAATGGCACAGATAATAGTGAATGATTATGATGTAGTAGGCATCACAGAGACTTGGTTACAGGGGGGTCAGGACTGGCAGTTAAACCTCCATGGTTTTTCAACTTATCGAAAAGACAGAGAGGTGGGCAGAGGGGGTGGGGTTGCCTTGTTAGTTAAGAACAAAATTAAATCTATGGTATTGAATGACATAGCGTCGGATGATGTGGAGTCTGTGTGGGTGGAATTGAGGAACCACAAAGGCAAAAAAAACATAATTGGAGTTGTGTATAGACCTCCTAACAGTGGTCAGGACCAGGGACGCAACATGTACCGGGAAATAGAGAAGGCATGTCAGAAAGGCAAGGTTACATTGATCATGGGAGACTTCAATATGCAGGTGGACTGGGTAAATAATGTTGCTAGTGGATCTAAAGAAAGGGAATTCATGGAATGCTTACAGGATGGCTTTTTGGAACAGCTTGTCATGGAGCCCACAAGAGAGCAGGCTATTCTGGACCTAGTGCTTTGCAATGAACCAGACTCTATAAAAGATCTTAAAGTAAGGGAACCCTTAGGAAGTAGCGACCATAATATGGTAGAGTTCAGTCTGGAGTTTGAAAGGGAGAAGGCAAAATTGGATGTAATGGTGTTACAGTTGAATAAATGTAATTATGAGGGCATGAGAGAGGAACTGCCTAAAATAGACTGGAAGCAGAGGCTAACCGGGAAGATAGTAGAGCAAAAATGGCAGGAGTTTGTAGGTATAATTGAGGACACTGTACAGAGGTTCATTCCCAAGAAAAGAAAGATTAACTGGGGAGGGATTAGACAACCTTGGCTGACAAAGGAAGTCAGGAAATGTATTAAAGAAAAAGAGAGATCCTATAAAGTGGCTAAGAACAGTGGGAAATCAGAAGATTGGGAAGGATACAAAAGCAAACAGTGGATAACAAAGAGTGTAATAAGAAATGAGAGGATCAAATATGAAGGTAGGCTAGCCAGTAATATTAGAAATAATAGTAAAAGTTTCTTTCAGTACATAAGAAACAAACGACAGGCAAAAGTAGACATTGGGCCACTTCAAACTGATGCAGGAAGCCTAGTGACAGGAGATAAGGAAATAGCAGGAGAACTTAATAAGTACTTTGCGTCAGTTTTCACAGTGGAAGACATGAGTAATATCCCAAAAATTAAAAGGTGTCACGGGGTTGAGTTGAGTATGGTTGCCATTACGAAAGAGATAGTGCTAGAAAAGTTAAAAAGTCTTAAAATTGATAAATCTCCTGGCACCGATGGGATACACCCTAGAGTTCTGAGAGAGGTGGCTGAGGAAATAGCAGAGGCATTGGTTGAGATCTTTCAAGAGTCACTGGAGTCAGGAAAGGTCCCGGATGATTGGAAGATGGCTGTTGTAACCCCCTTGTTCAAGAAAGGATCAAGGCAAAAGATGGAAAATTATAGGCCAATCAGCTTAACCTCGGTTGTTGGTAAAATTCTAAAATCCATCATTAAGGATGAGGTTTCTAAATTCTTGGAAGAGCAGAGTCTGATTAGAACAAGTCAACATGGATTTAGTAAAGGGAGGTCATGCCTGACAAACCTGTTGGAATTTTTTGAAGAGGTAACAAGTAAGTTAGACCAGGGAAACCCAGTGGATGTGGTCTATCTAGACTTTCAAAAGGCCTTTGATAAGGTGCCACACGGGAGGCTGCTGAGCAAGGTGAGGGCCCATGGTGTTCGAGGTGAGCTGCTGGGATGGATTGAGGAATGGCTGTCCAACAGAAGGCAGAGAGTTGGGCTAAAAGGTTCTTTTTCAGAATGGCAGCCGGTGACGAGCGGTGTCCCGCAGTGTTCGGTGCTGGGGCCTCAGCTGTTCGCATTATATATTAATGATTTGGATGAGGGAACCGGGGGCATTCAGGCGAAGTTTGCCGATGATACGAAGTTAGGTGGACAGGCAGGTAGTACTGAGGAAGTGGGGAGGCTACAGAAGGATCTAGACAGGTTGGGAGAGTGGTCCAGGAAATGGCTGATGGAATTTAACGTGAGCAAGTGCGAGGTCTTGCACTTTGACAAAAAGAATAAAAGCATAGACTACTTTCTAAATGGTGAGAAAATTAATAAAGCCAAAGCACAAAGGGATCTGGGAGTGCTAGTCGAGGATTCTCTAAAGGTAAACATGCAGGTTGAGTCCGTGATTAAGAAAGCGAATGCAATGTTGTCATTTATCTCAAGAGGGTTGGAATATAAAAGCACTGTTGTGCTACTGAGACTTTATAAAGCTCTGGTTAGGCCCCATTTGGAGTACTGTGTCCAGTTTTGGTCCCCACACCTCAGGAAGGACATACTGGCACTGGAACGTGTCCAGCGGAGATTCACACAGATGATCCCTGGAATGACAGGTCTAACATATGAGGAACGGCTGAGGATACTGGGATTGTATTCGTTGGAGTTTAGAAGATTAAGGGGAGACTTAATAGAGACGTACAAAATAATACATGGCTTGGAAAAGGTGGATGCTAGGAAATTGTTTCCGTTAGACGAGGAGACTAGGACCCGTGGACACAGCCTTAGAATTAGAGGGGGTCATTTCAGAACAGAAATGCGGAGACATTTCTTCAGCCAGAGAGTGGTGGGCCTGTGGAATTCATTGCCACGGAGTGCAGTGGAGGCCGGGATGCTAAATGTCTTCAAGGCCGAGATTGAGAGATTCTTGTTGTCTAGAGGAATTAAGGGCTACGGGGAGAACGCTGGTAAGTGGAGCTGAAATGCGCATCAGCCATGATTGAATGGCGGAGTGGACTCGATGGGCCGAATGGCCTTACTTCCACTCCTATGTCTTATGGTCTTATGGTCTTACACTCCAAGGAAAATAAACCCAATCTCTCTCTCATCTTTCCTTATGTTTAAAATCCCTCATTCCTGATATATTGCTATAAATCTCTTCTGCACGCTCTCCAGAACTTTAACATGCTTCCTTAAATAAGGTGTCCAGGACTGAACACACTTACTCGCATCTTTTCAGTGCTGCTTCAGCGTCTGGCTGGCATCTAATCTAATCTGCTGTCTTGGAACACTTGAATAAAAGCAAAATGATGTGAAGAAGGTACAACAGGATCTTAATCAGATGGGCCAACGGGCTGAGGAGTGGCAGATGGAGTTCAATTTAGATAAATGCGAGGTGCTGCATATTGGAAAGGCAAATCAGGGCAGGACGTATACACTTAATGGTAAGGTCCGAGGGAGTGTTGCTGAACAAAGAGACCTTGGAGTGCAGGGTCATAGCTCCTTGAAAGTGAAGTTCCAGTTTGACAGGATAGTGAAGGCGGCGTTTGGCATGCTTGCATTCATTGGTCAGTGCATTACTTATAGGGGTTGGGATGTTGTGGCTGCACAGGATATTAGTTAGGCAACTTTTGGAATACTGCATTCAATTCTGGTCTCCCTCCTATCGGAAGGATATTGTGAAACTTGAAAGAGTTCAGAAAAGATTTACAAGGATGTTGCCAGGGTTGGAGGATCTGAGCTACAGGGAGAGGCTGAACAGGCTGGGGCTGTTTCCCCTAGAGCGTCAGAGGCTGAGGGGTGACCTTATAGAGGTTTATAAAATCATGAGGGGCATGGATAGGGTAAATAGACAAGATCTTTTCCCTGGGGTGGGGGAGTCCAGAATTGGAGGGCATAAGTTTGGGGTGAGAGGGGAAAGACATAAAAGGGACCTAATGGACAACTTTTTCACACAGAGGGTAGTATGTGGATGGAATGAGCTGCCAGAGGAAGTGGTGGAGGCTGGTACAATGACAACATTTAAAAGGCATGGGTATATGAACAGGAAGGGTTAGGAGGTATAATGCTGGCAAATAGGACTAGATTAATGTGTGATATCTGGTCAGCACGGAGGAGTTGGACTGAAGAGTCTGTTTCTGTGCTGTGTTTCTCTGTGACTCTATGACTCACTTTTTCAAGATTTCAGCGGCAACTATTCCTAAAAAACTGTAAATCCTGATTCTGTAGGAGCTTGACTCCACCCATTCAGTATGCTTCTATTGTTCCAACTATAAAAATAACTCAAGATCTCGCAAGCTGTTTATTTTATGAAATGTCAGTGGACACTTCAGCACCTGTGTTTTAAAGCTTGTGTTTAAAAAAGTAAGGACAAAGTAGTCCTCATAAAGTCAGAGTTTTATCACATCATAAATCACTGAAACTTTCCGCCCCATGCTGAAATTCCAGCCAGACGTTTATCTGGTGATCACCTATTTGAGAACAAGGTGGCAAGTCCCAAATTCACCTCCCTTTGACTCTGAGCTGTTCCCTCAAATTCCGCAGAAAGAGAGACAGAGTAAGAGAGAGGGGGAGAGAGAGAATAAACAAATGATTACCTCGAATAAAATTCTAATTTGTGGGAGTCATGTTCAAAGTAACGTCAAGTAAGTCGTGACTCAGTGGTTAGCATTACCATCTCACAGCACCAAGGACATGGGCTTGATTCCTGCCTGGGGCAAGTGCATGGAGTTTGCACATTCTGCGTGCATGTGATCTGATTTCCTCCCCCAGTCCAAGGATATACAGTTTAGGTGGATTGGCATTGCTTAAATTGTCCATGGATGTGCAGGTCTGGTGGATTAACCATGGTGTTATGACACCAGGCCAGACCCCCTGAAATCAACTTAAGAAGGTAACCCTGAACCTAATTTGAAAACACAACCGGTATGACAATGCAACTTCTCAAAGAGCTGGTCTGATTTTCTGCAATATCCCATAACCACACTCTTTGGCTAAAAGGAAAATTCAAACACAGCTCCTTACAGGAGAGAGATTACAGAGAGAGTCAGACAGAGAGAGAGAGAGTCAGAGAGAGAGAGAGAGAGAGAGACAGAGAGGGTGCAGAGACAGAGAGAGAGAGACAGACAGACAGACGGGGTGGGGGGGGGGCTGAGACAGAGAGAGAGACACAGAGAGAGAGAGATAGACAGAGAGAGAGAGAGATACAGAGAGGGGGCAGAGACAGAGAGAGAGACAGACAGACAGATAGACAGACGGGGGGGGGGGGGCTGAGACAGAGACACAGAGAGAGAGAGAGACACAGAGAGAGAGAGAGAATCAGCCAGAAATCCTCTTGTTGAATCAGGGAACCATTATTCCCCAGCAGCTTTCTGTGGCCATCAGCTCCCAACAGACTGCTTTCGAAAACCAAACCAAACCAAACAGGAAAAAAAACCCTGAACTGGAAGAACTTTCATTGTACAAGTGTTTTTCAAAAAAAAACTTTAAAACTTTTTCAAGTAGATAGATCCAGAATATTAGAGCCTCAGCTTTTACAACCCCCTTGAAAAAAATCCCAAGGACAATGGGTAAATAGCCAAGGTCTTTTCTGTGGGGTGGGGGAGTCCAGAACTAGAGGGGAATAAGTTCAGAGTGAGAGGGGAAAGATATAAAAGGGACCTGAGGGGCAACATTTTCACTCAGAGGGTGGTGCGTGTATGGAATGAGCTGCCAGAGGATGTGGTGGAGGCTGGTACAATGACAGCATTTAAAAGGCAGTTGGATGGGTATGCGAATAGGAAGAGTTTAGAGGGATATGGGCCAACCGCTGGCAAATGGGACTAGATTGGATGTCTAGGTCAGCATGGACGAGTTGGGCCGAAGAGTCTGTTTCCATGCTGTACAGCTCGATGGCTCTGTGGTGACATCACCTGTGGAAGGAGCAGCATCATCAGAATGGTAATTGTGGGGTTTTGGAAATGGGTCTGGGTAGGATGCTCTTTGGAGACTTGATGGGCTAAATGGCCTCTTTCCAAGCTGTAGGGATTCTCTGATTTATAAACCTCCAATTCAAACCTGGGATCAGCATGAAATGATTATCAGTCATGGTGAGGGAAGGAGCCTGAGCAAGGAGAGGGCGCTCTGATAGCTTACGGTTTCAGATAAACCTGTTGGATGATAAACCAGAGGCGCATGAGTTTTGACTTTGTCTACCCCAATCCAACACCGGCACCTCCACATCTATCACAGTGAGAACAGCATCACCTTCACCTCAGTCCTAGCTGATCTTTCCTCATGATCCATGATCATTGAAACATATCAGATTCTGAAGGGGTTTGACAGGGTGAGAGAGTGTTTCCACCCTCCCCATGGGAGAGTCGAGGAGCAGAGGGCACAGTCTCAGAATAAAGGGGCATCAAATTCAGACTGAGATGGGGAGGAGTTTCTTCCTCAAAGGGTTGTGAGTCTTTGGAATTCCCTACCGCAGAGAGCCGCGGGCAGTCCTTGCGTATACTGAAGGCTGGTGAATTCCTGATCAAACGCGGAATCAAGGGAAAGGGCAGGAAAGTGGACATGAGGAATGTCAGAGCAGCTATTGATTGGTCGAACAATCTCAAGCAGCTGAACAGCCTCTTTTTCCCATTTCCCCCGGTCCTATGGTAGCAACAAGCCCACTGCCTGACCCGAAGAATCTCTAATCTCATTGTGACTTGCCCTTTGATGAACACGATCACCTCAGATTTCACCAGTGAGAATGACTTTCCTCTCGCAGCCGAAGGGAATGAAAGAATGACCCATGTACAAAACCAACGTCATCTATAAAATTCCATGCAAGGACTGCCACAAACACTATGTAGGACAAACAGGAAGAAAGTTAGCCACCAGGATACACAAACACCAGCTAGCCACAAAAAGACATGACCCTCGCTCCCTCGTAGCCCTACACACGAACGAAAAAAAAACACCATTTTGACTGGGACAACACATCTATCCTGGGACAGGCTAAGCAAAGACATGCCAGAGAATTCCTAGAGGCCTGGCACTCCAACCACAACGCCATAAACAAACACATAGATCTAGATACCATCTATCAACCCCTCAGAAAACAAACAGGAAATGACATCACCACAAATCGCAGGAACCCCACCCTGGAGAAAGATATAAATAGAAAGCAGGAGACAACAGCTTCGCTTCACTTGGAGGTCGCCACTGATGATGTTACCCAGCCAGGTAATGAAACGTCTGGATATTAAACCTACAGCTCAGCGAGCAAACCTACACCCTAAACCTCAACCTGAGCTACAAACCTTCACAAACCTTGCAGAATGACCTTTACTGTGCACCGATGTACCGGTGAAGAGACAGGGACTAGTTAAATTTTCCAATGTAGAATTTAGTTGTAATTTCTCAAATCAACTCTTTTGATCCTCGTTTCGTGAATATTGAATGCAGATCAGCTCACAGGCTTCATCTTGACTTGCCTGTTATCGTGTGCACCTTTAAGGAATTGCTTAGGTCATGAAATGGAAAGCATACAATGGCTGGCAGTCCATTCCACCCTCTGTGTGAAAATGTTGCCTCTCATGTCCCATTTAAATCTTTCCCCTCTCCTCTACTTCTGGACTCCCCCACCCCAGGGAAGAGACCTTGTCTATTTACTCTATCCATGCCCCTCATGATTTTATAAACTTCTATAAGGTCACCCCTCAGCCTCCGACGCTCCAGGGAAAACAGCCCCAGCCTATTCAGCCTCTCCCAGTAGCTCAAACTCTCCAACCCTGGCAACATCCTTGTAAATCTTTTCTGAACCCTTTCAAGTTTCAAACATCCTTCTTGTAGCAGGGAGAGGACAATTGAACACAGTATTCTAAACTTCAGTAAATACACTCCCTGTTTAATCTTTGTTCATAAAATAATCCCACCTTATCGGATCCATCCAAGTGAGCCTTTTCTGAACTGCCTCCAATGAAATAGTATCAGAGAATCCCTACAGCGTGGAAAGAGGCCCTTCGGCCCAGCAAGTCCACACTGACCCACTGATGAGTATCCCACCCAGACCCATTCCCCTACCCTATTATTCCACATTTCCCCTGACAAATGCATCTAACTGAACATCACTGGACACTATGGGACAATTTCCCAAGGCCAATCCACCCTAACCTACACATCCCTGGGCACTATGGGACAATTTAGCATGGCCAATCCACCCTAACCTGCACAATCCTGGGCGCTATGCGACAATTTAGCATGGCCAATCCACCCTAACCTGCACATCCCTGGGCACTATGGGACAATTTAGCATGGCCAATCCACCCTAACCTGCACATCCCTGGGCACTATAGGACAATTTCCCATGGCCAATCCACCCTAACCTGCACATCCCTGGGCACTATGGGACAATTTCCTATGGCCAATCCACCCTAACCTGCACATCCCTGGGCACTATCGGACAATTTCCCATGGCCAATCCACCCTAAACTACACATCCCTGGACACTATGGGACAATTTCCCACGGCCAATCCACCCTGGCCTGCACATCCCTGGGCACTATGGGACAATTTCCCATGGCCAATCCACCCTAACCTACACATCCCTGGGCACGATGGGACAATTTAGCATGGCCAATCCACCCTAACCTGCACATCCCTGGGCGCTATGGGACAATTTAGCATGGCCAATCCACCCTAACCTGCACATCCCTGGGCAGTATGGGACAATTTCCCATGGCCAATCCACCCTAACCAGCACATCCCTGGGCCCTATGGGACAATTTCCCATGGCCAATCCACCCTAACCAGCACATCCCTGGGCCCTATGGGACAATTTAGCATGGCCAATCCACCCTAACCTGCACATCCCTGGGCACTATGGGACAATTTCCCATGGCCAATCCACCCTAACCTGCACATCCCTGGGCACTATGGGACAATTTCCTATGGCCAATCCACCCTAACCTGCACATCCCTGGGCACTATCGGACAATTTCCCATGGCCAATCCACCCTAAACTACACATCCCTGGACACTATGGGACAATTTCCCATGGCCAATCCACCCTGGCCTGCACATCCCTGCGCACTATGGGACAATTTCCTATGGCCAATCCACCCTAACCTGCACATCCCTGGGCACTATGGGACAATTTCCCATGGCCAATCCACCCTAACCTGCACATCCCTGGGCACGATGGGACAATTTCCTATGGCCAATCCATCCTAACCTGCACATCCCTGGGCACTATGGGACAATTTAGCATGGCCAATCCACCCTAACCTGCACATCCCTGGGCACTATGGGACAATTTTCCATGGCCAATCCACCCTAACCTGCACATCCCTGGGCACTATGGGACAATTTAGGATGGCCAATCCACCCTGACCTGCACACCTTTGAACTGTGGGAGGATCTGTAGGAAACCTACACAGACACGGGGTAACTCAGCACAGTTGGCCGAGGGTGGAATCGAACCCATGTCCCTGGGGCTGTGAGTCAGCAGCACTGGCCACTGAGTCACCATGCTGATTATTTCCTGAAATGTGGTGACCAATCGTGCTCACATTTCTCCAGCTGTGGTCTCCCCAGCCCCTTGTAGAGCTGCAGTAAGACTTGTCCTCCAACCCCCTTGGAATAAGAGCCAACATTCTGTGGCCCTTCTGGATTACGTGCTGCCCCTGTGCGCTTGCTTTCATGTACAAGTCCTGCCACACCCTGTTGTAGACTTCTCCAGCTTCTCCCCATTTCACTAAGAGCAGCAGACTCAGCTATAACCACGTGACTGCAAACATTGGACAATAGTTCTGCATGATGAGCAGAGCACCTGTGAGAGACATACATTTACAATGTCTGATCAGAGACCACTGTGGGCTGCATGTAACATGATTGTTACTCAGGGATTGAAGTTGGTTTCAGCCACTGGGTGGAATCGGCTGTGTTTATCAGTCTTGCACATGCTTCCGCATTCTTTGAAAAGCCAGCAACATCTGGACTAACCTGGCCACCATCCGCTGGATGCACAACCAGCATTGTCCAGGTAACTGGTCACAGGGTCCTTCAATACTTTCACCTTGTCTGTCATGGCTCAGGTGTACACATCCTCCCCTGTATACCCAGAACGTGTGCATTAACACCAAAGCTGACATCGCTATGGAGGCTGAACAGCTGATGTCCAGGCTTCAAACCACATCACAGGTGGTTTACCCAAGATGGCGGCCGAGTAGGACACTTCAGCCAGAGCTTGCGTGGTCTGCCCTTTCATCGTTTTCTTTTCCTTCCCTGTTTTGCCTCTTGTTTTGTTTCATTTTTCTTCTTTCGCATCCTGGTCTCCAGTCTGACTCCTAGCTTCCAGTCCATCTCCTGGTCTCCAGTCTGACTCCTAGCTTCCAGTCCATCTCCTGGTCTCCAGTCTGACTCCTAGCTTCCAGTCCATCTCCTGGTCTCCAGTCTGACTCCTAGCTTCCAGTCCATCTCCTGGTCTCCAGTCTGACTCCTGGCCTCAGCACAGACATGTTGAGGGGCCGACCATGATGGCGTCCTGGCCTGGGACGGCTGTCTCTCAGCCTGGCATGGCCTCAGTGCTGTCACCTAATCTTGAGGTGATACCAGAACAATCTGCCAACCTCATAATCCTCAACTTCAAGCCCGAAGCAGACTGGAGCCAGGGACTGGGTCAGACTGGAGCCAGGGACCGGGGCAGACTGGAGCCAGGGCCCGGGGCAGACTGGAGCCAGGGCCCGGGGCAGACTGGAGCCAGGGCCCGGGCAGACAAGAGCTAGGGCCCGGGGCAGACAGGAGCCAGGGCCCAGAGCAGACAGGAGCCAGGGACTGGGGCAGACAGGAGCCAGGGCCCGGGGCAGACAGGAGCCAGGGACCAGGGCAGACAGGAGCCAGGGACCAGGGCAGACTGGAGCCAGGGCCCGGGGCAGACTGGAGCCAGGGACCAGGGCAGACTGGAGCCAGGGCCCGGGGCAGACTGGAGCCAGGGCCCGGGGCAGACTGGAGCCAGGGCCCGGGGCAGACTGGAGCCAGGGACCGGGGCAGACTGGAGCCAGGGACCGGGGCAGACAGGAGCCAGGGACCGGGGCAGACAGGAGCCAGGGACCGGGGCAGACTGGAGCCAGGGCCCAGGGCAGACTGAGCCAGGGACCGGGGCAAACAAGAGCCAGGGACCGGGGCAGACAGGAGCCAGGACCCAGGACAGAGTGGGGAAGGGCCCGGGGGAGACAGGAGCCAGGACCCTGGGCAGACTGGAGCCAGGGACTGGGGCAGACAGGAGCCAGGGACCGGGGCAGATTGGAGCCAGGGACCGGACAGACAGGAGCCAGGAACCTGGGCAGACAGGAGCCAGGGCCCGGGGCAGGCTGGAGCCAGGAACCTGGGCAGACTGGAGCTAGGGACCCAGACAGACTGGAGCCAGGGACCGGGGCAGACTGGAGCCAGGGACTGGGGCAGACTGGAGCCAGCGACCAGGGCAGACTGGAGCCAGGGCCGGGGCAGACTGGAGCCAGGGCCGGGGGCAGTCAGGAGCCAGGGACCGGGGCAGACTGGAGCCAGGGACCCAGACAGACGGGAGCCAGGGACACGGACAGACTGGAAGTAGGGACAGGCGCAAATTGGAGGCAGGGCCCAGTGTAGACTGGAGCCAGGGCCCGGAGGGGACTGAAGCCAGGGCCTGGTGTGGACTGGAGTCAGGGCCCGGTGTGGTCTTGAGGCAGGGACCGGTGTGGTCTTGAGGCAGGGACTGGTGTGGTCTTGAGGCAGGGCCCGGTGTGGACTGGAGGCAGGGCCCGGTGTGAACTGGAGACAGGGCCCGGTGCAGACTGGAGGCAGGGCCTAGTGTGGACTGGAGCCAGGGCCAGTGTGGTCTGGAGCCAGGGTCCAGTGCAATCCTGGAGGCAAGACCCGGTGCAGGCTGGAGCCAGGACCCTGTGTGGACTGGAGCCAGTGCCCGGTGTGGAGTGGAGCCAGGGCCCAGTGTGGCCTGGAACAAGGGCCTGGTGTGTACTGCAGCCAGGGCCCAGTGCGGTCTGGTGGCAGGGCCCAGTGCGGTCTGGTGGCAGGGCCAGGTGCAGACTGGATTCAGGGCCCGGTGTGGACTGGAGGCAGGGCCCGGTGTGGACTGGAGCCAGGGCCTGGTGTGGACTGGAGCCAGGGCCCAGTGCGCTCTGGAGGCACGGCCTGGTGCAGACTGGAGCTAGGGCCCCATGTGGACTGGAGCCAGGGCCTGGTGTGGACTGGAGCCAGGGCCCTGTGTGTACTGGAGCCAGGGCCTGGTGTGGAGTGGAGATAGGGCCTGGGGCAGACTGGAGCTAGTGCCCGGTGTGGACTGGAGCCAGGACCCAGGATGGACTGGAGGCAGGGCCCAGTGTGGTGTGGAGCCAGGGCCCGGGGCGGACTGGAGGCATGGCCCGGTGCGGAATGGAGGAAGGGCCTGGTGTGGGCTGTAGCCAGGACCCGCTATGGACGAGAGCCAGGGCCCAGTATGTAGTGGAGACAGGGCCTGGGGCGGACTGGAGCCAGGGCGCGGTGTGGAGTGGAGAGAGGGCCCGGGGAAGACTGGAGGCAGGGCCCGGTGCGGAATGGAGGCAGGGCCCAGTGAGGACTGGAGGCAGGGCCTGGTGTGGACTGGAGGCAGGGCCTGGTGTGGATTGGAGATTCGGCCTGGTTTGGACTGGAGCCAGGGCCCAGTGTGGATTGGAGACAGGGCCCGGTGTGGACTAGAGGCGGTGCCCGGTGTGGATTGGATTTACGGCCTGGTGTAGACTGGAGCCAGGGCCCGGTGTGGAGTGGAGCCAGGGCACAGTGTTGTCTAGAGCCAGGGACCAGTGTGGACTGGAGCTAGGGCTCGGTGCAGTCTGGAAGCAGGACCCGGTGCGGACTGGAGCCAGGGCCGCATGTGGACTGGAGTCTGGGCCTGGTGTTGACTGGAGCCAGGGCCCCGGGTGGTCTTGAGGCATGGCCCGGTGCAGACTGGAGACACGGCAGGTGTGGACAGGAGGCAGGGCTCGGTGTGGAGTGGAGACACGTCCTGGTGTGGTCTGGAGCCAGAGCCTGGTGTAGTCTGGAGGCAGGGCCTGATGCGGTCTAGAGGGAGGGCCTGGTGTGGATTGGAGCCAGGGCCTGGTGTGGTATGGAGTCAGAGCCCGGTGCAGTCTAGAGGCAGGGCCTGGTTCGGACTGGAGCCAGGGCCTGGTGTGGACTGGAGCCAGGGCCCCGTTTGGACTGGAGCCAGGGTCCGGTGCAGTCTGAAGGCAGGCGTGGGTGCAGGCTGGAGCCAGGGCCCCGTGTGGACTGGAACCAGGGCCCGGTGTTGATTGGAGCCAGTGCCCGGTGTGGAGTGGAGCCAGGGCCCAGTGTGGTCTGGAACCAGGGCCTGGTGTGGACTGGAGCCAGGGCCCAGTGCAGTCTGGAGGCAGGGCCAGGAGCAGACTGTAGCCAGGGCCCCGTGTGGACTGGAGGCAGAGCCCGGTTTGCACTGGAGCCAGGGCCTGGTGTGGACTGGAGCCAGGGCCCGGTGTGGAGTGGAGCCAGGGCCCGGTGTGGACTGGAGCCAGGGCCCAGTGTTGTCTAGAGCCAGGGCCTGGTTTGGCTGGAGGCAGGGCCCGGTGTAGACTGGAGCCAGGGCCCGGTGTGGACTGGAGCCAGGGCCCGGTGTGGACTGGAGCCAGGGCCCAGTGTTGTCTAGAGCCAGGGCCTGGTGTGGACTGGAGGCAGGGCCCGGTGTGGATTGGAGATAGGGCCCGTTGTGGCCAGGAGACGGGGCCCGGTGAGGATTGGAGACAGGGCCCGGTGTGGACTGGAGCTTGGGCCCGGTGTGGACTGGAGGCAGGGCCTGGTGAGGAATGGAGGCAGGGCCCAGTGTGGACTGAAGGCAGGGCCCGGTGTGGACTGGAGGAGGGCCCGGTGTGGATTGGAGCCAGGGCCCGGTGTGGTCTGGAGCCAGGGCCCGGTGTGGAGTTGAGCCAGGGCCCAGTGTTGTCTAGAGCCAGGGCCCGGTGTGGAGTGGAGGCAGGGCCCCAGTGTGGATTGGAGATAGGTCCCGGTGTGGACAGGAGGCGTGACCCAGTGAGGATTGGAGACAAGGTACTGTGGACTGGAGGCAGGGCCCAGTGTGGATTGGAGCCAGGGCCTGGTGTGGACTGGAGGCGGGATCCAGTGAGGAATGGAGGCAGGGCCCAGTGTGGACTGGAGGCAGGGCCCGGTGTGGACTGGAGGCAGGGCCCGGTGTTGATTGGAGGCAGGGCCTAATGTGGTCTAGAGCCAGGGCCCGGTGCGGAATGAAGGCAGGACCTGGTGTGGTCTGGAGACAGACCCCGGTGCGGAATGGAGTCAGGCCCCATTGTGGACTGGAGGCAGGGCCCGGTGTTCTCTGGAGACAGGGCCCGGTGTGGATTGGAGGCAGGGTCTGTTGTGGTCTGGAGACAGGGCCCGGTGTGGATTGGAGACAGGGCCCGGTGTGGACTGGAGGCAGGGCCCGGTGTGGATTGGAGATAAGGCCTGGTGTGGACTGAAGGCAGGGCCCAGTGTGGATTGGAGACAGGGCCCAGTGTGGATTGGGGTATAAGTGGCTGCATGATCTGGTTTGGAGGACTGCTGGTGTTGAGTTTTAATTCCGCATCACTGGCCATCCCATTTCCATTCTCCTATTTTCTCGGATCTTGTATCTGAAGGAGCTGCACCTAACTCCCTTTGTCTTAAGGTGGCGCCATAAGTAACGGTCCATAAACCTTTCCCTCTGCTCACATGTGACAAAGAAGCTAAATCAATGCAGTTTAATTCACAGGAATGTGGCTCCGTTTGTGTTTGCTCTGCACCCCTTCCCAATTCCCTCTCTGCCTGACCGCAGTGAGCACACCAAGTGGAAGGTATCTGAAAACTCAGAAACTTTCCGACTGTAGCTCAAAGTAATTTTTCTGTCTCGCTTCCATTTCGTTGAGTTTTCTTTCAAGACACAACTCCCCTATGTCATCCTCGACACATCCATCTCTTCAAAAACTCGCAGGATTCCTCTCCTCCTCTTGTAGATTAAACCTCATCACGTATTCCTCATAAGACCACCCACCTATTCCAGCTATGAGTCTGTTAAACGTTCTCTGAACCTGCTCCAACACTATTGCATCCTTTATTTAAATAAGCTACCAATACAGATAGAGACTTTTCATAGGGACAGACCAATCGGCCCCTCCAGCCTATCCCACCACGCAATGTGATCATGAATGAGCTGGGACCTGACTCTATTTAGCCGCCTTTGGCCCATATCCCTCCCTGCGTAGGTGAAAGGGAGGGCTGCAGATGCTGGGGATCAGAGTTGAGAGTGTGGTGCTGGAAAAGCACAGCAGGTCAGGCAGCATCGAGGAGCAGGAGAGTCGACGTTTTGAGCATAAGCCCTTCATACCTTGGCTTAACAATAAATATCTATCTCACCTTTAAAACTAACAATGGATCCAGTATTCTCTACCACCCTCAGTATGTAGGAGTGCTGCCTAATGTCACCAGCCCTAGTTCTCAATCCAGGCTTGCTGGCTCTGGAACACACAAACAGTGGAAACAGTTGATCTTTGCCTGTCCTGTTGTTTCCTGTTAATACCTTCGATACTTTGATCAAATCACCCCCTAACTCTCAGAATTTGAGAGAAGGCAGGTCCATCGCTGAACCATGATCTCAATCGAATCTTGAGGTTGTTGGTGAGTTCACTGAGCTGCTGAGTTATTGTACAGACGTTCCATTACCACACTGGCTTACATCATCAGTCCAACCTCGGTGAGGCGCTGTTGTTCTGACCTGCTCTGGTTTTCCAGTCTGCTGGGGTGTGGGTCTCCCCTGCAGTGGTTTGTACACTGGGTCTATCTCTACATGCGTTTGTTGATGGCCTTTCTGGTTGAATGCCAGAACTTCCAAGAACTCTTGAGCATGTGTCTGCTTGGCTTGTCCCAGAATGATTATCTTGGTCCTAATTGAATTAATGGCTGTGCGTGCAGATGAGAGAGTGTGGATCAGGCCGTTTGGTCATCACTTGGTGTTTGTGAAAGCAGATGGCTAGTTTCCTTCCTATTTGTCTGATGGAGTGTTTGTTGAGTTGTTGTAAGGGATTTGGTATACCACGTTGGTCTTAAATGTTGTAGCGATGGGTTCCTTTCTCCTGGTAGGTAGTTGATGTCATGTAGTTGTTAGTTAGTTTGTTCCCATAATGTCTTATGGACCTAACAACCAGGTTATTAATTCTGAAATTTTCTTCATACAGGGTAGTGTGGCCCATGTGTTGGTGTACTCGAATCTAACCACGTGGAAGTAGTTACAAAATCACGCAACACCAGGTTATCGTCCAACAATCATATTTTGACCACTAGCTTACTCCACAACCACCTGATGAAGGAGCAGCGCTCCGAAAGCCAGTGCTTCCAAACAAACCTGTTGGACTATCAGCTGGTGTTGTGTGATTTTTAACATTCGACGAGAAAGTGAGGGCTGCAGATGCTGGAGATCTGAGCTGAAAATGTGTTGCTGGAAAAGCGCAGCAGGTCAGGCAGCATCCAAGGAGCAGGAGAATCGACGTTTCGGGCATTACTGAAGAAGGGCTCATGCCCAAAACCTCCTGCTCTCCTGCTCCTTGGATGCTGCCTGACCTGCTGCGCTTTTCCAGCAACAGATTTCAGCCCTGATTTTTAACATTGTCCACTCAGCATTTCCAAGTCACACAAAAGTAAGCAGTTTTCCCCAACTTGCACAGTTGGAGTGGAAACACTTACAACTTGCACTCACTTCAGGTCTCGAACACGATCCCCCTCCGTATCCTGAGTCACAAGATAACTTTCTCCAGAACTTGGACACAGCAGAACAGAACCAAGGTGCTGTACTTTGCAACAAATATCAAATCAACTGACTTTTTAACTTATTTATTGATTTCTCCATTTCTGTAAATAAGGTTTAGTACCTGGGTACTTTGTACCCAAGATGGAGTCGTGTGTGATGGCATTATACACCTCTCACTGTCCCCTTTACCCCGTACTCAAGTTCACGTGAAAATAAAACCGAAATCTATATCAAAACCAACCTGCCTTCTCCCCTGGATACAAAAGATCTAATGGTACTATTCATCCTTCAACTCCTGGTCAATCTTCATCACTCCACAAACATCATTGATTTTCTGCTTTCATTGACATTATTGTCGAAGGGCGAGATGGAAATTGTGTATCTGGCCAGAGTACTCAGACCCCTTGGCATCATGGTAGCCCACAAACCCACCAACACACTAAAACAGCAGCTAATGAACTTGAAAGACCCCACACAGACAACAAGCAAAACTAATGTCATTAACACAAAATACCGTGCAAGGACTGTAACAAACACTAAATTTGACAAACAGAAAACTAGCCATCAGGAAGCATGAACACCAACTAGCCACAAAAGGACATGACCCTCTCTCACTAGTATCCTCACATATGGATGAGGAAGGACATCACTTCAAGTGGAATAACACAGCCATGCTCGGACAAGCCAAACAAAGACACGCACGAGAATTCCTAGAAGCATGGCATTCCAATCGGAACTCTATCAACAAACACTTTGACTTGGATCCTATTTACCACCCCCAGAGAAAAAGAACAGGAAATGACGTTGCCACAGGAAATGACGTCACCAGTGTAAATGACATCACCGACCCAAGGAAACCCAAACACGTAAATAGAAAGCGGGCTATGCCACCAGTGCTTCGTCTGGAGGCCCACTGAAGATGTTACTGAGTAGGGTGACAAAATGTCTGAAACCGAACCTTCCAGCTCAGCGAGCAAACCTACATCCAGAACCTCAAACTGAGCTACAAATCTTCTCAAAACTCGCGAGAAACATCATATAGTTCCAGGAGAAGCCCTTCAAACCTGTATTGCCAAAGTGCACTCAATCTACACCACACAAAAACATACAAACTCGGAGCAGGAGTAGGCCGTCTGGCCCTTTGAGTCCGCTCTGCCATTCAATAGGATCATGGCTGATCTTCTCATGGCCTCAGCTCCACCCGCTCACCGTAACCCTGAATCCCTTTACTGTTCCAAAATCAATCTCTCTTTGGTTTAAAAGCAGCCAATGAGGAAGCCTCTGCTGCTTCCCTGGGCAGGGAATCCCACAGATTCACAACCCTCTGGGTGAAGAAGTGCCTCGTCAATTCAGTCCGAAATCTGCTCCTTCTTATTTCGAGGCTAGGCCCCTCCCGAGTTCGAACCTCACCTGCCATTGGAAACATCCTCCCTGCTTCTATCTTATCTATTCCCATCATGATATTATATCTGTCTATAAGATCCCCCACATTCTTCTAAATTCCAATGAGGAGAATCCCACTCTACTCAGTCTCTCCTCATAAACCAACTCCCTCAACTCTGGGCTCAACCTAGTGAACCCCCTCTACACCCCCTCCAGTGCCAGTACATCCTTTCTCAAGTAAGGAGACCGAACCTGTGCACAGTATTCCAGGTGTACCTGCATTAGTCCGGCATTTGGTCCATCTGGGTCCATTCCTGATGAAGGGCTTTTGCCCAAAAAGTCAATTTTCCAGCTCCTCGGATACTGCCTGACCTGCTGTGCTTTTCCAGGACCACTCTAATTTTGACATCTCAAGTGCTCATCCAAGTACTTTTGCGGGTTGTGAGGTCTCCCATCTCAATTATCCTCCCAGATCCCCCACCTCACATTATGTTCCATCTCCTGGGATTTTGCTGACTTGATTAACCTGTTTCTATCCCTGTGCAGACTCTATTCTGCTGTGCACCCAATATCTCAATAACAAGCTTCATTGTTCTGTCATACAGTCATCGAGTCATAGAGATGTACAGCATGGAAACAGACCCTTCAGTTTATCTCATCCATGCCGACCAGATATCCTAACCTCATCTCGTCCCATTTGTCAGCACTTGGCCCATATCCCTCCAAACCCTTCCTATTCATATACCCATCCAGATGCCTTTTAGATGTTATCATTGTACCAGCCTCCACCACTACCTCTGGCAGCTCATTCCATACACACACCCCATCCTCTGTATGAAAACGTTGCCACTTAGGTCCTTTTTATATCTTTCCCCTCTCGCCCTAAACCTATGCCCTCTAGTTCTGGACTCCCCCACCCGAGGGAAAAGACCTTGCCTATTTATCCTATCCATGCCCCTCATGATTTTGTAAACCTCTGTAAGGTCACCCCCTCAGCCTCCGACGCTCCAGGGAAAACAGCCCCAGCCTGTTCGACCTTTCCCTGTAGCTCAGATCCTCCAACCCTGGCAACATCCTTGAAATCTTTTCTGAACCCTTTCAAGTTTCACAACATCTTTCCGATAGGAAGGAGACCAGAATTGCACACAATATTCCAACAGCGGCCTAACCAATGTCCTGTACAGCCGCAACATGACCTCCCAATTCCTACACTGACTGATAAAGGCATGCATAAATTTTGAAAGACTAGGATTCTTCCTATTGACAGAGCAGTAATCTCGTGTTAATCAGGATCATTACCATCCACAGGCATTTTCATGGGAAAAGTGCACTGCTGGGAGAGGCTATCTCGCGACAGCTCACTTGGTCAGACCAACTCGTGTTCTGTCTCAGCTGCAGTTCCGGTATTAACCCAATTTATGCAAAACTGACAGTGAAATAACATTCCTCCTTCGTGGACTGACAACTTCCCAAGTGATTGACTCCCTCTCCTGCTCCCCCCCCCCCCCCCCCTCCAGTGGCTGCATTCACATCTGTCCCTGTGTCTACCTGTCGTGGTGAGCATACAGGGTGAGTTCTTACAACACACCCAGGATTGGATCAGAGCGCAAATCAGTTGATCCACAAGCCCAGTCTGCAGTAAATAAAGATCTCAATACCTTCCTGAGGAAGTTGCATTTTCCGTTCAGTCTTCCTCTTAACTCAAACATGAAATTGGCGATTACTCTGTTTTTACTGTCCAGCGTCTGGCTCGATGTGAACACCATGACTCGGGGTAAGTGTTAGTTTTGTCGTGTGAAACATTAATAGATTTCAAACTGCGTAGATCCCTCGATGTGCTGTGCTGTAGAGATGATGACTGCCCCATAGAATCAAAAATGTTACTGCCCAATCTCCGAATTTCTTTAGCCCCTTCATTTCTGCCTCTCGCTGCAATTTCTTCCAGCCTCACGATGCTGTAATGTTCTTGGCCACTTCTGGCCTTTGCAGACTTGTTCCTCCAACTCTGCCACCCTACCCACCTACTTTTATGGAGATGATTTCAGTTGGACTTCAATTGATGGAGCAGCAATGGGCTCAGTTAAAATCCACCTGATTGTTTAATTGTTTTCTTCAGTAGAAGATTGTTTCAATTTGATAATCATCACAAAAGAGTTTGATGTGAATTTTACCACCTGTTTGAGAAATAAAATGTTCCCTGTGTTTTTTTAAATTTCAATTGCAAGTCCAATTTCGGTGCTACATAATATTCAAAGCAGAGTTGCGAACTCCCTCTTGACAAGATAAAGGACAGCAGTCTATTTTTGGAACGTAAGTCCAGGATGCCAACCCTTCATGGACAATAATATATTGAGTGGTTGACATGTGAAAGAAAACTGAAAGAAGTTGGATAATGAAAAAAAGTAGAAAATCGAACACTGCCAGAATAGTGATTGGAAAGCAAGTACAAGTATTATCTTAAGGAGCATTCTTTAGGGAGTGCTGTTTACAATCCTTTTGCATCTCCATGTGGAATATGCCAGTGTTGTGGGGCTGTACAATGTAATGTGAATGATTTTTAAGAGAGTGTTTAATAGACTGGAACAGACACCAGATGTCACACACGGTGTTTACGATCATGTATAAAGGAGTGTTGATTCTTATCCCAGGAGCTCAGTCCAGACTCCAAGCCCTGCGCGAGAGTTAATGAATGAGATCACCCAACATTAACAATGCAAGGACCAATAATTCTGCAGATCTTATTCGCTTTCTTCCATTTCTTTGCAATTGTCTGTGTTCCAGGTGAGGAGATCTTCCCCGTTACTGAATGTGGGGTTTATAGTTCTGTCTGTGTTTTATGGTGAGATATTTGATGGATTTCTTTGGAACCGAGATGTGGGTGGACTGCTTGAAGGAGTGACCTTGGGGAAGCTGCAGTGCCATTTTACTGGAATGTGACCAGGAATGAGAATCTTCAGTTGTATGGAGAGAGGAAAGAGGCTGCCCAGTGTTATTACAACTGAACATGATGAAGGTGGGTATAGGGACCATGGGCAGAGGAAACCCTAAACCTGAAGACCATTTCCCTTGAGCCTGCTTCACCAATAAATCAGATCTTGGCTGATCGGAAATTCCTCACATCCTGCTCTTTCTCTGCAATCCTTGATTTCCCCGACTGACCAAAAAAATCCAAAATGAAGGATGAGAAGATGGCTGTCGGAGCTGCTCCATTTTGAGGTATTTTAGGGGTTGGAGGTCACTTCCTCGAATTCCAGGAACAGAAATTACTGTTTTGTATGCTGTTGCATTGTGTTGGAACTTTGGGGGAAAAAAACCCTCAAAAAAACAGCACTTTCAAAAGACAGAAAGACAGACAAAAGGCAGCGAACACATTGTCAGTGAGGGAGAGAGGTAACTGGCCCAGCAGTGAATCTGCACAGTTGCTACCTTTGCTGTTTGAGTTCCTGTATCTCTGGACATCAGAATTGGTCTAGGAAAAAGTTTAAAAAGTGAAATTCACAGCTGACCTTGGAGGAACCTATGTGGGAGAGCTCACAGCACAGGAACAGATAAGTGCATAGTTTTCAATGTGTAATCTTGCTATATGGTTGCTGTACTGAATAGAATGGGTTCTTTCTTGATTTTTAATTTTATTGAAATCTGCCTCTTGATTAAATTTTTAAAATATAAACCAGAAGTACTAAGTTAGCCTGGAGCACTGTTTTTGTTTAGAGCAAACAGATAATGCTATTTTCTGGATCTATTGATTGTGAAGGAGCAAAGATGATCTTTTTTAGAGTTACATGCTCATCCTGTCAGATGTGGGAGTTTAAGGAGAGTTTCCATGTTACTGATTATTTTGTCTGCAGTAAGTGTGCTTGGTTGCCAATTCTATCAGATCGCATGGATTGGTTGGAGCAAAAGTTAGAGGTAATGAGGAATTTACAAGAGCTAGAGGGTGTGATAGATGACAGTTATAGGAAAGGAGAAAAACGGCAGATACAGTCAAATGGATGGGTTAACTCCAGGAAAGCTAGGAGGGGTAGTGCAGGTAGTGCAAGAGTCTCCTGTGACTATCCCCATTTCAAACAAGTATGCTGTTTTGGAAAATGGAGGGGGTGATGGACTCTCAGGGGAACGTAGCATGAAAGCCAAGTTTCTGATATTGAGACAGGCTATAATGCAATGAGGGGTAAGTCGGGTTCCAAGCAATCAATTGCGATAGGGGAATGTACAGTCTTAGGCACGGACAGACATTTCTGTGGCCAGCAGCAATAAATCAGAATGGTATGTTGCCTCCCTGGTGCTAGGATAAAGGATGTTGAAGAGAGGGTGCAGAATGTTCTCAAAGAAGAGAGGGGCCCGGCAGGATGTCATTGTACACATTGGGACCAACGACATAGGATGGGAAAATGATGAGATTCTGAAGGAAGAATGTATGAAGTTGAGCAGAAATGTTTTTTTTAAAAATGAGGTCCTTGAGAGTGGTAATATCTGGAATACTCCTGGTGTTATGAGCTAGTGAGAGTAGGAGTAGGAGGAGAGAGCAGATGAAGTCATGGTTGAGGAACTGGTGCATGGGAGAAGGTTTACACTTTTCAATCATTTGAATCTCTTCTGGGGTAGAAGTGAACTGTACAAGAAGGATGGATTGTACCTGAATTGGAAGGGGTCAAATATACTGACAGAGAGATTTGCTGGAGCTGCTCAGGAAGATTTAAACTAGTAAGGTGGCGGGGGGTGGCAAGGGTGGTAGTAAGGTAGCATCACACCCTCTAGCTCTTGTAAATTCCTCATTGCCTCTAATTTTTGCTCCAATCAATCCATGCGATCCAATAGAATTGGCAACCAAGCACACTGCAGACAAAATACTCAATAACATGAAAACTCTCCCTCAAGTCCTCCAGCCGACAGGTTGAACATGTAACTCTACAAAAGACCATCTTGCAGATAATGCATTGAGAACTTTAATCTCTCATCATCCATCAGCATTCCATTCAAATCAAATTCAGAATGCTAGGATAGGCATAACATCTGTCATTTGCTCTGGATGTGAAATCAAACACCTCATGCGGTTTGCCACATGGTCATATCACCTTCACTCTCTTCTTAGTCAAGAATATATTGGCTAGAATTTGTAATCATTCACTCTGTGCATATTTACCTTGTTATACAAAGGAGAGTTCTGTGTGGAATCAATTAGAATGAGGCAGTTTTGTCCAACTTATAACTAGCTCATCCCAATTGCATGTTGAGGATTTATAATTCCCATTCAGTATAGCTTTCTCCCCCTACTCAGTTGTTTTGGTTCAATTGTTTGCATCAGTTGAATTTCAAAATTCTGTGTTCAGAATTAACTCCAGAATTTCAGCACAATTCTAAACTTTGCCCTGCTGAGCAGTACTGATGGTGTGCTAGTCAGTCTGAGATGCTGATTCCACATGCGGTATCAAGCCAACACAGCTTCTGCCTGCTTTATTGGATATTAAATATCCCAAGGCACCAGTAATACTTGGTTTCCTCACCAATCCCTCTCCCTCAATCAGCATCACACAAAAAATTAACAGCAACTATCTATGATTCTGGCTGTGGGAACTTGGTCAATCTTGGTTATGCCCTTCCTTAATTAGAAAATTTATCATTTCTAAGACATACATCGTAGATGATAAAGTATTTCTGGGCATCTGGTGGTTATCCATTTAAAATCCTTCTTGTACTTCTTGCTGTAACTGTCCCTGTCCTGCTTTTGATATTGATGCCGACTGCAGCAGTGAAGGTTCATGATCCCACATGTCGAATAATTTTTCAATGTCTCTTCCAGCTAACTTAATGACGATTGTGATTCTCTCTCGTGGAAAGTGTGGCATCACCAAAGGTATATCCACCTACCTCATTTCCATGGCAACAGCAGATCTTCTCGTCATTGTATTCAGTGTAATACTCACAACACTTGGTTTCAAATATTTCCCAGTTTCCTTCCTGTTTTACACAGCGGTGTGCAGTTTTAACATCATCATGGGCTATGCTGCTATTGACTGCTCCGTCTGGTTGACCATCGCTTTCACCATTGATCGCTTTGTGGCCATTTGTTGCCACAATCTGAAAGCCAGGTATTGCTCTGCCAGAACAGCAGCCTCAGTGGTAACCATTGTCTGGTCAGTGAGCATTTTGAGAAACATTCCATTTTACTACAAATACCAATCTTTGGGCACATGGGGTGGTGTGCCCTGGGGCTGTGGCATCAGACCAGAGTTCTTCATCTTGCCAGGATGGCTGGTGTTTTTCTGGATCCACCATCTGCTGAACCCATTAATCCCCTATCTCCTGATCCTGCTGTTCAATGCTCTGACTGTCAGGCACATTGTCTTGGCAAATCGGGCACGCAGGGGTCTCCGCGCTCCCAGTAACAGGGACCAGAGAGGAGATGCAGAGATGGTCAACAGGCGGAAATCCATCATCCTGCTGTTTGTTGTCTCGGGCAGTTTTATATTATTGTGGATGACCAAGGTCAGTGTTTTCTTACTGATGGAGATTACTTACGCCCATTTGTTTCGAAGTTATGACCATCCTGTTATGATTGCTGACATATCTGGGACTATGCTCTTCTACCTGAGCTCCTGTACAAACACTGCCCTTTATGCCCTGACCCAGAGTAAATTCAGAGAGGAGCTGCAGAGGGCTCTGAAATACCCCTTCACTCTCATCAGTGAATGTATCCCTACATCAAAATAAGAAATGCGGTTGAGACGGGAGCACAGTTTATTTTCCTCGCTGAGGTCTCTCTAGTTTCGGGACTTCACCTGAATTTCCCTGTTATGTTCCGTGCAACTGGGAGAAGAGAAGAAATTGTTTTCTTCATCCGTGAGATGTACACGTGTGTGGCTCGACATGAGGACTAGTTCATGTCTATTAGTCCTTTCTCTGGTTATTTCTCTATTACTGTTCTCTAGCCCTTGGACCAAGAGAACACATCACCCCTTTCCTTGCGAGAGTGAGAAGTCACATGACAGCAGTTTGCAGTCCAACAGGTTTATTTGAAATCACAGGCTTTCAAAGGGCTGCTCCTTTGTCAGGTGAAGTCCTTCCCCAGCCCAACAACACCACTTCCACATCATTTCTTTGAAAAACAGAGTTGTCCAACCGTCTTAAAAAAATTACGGTCAGTTTGTTAAAGCTGCATTGATGCGTGGGCACATCTCTCTTCCTATGAGATTTCAGATAGTTGATGTCACTTTGACCCACTCTGCTTCTCAATGTGGAGAGTGTGCATTCTACACCCTGCACAATATCCCTTCCAGCACAGACTCTATTGCAATTGTCCAATTCGCCCTGAAGCCCTGTGGAGTGCAATGTCTTTTGGATTGTATTTTAATATTCAGCCCTGCGGACGGTGGTCTGGATTCCCTGCTGGGCTGCATCCTGACCAAGAGTATGAGAACGGTCTGACTGGAAAACTTCCCTCACCTCCTTTTCTCTGCTTTATTACACATTGGAGGTGATTCTGTCCATGTCTGAGAGAGTATTCATGAGGCAATGAATAAAAAAATGAACAAAAATGCATGCTGTCAATATTATGTCTCCATTTTACTTCATTCTATTTCCCAACCTCACATGATCTGCAATCAAACACACTTAAAGTGGTCTTCAGGGAGAAAAGAACATCTCAGGGTTTAAGGTAATACTTTCAACATGAGACACATCATTGAAGCTGTTCCTCTCTCCACACATTCATAATTTGTCTGCATCTCTTTTACTTTCATTTCTTTCTCATTCCCTCCATCTGTTGTTTCTACATTAATTCCCTACTGTTTAGGGGCGGCATTTTGGCTCAGTGGTTAGCACTGCTGCCTCACAGCACCAGGGTCTCAGGTTCGATTCCAGCCTCGGGGCGACTGTCTGTCTGGAGTTTGCACGTTCTCCCCGTGCCTGCGTGGGTTTCCTCCAGGTGCTCCAGTTTCCTCCCACATTCCAAAGATGTACAGGTCAGGTGAATTGGCCATGCTAAATTTCCCATAGTATGAGGTGCATTAGTCAGAGGGAAATGGGTCTGGGTGGGTTACTCTTTGGAGGGTCGGTATGGACTGGTTGTGCCGAAGGGCCTGTTTCCACGCTGTCGGGAATCTAAACTCATTCGACGGACATCAGTGGGATTGGATAGACTGACATATATTACTTATCCCTAATTACGCAAGGGACAGTTTAGAGTGAAGCACATTGCGGTGGGTCTGGAGTCACCTATAGGTTCAGACTGAGCAAAGACGGTAGGTTTCATTTCCCTGAAGGGAATGAGTGAACCAAATGGTACTTTATCCCCCAACAATCAAGGACTGTTCCATGTTCATCCTGAGGTTCTTAATTCCAGATTTGTATTGAAGGGAAAACTCCATGGTAGGATTTGGACTCAGATCCCCAGAACATTATTAGTGTCATCGGAATGAACAACCCAGTGATAACAAGGCCATCACCTTATCCTACGTTCCCTTCCCTTCCTCTCCTCTTCTCTCCACTGAACCCTTCAGGTCTCTCTTTCTCTTATTCTCTCCCTATCTGATGACAATGTAGTCAATTAAATTAAGATGAATATTTTGGAATTGATTGATATTGATGTTGTCACTGTACCGAGAAACAGTGAAAAGTGTTGTTTTCCATGGCTGTACAGGCAGATTGTACCATACAAAGTGCATCAGGGTAGCAGAACCGAGTGTAGTATACAGTGTTACAGCCACAGAGAAGGTGCACGGAGAGAAATCGTCATCAACATTCGAGCTGTCCATCCAAAAGTCTGATAACAGCGGGGAAGAAGCGGTATTTGAATCTGTCTGAACATGTATTCAAACGTTTATGTCTTTTGGCTGACAGAAGGGGATGGAAGAGTATAACTGGGGTGGGAGGGCTGTTTGATTGTGATGGTTGCTTTCCAGACACAATGGGACAAGTAGATGGAGTTAGTGGATTGAAGGCTGCTTTGTGTGATGGACTGGGCTGTATTCACAACACTCTGCAGTTTCTCACCACCTTGGGAGAAGCAGTAGCCACACCACACTGACATGCACCCAGGCAACGTTCTTCCTGTGGGAAATCTGTAACAATTGTCCTAACGCTGTGTCGCCTCGCACTCAGTCTCTTTTGTGTGTTCTTGTCTCAATGCTGCTTGAGATCCGACCGACAATGACGGTGTCATCAGCAACCTTGTAAATGGAGTTGGGGCAGAAAATGGCCACAGAGCCGTGAGTGATGAAGGCGCAGAGTAGAGGGCTGGGTATGCAGACCTGCTGGGCCCTGTTGTTGAGGGTGACGCTGGAGAAGACGTTGTCGCCTTGTCTTACCGATTGAGGTCTGTGGGTCAAGAAGTCGAGGGTCCCGTTACAGAGGGGGATACCAAAACCGTGGTCTCTGAGCTTCAAAATGAGTTTGTTTGGAATTATTGTGTTGGAGGTTAAACTGTAGTCAATGAGTAGGACAGTGACATAGACCTCCTTGTTAACCAGTTGTTCCAGTAGTGAGGGTAGGGCCAGGGAGATAGCTCCTGCCATTTACTTGTTGCATTCAGAGGCAAATTGGAAAGGATTGAGGCATTCTGGGTAGCTGGAGCTGATGTGAGTAATGACTGACCTCTCAAAGCGCTTCATAATGCTGGAGATCTGAACCACTGGGAGATAGTCATTGACACACACTGCATGATTTTTCTGTGGCTTTGGGATCATGGTGTTTTCTTGAAGCTGGTGGGACATTCAGGTCATATTTCAATATTCAGGAACTGAATCTTAAAGGCTTTACGTTCTATCAAAAAGACAGGCTGGTAGGGGCTTCCGCATCAGTAAGAAATGAAATTAAATCAAAAGTCAGAAAAAAGTAAGGTCAGATGGTGCAGAATCTGAGGGGGTAGAATTGAAGAACTTCGAAAGTAAAAAAAATCCACAGTTGGAGATACGTACAGGCCTCCAAACAGTTGTCAGAAGCTGTGTCGCAAAATACATCAGGAGATAGAAAATGATGTGTAGGAAAGGCAAAGTTACAGTGATCATGGGGGATTTTAATATACAGGTTGGTACCGGATTGCAAAAAAAGGAATTTGTGGAAAGGCTCCGAGATGTCTTTATGGAGCAGGTCATGGTGGGCCCACTCAGGAACACGCAATTCCGGATTCAGGGGTGTGCAACGAGACAGACTTGGTCAGGGAGCTTAAGGTGAAGGAACCCTGAGGAGGCAGTTACCGTAAAATGACCGAATTCGCTCCACAATTCGAGAGGGAGAAGGTAGAATCTGAGGGAACATTAATACAGCTGAATAAAGGCAACTGCAGAGACCTGAGGGAGGAGCTGGGGAGAATGGACTGGGAGTGGGGCCTAACAGGAAAGAGAGTGGAACAGCAGTGGCGGGGGTTTCTGGGAGTAATTCAGGAGGCACAACGGGGACTCATCCCGAGGGAAAAGAAGCAAGGTACAGGGGGGATGAGGAAACCGTGGCTGACCAGGGAAGTCAGGGGTAGCATCAAAGCAAAAGGGAAAGAATATAATATGGGGAAGGGCATTGGGAAACCAGAGGATTGGGAAGCTTACAAAGACCAACAGAGGGTACCAAAAAAAGATATAAGCAGGAAAAAGGTTGCATTTGAGGGTAAGCTAGCCAGTAACATAAAGGAAGACTGTAAGAGTTTCTTCAGCTATATAAAGGGCAAAAGGGGCAAAAGTGGACATTGGGCCACTGGAAAATGACGGTGGAGAGATAGTATTGGGAACAAGGAAATGGCTGAGGAACTGAATAATTATCTCACGTCAATCTTGATAGTGGAAATCATGCATAAAATCCCAAAAATTCAAGAGAGAGGTGGCAGGGCTGAGTATGGTAGCCATCGCCAAGGAGAAGGTGATAGATAAACTGAATGGCCTGAAGGTGGATAAATCACCTGGACCAGATGGGCTACACCCCAGAGATCTAAGGGAGATAGCTGCCGAGATAGTGGAGGTGGTTGTGGTGATCTTTCAGAAATCACATGAATCAGGGAGGGCCTCAGGGGATTGGAAACATCACCAATGCAACACCTGTTTAAAAAGGGAGTAAGGCAAAAGATGGAAAATTACAGACCAATTAGCCTAATTTCGGTTGTGGGTAAGATCCTGGAAACCATTGTGAAGGATGAGACTTCCGAATAATTGGACGTAGATGGTAAAATAGGTTTCATCAAGGGGAGGTCATGCCTGACAAATCTGCTAGAATTCTTTGAGGAAGTAATGAGCAGGTTAGACCAAGAGGAGCCAATGGATGTTATCTACCTGGACTTCATGAAGGCCTGTGACAAGGTGCCACAGGAGGCTGCTGGGTAAGATAAGGGCGCATGGTGTTCGAGTCAAGGTGATAGCATGGATAGAAGCCTGGCTGTCTGGCAGGAAGCAGAGAGTAGGGATGAAAGTGTCCTTCTCAGGATGGCAGCCGGTGAGAAGTGGTGTTCCGCACAGCTCAGTGTAGGGACCACAACTTTTCACTTTATACATTAATGATCTAGATGATGAAGATTCTGTGGTTGAGAGCAAGACTCCTGGATGGTATGTTGCCAATCGGATGCCAGGGTCAGCGATGTCTCAGATCGAATCTTCAGTCTTCTTCATGGGAAGGGAGAGCGGTCAGACATTGTAGCACCAATAGCATAGGTAGGGGAAGAATGAGGACCAGAAAAGTGAATCGAGGGAGTTAGTTTGGAAACAGAATGGCAGGATGAACAGAGTAGTAAAGTCAGGATTGCTACCGGTACCAAGGGCTCGTGAGGCTAGGAATAGAGAGTGAGTGCAGGTGAACAGATGGCTTCAGGGCTGGTGCAGGTGAGATGACTTCAGCTATGTGGATCATTGGGATACCTTCTGGGGAAGGTGCGGCACGAACAAGGAGGACAATTTGCACCTGAACTGGAGGGGCACCAATATCCTGGGCTGGAGGTTTGCTGGAGCTCTTCGGGAGGGTTTAAACTAGATTGTCTGGGGGCTGGGAAGCGGAGCTATGGATCACACGATCGAGTATTTAGTCAACAGCCAGACAGACAGTGCAGAGATCTGGAATAGGCAAAACGACAGTCAGTGAGATGAGTTGATATTTGTCTATTTTAATGCAATAAGTATCAGGAATAAGGGTGATGAATTCAGAGCATGGATCAGTACTTGGAACTATGATGTTGCAGTCATTACTGAGATTTGGATGTCACAGAGACAGGAGTGGTTGTTGGGTGTTCCAGGGTTTAGATGTTTCAAAGGGAAGAGGGAGGGAGCTAAAAGAGGTGAGGGAGTGGCATTGTTAATCAAGGATAGTATCACAACTGCAGAAAGAGAGGTTGTCGAGGAGGGTTTGTCTGCAGACTCAGTATGGGTGGAAGTCAGAAACAGGAGCCAGGAAAGGAGCAGTCACTTTATTGGGAGGCAGATTTTGGAAATGTGCAGAAGTAACAGGGTTGTTGATAGGGGTGACTTTAACTTCTCTAATATTGATCTGAATCTCCTTAGCTGAAATAGTTTGGATGGAGTAGGTTTTGTCAGGTGTGTCTCGGAAGGATTTCTGACGCAATATGTAGATAGGCTGACTGAGGGGAGGCCATATTGGATTTGGTGCTTGGCAAAGAACCAGATCAGGCATCACATCTCTCGGTGGAAGATCATTTTGGTGATAGTGCTCACAACTCCATGGCCTTTACTATAGTCATGGAGAGGGAAAGGAACAGTCAGTATGGGATAGTATTGAATTGGAGGAGGAGGAATTACAATGCTATTAGGCAGGTACTGGGATGCCTAAATTGGGAACTGATGTTCTCAGGGAAATACACAATAAAAACATGAAAGTTGTTTAGGAAGCACTTGCTGATAGTGATGTACAGGTTAGTCCCACTGAAGCAAGGAAGGGGTGCTAGGGTGAAGGAATCTTGGGTGACAAGGGATGTGGAACATCCAGTCAAGAAGAAGAAGGAAGCTTACTTTAGGTTGAGGAGGCAAGGATCAGACAGGGCTTTAGAGGGTTACAAGTTAGCCAGGAAGGAACTGAAGAATGGATTTAGGAGAGCGAGAAGGAGGCATGAAAAAGATTTAGCGGGAAGGATTAAGGAAAAGCCTAAGGCATTCTCTATTAATGTGAGGAACAAGAGGATGGCCAGAGTGAGGGTCGGGCCAAGGGAAGGAACTTGCTCCTAGAATCGGAGGAAGTTGGTGAGGTCCTTAATGAATACTTTGCTTCAGTATTCACCACTGAGAGAGATCTTGATGTTTCCGAGGAGAGCATGAAACAGACTGATATGCTAGAACAGGTTGATGTTAGGAAGGAGGATGTGCCGAAAATTTTGAAAAATGTCAGGATAGTTAAATCCCCTGGGCCAGACGGCATATAACCCAACATGCTACGGAAAGTGAGGGGAGAGATTGCTGCACCTTTGGCTAGGATCTTTGCATGCTCACTGTCCACTGCAGTAATGCATGTGATTGGAGGGTGGCAAAATTTATTTCCTTGTTCAAGAATAGGATATGGATAATCCTGTGAATTGCAAACCAGTCAGTCTTATGTCGGTGGTGGGCAAAGTATTGGAGAGGATTCTGAGAGACAGGATTTATGATTACTTGGAAAATCATAGCTTGATTAGCGATAGTCAGCATGGCCTTTTGAGGGGCAGAACATACCTCGCAAGCCTTAGTGAATTCTTTAAGCACGTGACAAAAGCATATTGAATATACAGCAGTGGATGTTGTGTACATGGATTTTAGCAAGGTGTTTGAGAAGGTTCCCTATGGTAGGCTCATTCAGAAAGTATGGAGGCATGGGATACAAGGAAAACTGTCGGTCTGGATACAGAATTGGTTGGCCCACAGAAGACAGAGTGAGCTAGTAGATGGAAAGTATTCACATTGGAGCTCGGTGAGCAGTGGTGTTCCACAGGGATCAGTTCTGGTACATCTGCTCTTGTCTTTCTATAAATGACTTGGATGAGGAAGTGGCAGAGTGGGTTAGGAGTTTGCTGAAGACATGAAGGTTGGAGGAGTTGTGGATAGTGTGGTGAGCTGTTGTAAGTTGAACGGGATATTGACAGATGCGGAACTGGGCTGAGAAGAGGCAGGTGGAGTTCAACCTGGAAAAGTGTGAAGGTTAAATTTGAATGCAGAATATAGGTTTAAAGGCAGGATTCTTGGCAGTGTGGAGGAACAGGGCGATCTTATGGTTTATGTCCATAGATCCCTCAAAGTTGCCACCCAAATTGATTGGTTTGTTAAGAAGGCGTATGATGTGTTGACTTTCGTTAGCAGGGAGATTGAGTTTAAGAGGCGTGAGGTTATGCTGCAGCTCTATAGAGCCCTGGTTAGACCACACTTGAAATATTGTGTTCAGTTCTGGTTGCCTCATTGTATGGAAAGATGTGGAAGCTTTAGAGAGGGTGCAGAGGAGATTTCCCAGGATGCTGCCTGGACTGGAGGGCATGTCTTATGAAGAAAGGTTGAGGGAGCTAGGGCTTTTCTCATTGGAGTGAAGAAGAATGAGAGGTGACTTGACAGAAGTTTACAAGATGTTGAGGGGCATACATAGAGTGGGTAGACAGAATACTTTTCCAATGACAGAAAAGTCTATTGTGCAGAGGCATAATTGTATGGCGATTGGTAGAAGGTTTAGGGGAGATGTCAGAGGTAGGTTCTTTACACAGAGAGTGGTGGGTGTGTGGAATGCACTGCCAGCGGTGGGAGTGGAGTCAGATAGATTCGGGATATTTAAGCAACTCTTGGATAGGCACATGGATGATAGTACAATGAAGGGCATGTAGGATAGTCTGATCTTAGAGTAAGATAACAGGCCGGCACAACATCAAGGGTTGTAGGGTTTGTACTGTGCTCTACTGTTCTATGTTCTATGTTCTAACTGAGGGCATTCTGGCTAAGTTTGCAGATGATATAAAGATAGGTCGAGGGAAGGTAGCATTGAGGAGGTAGGGAGGCTGCAGAAGGATTTGGACAGGTCAGGAGAGTGGGCAAAGAAGTGGCAGATGGAGGACAAGGTGGGAAAGTGTGAGGTCATGCACTTTGGCAGGAAGTATGGAGGCATGGACTGTTTTCTCAATGGGGAGAAAGTTCAGAAATCTGAAGTGCAAAGAGACTTGGGAGCTCAAGTTCAGGATTCTCTCAAGGTCAACTTGCAGGTTGAGTCAGTAGTTAGGAAGGCACATGCAATGATGGCATTTATTTTGGGAGGACTTGAATATAAAAGCTGGGATGTACCTCTGAGGCCCTATGAGGCTCTGGTCAGACCACATTTGGAGTATTGGGACCCATATCTCAGGAAGGATGTACTGGTCCTGGAACGTGATCACAATATGTTCTCGAGAATGGTCCCAGGAATGAAAAGCTTAACATCTGAGGAACGTTTGAGGACCCTGGGACTATACTGAATGGAGATTAGAAGGATGAGGGGTGATCTGATTGAAACATACAGAATACTGAATGGCCTGTACAGAATCGCTGCTAAGAAGATGTTTCCAATGGGTGGGAGAATCTAGGACCCGAGAGCACAGACTTCGGGTACAGGGAAAACCATTTACAATGGAGATAAGGAGAAACATCTTCATCCAGAGACTGGGGAAACTGTGGAATCCACTGCCACAGAAGGCTGTGGAGGCCAGGTCATTGAGTGTATATATAAGACTAAGGTCGATAGTTCTTGAATATCTCCTCGATACTCAAGAAAAACATGGGGAGAAACCTGGAGAATGGGATTGAGAAAATTATCAGCCATGATTGAATGGTGGAGCAGACTCGATGGGCTGAATGGCCTAATTCCTGCTCCTATGTTTTATGGTCTGTGTAAGTTCATCACGGTGTAAGGGACCGCTCCTCAGGGAGATAGTACAGGCCTTTGGAGAATGTACAGTGTGGATTCAGCTGAATGACAGGAGGAGATAAAGGGTGGGATTATGTGTGTGGAAAGGGGGAATCAGGAACGGGAGTGTGGGTGAGGAATGGAGTCTTAACATTTGAGCCAAGTGCATTGAAAGACTGCCATGATAAAGTAGATCATTCAGACAGAGTGGGGATCTGGAAACCTTCCCCCCAATCACGAACCATGCTGGGAATGAATTGCATCATGCATTGTTAGCACGGGCACAATTCTCTTGTACAAACAGACAAAGGGCGAGTGAGGAAAATTGAGCTGCACCATCTGACTGAATGATACGCTGTACCAGTGGGCTTCAGAATTCACCCTTTCTGAGTTTTTGAAAGTGGGGTCCAACTGTCCCTTTCAACAGGGGGTTTTCAGGGAGAGCAGAGGAGAGATGAGAGAGAGCTGTTCGATCTCCACTGCTCTCTCTCCAGTGCAATTACATCCCTCCGGAAATGTGCAGTTTGCTGTCTGTGGTCTAACCAAGTTTATCCCACTGTGCACTGGCAATCAAGCCCCACTATTTACTGAGTCATCAAAAAGGTGAAGGTTTATTTAAAGCAACAAATTGTCCAACTATACACATCGAATTAAAAGAATATGGACCTGCAGCTTTCTTTGCTATTTAACTGTTTAATATAATCAAACCAGTTTAAACCAATGACAAACATTGCTGTGTTGAATTGCCAACCTGTAATGAAAGTTTAATTGTTAGCTCTTTTATGTAATCCCATTCAGACAAGCAAAAACAGAGAAGAGACAAATATTATGTTTTGTTATAAAATTTAAAGCAGGAAACCCCATTCAATAGTTCCCGTTGAGATAGCAGAGACTGATATGTTGTTCTCTTTCAGATTCTTTCGATTCCTTCCAAATGTTTGATGATGACATGAGTTTGTAGGAACAGCAATTCTCAATTTCCCATTCGCTGTTTGAAAATGTGTTGTTTCTGTGTCTCTGGAAGTAACTTCCAATTGTCCTTTTTAACAGAGGATTTTCAGAGAGAACAGAGGAACGCTGAGAGGGATTACCGATCTACCAGAGTGTCTTCATTCAGTTCCCCAGGCAGAAAGGGCAGAAAGTGATACGCATGCTCTGTCTTCGCAGGCTGGTTCTGAACCCTGTATTCTCCACACAATGGGCTGTCGTGAGTGAGCAAGAGATTGTTACTTTGCTGAGCTCTCCTGAACACACAACTGGTGCATGTTGTAAAATGAATTCAAATAGTGTTTCTGATCATAATGGCACTGAATGCACACACATACACACACACACACACTCACACTCAAACATACGCACACTTCTCACAAACACACACACACACACGTACACTCGCACACACACCCATATCCATCCACTCACAGACTCTTTCTGTCTCTATTTTTGGATTAGTTTCTTCTTTAAAGAGAAAACAATGAATATAAAACTCACAACTTTGATGGTCGTTCTCTTGTCCATTTCCTACACAGTGTCCTTTTGTTAAAAGCAACACCTTTTCCTACTTGGATCCATGAACCAACAAAGTAAAAGTGCTCTTTTGAATCCACCACTGTGAACAGAAATGTGGAGGAGACGGTGTTGGACTGGTGTGGACAAAGTCAGAAGTCACACAACACCAGGTTATAGTCCAACAGGGTTATGGAGCGCTGCCCCTTCATTAGATGAAGGGAGAGTGAAGCTCACGGACACAGAATTTATGGACAGAAAGATCAAGGGGATGCAGAGAGATCAAAAGATCACACAAGTCCCTGCAGGTGTTAGACAGTGTGAGGAAAGTGTCATCAGCTGAAAAACGAGGGAAGGGATGGTCTATAATCTGACTAAATGAGGCAGAGAGATAATGACAAACAAGTCAATAAGAAGGTGGAGCTGGAGACAAACCAAATGATTGAAATAACATGGAACACAAACAGAAGCTGCTGGAAAAGCTCAGCAGATCCAGCAGCATCTGTGAGGGGAAGCAGAGGAAGGGTCACCGGACCTGAAAGGTTACCTCAGATTTTTCAGTAGAAATCGTTCCTGAAGAAGGGCTAATGCCCGAAAAGTCGATTCTCCTGTTCCCTAGATGCTGCCTGACTTGCTGCGCTTTTCCAGCAACACATTTCCAGTAGAAATTGGCAAATGTTGGGTAGTATCCAATCTTGTGTTGTTGTAGTGTCTGCACAGTCTCGCTAATATACCATGCCTCAGAGAATCCTTACCCATAGATGGATTCAAGTGATAGAGTGCCCTTCATCGTCCAGTACTTCCCTGGAGCAAAGAGACTACACCATGTTCCCCCACAGCCTTAAACACGTCATTAACGACAACAAACATCTCACCAAGGGTCAGCCCTTCACCTCCACTTCTCACCTTCAAACAACCACCAAATCTTAAACAGACCATCGTTCCCAGCAAACTGCCCAGCCTTCAGGATCACATTGATCAAAACATCACACAACCCTGGCACAGCACCCTCTGCAAAACATGTCCGATCACTGACATGGATACTACTATCACACTTGGGAACACTACCCACCATGTGCATGGCAGGTACTCATGTGACACATTGTCTACCTCATACACTTGAGGTAATGATGCCCTGAGGCTTGGTATATTTGTGAGATCATGCAGACACTACAACAATGGATGAATGGACACTGAGCAACAATGACCCAGTCAGGACTGTTCTCTCCCAGTCGGGGGACAGTTCAGTGCTCAAGGACATTCAGCCTCCCATCTTCGGGTAAACGTTCTCCAAGGCAGCCTTCGAGATACAGAACAACACAGAATCGCCAAGCAGAAACTGATAGGCAAGTTCTGTACCAATGAAGAGGGTCTCAACTGTTATCTTGCGCTCACATTGTACGACATGTGACTCCACCATACAGCTCTGTGTCTGTAAAATCTTCCTCGCTGATCAATGAGACCTTGGAGTGCAGGTTCATAGCTCCTTGAAAGTGGAGTTGCAGGTAGACAGGATAGTGAAGAAGGCATTTGGTATGCTTTCCTTTATTGGTCAGAGTTTTGAGTACAGGAGTTGGGAGGTCATGTTGCGGATGTACAGACATTAGTTAGGCCACTGTTGGAATATTGCATGCAATTCTGATCTCCTTCCTATCGCAAAGATGTTGTGAAACTTGAAAGGGTTCAGAAAAGATTTACAAGGATGTCGTCAGGGTGGAGGATTTGAGCTATAGGGAGAGGCTGAACAGGCTGGGTCTGTTTCCTCTGGAGCGTCGGAGGCTGAGGGGTGACCTTATTGAGGTTTACAAAATTATGAGGGGCATGGATAGGATAAGTAGACAAAGTCTTTTCCCTGGGGTCAGGGATTCCAGAACTGGAGGGCATAGGTTTAGGGTGAGAAGGGAAAAGATATAAAAGAGACCTAAGGGGCAACTTTTTCATGCAGAGGGTGGTACGTGTAAGGAATAAGCTGCCAGAGGAAGTGGTGGACGCTGGTACAATTTCAACATTTAAGAGGCATTTGGATGTATATATGAATAGGAAGGGTTTGGAGGGATATGGGTCGGGTTCTGGCAGGTGGGACTAGATTAGGTTGGGATATCTGGTCGGCATGGACAGGTTGGACTGGAGGGTCTGTTTCCATGCTGTACATCTCTATGATTCTATGACCATCACCTTGATAACTTGTCATGATCCCATCACCGGAATTAATTTGTACAGTTTTAGATGGTACGTTCCTTTGGATACACACTTGGCATGTGACTCTTTTACCCATCAAGTTGTTCCAGCTGTTTAGTTGCTCTCCAGCACAATGTAATATTTGATTTTTTTGGAATTATCTCTCTGCCTTAATTAATCAGATCTTAGACCATCCCTTCACTTGTTACTCAGCTGTTGACACTTTACTCCCAATGTCTGTCCCTTTCGGTCACCCACAGAGACTTGTTATGCAGCCTGTCGACACTCCCACTCACACCATGTGTACGATCTTTATATCGGTCTGCCTATAAATTCTGTGTTCTGTGTGTTTCCCTCCTCTTCACCTGATGAAGGATCAGTGCTCCGAAAGCTTGTGATGTCAAATAGCCCTGTTGAACTGTAACCTGGTGTTGTGTAGATTCTAATGTTCTCCACCCCAGTCCAACACTGGCACCTCCACATTGTAATGGACAGAGATGAACGACTTTGTCTTTAGACACGGAGAGAAGAAGAGGAAGAGAAACCTGGAGGATTCAGTGAAGGTAAAAGGAATGGGAGAGAAGGGAAGTTAGGATGAGGTGATGGCCTTGTGCAGTTATCACAGGCTGTTCATCCAACCACTCAGAAAATGTTCTGGGAACCTGAATCCAAATTTCACCAAGGAGATTTCCCAACACTATAAATCTGGAATTAACTGGCCCGGTGGCTCAGTGACTCGCCATGCTGCCTTACAGTGCCAGGGACCCAGGTTCGATTCCCACCTCGGGTGACTGCCTGTGTGGAGTTTGTACATTCTCCCCGTGTCTGCGTGGGTTTCCTCCAGGTGCCCCGGTCCCACCCCACAGTCCAAAGGTGTGCAGGATAGGTGAATTGGCCACGCTAAATTGTCCCATAGTTTTCAGGGATATATAGGTTAGGTGCATCAGTCAGGGTTAAATATAGGATATAGTGGAATGGGTCTGGGTGGGTTTCTCTTCGGAGGGTCACTGTGAAGTTGTTGGGGCGAAGGACTGTAAGGATTCTATGTAATGCGTAACCTTGGGGGCATCATGGTGGCTCAGTGGTTAGCACTGCTGCCTCATAGCACCAGGGACCCAGGTTTGATTCAAGCCTCAGGCCACTGTCCATCTGGACTTTACACATTCTCTGCCCGGGTTTCCTCCAGATGCTCCAGTTCCCTCCCACAATCCAAAAGACGTGCAGGTCAGGTGAATTGGCCATGCTCAATTGCCCACTGTGTTAGGTGCATTAGTCAGGGGTATATACGCGGCAGGGGAATGGGTCTGGGTGGGTTACTCTTTGGTGGGTCGTTGCGGACTTGTTGGGCTGAAGGGTCTGTTTCCTCACTGTGGGGAACCGAATCAGGTATCTCAAAAGGAAGATTTTACAGACATAGAACAGTATAGTGGGGTTATGTTCAATGTGACATGAACCCAAGATCAGAGTTGAGGTTTTCTGCATGGTTACAGGACATAGCTATCAGTTTCTTCTTGGCAATTCTGTGTTGTTGTTCATCTCGAAGGCTGCGCTGGAGAACACATACCTGATGATCAGAGGCTGAATATTCTTTACCTCTGAAGGAGGGAGCAAACATTCCTGTCTGGGACATTGTTGCACGGTGTCCATTCATCAGTTGCCATAGTGTCTGCCTGGTCTCGCCAATGCAATCAAAAGAAACATTCCTTGGTTTTTGGCAGATACAAAAAGCTCTCGTTCACTCATCTCCTTCAGAGCAGGGAGAACGGCCATCCCTGTGCAGTCTGACCCTACATGTGGCTCCAGACCCACAGGAATGTGCCTCACTCTGAACTACTCCCAGGAAAGTTAGGGATGGGTCATAACTGCTGGTCTAACCAATCCCAGTGATATCCCTTGAATGAATGAACACAATTGTGAATGAATGACAGAACCAACAGATGGACAGAATGAGAAAGGAATGGAAGTAAAAAGAGAGATGTGGACAAATTATGAATGTTTGAGGGGAGAAATAGCTTCCATGAATTGTCTCCTGTTGAACGTATCATATTAAGCATTAAATGATTTGTTTCCTGGTGAATATTTTGAGTGTGCTTGATTGTAATTCATCTGACATTTGTAAAGGGAATCAAGGAAGATGAAGACACAACATTCATAACATGCATTTTTCCTCAGGTTGTGTCCACACGAATTAGGATGGCAAATTTGTGAAAGGATAGAAGTCAAACAAAGACACAATGCCCACAAGATGTATTTTTCTTCACTTTTATTTCTTTCCCCCTGAGTACTCTCTCAGACATGGACAGAAGCATCCCCAATGTTTTGTGAAGGAGAGAAAAGGAGGTGAGGGAAGTTTTCCACGTCCCATGGCTCAAGCAGACAATTTCGCCTCTTCATCTCTTTACGTGGAGAATAACAGGGGAATTCAGGTGAGAGGTGAAGATTGGAGAGAGCTCAGAGATGGGCACAAACTGTGTGGGGTGCTTCAGTCTCAGTCACTTTCCTTATTTTGATGTCGGGATACATTCACGGATGAGAGTGAAGGGATATTTCAGAGCCCTCTTCAGCTCCTCTCTGAATTTACTCTGGGTCAGGGCATAAAGGGCAGTGTTTGTACAGGAGCTCAGGTAGAAGAGCACAGTCCCAGATATGTCAGCGATCATAACAGGATGGTCATAACTGGGGTAAAAATGGTTGTTGGTAATCTTCATCAGTAAGAAAACACTGATCTTGGTCATCCACAACAATATAAAACTGCCCGAGACAACAAACAGCAGGATGATGGATTTCCTCCTGTTGACCATCTCTGCATCTCCTCTATGGTCCCTGTTACTGGGAGCTCGGAGGCCCCTGCGTGCCCGATTTGCCAAGACAATGTGCCTGACAGTCAGAGCATTGAACAGCAGGATCAGGAGGTAGGGGATCAATGGGTTCAGCAGCTGGTGGAACCAAAAAAATGCCACCCATCCTGGCAAGATATAGAAC
The DNA here is from genome assembly GCF_037043375.1 of Chiloscyllium plagiosum. Taxonomy (NCBI): domain Eukaryota; kingdom Metazoa; phylum Chordata; class Chondrichthyes; order Orectolobiformes; family Hemiscylliidae; genus Chiloscyllium; species Chiloscyllium plagiosum. Next base: position 31,540,475 of record NW_028270176.1, on the reverse strand, counting down.
TCTAGTCTGTTGCCACAGCCCCAGGGCACACCACCCCATGTGCCCAAAGATTGGTATCTGAAGTAAAATGGAATGTTCCTCAAAATGCTCACTGACCAGACAATGGTCACCACTGAGGCTGCTGTTCTGGCAGAGCAATATCTGGATTTCAGATTGTGGCAACAAATGGCCACAAAGCGGTCAATAGTGAAAGTGATGGTCAACCAGACTGAGCAGTCAGTAGTGGCATAGCCCATGATGTCGTTAGTACGGCACACTGCTGTGTAAAACAAGAAGGAAACTGGGAAATATTTGAAAGCCAGTGTTATAAGTATAATGTTGAAGACAATGACCAGTAGATCAGCTGTTGCCATGGAAATCAAATAGAGAGAAGTACTCTTGCTGATGCCACACCTCCCACGAGAGAGAATCACAATCGTCACTAGGTTAGCTGCAAGAGACATTGAAAAGTTATTCCATATGTGGGATCATGAATTTTCAGTGTCACAGTGGGCACCCAGATCACAGAGACATGGTTCCAACAACAAGTACAGGGAGGAGTTCAAATGGATAACCACCAGATGTGTCATGGAACTTTTTCTTCTACACTTTGAGCAAAGATCACTTTATAATTCAGGAAATGAGTACCCAACATTGAACAACATCCGATAAGCAATAATCTCATTAATTCAAGATATTTCTTGCTACCTTAGTGTGGGATATTGATTGAGCAAGGGAGATTAGTGAGGAAACCCAGGATTTCTAGTGTGTTGGGATCTTTCCTATCCAATAACGCAGGCAGAAGTGCCTTTGGCTTGAAATCACATCCAAGATCAGCCTCTCAGACTGCCCAGTACGCTGGCAGCATTACTCTGCAGGACAGTGTTTGAATAATGTGCTACAATTCTGGAATTCACTTTCAACACAGAATCTTCAGATTCAACGTTTACCACACATTGAACCAAAGTTCGTGAATAGGGTCAAAAAGCTAAACGAAGTGGGAGTCACCAATACATAATACGCAATTTGGAGAGCTAATTACAAGATTGCCTCATTCAAAGTGGTTCCACACAGAACTCTCCCTTGTACAATGAGATAAATGCGACCAGAGTGAATGACTACAGACACTAGTCAATGTATTCATGACTGAGAACAGACAGGAGTTGAAATGACCTCCTAGAAAATTCCTGTGAGGTGTTGGAATTCACACCCAGAGTAAATGACTAAAGCTATGGCTGGGCATTGAATTGATTATACAACCGGAAATTGAGTTTGTTTTTTTTTGTTCAGTCTTGACTTAAGGGTGTAGCTGTTTGTTCCAGGGAGACTTACTCATCCCTAGTTGCCCCTTTGAAAAGGTAGGGGGAGGGGGGGCGGTGAGCTGCCTTCTTGAACTGCTGCAGTCCATGTGCTGTGGGTAGACCCACAATATCCCTGTGGGAGGGAATTCCAGGATTCTGACCCAGCCACACTGAACGAACAACGTTAAGCTTCCAAGTCAGGATGATGAGCGTCTCGGAGGGGAACTTGCAGGGGGTGGTGTTCCCATGTATCTGCAGAGCTTGCCCTTCATCATGTCTTTGGAAAGTGCTGTCGAAGGAGCCTTGGGGATATTTCGGTATTGCATCTTGTCGATGGTACACACTGCTGTTACCATAGTCCTGCACATTCTTCCACTCCAGAATGAAAACAAAATTCCACCTAGGGTGCCCGGAATGAATCCCTCCCTCCCATTCCCTTCAGCAGTACATCCCAGTCTCTAGGAGAAAGTGAGGTCTGCAGACGCTGGAGATCAAAGCTGAAACTTTATTGCTGGAACACTCTCTGCTCATTCCTGAAGTTCCCTGCTGAACACTCTCTGCTCATTCCTGAAGAAGGGCATGTGCCCGAAACGTCGAATCTTCTGTTCCCTAGATGCTGCCTGACCTGCTGTGCATCCCAGTCTCTAACCACTCACTACCATGAAACAGTGTTCCCTCAAAGCTCATTTGTTCCTCTTGCCCATTGTATTCTATCTAACAATACCATCCAGTCTGTAGGTTGGCCAGTTAGCTTTACATCATTGACACCAGCACATGTAGGGCTTACCACAAAGGCAAATTCCTTCTGTCAGAATTGGATTCCATTGTTCACTCCTGCAATGTTATAAATTACACAAGTGTTCACCATTCCGTGGGGATGCATAGACTGATAGAATGATAGAACATAGAGGGATCCCATTCAATTCATACCACTGGTCCTGAGAGGGAACTTTCTACCTCATCATTCTAGTATCTCCCACACTTTATATGTACTCTACCTGAGATGATGTTTCCTCTGATGGGGGAGTCTAGGACCGGGGGTACAGTCTAAGCATAAACAGGTGAAAGTTTAAGACTCAGATGGGGAGTATTATCTTCTCTTTGAGGGGTGTGAGCCTTTTGAATTGTTTGCTACTGACAGAACTGTGAGGGGTAAGAGTCCTTGTGCATGTTTAAGGCTGTGTCAATAGATTCTTTTGTCAGTTGGTGAACAAACTGTAATGGAGAACGAGCAGAACATGAGGAATGTTGGACCTGATATGATCCGCTTTATCGGTCAAGCAGGCTCCAGGGGAGTTTTCTCCTGTTTTTATTCTGCCCATGCCCAGTACACCCACCTCCAACCCCACTCCCCGTCACCTCCAGTTCCAAGGATATTGAGCAGCCTCTTTCCACTCTCCATACAACCAAAGATTTTCATTCCTGGTAACATTCCAATCAAATGGCACTGCAGCGTCCCCAAGGTCACTCCTTCCATCAGTCCATCCACATCCCACTTCCAAAGTAATCCATCAAATATCTCACCATAAAACACAGACAGAACTATAAACACCACATTCAGTAACGGGGAAGATCTCCTCACCTGGAACACAGACAATTGCAAAGAAATGGAAGAAAGCGAATAAGATCTGCAGAATTATTGGTCCTTGCATTGTTAATGTTGGGTGATCTCATTCATTAACTCTTGCGCAGGGCTTGGAGTCTGGACTGAGCTCCTGGGATAAGAATCAACACTCCCTTATACATGATCGTAAACCACGTGTGTGACGGCTGGTGTCTGTTCCAGTCTATTAAACTCTCTCTTCAAACCCATCCACATTACATTGTGCATTCCCACAACACCGGTATATTCCATGTGGAACTGCTAAAGGATTGTGAACAGCACTCCCTGAAGGAATGTTTCCAAACTTGTTTTCCAAACCGTGTTCTGCCAACATGTGTTTTTGTTCACTTGGATCAGTTTTCCTCTGTGTTTGGTTTTGTTTCACGTGTCAGTCGCTCAGTCTGTTGTTATCTATGGAGGGTTTGCTTTCTGGAATTTAGGGCCAACAATAGATTGCTGCCCATGATCTTCTTGAGAGGACGTTCCCAACTGTGCTTTGAGTATTAACTAGCACAGGAATCATATTTGCAAATGAAATGGTCCTAAAATAATAAATATAATTCTATATCTCAGACAGATAACAATATTCATGTCAAAATCTTTTGCAATGAAAAAGACAATAAAGCAATCAGATGGATTTTAACTGAGCCCATTGCTGCTCCATCAAGTGGAGTCCAACTCAAACCACCTCTATCCAACTGGGTCCATTTGAACTCAACTGAGCTCAGCTCATGAAGCTTTCACACACCTGAACTCACTCTGCTCGAGTTCAACACAACACCATGTGCAATAAGTCCAAAACCAACGGAATCCAATGTCATGGCATATTTGGCAACAGTTATGTATTTGTCCCTATCACTACGTTGCTCAATTTGTTCCAGTCGAGTTAATATGCACAGCTGGACAAATCTGCTGCCAATTTGTGTTTTTTTTCTGTTGAAACATGCATCTGTTATTCATCCTGACAAATGATGGATACTCTACTCAAAGTAGCATTGAAAAACAAAATACTTTGTTCTAGTTTTCGTCTTACAGTCTTCAGGACATTTGCAAGAATGCAAATTCAAGTGGAAAACCACCATTGATACTGCCTGCTTCGGTATTCAGACACGGAATGGGAATGTTAGCTCTTCCCAACGAACATGGAACAATTGTTAAGGAAGTGATGAAGGAAACGGGCAGTGTATTTAAAGTTGGTCACAAAGTAAGCAAAGACAGCTTTCCACCGAATGGAGCAACTGAAAATTTGAGGTCTTCTGTGATCTCGTGATGGGTACTGCCTTGAGTCACGGAAAGGTCAGTTCCTTCATCACAAGAAATTCAATGTTGCACCAAGGAAACAGATAGATGTATCCATGTGTGACAATCAGGGTGAAGGAATAGAGAAACATTGAAGATGGTCACCGCAGTGTTAACATTTCTCAATGGTGTTTGGATTGGAAAGGGAACCCAGTTAGGCTTCAGTTTGATAAACCCTTGGTTACACTTGATCTGTGTAAGTTCATCACTGTGTAAGGGACCGCTCCTCAGGAAGATGGTACTGGCCTTTGGAGAATGTACAGTGTGGATTCAGCTGAATGACAGGAGGAGATAAAGGATGGGATTATGTGTGTGGAAAGGAGGAAACAGGAACGGGACTGTGAGCCGGGAAGGGAGTTTTAAAATTTAATCCACATGCATTGAGAGACTGACATGGTAAAGTACCTCAATCATTCAGGTAGAGTAAGGATCTGGAAACCTTCCACCCAATCGCTAACCATGCTGGGAATTAATTGCATCATGCATTGTTAGCACGGACACAATTCTCTTGTACAAACAGAGAAAGGGTGAATGAGGAAAATTAGCTGCATCATCTGACTGAATGATATGCTGTACCAGTGGGCTTCACCCTTTCTGGGTCTCTGAAAGTGGGGTTCAACTGTCCCTTTCAACAGGGGGTTTTCATGGAGAGCTGAGGAGAGGTGAGGGAGAACTGTCAGCTACTCAGTTATCTTTGCTTAGGAGAGAGGTAAAGAGAGAGAGACAGAGACAGAGAGCAAGAGAGAGAGAGAGAGATGGAAGCACACTCTATCCAGTCTGTCGCCCATCCTCAGGGATGATGAACAATAAATGCTGGCCCAGATAGTGACACCCATATCCTGTGGCTGAGTAAAACATAAAAGTAGGGGGGAAGGGTAGCAGGGTTAGAGGAACAAGTCTGCAAAGGCCATAGATGGCCAAGGATGTTACAAATGTGGACAGCATGGTGAGGCTGGAAGAGATTGCAGAGAGAGGCAGGTTTGTAGGGTCTGAAGACATTCACAGTGATCGGACGGTAACTTTTATAATTCAATGCGGCAGTCGGAGAGTCATTGACGTCTACAGCACAGCTCATCGGGAAGACGCTGGCCAAAAATCCACCGAGCTATTCTCATTACATTTTCTAATACTTGGTCCATATCCTGGAACATCTCGCCATTGTAAGTACATTTCTAAATACTTCTTCAATGTTAGAAGGCTTTCTGCTTGTCCCACTCTGACAGGCAGAGAGTTCCACTTTCCCACCACCATCTTTGTGAAAACATTTTCCTCACATCCCATCTGAACAACCTGCCTCGACCTCAAATCTATCTCCCTGGTTCTCCATGCTTTCAATCAGGGGGAAAAACTACTTCCTGTTTCCCCTGTCTGTGTCCCTCATACAGTTACACATCTCAACCATGTCTCCCCTCAGTCACCTCTGCTCCAAGGAAAGAAACCCACTCTGCCCAATTTCTCCACATAACTGAAACTCTGTCCAGCCCAGACAACACGCTGGTAAATCTCCCTCTGTACCCTCTCCAGTGTAAACACACCCCTCCTATCATGTGGATTCCAGACCTGCACACAATACTCTCGCTGTGGTCTAACTGAAGTGCACTGGAAATCCAGCCCCACTATTCACCAAGTTCTCAAGAACATGAACATTTGATGAAAGCACCACATTGCCCAATTGTGCACAAATATCCAATTTCTGTTCAAGGGATATGCACACCTTTTTAGCAATATCGTGAAAAGAACTATTTATTGCAAATTATTTTTAACAAATTTCAAAACCTGTGTGCAATCGTCAATCTGCAACGATAACTTTATTGTTTGCTCTTCAAAGACTTTTGTTCACACAGAGAGATGCACAAAAGGGATGGGGAAGGTATGAACATTATGCGTGGAGGTAAAATAAAATCAAGGAAACATAAATTAATAGCTCCAGTTCAGATATGTTTCTCTCTTTCAGATTCTTTCGATTTCTTCACAAAAGTTTGATGATGAATGAGGTTGTGGGGGCACCAATTCTCAGTCTCCCATTCAGTGCTTGAAAATTTGTCATTTCTGTTTGCCTGGAAGTGATTTCCATTTGTCCCTTTTACCAGAGGGTTTTCAGGGAGAGCAGAGGAACGCCGAGAGGGAGTGCTGAGCTACCAGAGTGTCTTCAGAACAGAAATGCGGAGACATTTCTTCAGCCAGAGAGAGGTGGGCCTGTGGAATTCATTGCCGCAGAGTGCAGTGGAGGCTGGGACGCTAAATGTCTTCAAGGCAGAAATTGATAAATTCTTGATGTCACAAGGAATTAAGGGCTGCGGGGAGACTGCGGGTAAGTGGAGTTGAAATGCCCATCAGCCATGGTTGAATGGCGGATTGGACTCGATGGGCCGAATGGCCTTACTTCCACTCCTATGTGTTATGGTCCTATGGTCTTTATTCAGTTCCCCATGCAGAAAGGAGAGAGTGATATGGATGCTCTGTCTTCACAGGCTGGCCCTTACACCTGTATTCTCCACACACTTGGCTGCACTGACCTGCCCAGGAAACAAACAAGAGATTGTCACTGTGCTGAGCTCTCCTGAAAACACAACAACTGGTGCTGATTAAAAACCAATCAAATTGTGCCTTGCCTGAACATACCCTCTCTGTCACCCACAAGCGCACACACGCGCACACACAGATCCACGCACTGTCACACTTTCTCACTGTCTCACACAGACAGATGCACACACACGCACTTGCTCTGTCTCTCTCTCTCACACACGCACACACGCACACAGAAACACACAGGCTCTCTCACACACACGCACATACTCTGTCTCTCTCTCACACACACGCACACACGCACACAGAAACACACAGGCTCTCTCACACACACGCACATACTCTGTCTCTCTCTCTCTCTCACACACGCACACACGCACACAGAAACACACAGGCTCTCTCACACACACGCACATGCTCTATCGCTCTCTCTCACACACGCATACCAAAACACACAGGCTCTCTCACACACACACACAACAATTTTTTTGAGACACTCTCTTGCTACCCCAACAAGACAATAATTTACATAAAACTGTCAATTTGGCCCACTAATTGTTTTCAAATTGAATCAGTTTTACCGCTTAGTTTTCTTGGTGGAAGAGCAACATTCTGTCCCATTTTTGTTTGTGGACAATAATAAAAGTAATAGTGCTTTCACATGTCTCCACCCTTAAGAGAGATGAAGCACCTTTCCCAAGATGCATTTATTCTCCAAGTGCCTGATATACAGACAACAGAAAACAAAACTTACCTCCATTGGTACTAAATCATAGCTGATTCAAGACTTTTTAATAATGTTTTAATCACCTTCCATTTAAATTGTTAACTCAATCCTTTGATTTTACACTCTCCACAATTCACCTACTTTCCAACTGAAGTTACAGCCCCTAACTGCCATCTTTGTGAAATAGATAACAGGAGTTGAGTATTAATGAGGTCAGTCTCTGGGAATGGGTTCCAGCAAGTCTGGAAAAGTCCTTACCTCTGGAAGGTAATAAATGTTGAATGGTAACTGGGATATCGGGGAGGATGGGGTCAGCCTGTCAGGGAGAGGTCACAGATTAGATTGCGTTTGGACTGTGTTTCCTGTTTGTGTGGCTATTAATGCTGCAGCATACAGATTTGAAATCTTCATACCTAACTTCCCTACTCAGCTCTTGGAAGCTTTAGAGAACAGAAAACTAAATTATAAGTATGACTGCCTTTATCTGAATGAACTGTAAAGTGGCTCTCATCCACATCTTCAGAAAATCAGCAAAGGAAAATTCATCCCTGCCCATGAACCATCCTATAAACCGCTGAAATAATCTGGTCAGTTTTCTTATATACTTTAATGTATCCCTGAACTGTGTGCATTTATCTGTCTGTCTGCTGTGTGAATGAGACTGAAATCAAAGCTAATGGAGTGTAAAGTGTAGACCAATGGGAATACTTTGCTGGTTAGATTTACTCTGTTAAAATTACTCCTTTGTTAATAAATTGCTAAACCCTTTAGATTAGATTACTTACAGTGTGGAAACAGGCCCTTTGGCCCAACAAGTCCACATCGACCCTCTGAAGAGTGACCCATCCAGACCCATTCCCCTACATTTTCTCCTTCACCTAACACTATGGACAATTTAGCATGGCCAATTCACCTAACCTGCACATCTTTGGACTGTGGGAGGAAACCGGAGCACCCAGAGGAAACCCACGCAGACACAGGGAAAACATACAAACTCCACACAGACAGTCACCCGAGACAGGAATGGAACCTGGGTCTCTGGTGCTATGAAGCAGCAGAGCTAACCACTGTGCCACCGTGCCACCCACCCTATATACCATACAAACCAGTGTCTTGAATTGATTATTCACAGAGTCTGAACCAGCTATTTAACAGGCTGTTTAGGAAGTATTGTGTCAATTTTGAGGGTCTATGAATGATTTAACTTTACTGTGTTGTGAATACAGAGGGAGGGAGGATGATTTAATCCGTCCGTCTGTCTCCATGTTGTAACAGAACATCAATATCGTGTGACTTTCCCCAGTCTCAATGGACAATGAAATGCAGCATGGGATTGCAAACTGATTCAGGATGAAACACATCACTCTCCTCCTGCTCCAATATTCAATGTCCCTGTCAGGACTAATGGATCACAGGGTTTAGGGAGAAACCTGGAACAGGGGACTGAGTTGGATAGCAAAGTACAGATAACCAACCTCCACATTTTCTCTGTAACCTCCTCCAGACCCCCTCCCTATCTCTGTAACCTCATCCAGCACTGATACCCCTCTCGACCTCTGTAACCTCATCCAGCGCCAATACCCCTCCCTATCTCTGTAACCTCATCCAGCACCAATACCCCTCCCTACCACTGTAACCTCGTCCAACACCAATACCCCTCCCTATCTCTGTAACCTCATCCAGCACCAATACCCCTCACTATCTCTGTAAACTCCCCCAGCACCAATACCCCTCCCTATCTCTGTAATCTCATTCCAACACCAATACCCCTCCCTACCACTGTAACCTCCTCCAGCACCAATACCCTCCCTATCTTTGTAACCTCATTCAGTCGCTGTACCCACCTATCTCTGTCACCTGATGCAATCACTACATCCCTCCGTATCTCTGTCATCTCCTCCAGTCCCTACACCCCCTCCCCATCTCTGTCATATCATCCTGTGTCTACACCCCCTCCCTATCATTGTAACTTCCTCCAGCACCAATAACACTGCCACTCTCTGTAACCCCCTCCAGCCCTGGCACTCCTCCCAATCTCTGTAACCCCCTCCAGCCCCTACACCCCCTGCTATCTTTGTAACCCCCTCCAGCACCCACACCCCCTCCCTATCTCTGTAACCCCCACCAGCACCCACACCCCCTCCCTATCTCTGTAACCCCCTCCAGACCTACATCCTGTCCCTATCTCAGTAACCCCCTTCAGCCCCTACAACCCTCCCTATCTCTGTAACCCGCTCCAGCCCCTACACCCCCTCTCTATCTTTGTAACCCCCTCCAGCCCCTACACCCCTCCTTATCCCTGTAACCTCCTCCAGCCCCTACACCCCCTCCCTATCTCTGTAACCCCCTCCAGATCTACACCCCCTCCCTATCTCTGTAACCCTCTCCAGCTCCTACACCGCTCCCTATCTCAGTAACCCCCTCCAGCCCTTATACACCTCCCTATCTCTGTAACCCCCTCTAGCCCCTACACTCCCTCCCTATCTCAGTAACCCCCTCCAGCCCCTACACCCCCTCACTATCTCAGTAACCCCCTCCAGCCCCTATGCCCCTCCCTATCTCTTAACCTCCTCCAGCCCCTACACCCCCTCCCTATCTCAGTAACTCCCTCCAGCCCCTATACCCCTCCCTATCTCAGTAACCGCTCTCTATCTTGGTAAACCACTCCAGACCCTATCCCGTCCCTATCTCGGTAACTCCCTCCAGCCCCTATACCCCTCCCTATCTCAGTAACCGCTCTCTATCTTGGTAAACCCCTCCAGACCCTATCCCGTCCCTATCTCGGTAACCCCCTCCAGCCCCTATACCCCTCCCTATCTCAGTAACCGCTCTCTATCTTGGTAAACCCCTCCAGACCCTATCCCGTCCCTATCTCGGTAACTCCCTCCAGCCCCTATACCCCTCCCTATCTCAGTAACCGCTCTCTATCTTGGTAAACCCCTCCAGACCCTATCCTGTCCCTATCTCGGTAACCCCCTCCAGCCCCTATACCCCTCCCTATCTCAGTAACCGCTCTCTATCTTGGTAAACCCCTCCAGACCCTATCCCGTCCCTATCTCGGTAACCCCCTCCAGCCCCTATACCCCTCCCTATCTCAGTAACCGCTCTCTATCTTGGTAAACCCCTCCAGACCCTATCCCGTCACTATCTCGGTAACCCCCTCCAGCCCCTATACCCCTCCCTATCTCAGTAACCGCTCTCTATCTTGGTAAACCCCTCCAGACCCTATCCCGTCCCTATCTCGGTAACCCCCTCCAGCCCCTATACCCCTCCCTATCTCAGTAACCGCTCTCTATCTTGGTAAACCGCTCCAGACCCTATCCCGTCCCTATCTCGGTAACCCCCTCCAGCCCCTATACCCCTCCCTATCTCAGTAACCGCTCTCTAGCTTGGTACACCCCCCCCCAGCCCCTATCCCGTCACTATCTCGGTAACCCCCTCCAGCCCCTATACCCCTCCCTATCTCAGTGACCGCTCTCTATCTTGGTAAACCGCTCCAGACCCTATCCCGTCCCTATCTCGGTAACCCCCTCCAGCCCCTATACCCCTCCCTATCTCAGTAACCGCTCTCTATCTTGGTACACCCCCCCCCAGACCCTATCCCGTCACTATCTCGGTAACTCCCTCCAGCCCCTATACCCCTCCCTATCTCAGTAACCGCTCTCGATCTTGGTAAACCCCTCCAGACCCTATCCCGTCCCTATCTCGGTAACCCCCTCCAGCCCCTATACCCCTCCCTATCTCAGTAACCGCTCTCTATCTTGGTAAACCCCTCCAGACCCTATCCCGTCCCTATCTCGGTAACCCCCTCCAGCCCCTATACCCCTCCCTATCTCAGTAACCGCTCTCTATCTTGGTAAACCCCTCCAGACCCTATCCCGTCCCTATCTCGGTAACCCCCTCCAACGCCTATACCCCTCCCTATCTCAGTAACCGCTCTCTATCTTGGTAAACCCCTCCAGACCCTATCCCGTCCCTATCTCGGTAACTCCCTCCAGCCCCTATACGCCTCCCTATCTCAGTAACCGCTCTCTATCTTGGTAACCCCCTCCAGACCCTATCCCGTCCCTATCTCGGGAACCCCCTCCAGCCCCTATACCCCTCCCTATCTCAGTAACCGCTCTCTATCTCGGTAAACCCCTCCAGACCCTATCCCGTCCCTATCTCGGTAACTCCCTCCAGCCCCTATACCCCTCCCTATCTCAGTAACCGCTCTCTATCTCGGTAAACCCCTCCAGACCCTATCCCGTCCCTATCTCGGTAACCCCATCCAGCCCCTATACCCCTCCCTATCTCAGTAACCGCTCTCTATCTCGGTAAACCCCTCCAGACCCTATCCCGTCCCTATCTCGGTAACCCCATCCAGCCCCTATACCCCTCCCTATCTCAGTAACCGCTCTCTATCTCGGTAAACCCCTCCAGACCCTATCCCGTCCCTATCTCGGTAACTCCCTTTAGCCCCTATACCCCTCCCTATCTCAGTAACCGCTCTCTATCTTGGTAAACCCCTCCAGACCCTATCCCGTCCCTATCTCGGTAACCCCCTCCAACATTTCCAACATTCTCTGTATCTGTAGAACCTTCAATCCCGAAAACCGTTTGTGGAGATACCTGAGAGATTGGGTGAAAAAAATGCCCATCACTTTGTGGGAAACTGTAGAATCCCATATCTGTGTGAAAATACTATTTCACGATGATAAAAATCAGTTGTGAACGTGTCTCTACGGGCAACGAGAAAGATTCCAGAAGGAACGAGTCAATGAGAAACTGAAAGCGGTATCAGAGGTGTGTGATTTCTCTTTGCATGAGTCTCCAGTAATGGACAGTGTTGAAAGAAATGTTGAATATTTTGATTGTTAAGCTCATGAAAAAATGCCTTCTGTGTGATAGAGGTGTTTGCTATTTTTTCTGTCTTTCACCCAATAACCTGCTGCTGTCAACAAAGTCTATGATGCTTTGTGTGGCTGTGTCATATTGACAAACCACGAAATTAATGAACCCCAAAATTAATGATTCCAGAACCAGGGGTCACAGTCTAAAGGTATGGGGTAAACTATTTAGGGCTGAGACCAGGAGAAATGCCTTCAACCACAGCGTGGTGAGCCTTTGGAATTGTTTACCTTTGCAAACTGTTGAGGGCAAAACAATCAATGTTTTCAAGATGGAGTCAGATACAGTTCTGAAAGCTAAAGGGATCTAAGGGTATGAGGAGAAAGCAGGAACAGGGGAGTGAGTTGGATAATCAGCCATGATCATATCAAATGGGATTGACAATGAATTGATGGGATTAATGGAATACCCACGTCCCCATGTTTTATGTTTCAAGATGATCTATCAATTCAGTTTTCATTCTGGGATTGGCCTTGTTCCATAGCACAATCAGCTTGGACATTATCACGTTGTTGATTCATTCTTGTTTTAACTGACACCCACTGACTGTTGTGTGTAGGGTGAGGAATCTCATTGCTGTGTGCAGTGTTTCATTCCTTGTCACATATGAACTACCACATTTGGCCATTCTGGGATGTGAGGTGGTTCCTCACTTGCTCAGGTACAAAAGGTGGAAAAATAAAAGGAGGAGTCCATTCAGCCCTCTGAGCCCATTCTGTCACACCATAGCCGTTCTGTCCCTCTCCTTGTTTGACCATCATGGATCCACATGCCTTGGCAAAATCACCCAACCAAAACATCACCATCTGAGCGTCAACATGGGCAAGAACTGAACTGAATTCTGGGAGAAAAGCAAGGCTGGTTCTCCAAAGGGAGATTTCAGGGAAAGGTCAAATTTATTTCTGATGGAGGCACTCATTGTGCCTGTTGCACTGGGGACCTGTTCTGGAGTGGGAGAATTCTGCTTTCACACTTACTAAATAAAATGAAACATTTGTGTCTCAAATGGTGACTTTGTCCAGCAGAATCAAAACAAGGTCATTTCTCTTGGTTTTGTGTCTACAACTAAGTCTCTCAATGCATGTCAAGGGGAACAGTGCAGCAAATTCACACAACTCTGGGCTTTAGTCACTACACCCACAGTGACACATCCAGTGACTGACATAGAGGCAAATTTCAAATAAGTTGCCCATTTCCTAAACCAAGCATCCCCCATGTAGCAAGTATCAGTTTAAAAAACAAATACACTTATTTGTTCATGTAAGTGCTTGGGGGTGGGAAAGGGGAGAGATTAGAATTTGTTCCATCTCTATTTTCAAACGGCCAGTGTAGAGGGAATGTACAATGTCACAGGAATTTGCTTAATGAGTCTGCTCAGTAACACTGGAAGTAACATGGACTGTGTCACAAGGGGTTTATCATACTGTGGATACAAGGAACTGTTGACAATTCAGTTTCTGAACTTTTCCTGCAGATTCAGTGAATAGAGTCACCCATCATTCAAAGTCCAATAATTTTAGCAATTCGTTTTTTTGTCTTAAACTGCCGTCAGGTGTGGAGATCATCTTAAATTGTGAAACGGTTTTAGTCTGTCTAAATCTAATTGTAAGGCATTGGGAATTTGACTTTGAAATCTATAGCCGAGTGGTATTACATTGAAGATATTAATCAAGCAACTGCAAAGGCAGAACATTATATCTCTGCAGTATTTCATACACTGTACTCAGGGAGATAATTGTATTAAGGATAAGAATCTTCAGTGTGGTGAATGAATTAAAGAACTTGTACATTGGCCTCAGAACTGAGAGAGATGTTGAGACATCCTTTAGGTGTTTAAAGCTGGGACAATGCAAGTGAAGGGTGAATAACATTTCACTGCAAGATCATTTTCGCCGCAGGATCATTCTTTTGTGAGAGGGAAAGGATTCTTGAAAGGACCAGACGTGAAATAAGATTTTATCCCACGCAGCAATCCAGAATAAATTGCATTTCTTCCTGAGTAGATGCTGGGTTTGATATAAAGGGGAACAATTTCTAACGGACTTTTGAATAAATACAGGAAAAGATCAAAATCAAAGAACTGTAAGGAAAGATCAGAATAGTGAGACAATGAGACCAGTTAAATATTTCTTTCCTGAACCAGCGTTATGATTGGATTGGGATCCTTCTGTGCTCTATCACTCTGTCGATCTCTGATGGGCATGTCATTATATAAAACTCAATCATGGAAGGAACCTTGCATAAGTTACAGCTTTGGATGAGAGAATAAGAGAGAACCACTCACCCTTGAAAGGAGGGATTAGTTTTTAGAACATGGAACAGTAAAGCACGTGAACAGGCCCTTCGGCCAATCATGTCTGTGCCAAAAATATTAGTGCACATTCTGAATATATTTTGCAAGCATGTTGCAATGATGAGGGATATATTTATGGGTGAGAAATATGATTACAGTTCAAGTAATTGTAAATGTATAGCGCATGGGAAATCCTTATTCAGCAACACCTATAAAGGACTGTAATCATAATTCTCACCCATAAATGTACCCCTTATCATTGAAACATGCTCGCAAAATATATTCAGAATGTGCAATAATATTTTATTCATTAGTGTTATGTTAGTGTCACTGACTGGGCTAGCACTTATTGTGCAGAGTCCAGTTATAAGTCAGCTATGGGTCTGGAGTCATGTGCAGGCCTGACGGGGTAAGGATGGCAGTTTCCTTTCCAAAATAAACTGGGTGGTGGTTTTCCTTTAGGCAATCATTACAGAGTCATTATTAAACCCTTAAATGCTGACTGCTTTTGACTGAAGAATCCACAGTTGGATTTGAACCAACATCCTCAGAAGATTAGTACAGTGTCTGGCTTAATAGCTTTGCATGATATCAGAAGGCCATCAGCTAGCCTACAATTAAGGGTTTGATGGTGTGATCTCGGTAGTGTTGGCATCTTCGCCTTTCTGCTCTGATTTTCCCCATTTTTGACTTGGAACCGTGAGTTGAAATTGAGAATTGTAATGTCACCTTTGAGCAACAGTGTATTCCCTTTTAAATAAAGAGAATATTAGACTGCAGCTTGCTTTAGGAACTGGCCTGGAGAGATAATGCCCATTAATCAATGCTTTAAGGACATTGTAGATGATTCAGCACCGAGATAGTGTTACGCTTGCGGAAGATGGCTGGATGTTGATCAAGGGAGGACCAGTGCTGGCCAACTACCCACAGACCATGTTGAAAAGGAAAAGGAAAGTAAACATTGAATTGTGTGAGACTACAATGGCTGTAAGATGTGTATATTCTCCTGTATCCTTTTGTGAGAGAGATTGAGACAGAGGTGACAAATGGTCTGTTCCAAGCTAATAAAATGAACAGCTTGTGAGGCCTTGGCTTTTTTAAAAATTTGGAACAGTAGAAGCAGCATGAAGGGATGGGCTCAAGCTCCAACAGAAACAGGATTTTACTTTAACTTTCAGTCATTACTGGGTCGAGAAGTTGGATTTGGAAGCTGTTATTTCTCGTTTTCTTCCACCTGAAGGTTTGCCTACTCTTCCTGCTGCTCGAATTGCATGTGAGACAATCTATTTTACTGAATTTTCCTTTGCCATGGGTGTGTTTTTGATGTGTCACTATATTGGAACAGTTACTGTTTAAAATAAGCTGTTATTATGTTAAGGTTTCCAGTGGAGTTAACTTTAACAATTCTCCTTTGTTTTGCTGTTTTTATTTTAACCGTAGCATAAGAATAGAGTGTATTTTGCTTCAAGCCTGGTCATTTGAACAATTAAATTGCAGCTGGAACACAAAACCTTATTCTTACTTCAAAAATTGGAAAAGTTAGAGCAGATGTAGGTTTGCTCACTGAGCTGGATGGTTCTTTTTCAGGCATTTCATCATCATACTAGGTAACATCATCAGTGAGATGAAGCACTGGTGGCATGGTCCGCTTTCTATTTATGTGTTTAGGTTTCCTTGTGTAAGTGACATCATCTCCCGTGGTGACGTCATTTCCCGTGGTGATGTCATTTCCTGATTTTTTCTCAGGGGTGGTAAATGGGATCCAAGTCAATGTGTTTGTTGGTAGAGTCTACTCTATAACTCTATAGAGCTCAGCAAGCAAACCTACATCCAGAACCTCAACCTGAGCTACAAATCTTGTCAAAACTCACTAAAAGCTACAGTCTATGCTACCTTCTTTTGAGAGAGGCTGGTGTAGTTCGTAACAATTGACTCTGATAGGGTTGCAAGAATGAGACAGAGCTTACTTTTTGTTTGAAAGCTTCTGGATGGTGCTGCTTTTGTTTTGCTCTAGAATTGTTTATAGAATTGTCATAGTTATAGAATTGTTGAAAATTTTGAGAAAATAATGTAAGAAATGAGTAACAATCTCCAGAAGCTTGAAAAAGCTTCTTGTAAGGGCCAGTGACTTCAGAATTCTCACACAATACACAGTCCAAGTGCTTGAGATGAAACCCATCATCCAAAGATGTTCAGGTATTCATTGTTAAACTGGTTATCAGACTGGGAAATTACAGATCGCTTCTTTATAAATTAATTCCTTCATGGTCAGCACTGCTGCCTCATAGCACCAGGGACCCAGGTTCAATTCCCAACTCGGGCAACTGTCTGTGTGGAGATTGCATATTCTCCCCGTGTCTGCGTGAGTTTCCTTTGGGTGCTCCTGTTTCCTCCCACAGTCCAAAGAAGTGCAGGTCAGGTGAATTGGCCATGCTAAATTGCCGAACATTAGTCAGGGGTAAATGTAGTGGAATAGATCTGGGTGGGTTGCTCTTTGGAGGGTCAGTGTGGACTTGTTGGGCCAAAGGGCCTGTTTTCATACTGTAGGAAATCTAATCGAAAAAAAATTGTCAGTCCTTCAATATGTGAGTGGACATATATGATAAAGAATGATTGAATTTAAATTGTAGATATTGTTTATCATGCCTTGCTGATTACCTGTGTTCCACTATGAATAATACATTGTTTTTTGTTATAAACTTAAAGCTTGTGATGTAATGTTATAACCTCTGGTGAAGAACAGTTGAGCAAATATGTTGGACTTTGAATGTTTTCATTTTGTTGTGTTGTGAATCCAGTGAGAGGGAGGCAGTTTTGCTTTGGCTGGTTCTTCCTCTGCTATAACAATAGAATCGATCAGACATTTTAAGATGAATTGGACTATTATGTTGAAAGGGAGATTGTACAGGTACACTAACATGGACAGAGAATGGCACAACACCCTTGGAAAGGAACACATTAGTGGACTTCATGGAGTTTGAAGACAATCAGCAGTTGTTACATGCTAACCAATAAACAAGTCTTTATTCCAGATTTTAACAATTTTAAATTTCGCCCTTTGTGATGGCAGGATTTGAATGAATACCACTAGATGTGTTAACCAGGTGCTTTAGCTTGCTAAATCAGTGACAGCAACACTGTGGCACCATCTTTGTCAGTTGTGTGGATAATGACCGTGTCAATCATAGCTCATGATGCATTATATCCACAAACTTCTCAATTCATCTTCCAGTCGTTTGGGTGACAATTATGATTCTCTGCTGGGGCAAGTGTGGCATCACCAACGGTGTTTCCCTCTATTAAATCTCCATGGCAACAGGATATTTACTGTTCATTTTGTTTGGTGTCATAATCAATGCACTTGATCACAGATATTTCCCACTCTCATTCCTGTTCGACACAGCACTGTAAATGCCTGTGCTGCTATTGACTGTTCTGTCTGGTTGACCATCGCTTTCACCTTTGACCACTTTGTGGCCATTTGTTGTCGCAATCTGAAAGCCAGACATTACTCTGAGAAAATAGCAGCAGCCGTGGTAAGCACTGTTTGTCTGGTGAGCATTCTGAGGAACAACCCATTTTACTTTAAGTATCAACCATATGGTCCATGGGGTGGTGTACCCTCTGGCTGTGCCACCAGACCAGAGTTCTACATCTTGCCAGGATGGCTGGCATTTATCTGGCTGCTGAACCCATTGATCCCCTACCTCCTGATCCTGCTGTTCAATGCTCTGACCGTCAGGCACATTGTCTTGGCAAATCAGGCACGTAGGGGTCTCCGAGCTCCCAGTAACAGGGACCAGAGAGGAGATGCAGAGATGGTCAACAGGCGGAAATCCATCATCCTGCTCTTTGTTGTCTCGGGCAGTTTTATATTGTTGTGGATGACCAAGATCAGTGTTTTCTTACTGATGAAGATTACCAACAACCATCTTTACCCCAGTTATGACCATCCTGTTATGATCGCTGACATATCTGGGACTATGCTCTTCTACATGAGCTCCTGTACAAACACTGCCCTTTATGCCCTGACCCAGAGTAAATTCAGAGAGGAGCTGAAGAGGGCTCTGAAATATGCCTTCACTCTCTTCAGTGAACAGCACAGATTACATGGACAGATGAAAGCAGAGGGTGAATTGACGTCAGAACAGTGCAGGTCAGGGTTATTGGAGCAATCACTGGGGTTCCAGCATGTTGTCTGACCAGTATGGACAGTGACTCCATATCATCAGGAATCCAGGGGGTTCTTGGAAATATGCTCCCAAAGTCAGTTCTGGATGGATAGGTAAATAAATAGATAGATAGATAGATAGATAGATAGATAGATAGATAGATAGATAGATAGACAGACAGACAGACAGACAGACAGACAGACAGACAGACAGACAGACAGATAGATAGATAGATAGATAGATAGTTAGATAGATAGATAGATAGATAGATAGATAGATAGATAGATAGATAGATAGATAGATAGATAGATAGATAGATAGATAGATAGATAGATAGATAGATAGATAGATAGATAGATAGATAGATAGATAGATGGATTAGATAGTTAGATAAACAGATATACCGATAGACAGATCAATAGTTAATGCACAGATAGATGGATAGTTCGATAGATAGATAGTTCGATAGATAGATAGTTCGATAGATACATAGATAGATAGATAGATAGATAGATAGATCGATAGATAGATAGATAGATAGATAGATAGATAGATAGATAGATAGATAGATAGATAGATAGATAGATAGATAGATAGATAGATAGATAGATAGATAGATAGATAGATAGATAGATAGATAGATAGATAGATGATAGATAGATAGACGGATGGATATTGATCTTGCTGTGCGCACTTCCTTTGCAGTGTAAGGTGAATGCCTCACTCTGTCTAAGCACCCTATGATCCGTTTGTCCTTGCTTATTACGATCTGCCTCTATCATTCGCAAACACAGCTTTTCACTGCATGCAAGGACACGTGCCTATATTTAATCATATGAAATCAAATCAAAGATTGACGGATGGAATTGATCTCTATTTTAGTTCAGGGGAGTAGCAGACAGCCCCTGAAATCTGCCCAGACAGTCAGAGAGATTATGGCAGAATATGATCCATGCCCTAAATGACCCAGACAATCTAACTCCCTCCATCACCAGAGAATCATTGCTAATCTCATTGTGTGAATGTTCAACTGAATTACATCTCAAGTCGTTTCTTGTGCCTAAAGAAATCCCAAGCATGCAAAGAAAACATTGTCTCCTTTTATTCACCATTTATGGTTTATTGGACATGATGACAAATAGGAACACCAGAAGTGGAGAAAAGGTCGTGAGGTATAGCATTTAGTTTACGAAGTGTGTCATGTTAAAAGGCATGCAAATATTTGGTAAAGGTTTCTGGAGCAAATACAGCTTCATAAGAGGCTTGATAGGGTCAATGCGGAGAGGGTGTTTCCCCTCATGGGAGAGTCGAGGAGCAGAGGACACAGTCTCAGAATAAAGGGGGCACCAATTTCAGACTGAGATGGGGAGGAATTTCTTCTCTCAGAGAGTTGTGAGTTTTAGAACTCCATGCTAAAGAGAGCTGTGAGGGCAGAGCACTTGTCTACATTTAAGGCTGAGATTGCTTGATTCTTGATCAATCGGGGAATCCCTGGTTCTGGGGACAACAGGGATGTGAGGGATGCCAGATCAGCCATGATCCTGTTGACAGGTAGACCAGCATCGAGGGGTTGAATGGCATCCTCCTGTTCCTATTTTTTCAGCTCTTTTGAGAACATTTTTGTATCACACTATCATGAATCACATGAAGATTCTGCCAACAACATTGGAAAATAAAGATACAACACATGTAAAATGCAATTTAAAAAGATTCATCAATTGTGTACATGCCTCTGAACATTCCTTAAAACATGCACAGTCAAGTTTCAATGTGTCTCAAATGGAAGCAGAGGTGATTGTGACTTTGTAACAAAAGGCCATTTCTCCATGACTGAGACACATTTTGCCCATATTTCTATTCCATTATCATCTGGTTTGCACTGTGGAGGTGACATTGTAGAGCTTTCCAAACGGTTGATCTCACAAGGGTCATTGCAGAGCAGGGGTCGGGGCAAAACGGGCAGGGTTAATGTTAGGGTTAGGGTTAGTGGTTGGGTTTGGGTTTCGGTTCGGGTTAGGGTTAGGGTTAGGTTTAAGGTTAGGGGTAAGTTTAGGGTTAGGGTTAAGGTTAGGGTTAGTGGTTGGGTTTGGGTTTAGGTTCGGGTTAGGGTTAGGGTTAGGGTTAGCTTTAGGGTTAGGGGTCGGGTTAGGGTTCGTGGTTGGGTTTGGGTTAGGGTTAAGGTTAGGGTTGGGTTTGGTTTTGGGTTATGGTTAGGGTTAGGGTTAGGTTTAGGTTTAGGTTTAGGTTTAGGTTTAGGGTTAGTTGACCAGCACTGGTCCTTCATAAATAATCATTTCAACATCCAAGGAGCTGCCAGTCCCCGAACATAACAACATCTTAAGGCAGCAAGGTGGCTCAGTGGTTAGCTATGCTGCCTCACAGCACCTGGTTTTGAATCACGCCTAGAAATCACGCCTGTCTGTGTGGCGTTTGCACATTCTCCCTGTGTCTGCTTGGGTTTGCTCCGGTTTCCTCCCACAATCCAAAGATGTGCAGGTTAGATGAATTGGCCTTGCTAAATTGCCCACAGTGTTAGGTGCGTTAGTCAGGGGTAAATATAGGGTCGGGGTCTTGGTGGGTTTCTCTTCAGAGGTGCGGTGTGGACTTGTTGGGCTGAAGGGCCTGTTTCCACACCGTAGAGAATCTAATTTGATCTTGCTGACAAATTGTCTACAGTGTCCTGCGAGCAGTATTAATCTGTTTTATTTTTCTCGGCCATTTTCTAACATTAAGCAGCAGTATTTTGTACTAATTTTTTTAAAAAAGGAAACTCATTGCTGCACAAGTTCAAATTTTCAATTCTCAAATTTCTGAAACAAAAATACGAAAAGTCAATGCACAATTGGGGTGGCATGGTGGCTCAGTGGTTAGCATTGCTGCCTCACAGCACCAGGGATCTGAGTTTGATTTCCACCTCGGGTGACTGTCTGTGTGGAGTTTGCACGTTCTCCCTGTGTCTGCGTGGGTTTCCTCTGATTTCCTCCCGCAATCCAAAGATGTGCAGGTTGTGGTGGATTGGCCATGCTAATTTGCCCATCATGTTCGGTGCATTAGTCAGGGGTCAACATAGGTCTGGGTGGGTTACTTTTCAGAGGGTTATTGTGGACTTGTTGGACCAAAAGGCCTGTTTCTTTACTGTAGGGAATCTAATTTAATCTAATAGTGAGGTGCAACCTGACTGACAGTACATTATCAAGGACCTCATTGCAGCCGAGTGATAGTGTCCTGGTAATAAAATGAAAAATTCCAATTTGTTATTCAAAATGTATCTGTAGCAGAATATAAAAAGTCAACAAGGCAACATAATTAATATCTCACATTTAAGCCCAATCATCATAGATCATATTCACCCCATCACACACCATTCACAGACATCAATTGTACAAATCTATTGCTCCTCTCTGAATTTACTCTGGGTCAGGGCATAAAGGGCAGTGTTTGTACAGGAGCTCAGGTAGAAGAGCATTGTCCCAGATATGTCAGCGATCATAACAGGATGGTCATAACTGGGGTAAAAATGGTTGTTAGTAATCTTCATCAGTTAGAAAATACTGACCTTAGGCATCCACAACAATATAAAACTGCCCGAGACAACAAACAGCAGGATGATGGATTTCCTCCTGTTGACCATCTCTGCATCTCCTCTCTGGTCCCTGTTACTGGGAGCTCGGAGACCCCTGCGTGCCCGATTTGCCAAGACAATGTGCCTGACGGTCAGAGCATTGAACAGCAGGATGAGGAGGTAGGGGTTCAATGGGTTCAGCAACTGGTGGAACCAGAAAAATGCCACCCATCCTGGCAAGGTGAAGAACTCTGGTCTGGTATTGCATCCCCAGGGCACACCATTCAATGTGTCATGTGGTTGGTACTTAAAGTAAAACGGGATGTTCCTGAAAATGTTCACCAGGCAAACAGTGCTTACCACGGCTTCTGCTGTTCTGGCAGAGCAATATCTGGCTTTCAGATTGTGGCAACAAATGACCACAAAGCGGTCAAAGGTGAAAGTGATGGTCAACCAGACAGAGCAGTCGATAGCAGCATAGGCCAACACAGCATTAACACTGCACACGGCTGGCTGGAACAGGAATGAGAGGGGGAAATATGTGGAAGCAAGTGCGTTGAGTATAATACCAAACAAAATGACCAGTAGATCGGCTGTTGCCATGGAGATTAAGTAGAGGGAAGCACCTTTGGTGATGCCGCACTTTCCCTGGAGGAGAATCATAATTGTCACCAAATCAGCTGCAAGATAAATTAAGAAGATTGTAGATATTGTGGATCATGATCAATGATTGACAGAGTGAACATTCATGTCCGTGACAATTTTGGTGGCATAGTAGTAACGTCACCAGAGTAGCAACACAACATACATGGCTAATGATGTTTTTTTAAATGTTTGATTCAAATCCCATCATTACAAACAGTGAATTCTGAAATTGCTACTGTTTGGAAGGAAGATCCTAATGGCTGGCATGTAACAACTGCTGACTGTCTTAAAAACCCTTGAGGTTCACCAACATGTGGCTTTCCAAGGGCATTGTGCCATTCTCTGCCCTCTCTCAGGGGCCCTGTCCTTTATTCCTTTCAATATAACAGTGTTATTCAGTGTAAAATACACCATTAACCCCATTGTTGTGACAAAGGGACACCCTGCCAGATCAATGCTGCGCCTCTATCATTGGATTTGTAACCCAGTAAAATTAAATCTTTGAATGTTCTTCAATTTTGCTCAGGTGTTCTTAACCAGACCTTACTAGCCATATAGGTAGGACATCAAGCTTATACTTCAAGAAGAAAAAAATATTTTGCATAATGTAACTTTCACAGATCTCTCAGGCATTATAATTAATGTCTACAAATTAATCCCAACCTTTGGTAGACTGTACAGTCGCTAACATCATTGCAGGTTCAATAATGTCCTCATGGTAATACAGTAAAAAAATGCACAATTATTATTCATATTGTCACTCTAATAGAACACATTTATTCAACAAGGCAATATAATCCCTAGCTACAATTTAAGCTCCACCATCCCTGATCATACACACCCATTGATGCACGCAAACAGAGATGGGATAAATGTTCTCGAGACTCAGGTTCAAATCCAGCCCTGGATTTTCAATTTAAAAAGAGTCAGCATTTAAGAATTTAATGATAACTATGAAATAATTGTCAAGAGTAAAAATAAATCTTGGTTATGCATGTATTGTTTTGAAAGAAAACAAACGTCCTTACCTTCTCTGGCCCACATGTGACTCCAGACCTGCAGCTATGGAACTGGCTATGAACTGGTAACTGCACAATAAATACTGGCCCAGTCAGTGCTGCTAACATCGAATTCATAAATTGGAAACTAGCTCATCATTTAGGCCAGTCAATAGCAGGAGTTACTGGATAGGATCTGCTTCCATTTTTCAGTTATCTATCACTTAATCTGCACCAATATTTCTCATCCATAATCGCATCTCTCATCTACACAATATGTTTCCGTAGTATTCAGAATATTCAACTATTGTTTGGCACAGACATGATGGGCTGAAGGGCCTGTTTCTGTGCTATACTGCTCCATGTTTGAAAACTTACCCCTGAGTGAGTGATTCTCTCTTATTCTCTCATCCAAAGCTGTATCTTACACAAGGCTCCTTCAATGATTGTGTTTTATATGATGGCATACCCATCAGAGATTGACAGAATTATAGAGCACAGAAGGATCCCAATCCACTCATACTGCTGACTCAGGAAAGAAATATTCAATCGGACTCACAGTCTCACTATGCCAATCCTTCCTTACAATTTTTGTTTTTGATTTTGACCTTTTCCTGTACCTATTCAAAACTTCCTTAGGAATTGTTCCCCTTAAGAGCACCTCAGCAGCATTGATGCAGAAAGGGAATTCAAATTATCCCGGCTTGCTGTGTGGAATCTAATTCCACCTCTGGCTCTTTCAAGAACCCGTTCCTCTGGCAAAAGAATGGTCCTGTCATGGAAACACCTCTCGCCTTTTATTGAGCACCATCATAACTTAAATCATCTCCAATACATTCCCACCATCTCTCACAGCTCTCACGTCAATGCACAACTTCTTTCACCTACTCACCCCACTGAAGATTCTCACCCTTCACACAATTATCTCTCTGAGTATAATGTATGAAACATTGCAAAGATATAATGTCCTTGCTCCCCACTTTTGGGATTAATACCACTAGGCTTTTGATTTTGCCTGAAACGTCGATTTTCCCGCTCCTCAGATGCTGCCTGACCTGCTGTGCTTTTCCAGTACCACTCTAATCTTGAATCTCTTGATTTCAAAGTCAACTTTCTAATGACTAACCATTAAAAATAGACAGAGTACCATAATTTAAGAAGGTAAGATGATCTCCTCACCTGGAAGACAGACGATTGCAAGGCCTTTTAAGAAAACAAACAGAATCTCTAAAATTATTGGTTGTTGCATGATGTGTGCCTCTATTCGTTGAGTCTACAGGTCAAGTTCAGAAACTGAATTGTAAATGGTTCTTTATGTACACAGTATGATAAACCCCCTGTGACATAGTCCATGTTATTCCAGTGCACTGAGCAGGCTCATTAAGCAAATTCCTGTGACATTGCACATTCCCTCTACGCTGGCCGTTTGAAAATAGAAATGGAACAAATTATAATCTCTCCCCTTTCATGAACAAATAAGTGCATTTGTTTTTCACTGCTGCTTTGGAAATGCTTGGTTTAGGAAATGGGTTATTCGAATTTCGCTTCTTATGTCAGTCACTGGACGGGTTACTGTGGGTGTAGTGACTGAAGCCCAGAGTTGTGTGAATTTGGTAGAATTTCCCCTTGACATTGTGGGCAGCGACTAAATTCTAGGCACTAAACCCAGAGAAATATTGTATCAGATCCCACTGTAGAAAGTTACCATTTCAGATACAACAATCTCATTTACTCAAGAAATGTGAGAGTAAGATCCGCTCACTCCAGAACAGGTCTCCAGTGCAACTGACACAATTAATGGCTCCATCTAAAATAAAGTTGACTTTTCCTCGAAATCTCCCTTCAGAAAACCAGCCTTCCTTTTCTCCCAGAGTTCCGTTCAGTTCTCGCCCATGTTGAAGCTCAGATGGTGATGTTTTGGTTGAGTGAGTGTGGCAAGGCATGTAAAGCCATGATTTGTCGAACAAGGCGAGGGACGGAATGGCTATGGTGTGACAGAATGGGCTCAGAGGGCTGAATGGACTTCTCCTTTGATGTCTTTCACCTTTTATACCTGAGCAAGTGAGGAACCACCTCACATCACAGATTGGTCAACTGTGGTAAAATGTAAGTGGCAAGGAATGAAACACTGCACACAGCAATGAGATTCCTCACCCTACACACAACAGTCAGTGGGTATCAGTTAAAACAAGAATGAATCAACAATGTGATAATGTCCAAGCTGATTGTACTATGGAACAAGGCCAATCCCAGAATGAAAACTGAATTGATAGATCATCTTGAAACATAAAACATAGGGGCATGGGTAGTCCATTCATCCCTTCAATTCATTGTCAATCCCATTTGATATGATCATGGCTGATCATCCAACTTGCTCCCCTGTTCCTGCTTTCTCCTCATACCCTTAGATCCATTTAGCGCTAAGAACTATACCTGACTCCATCTTGAAAACATTCAATCTTTTGCCCTCTCCAGTTTGCTTTAATAAAGAATTCCAGAAGCTTACCACACTGTGGTCAAAGACACTTCTCCTGGTCTCAGCCCTAAATAGTTTACCCTGTGCCTTTAGACTGTGACCTCAGTTTTGGAATAATTAATTTTTGGCGTTCATTAATCTCGCGGTTTATCACTGCGACGCAGCAACACACGGCATCATAGGCTTTATCGACAATAGAAGTTTATTGGAAAACAGAGAAAAAAAACACATATTTAGCACAAAAGGCAGGTTTTCATGAGCTTAAAATTAGATATATTCAACAATATTTGCAAAACCGTCCATGACTGGAGACTCATTCAAAGAGAAATCACACACCACTGATACCTCTTTCAGTTTCTCATTGACTAGCTCCTGCTGGAGTCTTTCCCATGTCTATGGAGACGGCTTCACGATTGTTTTTGGGACCAGGTGGAATGATATTTTCACACAGCTATTCGGTTCTGACGTTTCTCACGTCTAATGACTGGCGTTTTTTTCATCCAGTTTCTCAGGAATCTCCACAAAAAGTTTCAGGAACTGAAGGTGAAACAGCTGGGGAAAGTGTTTGAAAATTTGGAAGGTGTTACCGAGAAAGGGAGTGGTACACGTGCTGTAGGAGGTCATAGAGATAGGGAGGGGGTATAGAGGCTAGAGGAGGTTGCAGAGATAGGGAGAGGATGTAAGGGCTGGATGAAGTTATAGAGATAGGGAGAGGGTATAGGAGCTGGAGGAGTTTACAGTGATAGAATGCGATGTTGGGGTTGATAAAAGTTTTAGAGAGAGTTGGGAGTGTTGGGAAAGGAGAAATTGACAGATTTAGGGAGGGGTGTAGGGGCTGTATGAGATGACAGATTTAGAGAGGGTTCTGGGGACTGGAAGAGGTAACAGAGATGGGGGATGTTGGGGTTGGAGGAGGTTACAGAGACAGGGAGAGGTGTAGGAGCTGGAGGGGTTGCAGTGATAGGGAGGATGTGTAGGGGCTGGAGATAGGGAGGGTTTTAGGGGCGCACGGAGATTTCAGAGACAGGGAGAAGTTCACGTATGCTTACTCTGCTATCCAACTCAATCCCCTGTTCCAGGTTTCTCCTTAAACCCTGTGAGCCATTAGCCCTGACAGGAACATTGAATATTGGAGCTTGAGGAGAGTGATGTGGATCACCTTGTGTCAGTTTGCAATCCCATGGTGCATTTCATTTTCCATTGAGGCTGGGAAAAGTCACATGATATTGAAATACTGTTAAAATTTGGAGACAGACAATTGGATTACATCATCTTCCCTCCCTCTGTATTCACAATGCAGTAAAATTAAATCATTCAAAGACACAATGCTTCCTAACCAGCCTTTTAAATAGCCATTTCAGACTCTGCGAATAACTAATTCCAGACACTGGTTTGTATGGCAAACAAAGGTTTCGCAATTTATTATCAAAGGGGCAATGTTAACAGTAAATATAAACAGCAAAGTAATCCAATTGGTCTACATTTTAAACCCCAATAGCTTTGCTTTCAGTCTCGTTCACACAGTAGACAGACAAATTAACACACCGCCCCGTGGCCCAACATTTCAACTCCCCCTCCCACTCTATCGAGGGCATGGAGGTCCTGGGCCTCCTTCACCACTGCTCCCTCACCACCAGACGCCTGGAAGAAGAACGCCTCATCTTCCGCCACAGAACACTTCAACCCCAGGGCATCAATGTGGACTTCAACAGCTTCCTCATTTCCCCTTCCCCCACCTCATCCTTGTTTCAAACTTCCAGTCCCCTTGACTTGTCCGGACTTGTCCGACCTGCCTAGTTCCTTTTCCACCTATCCACTCCACCCTCTCCTCCCTGACCTATCACCTTCATCTCCTCCCCCACTCACCCATTGTACTCAATGCTACTCTCTCCCCACCCCTACCCTCCTCTAGCTTATCTCTCCATGCTTCAGGCTCTCTGCCTTTATTCCTGATGAAGGGCTTTTGCCCGAAACGTCGATTTTGCTGAAGCTCCTCGATGCTGCCTGAATTGCTGTGCTCTTCCAGCACCATTGATCCAGAATCTGGTTTCCAGCGTCTGCAGTCATTGTTTTTACCCAGACAAATTAACACTGTTCAGGGATACATTAAAGAATGTGAGAAAACTGGCCAGATTATTTCAGTGGTTCACTGGATGGTTCATGGGCATGGATGATGGTTTCTTGCTTGACTTTTTGAAGATGTGGATCAGACTCTCCTTTACAGTTCACTCAGATAAAGACAGTCATATTTATAACTTTGTTTTCTGTTCTCTGAGTTCAAAAGAGCTGATTAAGGAAGTTAGGCAGGAAGATTTCAAATCTTTGCCCAACAGCACCAATAGCCAGATTAACAGAAACACAGTCCAAACCCAACCCAACGTGTGACCACGCCCTGACAGACTGACTGTCTCCTCCATGATATCCCAGTTACCATTCAACACCTGCACTCTGCCTGAGATAAGGACTTTTCCAGACTTGCTGGAACCAATTCCTGGAGAGTGACCTCATCAATAACCAACTTCTGTTATCTGTTTCACAAAGATGGCAGTTAGGGGCTCTCCCTTCATTGTACAAGATAATGTGAAAGTAGATGAATTGTCTAGAATGTGAAACCAATTAATTAAGTTAACAACTTAAAGGAAAGTGATAAAAGACTATAAAGACAACAGGGATGATTCAGTGCCAATGGAGGGAGGTTTTGCTTTCTGTTGTCTGTGTGTCAGACACTTGATGAAGAAATGCATCTTGGGAAATGTGCTTCATTTCACTTTAGGGTGGAGGCATGTAAAGACACTTTTACTTTTATGATTGTCTGTGGACCAAAAATGGGGCAAAACGTTGCTCTTTAAACAACTAAACTGTCGTAAATTCTACTCAGTGTTAAAATGATTAGTGGTGCATATTGACAGTTTTATATACAGTGTTGTCTTTTGGGGCAGCAAGAGAGTGTCTCAAAAACCTTTTGTCTGTGTGAGAGAGTCTGTGTGTTTCTGTGTGCGTGTGTGTGAGAGAGACTGAGCATGTGCGTGTCTTTGTGCGTGTGTGTGCATCTGTCTGCGTAAGACAGACAGAAAGTGTGTGCGTGCACGAATCTGTGTACGTTTGTGTTGTGTGTGAGGGAGAGGACATGTTCAGGCAAGACACCATTTGATTGGTTTTTAATCAGCACCAGTTGTTGTGTGTTCAGGAGAGCTCAGCACGGTGACAATCTCTTGTTTGTTTCCTGGGCAGGTCAGTGCAGCCAAGTGTGTGGAGAATACAGGTGTAAGGGCCAGCCTGTGAAGACAGACCATCCATATCACTCTCTCCTTTCTACATGGGGAACTGAATGAAGACACCCTGGTAGCTCAGCGCTCCCTCTCAGCGTTCCTCTGCTCTCCCTGAAAACCCTCTGGTAAAAGGGACAAATGGAAATCACTTCCACACAAACAGAAATGACAAATTTTCAAGCACTGAATGGGAGACTGAGAATTGGTGTCCCCACAACCTCGTTCACCATCAAACTTTTTTAAGAAATTGAAAGGTTCTGAAAAAGAGCAGCATGTGTTTACTTGATTTTATTTTATCTTAGCACATTAAATATTTTCCTTCTCTGTCCTTTTTCTGCATCTCTCTGAGTGAACAAAAGTCTTTGAAGTGGAAGAAATGAAGTTACAGTTTGGCATTTAACACTTTTTTTCAATTTGTTAGCAGTAATTTGAACACAATAATGTTATTTTCACGGTGATGCTAATAAGGTGCTCATATTCCTTTAATGGGAATTGGATATTTGTGCACAATTGGGTAATGTGGTGCTTTCATCAAATGCTCACATTCTTGGGAACTTGGTGAATAGTGGGGCTGGATTTCCAGTGCACTTCAGTTAGACCACAGCGAGAGTATTGTGTGCAGGTCTGGAATCCACATGATAGGAGGGGTGTGTTTACACTGGAGAGGGTACAGAGGGAGATTTACCAGCGTGTTGTCTGGGCTGGACAGAGTTTCAGTTCTGTGGAGAAATTAGACAGAGTGGGTTTCTTTCCTTGGAGCAGAGGTAACTGAGAGGAGATATGATTGAGATGTGTAACTGTATAAGGGACACAGACAGAAGAGACAGGAAGAGGCTTTCCCCATTGATTGGAGGCATGGATAACCAGGGAGATAGATTTGAGATGGGGGCAGGTTGTTCAGATGGGATGTGAGGCAAATGCTCTCACATAGAAGTGGGAAAGTGGAACTAACTACCTGTGAGGGTGGGAGAGGCAGAGACCCTTCTAACATTGAAGTAGTACTTAGATGTGCACTTACAATGGCGAGATGTTCCAGGATATCGAGCAAGTGCTAGAAAATGGCATTAGAATAGTTAGGTGGTTGCTTTTGACCAGTGTAGACTCGATGTGCTGTGCTGTTGAGATGATGACTGCCCCATAGAATCAAAAATGTTACTGCCCAATCTCCTAATTACTTTAGCCCCTTCATTTCTGCCTCTCACTGCAATTTCTTCCAGCCTCACGATGCTGTAATGTTCTTGGCCACTTCTGGCCTTTGCAGACTTGTTCCTCCAATTCTGCCACCCTACCCACCTACTTTTATGTTTTACTCAGTCACAGGATATGGGTGTCACTATCTGGGACAGCATTTATTGTTCATCATACCTGAGGATGGGCAACAGACTGCATAGAGTGTGCTTCTATCTCTCTCTCTCTCTCTCCATCTGTCCTTTCTGTGCAGGGAACTAAACCAAGATAACTGAGTAGCTGACAGCTCTCCCTCACCTCTCCTCTGCTCGCCCTGAAAACCCCCTGTTGAAAGGGACAATTGAACCCCACTTTCAGAGACCCAGAAAGGGTGAATTCTGAAGCCCACTGGTGTGGCATGTCCTTCAGTCAGATGGTGAAGCCCATATTTTCTCACTCACCCTTTGTCTGTTTGTGCAAGAGAATTGTGCCCGTGCTAACAATGCATGATGCAATTCATTCCCAGCATGGTTAGTGTTTGGGGGGAAGGTTTCCAGATCCTCACTCTACCTGAATGATTGAGGTACTTTATGATATCAGTCCTTCAATGCACTTGGCTCACATTTTAGGACTATTTGCCCCACCCACACACCCGTTCCTGTTTCCCCCTTTCCACACACATAATTCCATCCTTTATCTCCTCCTATCATTCAGCTGAATCCACACTGTACATTCTCCAAAGGCCAGTACCATCTTCCTGAGGAGCGGTCCCTTACACAGTGATGAACTTACACAGATCAAGTGTAACCATGGGTTTATCAAACTGAAGCCTAACTGGGTTCCCTTTCCATTCCAAACACCATTGACAAAGGCTGGCACTGCAGTGACTGTCTTGAATGTTTCTTGAATTCCTCGTCCTGATTGTCACGCGTGGATAGATGTATCTGCTTTCTTGGTGCAATGTTGAATTCTTATTTTGTAAAAAGTATCACACTGACCTTCCTGTGAGCCAAGGAACTTCCTACTGATAGATTGCACGAAAAGTCAAAATTTCAGTCTCTCTGCCAGATGGAAAGTCATATTTTCATACTTTGTGACAAACGTTAAATACACTGCTCATTTCCTCATCATTTCCTTAACAACTGCTCCATGTTCATTGGTAAGAGTTAGCATTCTCAGTCCGTGTCTTAACTCTGAACAATCTAGCACCAATGTTGGTTTTTGGATTGAATTTGCATTCTTGCTCTTTGTCCTGATGAGTGCAAGTCAAAAATTGCAACAACATAAGTCCTTCCTCAACAATATTTTGATTAGTTTATCCATTGTGTGTCTGGAGTCATGACACAAGATCCATGGTTGAAGAGAAAAAAACACAGCAGATCTGTCCAACAGTGCCTATTAACATGACTGGAACAAATTAAGCAACTTGGTGATATGAACAAATGCATAATTGTTGCTGAATGTGCCATGATGTTGGGTTCCACTGGAATTGGACCCATTACACCTGGGTGTTGTATTGAATTCGAGCAGAGTGAGTTCAGGTGTGTGAAAGCTGCATGAGCTGAGCTCAGTTGAGTTCCAATGGACTCAGCTGGATGGAGATGGTTTCAGTTGGACTTCAATTGATGGAGCAGCAATGGGCTCAGTTAAAATCCATCTGATTGTTTAATTGTTTTCTTCAGTGGAAGATTGTTACAAATTGATAATCATCACAAAAGAGTTTGATGTGAACTTTACCACCTGTTTGAGAAATAAAATGTTCCCTGTGTTTTTTTTTAAATTTCAATTGCAAGTCCAATTTCGGTGCTACTTAATATTCAAAGCAGAGTTGCGAACTCCCTCTTGACAAGATAAAGGACAGCAGTCTATTTTTGGAACGTAAGTCCAGGATGCCAACCCTCCATGGACAATAATATATTGAGTGGTTGACATGTGAAAGAAAACTGAAAGAAGTTGGATAATGAAAAAAAGTAGAAAATCGAACACTGCCAGAATAGTGATTGGGAAGCAAGTACAAGTATTATCTTAAGGAGCATTCTTTAGGGAGTGCTGTTTACAATCCTTTTGCATCTCCATGTGGAATATGCCAGTGTTGTGGGGCTGTACAATGTAATGTGAATGATTTTTAAGAGAGTGTTTAATAGACTGGAACAGACACCAGATGTCACACACGGTGTTTACGATCATGTATAAGGGAGTGTTGATTCTTCTCCCAGGAGCTCAGTTCAGACTCCAAGCCCTGCGCGAGAGTTAATGAATGAGATCACCCAACATTAACAATGCAAGGACCAATAATTCTGCAGGTCTTATTCGCTTTCTTCCATTTCTTTGCAATTGTCTGTGTTCCAGGTGAGGAGATCTTCCCCGTTACTGAATGTGGTGTTTATAGTTCTGTCTGTGTTTTATGGTGAGATATTTGATGGATTACTTTGGAAGTGGGATGTGGATGGACTGATTGAAGGAGTGACCTTGGGGAAGCTGCAGTGCCATTTTGCTGGAATGTTACCAGGAATGAGAATCTTCAGTTGTATGGAGAGAGGAAAGAGGTTGCCCAGTGTTATTACAACTGAACATGAAGAAGGTGGGTATAGGGACCATGGGCAGAGTAAACCCTAAACCTGAAGACCATTTCCCTTGAGCCTGCTTCACCAATAAATCAGATCTTGGCTGATCGGAAATTCCTCACATCCTGCTCTTTCACTGCAATCCTTGATTTCCCCGACTGACCAAAAAAATCCAAAATGAAGGATGAGAAGATGGCTGTAGGAGCTGCTCCATTTTGAGGTATTTTAGGGGTTGGAGGTCACTTCCTCGAATTCCAGGAACAGAAATTACTGTTTTGTATGCTGTTGCATTGTGTTGGAACTTTGGGGAAAAAAAACCCTCAAAAAAACAGCACTTTCAAAAGACAGAAAGACAGACAAAAGGCAGCGAACACATTGTCAGTGAGGGAGAGAGGTAACTGGCCCAGCAGTGAATCTGCACAGTTGCTACCTTTGCTGTTTGAGTTCCTGTATCTCTGGACATCAGAATTGGTCTAGGAAAAAGTTTAAAAAGTGAAATTCACAGCTGACCTTGGAGGAACCTATGTGGGAGAGCTCACAGCACAGGAACAGATAAATGCATAGTTTTCAATGTGTAATCTTGCTATATGGTTGCTGTACTGAATAGAATGGGTTCTTTCTTGATTTTTAATTTTATTGAAATCTGCCTCTTGATTAAATTTTTAAAATATAAACCAGAAGTACTAAGTTAGCCTGGAGCACTGTTTTTGTTTAGAGCAAACAGATAATGCTATTTTCTGGATCTATTGATTGTGAAGGAGCAAAGATGATCTTTTTTAGAGTTACATGCTCATCCTGTCAGATGTGGGAGTTTAGGGAGAGTTTCCATGTTACTGATTATTTTGTCTGCAGTAAGTGTGCTTGGTTGCCAATTCTATCGGATCGCATGGATTGGTTGGAGCAAAAGTTAGAGGTAATGAGGAATTTACAAGAGCTAGAGGGTGTGATGGATGACAGTTACAGGAAGGGAGAAAAATGGCAGATACAGTCAAATGGATGGGTTAACTCCAGGAAAGCTAGGAGGGGTAGTGCAGGTAGTGCAAGAGTCTCCTGTGACTATCCACATTTCAAACAAGTATGCTGTTTTGGAAAATGGAGGGGGTGATGGACTCTCAGGGGAACGTAGCATGAAAGCCAAGTTTCTGATATTGAGACAGGCTATAATGCAATGAGGGGTAAGTCGGGTTCCAAGCAATCAATTGCGATAGGGGAATGTACAGTCTAAGGCACGGACAGACATTTCTGTGGCCAGCAGCAATGAATCAGAATGGTGTGTTGCCTCCCTGGTGCTAGGATAAAGGATGTTGAAGAGAGGGTGCAGAATGTTCTCAAAGAAGAGAGGGGCCCAGCAGGATGTCATTGTACACATTGGAACCAACGACATAGGATGGGAAAATCATGAGATTCTGAAGGAAGAATGTATGAAGTTGAGCAGAAATGTTTTTTAAAAATGAGGTCCTTGAGAGTGGTAATATCTGGAATACTCCTGGTGCTACGAGCTAGTGAGAGTAGGAGTAGGAGGAGAGAGCAGATGAAGTCATGGTTGAGGAACTGGTGGATGGGAGAAGGTTTACCCTTTTCAATTATTGGAATCTCTTCTGGGGTAGAAGTGAACTGTACAAGAAAGATGGATTGTACCTGAATTGGAAGGGGTCAAATATACTGACAGAGAGATTTGCTCGAGCTGCTCAGGAAGATTTAAACTAGTAAGGTGGCGGGGGGTGGCAAGGGTGGTAGTAAGGTAGCATTACACCCTCTAGCTCTTATAAATTCCTCATTGCCTCTAATTTTTGCTCCAATCAATCCATGCGATCCAATAGAATTGGCAACCAAGCACACTGCAGACAAAATACTCAATAACATGAAAACTCTCCCTCAAGTCCTCCAGCCGACAGGTTGAACATGTAACTCTACAAAAGACCATCTTGCAGATAATGCATTGAGAACTTTAATCTCCCATCATTCATCAGCATTCCATTCAACTCAAATTCAGAATGCTAGGATAGGCATAACATCTGTCATTTGCACTGGATGTGAAATCAAACACCTCATGTGGTTTGCCACATGGTCATTTCACCTTCACTCTCTTCTTAGTCAAGAATATATTGGCTAGAATTTGTAATCATTCACTCTGTGCACATTTATCTTGTTATACAAAGGACAGTTCTGTGTGGAATCAATTAGAATGAGACGGTTTTGTCCAACTTATAACTAGCTCATCCCAATTGCATGTTGCGGATTTATAATTCCCATTCAGTTTAGCTTTCTCCCCCTACTCAGTTGGTTTGGTTCAATTGTTTGCATCAGTTAAATTTCAAAATTCTGTGTTCAGAATTAACTCCAGAATTTCAGCACAATTCTAAACTTTGCCCTGCTGAGCAGTACTGATGGTGTGCTAGTCAGTCTGAGATGCTGATTCCACATGCGGTATCAAGCCAACACAGCTTCTGCCTGCTTTATTGGATATTAAATATCCCAAGGCACCAGTCATACTTGGTTTCCTCACCAATCCCTCTCCCTCAATCAGCATCACACAAAAAATTAACAGCAACTATCTATAATTCTGGCTGTGGGAACTTGGTCAATCTTGGTTATGCCCTTCCTTAATTACAAAATTTATCATTTCTAAGACATACACCGTAGATGATAAAGTATTTCTGGGCATCTGGTGGTTATCCATTTAAAATCCTTCTTGTACTTCTTGCTGTAACTGTCCCTGTCCTGCTTTTGATATTGATGCCTACTGCAGCAGTGAAGGTTCATGATCTCACATGTAGAATAATTTTTCAATGTCTCTTCCAGCTAACTTAATGACGATTGTGATTCTCTCTCGTGGAAAGTGTGGCATCACCAAAGGTATATCCATCTACCTCATTTCCATGGCAACAGCAGATCTTCTCGTCATTGTATTCAGTGTAATACTCACAACACTTGGTTTCAAATATTTCCCAGTTTCCTTCCTGTTTTACACAGCTGTGTGCAGTTTTAACATCATCATGGGCTATGCTGCTATTGACTGCTCCGTCTGGTTGACCATCGCTTTCACCATTGATCGCTTTGTGGCCATTTGTTGCCACAATCTGAAAGCCAGGTATTGCTGTGCCAGAACAGCAGCCTCAGTGGTAACCATTGTCTGGTCAGTGAGCATTTTGAGAAACATTCCATTTTACTACAAATACCAATCTTTGGGCACATGGGGTGGTGTGCCCTGGGGCTGTGGCATCCGACTGGAGTTCTTCATCTTGCCAGGATGGCTGGTGTTTTTCTGGATCCACCATCTGCTGAACCCATTAATCCCCTACCTCCTGATCCTGCTGTTCAATGCTCTGACCGTCAGGCACATTGTCTTGGCAAATCGGGCACGCAGGGGTCTCCGCGCTCCCAGTAACAGGGACCAGAGAGGAGATGCAGAGATGGTCAACAGGCGGAAATCCATCATCCTGCTGTTTGTTGTCTCGGGCAGTTTTATATTATTGTGGATGACCAAGGTCAGTGTTTTCTTACTGATGGAGATTACTAACGCCCATTTGTTTCGAAGTTATGACCATCCTGTTATGATTGCTGACATATCTGGGACTATGCTCTTCTACCTGAGCTCCTGTACAAACACTGCCCTTTATGCCCTGACCCAGAGTAAATTCAGAGAGGAGCTGCAGAGGGCTCTGAAATATCCCTTCACACTCATCAGTGAATGTATCCCTACATCAAAATAAGAAATGCGGTTGAGACGGGAGCACAGTTTATTTCCCTCGCTGAGGTCTCTCTAGTTTCGGGACTTCACCTGAATTTCCCTGTTATGTTCCGTGCAACTGGGAGAAGAGAAGAAATTGTTTTCTTCATCCGTGAGATGTACACGTGTGTGGCTCGACATGAGGACTAGTTCATGTTTATTAGTCCTTTCTCTGGTTATTTCTCTATTACTGTTCTCTAGCCCTTGGACCAAGAGAACACATCACCCCTTTCCTTGCGAGAGTGAGAAGTCATATGACAGCAGTTTACAGTCCAACAGGTTTATTTGAAATCGCAGGCTTTCAAAGGGCTGCTCCTTTGACAGGTGAAGTCCTTCCCCAGCCCAACAACACCACTTCCACATCATTTCTTTGAGAAACAGAGTTGTCCAACTGTCTTCAAAACATTACGGTCAGTTTGTTAAAGCTGCATTGATGCGTGGGCACATCTCCCTTCCTATGAGATTTCAGATAGTTGATGTCACTTTGACCCACTCTGCTTCTCAATGTGGAGAGTGTGCATTCTACACCCTGCACGATATCCCTTCCAGCACAGACTCTATTGCAATTGTCCAATTCGACCCAAAGACCTGTGGAGTGCAATGTCTTTTGGATTGTATTTTAATATTCAGCCCTGCGGACAGTGGTCTGGATTCCCTGCTGGGCTGCATCCTGACCAAGAGTATGAGAACGGTCTGACTGGAAAAATTCCCTCACCTCCTTTTCTCTGCTTTATTGCACATTGGAGGTGATTCTGTCCATGTCTGAGAGAGTATTCATGAGGCAATGAATAAAAAATGAACAAAAATGCATGCTGTCAATATTATGTCTCCATTTTACTTCATTCTATTTCCCAACCTCACATGATCTGCAATCAAACACACTTAAAATGGTCTTCAGGGAGAAAAGAACATCTCAGGGTTTAAGGTAATACTTTCAATATGAGACACATCATTGAAGCTGTTCCTCTCTCCACACATTCATAATTTTTCTGCATCTCTTTTACTTTCATTCCTTTCTCATTCCCTCCATCTGTTGTTTCTACATTAATTCACTACTGTTTAGGGGCGGCACAGTGGCTCAGTGGTTAGCACTGCTGTCTCACAGCACCAGAGTCTCAGGTTCGATTCCAGCCTCGGGGCGACTGTCTGTCTGGAGTTTGCACGTTCTCCCCGTGCCTGCGTGGGTTTCCTCCAGGTGTTCCGGTTTCTTCCACATTCCAAAGATGTACAGGTCAGGTGAATTGGCCATGCTAAATTTCCCATAGTATGAGGTACATTAGTCAGAGGGAAATAGGTCTGTGTGGGTTACTCTTTGGAGGGTCGGTGTGGACTGGTTGGGCCGAAGGGCCTGTTTCCACGCTGTCGGGAATCTAAACTCATTCGACGGACATCAGTGGGATTGGATAGACTGACATATATTACTTATCCCTAATTACGCAGGGAACAGTTTAGAGTGAAGCACATTGCAGTGGGTCTGGAGTCACCGATAGCTTCAGACTGAGCAAAGACGGTAGGTTTCATTTCCCTGAAGGGAATGAGTGAACCAAATGGTACTTTATCCCCCAACAATCAAGGACTGTTCCATGTTCATCCTGAGGTTCTTAGTTCCAGATTTGTATTGAAGGGAAAACTCCATGGTAGGATTTGGACTCAGATCCCCAGAACATTATTAGTGTCATCGGAATGAACAACCCAGTGATAACAAGGCCATCACCTTATCCTACGTTCCCTTCCCTTCCACTCCTTTTATCTCCACTGAATCCTTCAGGTCTCTCTTTCTCTTATTCTCTCCCTATCTGATGACAATGTAGTCAATTAAATTAAGATGAATATTTTGGAATTGATTGATATTGATGTTGTCACATGTACCGAGAAACAGTGAAAAGTGTTGTTTTCCATGGCTGTACAGGCAGATTGTACCATACAAAGTGCATCAGGGTAGCAGAACCGAGTGTAGTATACAGTGTTACAGCCACAGAGAAGGTGCACGGAGAGAAATCGTCATCAACATTAGAGCTGTCCATCCAAAAGTCTGATAACAGCGGGGAAGAAGCTGTTCTTGAATCTGTCTGAACATGTATTCAAACGTTTATGTCTTTTGGCTGACAGAAGGGGATGGAAGAGTATAACTGGGGTGGGAGGGCTGTTTGATTGTGATGGTTGCTTTCCAGACACAATGGGACAAGTAGATGGAGTAAGTGGATTGAAGGCTGCTTTGTGTGATGGACTGGGCTGTATTCACAACACTCTGCAGTTTCTCACCACCTTGGGAGAAGCAGTAGCCACACCACACTGACATGCACCCAGGCAGCGTTCTTCCTGTGGGAAATCTGTAACAATTGTCCTAACGCTGTGTCGCCTCGCCCTCAGTCTCTTTTGTGTGTTCTTGTCTCAATGCTGCTTGAGATCCGACCGACAATGACGGTGTCATCAGCAACCTTGTAAATGGAGTTGGGGCAGAAAATGGCCACACAGCCGTGAGTGATGAAGGCGCAGAGTAGAGGGCTGGGTATGCAGACCTGCTGGGCCCTGTTGTTGAGGGTGACGCTGGAGAAGACGTTGTCGCCTTGTCTTACCGATTGAGGTCTCTGGGTCAAGAAGTCGAGGGTCCCGTTACAGAGGGGGATACCAAAACCGTGGTCTCTGAGCTTCGAAATGAGTTTGTTTGGAATTATTGTGTTGGAGGTTAAACTGTAGTCAATGAGTAGGACAGTGACATAGACCTCCTTGTTAACCAGTTGTTTCAGTACTAAGGGTAGGGCCAGGGAGATAGCTCCTGCCATTTACTTGTTGCATTCAGAGGCAAATTGGAAAGGATTGAGGCATTCTGGGTAGCTGGAGCTGATGTGAGTAATGACTGACCTCTCAAAGCGCTTCATAATGCTGGAGATCTGAACCACTGGGAGATAGTCATTGACACACACTGCATGATTTTTCTGTGGCTTTGGGATCATGGTGTTTTCTTGAAGCTGGTGGGACATTCAGGTCATATTTAAATATTCAGGAACTGAATCTTAAAGGCTTTACATTCTATCAAAAAGACAGGCTGGTGGGCAGATGGAGTGGGGCTTCCGCATCAGTAAGAAATGAAATTAAAACAAAAGTCAGAAAAAAGTAAGGTCAGATGGTGCAGAATCTGAGGGGGTAGAATTGAAGAACTTCAAAAATAAAACAAATCCACAGTTGGAGATACGTACAGCCCTCCAAACAGTTGTCAGAAGCTGTGTCGCAAGATACATCAGGAGATAGAAAATGATGTGTAGGAAAGGCAAAGTTACAGTGATCATGGGGGATTTTAATATACAGGTTGGTAGCGGATTGCAAAAAAAGGAATTTGTGGAATGGCTCCGAGATGGCTTTATGGAGCAGGTCATGGTGGGGACCACTCAGGAACACGCAATTCCGGATTCAGGGGTGTGCAACGAGACAGACTTGGTCAGGGAGCTTAAGGTGAAGGAACCCTGAGGAGGCAGTTACCGTAAAATGACCGAATTCGCTCCACAATTAGAGAGGGAGAAGGTAGAATCTGAGGTAACGTTTTCACAGCTGAATAAAGGCAACTGCAGAGACCTGAGGGAGGAGCTGGGGAGAATGGACTGGGAGTGGGGCCTCACAGGAAAGAGAGTGGAACAGCAATGGTGGGGGTTTCTGGGAGTAATGCAGGAGGCACAATGGGGACTCATCCCGAGGGAAAAGAAGCAAGGTACAGGGAGGATGAGGAAACCATGGCTGACCAGGGAAGTCAGGGGTAGCATCAAAGCAAAAGGGAAAGAATATAATTTGGGGAAGGGCAATGGGAAACCAGAGGATTGGGAAGCTTACAAAGACCAACAGAGGGTACCAAAAAAAGATATAAGCAGGAAAAAGGTTGCATTTGAGGGTAAGCTAGCCAGTAACATAAAGGAAGACTGTAAGAGTTTCTTCAGCTATATAAAGGGCAAAAGAGGCAAAAGTGGACATTGGGCCACTGGAAAATGACGGTGGAGAGATAGTATTGGGAACAAGGAAATGGCTGAGGAACTGAATAATTATCTCACGTCAATCTTGATAGTGGAAACCATGCATAATATCCCAAAAATTCAAGAGAGAGGCGGCAGGGCTGAGTATGGTAGCCATCGCCAAGGAGAAGGTGATAGATAAACTGAATGGCCTGAAGGTGGATAAATCACCTGGAGCAGATGGGCTACACCCCAGAGATCTAAGGGAGATATCTGCCGAGATAGTGGAGGTGGTAGTGGTGATCTTTCAGAAATCACATGAATCAGGGAGGGCCTCAGGGGATTGGAAAAATCGCCAATGCAACACCTGTTTAAAAAGGGAGGAAGGCAAAAGATGGAAAATTACAGACCAATTAGCCTAATTTCGGTTGTGGGTAAGATCCTGGAAACCATTGCGAAGGATGAGACTTCCGAATAATTGGACGTAGATGGTAAAATAGGTTTCATCAAGGGGAGGTCATGCCTGACAAATCTGCTAGAATTCTTTGAGGAAGTAATGAGCAGGTTAGACCAAGAGGAGCCAATGGATGTTATCTACCTGGACTTCAAGAAGGCCTGTGACAAAGTGCCACACAGGAGGCTGCTGGGTAAGATAAGGGCGCATGGTGTTTGAGGCAAGGTGATAGCATGGATAGAAGCCTGGCTGTCTGGCAGGAAGCAGAGAGTAGGGATGAAAGTGTCCTTCTCAGGATGGCAGCCGGTGAGAAGTGGTGTTCCGCACAGCTCAGTGTAGGGACCACAACTTTTCACTTTATACATTAATGATCTAGATGATGAAGATTCTGTGGTTGAGAGCAAGACTCCTGGATGGTATGTTGCCAATCGGATGCCAGGGTCAGCGATGTCTCAGATCGAATCTTCAGGCTTCTTCATGGGAAGGGAGAGCGGTCAGACATTGTAGCACCAATAGCATAGGTAGGGGAAGAATGAGGACCAGAAAAGTGAATCGAGGGAGTTAGTTTGGAAAAAGAATGGCAGGATGAACAGAATGGTAAACTCAGGATTGCTACCGGTACCAAGGGCTCGTGAGGCTAGGAATAGAGAGTGAGTGCAGGTGAACAGATGGCTTCAGGGCTGGTGCAGGTGAGATGACTTCAGCTATGTGGATCATTGGGATACCTTCTGGGGAAGGTGCGGCATGAACAAGGAGGACAATTTGCACCTGAACTGGAGGGGCACCAATATCCTGAGCTGGAGGTTTGCTGGAGCTCTTCAGGAGGGTTTAAACTAGATTGTCTGGGGGCTGGGAAGTGGAGCTACAGATCACAATAACCAGCCAGACAGTGCAGAGAGTTGGAATAGGCAAAAGGACAGTCAGTGTGATGGGTTGATATTTGTCTATTTTAATGCAATAAGTATCAGGAATAAGGGTGATGAATTCAGAGCATGGGTCAGTACTTGGAACTATGATGTTGCAGTCATTACTGAGATTTGGATGTCACAGAGACAGGAGTGGTTGTTGGGTGTTCCAGGGTTTAGATGTTTCAAAGGGAAGAGGGAGGGAGCTAAAAGAGGTGAGGGAGTGGCATTGTTAATCAAGGATAGTATCACAACTGCAGAAAGAGAGGATGTCGAGGAGGGTTTGTCTGCAGACTCAGTATGGGTGGAAGTCAGAAACAGGAACCAGGAAAGGAGCAGTGACTTTATTGGGAGGCAGATTTTGGAAATGTGCAGAAGTAACAGGGTTGTTGTTAGGGGTGACTTTAACTTCTCTAATATTGATCTGAATCTCCTTAGTTGAAATAGTTTGGATGGAGTAGGTTTTGTCAGGTGTGCCTCGGAAGGATTTCTGACTCAATATGTAGATAGGCTGACTGAGGGGAGGCCATATTGGATTTG
Source organism: Chiloscyllium plagiosum (assembly GCF_037043375.1). Classification (NCBI taxonomy): domain Eukaryota; kingdom Metazoa; phylum Chordata; class Chondrichthyes; order Orectolobiformes; family Hemiscylliidae; genus Chiloscyllium; species Chiloscyllium plagiosum. The sequence continues at coordinate 31,497,437 of NW_028270176.1, read as the reverse complement.
GTGCTTGGCAAAGAACCAGATCAGGCATCATATCTCTCGGTGGAAGATCATTTTGATGATAGTGCTCACAACTCCATGGCCTTTACTATAGTCATGGAGAGGGAAAGGAACAGTCAGTATGGGATAGTATTGAATTGGAGGAGGAGGAATTACAATGCTATTAGGCAGGTACTGGGATGCCTAAATTGGGAACTGATGTTCTCAGGGAAATGCACAATAAAAACATGAAAGTTGTTTAGGAAGCACTTGCTGTTAGTGCTGTACAGGTTTGTCCCACTGAAGCAAGGAAGTGGTGCTAGGGTGAAGGAAGCTTGGGTGACAAGGGATGTGGAACATCCAGTCAAGAAGAAGATGGAAGCTTACTTTAGGTTGAGGAGGCAAGGATCAGACAGGGCTTTAGAGGGTTACAAGTTAGCCAGGAAGGAACTGAAGAATGGATTTAGGAGAGCGAGAAGGAGGCATGAAAAAGATTTAGCGGGAAGGATTAAGGAAAACCCTAAGGCATTCTCTATTAATGTGAGGAACAAGAGGATGGCCAGAGTGAGGGTAGGGCCAAGGGAAGGAACTTGCTCCTAGAATCGGAGGAAGTTGGTGAGGTCCTTAATGATTACTTTGCTTCAGTATTCACCACTGAGAGGGATCTTGATGTTTCCTAGGACAGCATGAAACAGACTGATATGCTAGAACAGGTTGATGTTCGGAAGGAGGATGTGCCGAAAATTTTGAAATATGTCAGGATAGTTAAATCCCCTGGGCCAGACGGCATATAACCCACGCTGCTACGGAAAGTGAGGGGAGAGATTGCTGCACCTTTGGCTAGGATCTTTGCATCCTCACTGTCCAATGCAGTAACGCATGTGATTGGAGGGTCGCAAAATTTATTTCCTTGTTCAAGAAAAGGAATAGGGATAATCCTGTGAATTACAAACCAGTCAGTCTTATGTCGGTGGTGGGCAAAGTATTGGAGAGGATTCTGAGAGACAGGATTTATGATTACTTGGAAAATCATAGCTTGATTAGCGATAGTCAGCATGGCCTTTTGAGGAGCAGGTCATACCTCGCAAGCCTTAGTGAATTCTTTAAGCACGTGACAAAAGCATATTGAATATACAGCAGTGGATGTTGTGTACATGGATTTTAGCAAGGTGTTTGATAAGGTTCCCTATGGTAGGCTCATTCAGAAAGTACGGAGGCATGGGATACAAGGAAAACTGTCGGTCTGGATACAGAATTGGTTGGCCCACAGAAGACAGAGTGAGCTAGTAGATGGAAAGTATTCACATTGGAGCTCGGTGAGCAGTGGTGTTCCACAGGGATAAGTTCTGGTACATCTGCTCTTGTCTTTCTATAAATGACTTGGATGAGGAAGTGGAAGAGTGGGTTAGGAGTTTGCTGATGACTTGAAGGTTGATGGAGTTGTGGATAGTGTGGTGAGCTGTTGTAAGTTGAACGGGACATTGACAGATGCGGAACTGGGCTGAGAAGAGGCAGGTGGAGTTCAACCTGGAAAAGTGTGAAGGTTAAATTTGAATGCAGAATATAGGTTTAAAGGCAGGATTCTTGGCAGTGTGGAGGAACAGGGCGATATTATGGTTTATGTCCATAGATCCCTCAAAGTTGCCACCCAAATTGATTGGTTTGTTAAGAAGGCGTATGATGTGTTGACTTTCGTTAGCAGGGAGATTGAGTTTAAGAGGCGTGAGGTTATGCTGCAGCTCTTTCGAGCCCTGGTTAGACCACACTTGAAATATTGTGTTCAGTTCTGGTTGCCTCATTGTATGGAAAGATGTGGAAGCTTTAATGAGGGTGCAGAGGAGATTTCCCAGGAAGCTGCCTGGACTGGAGGGCATGTCTTATGAAGAAAGGTTGAGGGAGCTAGGGCTTTTCTCATTGGAGTGAAGAAGGATGAGAGGTGACTTGACAGAAGTTTACAAGATGTTGAGGGGCATACATAGAGTGGGTAGACAGAATACTTTTCCAATGACAGAAAAGTCTATTGCACAGAGGCATAATTGTATGGCGATTGGGAGAAGGTTTAGGGGAGATGTCAGAGGTAGGTTCTTTACACAGAGAGTGGTGGGTGTGTGGAATGCACTGCCTGCGGTGGGAGTGGAGTCAGATAGATTCGGGATATTTAAGCAACTCTTGGATAGGCACATGGATGATAGAACAATGAAGGGCATGTAGGATAGTCTGATCTTAGAGTAAGATAACAGGCTGGCACAACATCATTGGGTGTAGGGTTTGTACTGTGCTGTACTGTTCTATGTTCTATGTTCTAACTGAGGGCATTCTGGCTAAGTTTGCAGATGATATAAAGATAGGTCGAGGGAAGGTAGCATTGAGGAGGTAGGGAGGCTGCAGAAGGATTTGGACAGGTCAGGAGAGTGGGCAAAGAAGTGGCAGATGGAGGACAAGGTGGGAAAGTGTGAGGTCATGCACTTTGGCAGGAAGTATGGAGGCATGGACTGTTTCCTCAATGGGGAGAAAGTTCAGAAATCTGAAGTGCAAAGAGACTTGGGAGCTCAAGTTCAGGATTCTCTCAAGGTCAACTTGCAGGTTGAGTCAGTAGTTAGGAAGGCACATGCAATGATGGCATTTATTTTGGGAGGACTTGAATATAAAAGCTGGGATGTACCTCTGAGGCCCTATGAGGCTCTGGTCAGACCACATTTGGAGTATTGGGACCCATATCTCAGGAAGGATGTACTGGTCCTGGAACGTGATCACAATATGTTCTCGAGAATGGTCCCAGGAATGAAAAGCTTAACATCTGAGGAACGTTTGAGGACTCTGGGACTATACTCAATGGAGATTAGAAGGATGAGGGGTGATGTGATTGAAACAAACAGAATACTGAATGGCCTGTACAGAATCGCTGCTAAGAAGATGTTTCCAATGGGTGGGAGAGTCTAGGACCCGAGAGCACAGACTTTGGGTACAGGGAAAACCATTTACAATGGAGATAAGGAGAAACATCTTCATCCAGAGACTGGGGAAACTGTGGAATCCACTGCCACAGAAGGCTGTGGAGGCCAGGCCATTGAGTGTATATATAAGACTAAGATCGATAGTTCTTGAATATCTCCTCGATACTCAAGAAAAACATGGGGAGAAACCTGGAGAATGGGATTGAGAAACTTATCAGCCATGATTGAATGGTGGAGCAGACTCGATGGGGTGAATGGCCTAATTCCTGCTCCTATGTTTTATGGTCTGTGGTAGTTCATCACGGTGTAAGGGACCGCTCCTCAGGGAGATAGTACAGGCCTTTGGAGAATGTACAGTGTGGATTCAGCTGAATGACAGGAGGACATAAAGGATGGGATTATGTGTTTGGAAAGGGGGAATCAGGAACGGGAGTGTGGGTGAGGAATGGAGACTTAACCTTTGAGCCAAGTGCATTGAAAGACTGCCATGATAAAGTAGATCATTCAGACAGAGTGGGGATCTGGAAACCTTCCCCCCAATCACTAACCATGCTGGGAATGAATTGCATCATGCATTGTTAGCACGGGCACAATTCTCTTGTACAAACAGACAAAGGGCGAGTGAGGAAAATTGAGCTGCACCATCTGACTGAATGATACGCTGAACCAGTGGGCTTCAGAATTCACCCTTTCTGGGTCTCTGAAAGTGGGGTCCTACTGTCCCTTTCAACAGGGGATTTTCAGGGAGAGCAGAGGAGAGATGAGGGAGAGCTGTTCGATCTCCTCTGCTCTCTCTCCAGTGCAATTACATCCCTCCGGAAATGTGCAGTTTGCTGTCTGTGGTCTAACCAAGTTTATCCCACTGTGCACTGGCAATCAAGCCCCACTATTTACTGAGTCATCAAAAAGGTGAAGGTTTATTTAAAGCAACAAATTGTCCAACTATACACATCGTATTAAAAGAATATGGGCCTGCAGCTTTCTTTGCTATTTAACTGTTTAATATAATCAAACCAGTTTAAACCAATGACAAACATTGCCGTGTTGAATTGCCAACCTGTAATGAAAGTTTAATTGTTAGCTCTTTTATGTAATCCCATTCAGACAAGCAAAAACAGAGAAGAGACAAATATTATGTTTTGTTATAAAATTTAAAGCAGGAAACCCCATTCAATAGTTCCCGTTGAGATGGCCGAGACTGATATGTTGTTCTCTTTCAGATTCTTTCGATTCCTTCCAAATGTTTGATGATGACATGAGTTTGTAGGAACAGCAATTCTCAATTTCCCATTCGCTGTTTGAAAATGTGTTGTTTCTGTGTCTCTGGAAGTAACTTCCAATTGTCCTTTTTAACAGAGGATTTTCAGAGAGAACAGAGGAACGCTGAGAGGGATTACCGATCTACCAGGGTGTCTTCATTCAGTTCCCCAGGCAGAAAGGGCAGGAAGTGATACGCATGCTCTGTCTTCGCAGGCTGGTTCTGAACCCTGTATTCTCCACACATGGGCTGTCGTGAGTGAGCAAGAGATTGTTACTTTGCTGAGCTCTCCTGAACACACAACTGGTGCATGTTGTAAAATGAATTCAAATAGTGTTTCTGATCAGAATGGCACTGAATGCACACACATACACACACACGCACACATACACACTCACACTCAAACATACGCACACTTCTCACACATACACACAAACACATACACTCACACACACACTCATGCAAATACACACATCCATATCCATCCACTCACACACGGACACACACAGACTCTTTCTGTCTCTATTTTTTGATTAGTTTCTTCTTTAAAGAGAAAACAATGAATATAAAACTCACAATTTTGATGGGCGTTCTCTTGTCCATTTCCTACACAGTGTCCTTTTGTTAAAAGCAACACCTTTTCCTACTTGGATCCATGAACCAACAAAACAAAAGTGCTCTTTTGAATCCACCACTGTGAACAGAAATGTGGAGGAGACGGTGTTGGACTGGGGTGGACAAGGTCAGAAGTCACACAACACCAGGTTATAGTCCAACAGGGTTATGGAGCGCTGCCCTTTCATTAGATGAAGGGAGAGTGAAGCTCACGGACACAGAATTTATGGACAGAAAGATCAAGGGGATGCAGAGAGATCAAAAGATCACACAAGTCCCTGCAGGTGACCAAGGGTGTTAGACAGTGTGAGGAAAGTGTCATCAGCTGAAAAACGAGGGAAGGGATGCCCAATAATCCGACTAAATGAGGCAGAGAGATAATGACAAACAAGTTAATAAGAAGGTGGTGCTGGAGACAAACCAAATGATGGAAATAACATGAAACACAAACAGAAGCTGTTGGAAAAGCTCAGCAGATCCAGCAGCATCTGTGAGGGGAAGCAGAGGAAGGGTCACCGGACCTGAAAGGTTACCTCAGATTTTTCAGTAGAAATTGGCAAATGTTGGGTAGTATCCAATCTTGTGTTGTTGTAGTGTCTGCACAGTCTCGCTAATATACCATGCTTCAGAGAATCCTTACCCATAGATGGATTCAAGTGATAGAGTGCACTTCATCGTCCAGTACTTCCCTGGAGCAAAGAGACGACACCATGTCCCTCAGCCTTAAACACGTCATTAACGACAACAAACATCTCACCAAGGGTCAGCCCTTCACCTCCACTTCTCACCTTCAAACAACCACCAAATCTTAAACAGACCATCGTTCCCAACAAACTGCCCAGCCTTCAGGATCGCCACACAAAACACCACACAACCCTGGCACAGCACCCTCTGCAAAACATATCTGATCACTGACATGGATACTACTATCACACTTGGGAACACTACCCACCATGTGCATGGCAGGTACTCATGTGACACATTGTCTACCTCATACACTTGAGGTAATGATGCCATGAGGCTTGGTATATTTGTGAGATCATGCAGACACGACAACAATGGATGAATGGACACTGAGCAACAATGACCCAGTCAGGACTGTTCTCTCCCAGTCGGGGGACAGTTCAGTGCTCAAGGACATTCAGCCTCCCATCTTCGGGTAAACGTTCTCCAAGGCAGCCTTCGAGATACAGAACAACACAGAATCACCAAGCAGAAACTGATAGGCAAGTTCCATACCCATGAAGAGGGTCTCAACTGTTATCTTGGGCTCACATTGTACTACATGTGACTCCACCATACAGCTCTGTGTCTGTAAAATCTTCCTCGCTGAACAATGAGACCTTGGAGTGCAGGTTCATAGCTCCTTGAAAGTGGAGTCGCAGGTAGACAGGATAGTGAAGAAGGCGTTTGGTATGTTTTCCTTTATTGGTCAGAGTATTGAGTACAGGAGTTGGGAGGTCATGTTGTGGCTGTACAGACATTGGTTAGGCCACTGTTGGAATATTGATTGCAATTCTGATCTCCTTCCTATCGGAAAGATGCTGTGAAACTTGAAAGGTTTCAGAAAGGATTTACAAGGATGTTGCCAGGGTTGGAAGATTTGAGCTACAGGGAGAGGCTGAACAGGCTGGGGCTGTTTCCTCTGGAACATCGGAGGCTGAGGGGTGACCTTATTGAGGTTTACAAAATTATGAGGGGCGTGGATAGGATAAATAGACAAAGTCTTTTCTCTGGGGTCAGGGATTCCAGAACTGGAGGGCATAGGTTTAGGGTGAGAAGGGAAAAGATATAAAAGAGACCTAAGGGGCAACTTTTTCATGCAGAGGGTGGTACGTGGAAGGAATAAGCTGCCAGAGGAATGGTGGACGCTGGTACAATTGCAACATTTAAGAGGCATTTGGATGTATATATGAATAGGAAGGGTTTGGAGGGATATGGGTTGGGTGCTGGCAGGTGGGACTAGATTAGGTTGGGATATCTGGTCGGCATGGACAGGTTGGACTGAAGGGTCTGTTTCCATGCTGTACATCTCTATGATTCTATGACCATCACCTTGACAACTTGTCATGATCCCATCACCGGAATTAATTTGTACAGTTTTAGATGGCATGTTCCTTTGGATACACACTTGGCATGTGACTCTTTTACCCATCAAGTTGTTCCAGCTGTTTAGTTGCTCTCCAGCACAATGTAATATTTGATTTTTTTGGAATTATCTCTCTGCCTCAATTAATCAGACCTTAGACCATCACTTCACTTGTTACTCAGCTGTTGACACTTTACTCACAATGTCTGTCGCTTTCGATCACCCACAGAGACTTGTTATGCAGCCTGTCGACACTCCCACTCACACCATGTGTATGATCTTTATATCGGTCTGCCTATAAATTCTGTGTTCTGTGTGTTTCCCTCCTCGTCACCTGATGAAGGATCAGTGCTCCGAAAGCTTGTGATGTCAAATAGCCCAGTTGAACTGTAACCTGGTGTTGTGTAGATTCTAACGTTCTCCACCCCAGTCCAACACTGGGACCTCCACATTGTAATGGACAGAGATGAACGACTTTGTCTTTAGACACGGAGACAAGAAGAGGAAGAGAAATCTGGAGGATTCAGTGAAGGTAAAAGGAGTGGGAGAGAAGGGAAGTTAGGATGAGGTGATGGCCTTGTGCAGTTATCACAGGCTGTTCATCCAACCACTCAGAAAATGTTCTGGGAACCTGAATCCAAATTTCACCAAGGAGATTTCCCGACACTAAAAATCTGGAATTAACTGGCCCGGTGGCTCAGTGGCTCGCCATGCTGCCTTACAGTGCCAGGGACCCGGGTTCGATTCCCACCTCGGGTGACTGCCTGTGTGGAGTTTGCACATTCTCCTCGTGTCTGCGTGGGTTTCCTCCAGGTGCTCCGGTCCCCTCCCACAGTCCAAAGGTGTGCAGGATAGGTGAATTGGCCACGCTAAATTGTCCCATAGTTTTCAGGGATATATACGTTCGGTGCATCAGTCAGAGGTAAATATAGGATATAGTGGAATGGGTCTGGGTGGGTTTCTCTTCGGAGGGTCACTGTGAAGTTGTTGGGCCGAAGGACTGTAAGATTCTATGTAATGCGTAACCTTGGGGGCATCATGGTGGCTCAGTGGTTAGCACTGCTGCCTCATAGCACCAGGGACCCAGGTTTGATTCAAGCCTCAGGCCACTGTCTATCTGGAGTTTGCACATTCTCTGCCCGGGTTTCCTCCAGATGCTCCAGTTCCCTCCCACAATCCAAAAGACGTGCAGGTCAGGTGAATTGGCCATGCTGAATTGCCCATTGTGTTAGTTGCATTAGTCAGGGATATATTGGCGGCAGGGGAATGGGTCTGGGTGGGTTACTCTTTGGTGGGTCGTTGTGGACTTGTTGGGCTGAAGGGTCTGTTTCCGCACTGTGGGGAACCGAATCAGGTATCTCAAAAGGAAGATTTTACAGATATAGAACAGTATAGTGGGGTTATGTTCAATGTGACACGAACCCAAGATGAGAGTTGAGGTTTTCTGCATGGTTACAGGACTTAGCTATCAGTTTCTGCTTGGCAATTCTGTGTTGTTGTTTATCTCGAAGGCTGCGGTGGAGAACACATACCTGAAGATCAGAGGCTGAATATTCTTTACCTCTGAAGGAGGGAGCAAACATTCCTGTCTGGGACATTGTTGCACGGTGTCCATTCATCAGTTGCCATAGTGTCTGCCTGGTCTCGCCAATGCAATCAAAAGAAACATTCCTTGGTTTTTGGCAGATACAAAAAGCTCTCGTTCACTCATCTCCTTCAGAGCAGGGAGAACGGCCATCGCTGTGCAGTCTGACCCTACATGTGGCTCCAGACCCACAGGAATGTGCCTCACTCTGAACTATTCCCAGGAAAGTTAGGGATGGGTCATAACTGCTGGTCTAACCAATCCCAGTGATATCCCTTGAATGAATGAACACAATTGTGAATGAATGACAGAACCAACAGATGGACAGAATGAGAAAGGAATGGAAGTAAAAAGAGAGATGTGGACAAATTATGAATGTTTGAGGGGAGAAATAGCTTCCATGAATTGTCTCATGTTGAACGTATCATATTAAGCATTAAATGATTTGTTTCCTGGTGAATATTGTGAGTGTGCTTGATTGTAATTCATCTGACATTTGTAAAGGGACTCAAGGAAGATCAAGACACAACATTCATAACATGCATTTTTCCTCAGGTTCTGTCCACACGAATTAGGATGGCAAATTTGTGAAAGGATAGAAGTCAAACAAAGACACAATGCCCACAAGATGTATTTTTCTTCACTTTTATTTCTTTCCCCCTGAGTACTCTCTCACACATGGACAGAAGCATCCCCAATGTTTTGTGAGGGAGAGAAAAGGAGGTGAGGGAAGTTTTCCACGTCCCATGCCTCAAGCAGACAATTTCGCCTCTTCATCTCTTTACGTGGAGAAAAACAGGGGAATTCAGGTGAGAGGTGAAGATTGGAGAGAGCTCAGAGATGGGCACAAACTGTGTGGGATGCTTCAGTCTCAATCACTTTTCTTATTTTGATGTAGGGATACATTCACGGATGAGAGTGAAGGGATATTTCAGAGCCCTCTTCAGCTCCTCTCTGAATTTACTCTGGGTCAGGGCATAAAGGGCAGTGTTTGTACAGGAGCTCAGGTAGAAGAGCACAGTCCCAGATATGTCAGCGATCATAACAGGATGGTCATAACTGGGGTAAAAATGGTTGTTGGTAATCTTCATCAGTAAGAAAACACTGATCTTGGTCATCCACAACAATATAAAACTGCCCGAGACAACAAACAGCAGGATGATGGATTTCCTTCTGTTGACCATCTCTGCATCTCCTCTCTGGTCCCTGTTACTGGGAGCTCGGAGACCCTTGCGTGCCCGATTTGCCAAGACAATGTGCCTGACGGTCAGAGCATTGAACAGCAGGATCAGGAGGTAGGGGATCAATGGGTTCAGCAACTGGTGGAACCAAAAAAATGCCACCCATCCTGGCAAGATATAGAACTCTAGTCTGTTGCCACAGCCCCAGGGCACACCACCCCATGTGCCCAAAGATTGGTATCTGAAGTAAAATGGAATGTTCCTCAAAATGCTCACTGACCAGACAATGGTCACCACCAAGGCTGCTGTTCTGGCAGAGCAATATCTGGATTTCAGATTGTGGCAACAAATGGCCACAAAGCAGTCAATAGTGAAAATGATGGTCAACCAGACTGAGCAGTCAGTAGTGGCATAGCCCATGATGTAGTTAGTACGGCACACTGCTGTGTAAAACAAGAAGGAAACTGGGAAATATTTGAAAGCTAGTGTTATAAGTATAATGTTGAAGACAATGACCAGTAGATCAGCTGTTGCCATGGAAATCAAATAGAGAGAAGTACTCTTGCTGATGCCACACCTCCCACGAGAGAGAATCACAATCGTCACTAGGTTAGCTGCAAGAGACATTGAAAAGTTATTCCATATGTGGGATCATGAATTTCCAGTGTCACAGTGGGCACCCAGATCACAGAGACATGGTTCCAACAACAAGTACAGGGAGGAGTTCAAATGGATAACCACCAGATGTGTCATGGAACTTTATCTTCTACACTTTGAGCAAAGATCACTTTATAATTCAGGAAATGAGTACCCAACATTGAACAACATCCGATAAGCAATAATCTCATTAATTCAAGATATTTCTTGCTACCTTAGTGTGGGATATTGATTGAGCAAGGGAGATTAGTGAGGAAACCCAGGATTACTAGTGTGTTGGGATCTTTCCTATCCAATAACGCAGGCAGAAGTGCCTTTGGCTTGAAATCACATCCAAGATCAGCCTCTCAGACTGCCCAGTACGCTGGCAGCATTACTCTGCAGGACAGCGTTTGAATAATGTGCTACAATTCTGGAATTCACTTTCAACACAGAATCTTCAGATTCAATGTTTACCACACATTGAACCAAAGTTCGTGAATAGGGTCAAAAAGCTAAACGAAGTGGGAGTCACCAATACGTAATACGCAATTTTGGAGAGCTAATTACAAGATTGCCTCATTCAAAGTGGTTCCACACAGAACTCTCCCTTGTACAATGAGATACATGCGACCAGAGTGAATGACTACAGACACTAGTCAATTTATTCATGACTGAGAACAGACAGGAGTTGAAATGACCTCCTAGAAAATTCCTGTGAGGTGTTGGAATTCACACCCAGAGTAAATGACGAAAGCTATGGCTGGGCATTGAATTGATTATACAACCGGAAATTGAGTTTGTTTTTTTTGTTCAGTCTTGACTTAAGGGTGTAGCTGTTTGTTCCAGGTAGACTTACTCATCCCTAGTTGCCCCCTTGAAAAGGTGGGGGGGGATGAGCTGCCTTCTTGAACTGCTGCAGTCCATGTGGTGTGGGTAGACCCACAATATCCCTGGGGGAGGGAATTCCAGGATTCTGACCCAGCCACACTGAACGAACAACGTTAAGCTTCCAAGTCAGGATGATGAGTGTCTCGGAGGGGAACTTGCAGGGGGTGGTGTTCCCATCTATCTGCAGACCTAGTCCTTCATCATTTCTTTGGAAAGTGCTGTCGAAGGAGCCTTGGGGATATTTCGTTATTGCATCTTGTCGATGGTACACACTGCTGTTCCCATAGTCCTGCACATTCTTCCACTCCAGAATGAAAACAAAATTCCACCTAGGGTGCCCGGAATGAATCCCTCCCTCCCATTCCCTTCAGCAGTACATCCCAGTCTCTAACCACTCACTACCATGAAACAGTGTTCCTTCAAAGCTCATTTGTTCCTCTTGTCCATTGTATTCTATCTAACAATCCCATCCAGTCTGCAGGTTGGCCAGTTAGCTTTACATCATTGACACCAGCACATGTAGGGCTTACCACAAAGGCAAATTCTTTCTGTCAGAATTGGATTCCATTGTTCACTCCTGCAATGTTATAAATTACACAAGTGCCCAGCGTTCCGTGGGGATGCATAGACTGATAGAATGATAGAACATAGAGGGATCCTATTCAACTCATACCTCTGGTCCTGAGAGGGAACTTTCTACCTCATCATTCTAGTATCTCCCACACTTTATATGTACTCTACCTGAGATGATGTTTCCTCTGATGGGTGAGTCTAGGACCGGGGGTACAGTCTAAGCATAAACAGGTGAAAGTTTAAGACTCAGATGGGGAGTATTATCTTCTCTTTGAGGGGTGTGAGCCTTTTGAATTGTTTGCTACTGACAGAACTGTGAGGGGTAAGAGTCCTTGTGCATGTTTAAGGCTGTGTCAATAGATTCTTTTGTCAGTTGGTGAACAAACTGTAATGGGGGACGAGCAGAACATGAGGAATGTTGGGACCTGATATGATCCGCTTTATCGGTCAAGCAGGCTCCAGGGGAGTTTTCTCCTGTTTTTATTCTGCCCATGCCAAGTACCCCCACCTCCAACCCCACTCCCCGTCACCTCCAGTTCCAAGGATATTGAGCAGCCTCTTTCCTCTCTCCATACAACCGAAGATTTTCATTCCTGGTAACATTCCTATCAAATGGCACTGCAGCTTCCCCAAGGTCACCCCTTCAAGCAGTCCATCCACATCTCGGTTCCAAAGTAATCCATCAAATATCTCACCATAAAACACAGACAGAACTATAAACACCACATTCAGTAACGGGGAAGATCTCCTCACCTGGAACACAGACAATTGCAAAGAAATGGAAGAAAGCGAATAAGACCTGCAGAATTATTGGTCCTTGCATTGTTAATGTTGGGTGATCTCATTCATTAACTCTCGCGCAGGGCTTGGAGTCTGGACTGAGCTCCTGGGATAAGAATCAACACTCCCTTATACATGATCGTAAACCACGTGTGTGACGGCTGGTGTCTGTTCCAGTCTATTAAACACTCTCTTCAAAACCATCCACATTACATTGTGCATTCCCACAACACCGGTATATTCCATGTGGAACTGCTAAAAGATTGTGAACAGCACTCCCTGAAGGAATGTTTCCAAACTTGTTTTCCAAACCGTGTTCTGCCAACATGTGTTTTTGTTCACTTGGATCAGTTTTCCTCTTTGTTTGGTTTTGTTTCACGTGTCAGTCGCTCAGTCTATTGTTATCTATGGAGCGTTTGCTTTCTGGAATTTAGGGCCAACAATAGATTGCTGCCCATTATCTTCTTGAGAGGACGTTCCCAACTGTGCTCTGAGTATTAACTAGCACAGGAATCATATTTGCAAATGAAATGGTCCTAAAATAATAAATATAATTCTATATCTCAGACAGATAACAATATTCACATCAAAATCTTTTGCAATGAATAAAACAATCAGATGGATTTTAACTGATCCCATTGCTGCTCCATCAATTGGAGTCCAACTCAAACCATCTCTATCCAACTTGGTCCATTTGAAGGAATAGAGAATCATTGAAGATGGTTACCGCAGTGCCAGCCTTCCTCAATGATGTTTGGATTGGAAAGGGAACCCAGTTAGGCTTCAGTTTGATAAACCCTTAGTTACACTTGATCTGTGTAAGTTCATCACTGTGTGCGGGACCGCTCCTCAGGAAGATGGTACTGGCCTTTGGAGAATGGACAGTGTGGATTCAGCTGAATGACAGGAGGAGATAAAGGATGGGATTATGTGTGTGGAAAGGAGGAAACAGGAATGGGACTGTGGGCGGGGAAGTGGGTTTTAAAATTTAATCCACATGCATTGAGAGACTGACATGGTAAAGTACCTCAATCATTCAGGTAGAGTAAGGATCTGGAAACCTTCCACCCAATCGCTAACCATGCTGGGAATTAATTGCATCATGCATTGTTAGCACGGACACAATTGTCTTGTACAAATAGAGAAAGAGTGAATGAGGAAAGTTAGCTGCATCATCTGACTGAATGATATGCTGTACCAGTGGGCTTCACCCTTTCTGGGTCTCTGAAAGTGGGGTTCAACTGTCCCTTTCAACAGGGGGTTTTCATGGAGAGCAGAGGAGAGGTGAGGGAGAACTGTCAGCTACTCAGTTATCTTGGCTTAGGAGAGAGGTAAAGAGAGAGAGAGACAGAGACAGAGAGTGAGAGAGAGAGAGAGAGAGAGGTGGAAGCACACTCTATCCAGTCTGTCGCCCATCCTCAGGGATGATGAACAATAAACGCTGGCCCAGATAGTGACACCCATATCCTGTGGCTGAGTAAAACATAAAAGTAGGTGGGAAGGGTAGCAGGGTTAGAGGAACAAGTCTGCAAAGGCCATAGCTGGCCAAGGATGTTACAAATGTGGACAGCATGGTGAGGCTGGAAGAGATTGCAGAGAGAGGCAGGTTTGTAGGGTCTGAAGACATTCACAGTGATCGGACGGTAACTTTTATGATTCAATGCGGCAGTGGGAGAGTCATTGACGTCTACAGCACAGCTCATCGGGTAGACGCTGGCCAAAAATCCACCGAGCTATTCTAATTACATTTTCTAATACTTGGTCCATATCCTGGAACATCTCGCCATTGTAAGTACATTTCTAAATACTTCTTCAATGTTAGAAGGCTTTCTGCTTGTACCACTCTGACAGGCAGAGAGTTCCACTTTCCCACCACCATTTTGTGAAAACATTTTCCTCACATCCCATCTAAACAACCTGCCCCGACATCAAATCTATCTCCCTGGTTCTCCATGCTTTCAATCAAGGGGAAAAGCTACTTCCTGTTTCCCCTGTCTGTGTCCCTCATACAGTTACACATCTCAACCATGTCTCCCCTCAGTCAACTCTGCTCCAAGGAAAGAAACCCACTCTGCCCAATTTCTCCACATAACTGAAACTCTGTGCAGCCCAGACAACACGCTGGTAAATCTCCCTCTGTACCCTCTCCAGTGTAAACACACCCCTCCTATCATGTGGATTCCAGACCTGCACACAATACTCTCGCTGTGGTCTAACTGAAGTGCACTGGAAATCCAGCCCCACTATTCACCAAGTTCTCAAGAACATGAACATTTGATGAAAGCACCACATTGCCCAATTGAGCACAAATATCCAATTTCTGTTAAAGGGATATGCACACCTTTTTAGCATAATCGTGAAAAGAACTATTTATTGCAATCAAATTATTTTTAACAAATTTCAAAACCTGTGTGCAATCGCCAATCTGCAACTATAACTTTATTGTTTGCTCTTCAAAGACTTTTGTTCACACAGAGAGATGCACAAAAGGGATGGGGAAGGTATGAACATTATGCGTGGAGGTAAAATAAAATCAAGGAAACATAAATTAATAGCTCCAGTTCAGATATGTTTCGCTCTTTCAGATTCTTTCGATTTCTTCACAAAAGTTTGATGGTGAACGAGGTTGTGGGGACACCAATTCTCAGTCTCCCATTCAGTGCTTGAAAATTTGCCATTTCTGTTTGCCTGGAAGTGATTTCCATTTGTCCCTTTTACCAGAGGGTTTTCAGGGAGAGCAGAGGAACGCTGAGAGGGAATGCTGAGCTACCAGGGTGTCTTCAGAACAGAAATGCGGAGACATTTCTTCAGCCAGAGAGTGGTGGGCCTGTGGAATTCATTGCCACAGAGTGCAGTGGAGGCTGGGACGCTAAATGTCTTCAAGGCAGAAATTGATAAATTCTTGATGTCACAAGGAATTAAGGGCTGCGGGGAGACTGCGGGTAAGTGGAGTTGAAATGCCCATCAGCCATGGTTGAATGGCGGAGTGGACTCGATGGGCCGAATGGCCTTACTTCCACTCCTATGTCTTATGGTCTTATGGTCTTTATTCAGTTCCCCATGCAGAAAGGAGAGAGTGATATGGATGCTCTGTCTTCACAGGCTGGCCCTTACACCCATATTCTCCACACACTTGGCTGCACTGACCTGCCCAGGAAACAAACAAGAGATTGTCACTGTGCTGAGCTCTCCTGAACACACAACAACTGGTGCTGATTAAAAACCAATCAAATTGTGCCTTGCCTGAACATACCCTCTCTCTCACCCACAAGCGCACACACACACACACAGAGATCCGCGCACTGTCACACTTTCTCACTGTCTCACACAGACAGATGCACACACACGCACTTGCTCTGTCTCTCTCTCTCACACACGCACACATGCACACAGAAACACACAGGTTCTCTCACACACACATGCACATACTCTGTCTCTCTCTCTCTCACGCACGCACACACGCACACAGAAACACACAGGCTCTCTCACACACACGCACATACTCTGTCTCTCTCTCTCTCACACACATGCACACATGCACACAGAAACACACAGGTTCTCTCACACACACACGCACATAGTCTGTCTCTCTCTCTCACGCACGCACACACGCACACAGAAACACACAGGCTCTCTCACACACACGCACATACTCTGTCTCTCTCTCACACACGAACACACGCACACAGAAACACACAGGTTCTCTCACACACACGCACATACTCTGTCTCTCTCTCTCACGCACGCGCACACGCACACAGAAACACACAGGCTCTCTCACACACACGCACATACTCTGTCTCTCTCTCACACACGAACACACGCACACAGAAACACACAGGCTCTCTCACACACACGCACATACTCTGTCTCTCTCTCACACACGAACACACGCACACAGAAACACACAGGTTCTCTCACACATGCGCACATACTCTGTCTCTCTCTCTCTCACACATGCACACACGCACACAGAAACACACAGGCTCTCTCACACACACGCACATACTCTGTCTCTCTCTCTCATACACGCACACACGCACACAGAAACACACAGGCTCTCTCACACACACGCATATACTCTGTCTCTCTCTCTCTCTCACACACGCACACATGCACACCGAAACACATAGGCTCTCTCACACACACACGCAACAATTTTTTTGAGACACTCTCTTGCTACCCCAACAAGACAATAATTTACATAAAACTGTCAATTTGGCCCACTAATTGTTTTCAAATTGAATCAGTTTTACCGCTCCGTTTTCTTGGTAGAAGAGCAACATTCTGTCCCATTTTTGTTTGCGGACAATAATAAAAGTAATAGTGCCTTCACATGTCTCCACCCTTAAGAGAGATGAAGCACCTTTCCCAAGATGCATTTATTCTCCAAGTGCCTGATATACAGACAACAGAAAACAAAACTTACCTCCATTGGTACTAAATCATAGCTGATTCAAGACTTTTTAATAATGTTTTAATCACCTTCCATTTAAATTGTTAACTCAATCCTTTGATTTTACACTCTCCACAATTCACCTACTTTCACACTATCTTTCCAACTGAAGTTACAGCCCCTAACTGCCATCTTTGTGAAATAGATAACAGGAGTTGAGTATTAATGAGGTCAGTCTCTGGGAATGGGTTCCAGCAAGTCTGGAAAAGTCCTTACCTCAGGAAGGTGATAAATGTTGAATGGTAACTGGGATATCGGGGAGGATGGGGTCAGCCTGTCAGGGAGAGGTCACAGATTGGATTGCGTTTGGACTGTGTTTCCTGTTTGTGTGGCTATTAATGCTGCAGCATACAGATTTGAAATCTTCAAACCTAACTTCCCTTCTCAGCTCTTGGAAGCTTTAGAGAATAGAAAACTAAATTATAAGTATGACTGCCTTTATCTGAGTGAACTGTAAAGTGGCTCTCATCCACATCTTCAGAAAATCAGCAAAGGAAAATTCATTCCTGCCCATGAACCATCCCAAAAACCGCTGAAATAATCTGGTCAGTTTTCTTATATACTTTAATGTGTCCCTGAACTGTGTTTGTTTATCTGTCTGTCTGCTGTGTGAATGAGACTGAAATCAAAGCTAATGGAGTGTAAAGTGAAGACCAATGGGAATACTTTGCTATTTAGATTTACTCTGTTAAAATTAGTCCTTTGTAAATAAATTGCTAAACCCTTTAGATTAGATTACTTACAGTGTGGAAACAGGCCCTTTGGCCCAACAAGTCCACACCGACCCTCTGAAGAGCGACCCATCCAGACCCATTCCCCTACACTTACTCCTTCACCTAACATTATGGGCAATTTAGCATGGCCAATTCACCTGACCTGCACATCTTTGGACTGTGGGAGGAAACCGGAGCACCCAGAGGAAACCCACGCAGACACAGGGAAAACATACAAACTCCACACAGACAGTCACCCGAGACAGGAATGGAACCTGGGTCTCTGGTGCTATGAAGCAGCAGGGCTAACCACTGTGCCACCGTGCCACCCACCATATTTACCATACAAACCAGTGTCTTGAATTGATTATTCACAGAGTCTGAACCAGCTATTTAACAGGCTGTTTAGGAAGCATTGTGTCAATTTTGAGGGTCTATGAATGATTTAACTTTACTGTGTTGTGAATACAGAGGGAGGGAGGATGATTTAATCCGTCTGTCTGTCTCCATGTTGTAACAGAACATCAATATCGTGTGACTTTCCCCAGTCTCAATGGACAATGAAATGCAGCATGGGATTGCAAACTGATTCAGGATGAACCACATCACTCTCCTCCTGCTCCAATATTCAATGTCCCTGTCAGGACTAATGGATCACAGGGTTCAGGGAGAAACCTGGAACAGGGGACTGAGTTGGATAGCAGAGTACAGATAACCAACCTCCACATTTTCTCTGTAACCTCCTCCAGACCCCCTCCCTATCACTGTAACCTCCCCCAGACCCCCTCCCTATCACTGTAACCTCCTCCAGACCCCCTCCCTATCACTGTAACCTCCTCCAGACCCCCTCCCTATCTCTGTAACCTCATCCAGCACCGATACCCCTCTCGACCTCTGTAACCTCATCCAGCGCCAATACCCCTCCCTATCTCTGTAATCTCATTCCAACACCAATACCCCTCCCTACCACTGTAACCTCCTCCAGCACCAATACCCCTCCCTATCTTTGTAACCTCATTCAGTCGCTGTACCCACCTATCTCTGTCACCTGATGCAATCGCTACATCCCTCCCTATCTCTGTCATCTCCTCCAGTCCCTACACCCCCTCCCTATCTCTGTCATATCATCCTGTGTCTACACCCCCTCCCTATCACTGTAACTTCCTCCAGCACCAATATCACTGCCACTCTCTGTAACCCCCTCCAGCCCCGGCACTCCTCCCAATCTCTGTAACCCCCTCCAGCCCCTAAACCTCCTCCCTATCTTTGTAACCCCCTCCAGCCCCTACACCCCCTCCCTATCTCTGTAACCCCCTCCAGCCCTTATACACCTCCCTATCTCTGTAACCCCCTCTAGCCCCTACACTCCCTCCCTATCTCAGTAACCCCCTCCAGCCCCTACACCCCCTTCCTATCTCAGTAACCCCTTCCAGCCCCTATACCCCCTCCCTATCTCTTAACCTCCTCCAGCCCCTACACCCCCTACCTATCTCAGTAACTCCCTCCAGCCCCTAAACCCCTCCCTATCTCAGTACCCGCTCTCTATCTTGGTAAACCCCTCCAGACCCTATCCCGTCCCTATCTTGGTAACTCCCTCCAGCCCCTATACCCCTCCCTATCTCAGTAACCACTCTCTATCTTGGTAAACCCATCCAGACCCTATCCCTTCCCTATCTCGGTAACTCCCTCCAGCCCCTATACCCCTCCCTATCTCAGTAACCACTCTCTATCTTGGTAAACCCCTCCAGACCCTATCCCGTCCCTATCTCGGTAACCCCCTCCAGCCCCTATACCCCTCCCTATCTCAGTAACCCCCTCCAGCCCCTATACCCCCTCCCTATCTCTGTAACCCCCTCCAGCCCCTATACCCCTCCCTATCTCAGTAACCACTCTCTATCTTGGTAAACCCCTCCAGACCCTATCCCGTCCCTATCTCGGTATCTCCCTCCAGCCCCTATACCCCTCCCTATCTCAGTAACCGCTCTCTATCTTGGTAAACCCCTCCAGACCCTATCCCGTCCCTATCTCGGTAACCCCCTCCAGCCCCTATACCCCTCCCTATCTCAGTAACCGCTCTCTATCTTGGTAAACCCCTCCAGACCCTATCCCGTCCCTATCTTGGTAACTCCCTCCAGCCCCTATACCCCTCCCTATCTCAGTAACCACTCTCTATCTTGGTAAACCCCTCCAGACCCTATCCCGTCCCTATCTCGGTAACCCCCTCCAGCCCCTATACCCCTCCCTATCTCAGTAACCACTCTCTATCTTGGTAAACCCCTCCAGACCCTATACCCCTCCCTATCTCAGTAACCGCTCTCTATCTTGGCAAACCCCTCCAGACCCTATCCCGTCCCTATCTCGCTAACTCCCTCCAACATTTCCAACATTCTCTGTATCTGTAGAACCTTCAATCCCGAAAACCGTTTGTGGAGATACCTGAGAGATTGGGTGAAAGAAATGCCCATCACTTTGTGGGAAACTGTAGAACCCCATATCTGTGTGAAAATACTATTTCACGATGATAAAAATCATTTGTGAACATGTCTCTACGGGCAACGAGAAAGATTCCAGAAGGAACGAGTCAATGAGAAACTGAAAGCGGTATCAGAGGTGTGTGATTTCTCTTTGCATGAGTCTCCAGTAATGGACAGTGTTGAAAGAAATGTTGAATATTTTGATTGTTAAGCTCATGAAAAAATGCCTTCTGTGTGATAGAGGTGTTTGCTATTTTTTTCTGTCTTTCACCCAATAACCTGCTGCTGTCAACAAAGTCTATGATGCTTTGTGTGGCTGTGTCCTATTGACAAACCACGAAATTAATGAACCCCAAAATTAATGATTCCAGAACCAGGGGTCACAGTCTAAAGGTATGGGGTAAACCATTTAGGGCTGAGACCAGGAGAAATGCCTTCAACCACAGCGTGGTGAGCCTTTGGAATTGTTTACCTTTGCAAACTGTTGAGGGCAAAACAATCAATGTTTTCAAGATGGAGTCAGATACAGTTCTGAAAGCTAAAGGGATCTAAGGGTATGAGGAGAAAGCAGGAACAGGGGAGTGAGTTGGATAATCAGCCATGATTATATCAAATGGGGTTGACAATGAATTGATGGGATTAATGGAATACCCACGTCCCTATGTTTTATGTTTCAAGATGATCTATCAATTCAGTTTTCATTCTGGGATTGGCCTTGTTCCATAGTACAATCAGCTTGGACATTATCACGTTGTTGATTCATTCTTGTTTTAACTGATACCCACTGACTGTTGTGTGTAGGGTGAGGAATCTCATTGCTGTGTGCAATGTTTCATTCCTTGTCACATATGAACTCCCACATTTGGCCATTCTGGGATGCGAGGTGGTTCCTCACTTGCTCAGGTACAAAAGGTGGAAAAATAAAAGGAGGCGTCCATTCAGCCCTCTGAGCCCATTCTGTCACACCATAGCCGTTCTGTCCCTCTCCTTGTTTGACCATCATGGATCCACATGCCTTGGCAAAATCACCCAACCAAAACATCACCATCTGAGCTTCAACATGGGCGAGAACTGAACTGAATTCTGGGAGAAAAGCAAGGCTGGTTCTCCAAAGGGAGATTTCAGGGAAAGGTCAAATTTATTTCTGATGGAGGCACTCATTGTGTCTGTTGCACTGGGGACCTGTTCTGGAGTGGGAGAATTCTGCTTTCACACTTACTGAATAAAATGAAACATTTGTGTCTCAAATGGTGACTTTGTCCAGCAGAATCAAAACAAGGTCATTTCTCTTGGTTTTGTGTCTACAACTAAGTCTCTCAATGCATGTCAAGGGGAACAGTGCAGCAAATTCACACAACTCTGGGCTTTAGTCACTACACCCACAGTGACACATCCAGTGACTGACATAGAGGCAAATTTCAAATAAGTTGCCCATTTCCTAAACCAAGCATCGCCAATGTAGCAAGTATCAGTTTAAAAAACAAATACACTTATTTGTTCATGTAAGTGCTTGGGGGTGGGAAAGGGGAGAGATTAGAATTTGTTCCATCTCTATTTTCAAACGGCCAGTGTAGAGGGAATGTACAATGTCACAGGGATTTGCTTAATGAGTCTGCTCAGTAACACTGGAAGTAACATGGACTGTGTCACAAGGGGTGTATCAGACTGTGGATACAAGGAACTATTGACAATTCAGTTTCTGAACTTTTCCTGTAGATTCAGTGAATAGAGTCACCCATCATTCAAAGTCCAAAAATTTTAGCAATTCATTTTTTTGTCTTAAACTGCCGTCAGGTGTGGAGATCATCTTAAATTGTGAAATGGTTGTAGTCTGTCTAAATCTAATTGTAAGGCATTGGGAATTTGACTTTGAAATCTATAGCCGAGTGGTATTACATTGAAGATATTAATCAAGCAACTGCAAAGGCAGAACATTATATCTCTGCAGTATTTCATACACTATACTCAGGGAGATAATTGTATTAAGGATAAGAATCTTCAGTGTGGTGAATGAATTAAAGAACTTGTACATTGGCCTCAGAACTGAGAGAGATGTTGAGACATCCTTTAGGTGTTTAAAGCTGGGACAATGCAAGTGAAGGGTGAATAACATTTCACTGCAAGATCATTTTCGCTGCAGGATCATTCTTTTGCGAGAGGGAAAGGATTCTTGAAAGTACCAGACGTGAAATAAGATTTTATCCCACGCAGCAATCCAGAATAAATTGCATTTCTTCCTGAGTAGATGCTGAGTTTGATATAAAGGGGAACAATTTCTAACGGACTCTTGAATAAGTACAGGAAAAGATCAAAATCAAAGAACTGTAAGGAAAGATCAGAATCGTGAGACAATGAGACCAGTTAAATATTTCTTTCCTGAATCAGCGTTATGATTGGATTGGGATCCTTCTGTGCTCTATCACTCTGTCGATCTCTGATGGACATGTCATTATATAAAACTCAATCATGGAAGGAGCCTTGCGTAAGTTACAGCTTTGGATGAGAGAATAAGAGAGAACCACTCACCCTTGAAAGGAGGGGTTAGTTTTTAGAACATGGAACAGTAAAGCACGTGAACAGGCCCTTCGGCCAATCATGTCTGTGCCAAAAATATTAGTGCACATTCTGAATATATTTTGCAAGCATGTTGAATGATGAGGGATATATTTATGGGTGAGAAATATGATTACAGTTCAAGTAATTGTAAATGTATAGCGCATCGGAAATCCTTATTCAGCAACACCTATAAAGGACTGTAATCATAATTCTCACCCATAAATGTACCCCTTATCATTGAAACATGCTCGCAAAATATATTCAGAATGTGCAATAATATTTTATTCATTAGTGTTATGTTAGTGTCACTGACTGGGCTAGCACTTATTGTGCAGAGTCCAGTTATAAGTCAGCTATGGGTCTGGAGTCATGTGCAGTCCTGACGGGGTCAGGATGGCAGTTTCCTTTCCAAAATAAACCGGGTGGTGGTTTTCCTTTAGGCAATCGTTACAGAGTCATTATTAAACCCTTAAACGCTGACTGCTTTAGACTGAAGAATCCACAGTTGGATTTGAACCGACATCCTCAGAAGATTAGTACAGTGTCTGGCTTAATAGCTTTGCACGATATCACAAGGCCATCAGCTCGCCTACAATTAAGGGTTTGATGGTGTGGTCTCGGTAGTGTTGGCATCTTCGCCTTTCTGCTCTGATTTTCCCCATTTTTGACTTGGAACCGTGAGTTGAAATTGAGAATTGTAATGTCACCTTTGAGCAACAGTGTATTTCCTTTTAAATAAAGAGAATATTAGACTGCAGCTTGCTTTAGGAACTGGCCTGGAGAGATAATGCCCATTAATCAATGCTTTCAGGACATTGTAGATGATTCAGCACCGAGATAGTGTTACGCTTGCGGAAGATGGCTGAATGTTGATCAAGGGAGGACTAGTGCTGGCCAACTACCCACAGACCATGTTGAAAAGGAAAAGGAAAGTAAACATTGAATTGTGTGAGACTACAATGGCTGTAAGATGTGTATATTCTCCTGTATCCTTTTGTGAGAGAGATTGAGACAGAGGTGACAAATGGTCTGTTCCAAGCTAATAAAATGAACAGCTTGAGAGGCCTTGGCTTTTTTAAAAATTTGGAACAATCGAAGCAGCATGAAGGGACGAGCTCAAGCTCCAACAGAAACAGGATTTTACTTTAACGTTCAGTCATTACTGGGTCGAGAAGTTGGATTTGGAAGCTGTTATTTCTCGTTTTCTTACACCTGAAGGTTTGCCTCCTCTTCCTGCTGCTGGAATTGAATGTGAGACAATCTATTTTACTGAATTTTCCTTTGCCTTGGGTGTGTTTTTGATGTGTCACTATATTGGAACAGTTACTGTTTAAAATAAGCTGTTATTATGTTAAGGTTTCCAGTGGAGTTAACTTTTACAAATTCTCTTTGTTTGGTTGTTTTTATTTTAACCGTAGCATAAGAATAGAGTGTATTTTGCTTCAAGCCTGGTCATTTGAACAATCAAATTGCAGCTGGAACACAAAACCTTATTCTTACTTTAAAAATTGGAAAGGTTAGAGCAGATGTAGGTTTGCTCACTGAGCTGGAAGGTTCGTTTTCAGACATTTCATCATCATACTAGGTAACATCATCAGTGAGATGAAGCACTGGTGGCATGGTCCACTTTCTATTTATGTGTTTAGGTTTCCTTGGGTAAGTGACATCATCTCCCGTGGTGATGTCATTTCCCGTTGTGATGTCATTTCCTGTTTTTTTCTCGGGGTGGTAAATGGGATCCAAGTCAATGTGTTTGTTGGTAGAGTCTACTGTATAACTCTATAGAGCTCAGCAAGCAAACCTACATCCAGAACCTCAACCTGAGCTACAAATCTTCTCAAAACTCACTAAAAACTCGAGTCTATGCTACCTTCTTTTGAGAGAGGCTGGTGTAGTCCGTAACAATTGACCCTGATAGGGTTGCAAGAATGAGACAGATCTTACTTTTCCTTTGAAAGCTTCTGGATGGTGCTGCTTTTGTTTTGCTCTCTCACCTCAGTTATAGAATTGTTGACAATTCTGAGAAAATAATGTAAGAAATGAGTAACAATCTCCAGAAGCTTGAAAAAGTTCCTTGTAAGGGCCAGTGACTTCAGAATTCTCACACAATACACAGTCCAAGTGCTTGAGATGAAACCCATCAACCAAAGATGTTCAGGTATTCATTGTTAAACTGGTTATCAAACTGGAGAATTACAGATCGCTTCTTGATAAATTAATTCCTTCATGGTTAGCACTGCTGCCTCACAGCACCAAGGAACCCAGGTTCAATTCCCGTCTCGGGCAACTGTCTGTGTGGAGATTGCACATTCTCCCAGTGTCTGCGTGAGTTTCCTTTGGGTGCTCCTGTTTCCTCCCACAGTCCAAAGATGTGCAGGTCAGATGAATTGGCCATGCTAAATTGCCCATAGTTTTAGAAACATTAGTCAAGGGTAAATGTAGTTGAATAGGTCTAGGTGGGTTGCTCTTTGGAGGGTCAGTGTGGACTTGTTGGGCCGAAGGGCCTGTTTTCATACTGTAGGAAATCCAATCTGAAAAAAAATTGTCAGTCCTTCAATATGTGAGTGGACGTATATGATAAAGAATGATTGGATTTAAATTGTAGATATTGTTTATCGTGCCTTGCTGATTATCTGTGTTCCACTATGAATAATTCATTGTTTTTTGTTATAAACTTAAAGCTTGAGATGTAATGTTATAACCTCTGGTGAAGAACAGTTGAGCAAATATGTTGGACATTGAATGTTTTCATTTTGTTGTGTTGTGAATCCAGTGAGAGGGAGGCAGTTTTGCATTGGCTGGTTCTTCCTCTGCGAGAACAATAGAATCGATCAGACATTTTAAGATGAATTGGACTATTATGTTGAAAGGGAGATTGTACAGGTACACTAACATGGACAGAGAATGGCACAACACCCTTGGAAAGGAACACATTAGTGGACTTCATAGAGTTTGAAGACAATCAGCAGTTGTTACATGCTAACCAATAAACAAGTCTTTATTCCAGCTTTTAGCAATTTTAAATTTCACCTTTTGTGATGGCAGGATTTGAATGAATACCACTAGATGTGTTAACCAGGTGCTTTAGCTTGCTAAATCAGTGACAGCAACACTGTGGCACCATCTTTGTCAGTTGTGTGGATAATGACCGTGTCAATCATAGCTCATGATGCACTATATCCACAAACTTCTCAATTCATCTTCCAGTCGTTTGGGTGACAATTATGATTCTCTGCTGGGGCAAGTGTGGCATCACCAACGGTGTTTCCCTCTATTAAATCTCCATGGCAACAGGATATTTACTGGTCATTTTGTTTGGTGTCATAATCAATGCACTTGATCACAGATATTTCCCACTCTCATTCCTGTTCGACACAGCAGTGTGCAGTGTAAATGCTGTGTTGGCCTGTGTTGCTATTGACTGTTCTGTCTGGTTGACCATCGCTTTCACCTTTGACCACTTTGTGGCCATTTGTTGTCGCAATCTGAAAGCCAGACATTACTCTGAGAAAACAGCAGCAGCCGTGGTAAGCACTGTTTGTCTGGTGAGCATTCTGAGGAACATCCCATTTTACTTTAAGTATCAACCATATGGTCCATGGGGTGGTGTACTCTCGGGCTGTGCCACCAGACCAGAGTTCTACATCTTGCCAGGATGGTTGGCTTTTATCTGGCTGCTGAACCCATTGATCCCCTACCTCCTGATCCTGCTGTTCAATGCTCTGACCGTCAGGTACATTATGTTGGCAAACGGGGCACGCAGGGGTCTCCGAGCTCCCAGTAACAGGGACCAGAGGGGAGATGCAGAGATGGTCAACAGGCGTAAATCCATCATCCTGCTCTTTGTTGTCTCGGGCAGTTTTATATTGTTGTGGATGCCCAAGGTCAGTGTTTTCTTACTGATGAAGGTTATCAACAACCATTTTTACCCCAGTTATGACCATCCTGTTATGATCGCTGACATATCTGGGACTGTGCTCTTCTACCTGAGCTCCTGTACAAACACTGCCCTTTATGCCCTGACCCAGAGTAAATTCAGAGAGGAGCTGAAGAGGGCTCTGAAATATCCCTTCACTCTCTTTAGTGAACAGCACAGATTACATGGACAGATGAAAGCAGAGGGTGAACTAATGTCAGAACAGTGCAGGTCAGGGTTATTGGAGCAATCACTGGGGTTCCAGCAAGTTGTCTGACCAGTATGGACAGTGACTCCATATCATCGACCTCTCTGCATTAAGCACAGTTTCATCGGGGATCCAGGGGGTTCTTGGAAATATGCTCCCAAAGTCAGTTCTGGATGGATAGGTAAATAGATAGATAGATAGACAGATAGATCGATAGATAGATAGATAGATAGATAGATAGATAGATAGATAGATAGATAGATAGATAGATAGATAGATAGATCGATAGATAGATAGATAGATAGATAGATAGATAGATAGATAGATAGATAGATAGATAGATAGATAGATAGATAGATAGATAGATAGATAGATAGATAGATAGATAGATAGATAGATAGATGGATAGATAGATAGATAGATAGATAGATAGATAGATAGATAGATAGATAGATAGATAGATAGATAGATAGATAGATAGATAGATAGATAGATAGATAGATAGATAGATAGATGGATGGATGGACGGATGGACGGACGGTTGGATGGATGGATGGATGGGCAGATAGATGGATGGACAGATGGATAGTTCGATAGACAGATAGATAGATAGATGGATGGATGGATATTGATCTTGCTGTGCGCACTTCCTTTGCAGTGTAAGGTGAATGCCTCACTCTGTCTAAGCACCCTATGATCCGTTTGTCCTTGCTTATTACGATTTGCCTCTATCGTTCGCAAACACAGCTTTTCACTGCATGCAAGGACACGTGCCTATAATTAATCATATGAAATCAAATCAAAGATTGACGGATGGAATTGATCTCTATTTTAGTTCAGGGGAGTAGCAGACAGCCCCTGAAATCTGCCCAGACAGTCAGAGAGATTATGACAGAATATGATCCATGCCCTAAATGACCCAGACAATCTAACTCCCTCCATAACCAGAGAATCATTGCTAATCTCATTGTGTGAATGTTCAACTGAATTACATCTCAAGCAGTTTCTTGTGCCTCAAGAAATCCCAAGCATGCAAAGAAAACATTGTCTTCTTTTATTCACCATTTATGGTTTATTGGACATGATGACAAATAGGAACACCAGAAGAGGAGAAAAGGTCGTGAGGTATAGCATTTAGTTTACGAAGTGTGTAATGTTAAAAGGCATGCAAATATTTGGTAAAGGTTTCTGGAGCAAATACAGCTTCATAAGAGGCTTGATAGGGACAATGCGGAGAGGGTGTTTCCCCTCATGGGAGAGTCGAGGAGCAGAGGACACAGTCTCAGAATAAAGGGGCACCAATTTCAGACTGAGATGGGGAGGAATTTCTTCTCTCAGAGAGTTGTGAGTTTTAAAACTGCATGCTAAAGAGAGCTGTGAGGGCAGAGCACTTGTCTACATTTAAGGCTGAGATTGATTGATTCTTGATCAATCGGGGAATCCCTGGTTGTGGGGACAACAGGGATGTGAGGGATGCCAGATCAGCCATGATCCTGTTGACAGGTAGACCAGCATCGAGGGGTTGAATGGCATCCTCCTGTTCCTATTTTTTCAGTTCTTTTGAGAACGTTTTTGTATCACACTATCATGAATCACATGAAGATTCTGCCAACAACATTGGAAAATAAAGATACAACACATGTAAAATGCATTTATTCAGATACATCAATTGTGTACATGCCTCTGAACATTCCTTAAAACATGCACAGTCAAGTTTCAATGTGTCTCAAATGGAAGCAGAGGTGATTGTGACTTTGTAACAAAAGGCCATTTCTCCATGACTGAGACACATTTTGCCCATATTTCTATTCCATTATCATCTGGTTTGCACTGTGGATGTGACATTGTAGAGCTTTTCAAACGGTTGATCTCACAAGGGTCATTGCAGAGCAGGGGTCGGGGCAAAACGGGCAGGGTTAATGTTAGGGTTAGGGTTAGTGGTTGGGTTTGGGTTTCGGTTCGGGTTAGGGTTAGGGTTAGGTTTAGGGTTAGGGGTAAGTTTAGGGTTAGGGTTAAGGTTAGGGTTAGTGGTTGGGTTTGGGTTTAGGTTTGGGTTAGGGTTAGGATATGGGTTAGCTTTAGGGTTAGGGGTCGGGTTAGGGTTCGTGGTTGGGTTTGGGTTAGAGTTAAGGTTAGGGTTGGGTTTGGTTTTGGGTTAAGGTTAGGGTTAGGTTTAGGTTTAGGTTTAGGTTTAGGTTTAGGGTTAGTTGAACAGCACTAGTCCTCCCTTAAATAATCATTTCAACATCCAAGGAGCTGCCAGTCCCCGAACATAACAACATCTTAAGGCAGCAAGGTGGCTCAGTGGTTAGCTATGCTGCCTCACAGTTCCTGGTTTCGAATCACGCCAAGAAATCATGCCAGTCTGTGTGGCGTTTGCACATTCTCCCTGTGTCTGCTTGGGTTTGCTCCGGTTTCCTCCCACAATCCAAAGATGTGCAGGTTAGATGAATTGGCCTTGCTAAATTGCCCACAGTGTTAGGTGCGTTAGTCAGGGGTAAATATAGGGTAGGGGTCTTGGTGGGTTTCTCTTCAGAGGTGCGGTGTGGACTTGTTGGGCTGAAGGGCCTGTTTCCACACTGTAGAGAATCTAATTTGATCTTGTTACCAATTTGTCTACAGTGTCCTGCGAGCAGTATTAATCTGTTTTATCTTTCTAGGCCATTTTCTAACATTAAGCAGCAGTATTTTGTACTAATTTTTTTTAAAAAGGAAACTCATTGCTGCACAAGTTCAAATTTTCAATTCTCAGCTTCAACTCAAATTTCTGAAACAAAAATACGAAAAGTCAATGCACAATTGGGGTGGCATGGTGGCTCAGTGGTTATCATTGCTGCCTCACAGCACCAGGGATCTGAGTTTGATTTCCACCTCGGGTGACTGTCTGTGTGGAGTTTGCACGTTCTCCCTGTGTCTGCGTGGGTTTCCTCTGATTTCCTCCCGCAATCCAAAGATGTGCAGGTTGTGGTGGATTGGCCATGCTAATTTGCCCATCATGTTAGGTGCAACATAGTCAGGGATCAACATAGGTCTGGGTGGGTTACTTTTCAGAGGGTTGGTGTGGACTTGCTGGACCAAAAGGCCTGTTTCTTTACTGTCGGGAATCTAATTTAATCTAATAGTGAGGTGCAACCTGACTGACAGTACATTATCAAGGACCTCATTGCAGCCGAGTGATAGTGTCCTGGTAATAAAATGAAAAATTCCAATTTGTTATTCAAAATGTATCTGTAGCAGAATATAAAAATTCAACAAGGCAACATAATTAATATCTCACATTGAAGCCCAATCATCATAGATCATATTCACCCCATCACACACCATTCACAGACATCAATTGTACAAATCTATTGCTCCTAATTCATGCAGAGTGGGTCAGACTCATCAGAAATGCCAACAGCACCACACGTAGAGGGATGTAAGGCTATGTGGTGCCACGTCTTTGATATTTGAATCATGTTTTGTATTAGCTATTTCAGAGTTTAGCAGCGGACTGATGGGGTTGTGTGTGTAAGGGAGAGTTGAATATTTTTATATTCACCAGCGCTCAGAAACTCTAATAGGGAACATTCATGAGCAACAGAGTTTGGAAATGCTTCCAGAATTGGACAATGTTGCATTCAGTAATGAGAGAAATATTCCCACCCTAAACTCAATACATGAGAGCTACATTCACGGAAGATTAAATGCTTTGAGACCAGGAAATGTCCACGGAGGGATATGTATCACTGGGAATCTGCAGATCCACCTGTGTTTGTTACTGAAATGCAGGGAGTGATTCACGGATGAGAGTGAAGGGGTATTTCAGAGCCCTCTTCAGCTCCTCTCTGAATTTACTCTGGGTCAGGGCATAAAGGGCAGTGTTTGTACAGGAGCTCAGGTAGAAGAGCATTGTCCCAGATATGTCAGCGATCATAACAGGATGGTCATAACTGGGGTAAAAATGGTTGTTGGTAATCTTCATCAGTAAGAAAACACTGACCTTGGGCATCCACAACAATATAAAACTGCCCGAGACAACAAACAGCAGGATGATGGATTTCCTCCTGTTGACCATCTCTGCATCTCCTCTCTGGTCCCTGTTACTGGGAGCTCGGAGACCCCTGCGTGCCCGATTTGCCAAGACAATGTGCCTGACGGTCAGAGCATTGAACAGCAGGATGAGGAGGTAGGGGATCAATGGGTTCAGCAACTGGTGGAACCAGAAAAATGCCACCCATCCTGGCAAGGTGAAGAACTCTGGTCTGGTATTGCATCCCCAGGGCACACCATCCAATGTGTCATGTGGTTGGTACTTAAAGTAAAAAGGGATGTTCCTGAAAATGTTCACCAGGCAAACAGTGCTTACCACGGCTGCTGCTGTTCTGGCAGAGCAATATCTGGCTTTCAGATTGTGGCAACAAATGACCACAAAGCGGTCAAAGGTGAAAGTGATGGTCAACCAGACAGAGCAGTCGATAGCAGCATAGGCCAACACAGCATTAACACTGCACACGGCTGGCTGGAACAGGAATGAGAGGGGGAAATATGTGGAAGCAAGTGCGTTGAGTATAATACCAAACAAAATGACCAGTAGATCGGCTGTTGCCATGGAGATTAAGTAGAGGGAAGCACCTTTGGTGATGCCGCACTTTCCTCGGAGGAGAATCATAATTGTCACCAAATCAGCTGCAAGATAAATTAAGAAGATTGTAGATATTGTGGATCATGATCAATGATTGACAGAGTGAACATTCATGTCCGTGACAATTTTGGTGGCATAGTAGTAACCTCACCAGAGTAGCAACACAACACACATGGCTAATGATGTTTTTTTAAATGTTTGATTCAAATCCCATCATTACAAACAGTGAATTCTGAAATTGCTACTGTTTGGAAGGAAGATTCTAATGGCTGGCATGTAACAACTGCTGACTGTCTTAAAAACCCTTGAGGTTCACCAACATGTGGCTTTCCAAGGGCATTGTGCCATTCTCTGCCCTCTCTCAGGGGCCCTGTCCTTTATTCCTTTCAATATAACAGTGTTATTCAGTGTAAAATACACCATTAACCCCACTGTTGTGACAAAGGGACACCCTGCCAGATCAATGCTGCGCCTCTATCATTGGATTTGTAACCCAGTAAAATTAAATCTTTGAATGTTCTTCAATTTTGCTCAGGTGTTCTTAACCAGACCTTACTAGCCATATAGGTAGGACATCAAGCTTATACTTCAAGAAGAAAAAAATATTTTGCATAATGTAACTTTCACAGATCTCTCAGGCATTATAATTAATGTCTACAAATTAATCCCAACCTTTGGTAGACTGTACAGTCGCTAACATCATTGCAGGTTCAATAATGTCCTTATGGTAATACAGTAAAAAAATGCACAATTATTATTCATATTGTCACTCTAATAGAACACATTTATTCAACAAGGCAATATAATCCCTAGCTACAATTTAAGCTCCACCATCCCTGATCATACACAACCATTGATGCACGCAAACAGAGATGGGATAAACGTTCTCGAGACTCAGGTTCAAATCCAGCCCTGGATTTTCAATTTAAAAAGAGTCAGCATTTAAGAATTTAATGATAACTATGAAATAATTGTCAAGAGTAAAAATAAATCTTGGTTATGCATGTATTGTTTTGAAAGAAAACAAACGTCCTTACCTTGTCTGGCCCACATGTGACTCCAGACCTGCAGCTATGGAACTGGCTATGAACTGGTAACTGCACAATAAATACTGGCCCAGTCAGTGCTGCTAACATCGAATTCATAAATTGGAAACTAGCTCATCATTTAGGCCAGTCAATAGCAGGAGTTACTGGATAGGATCTGCTTCCATTTTTCAGTTATCTATCACTTAAACTGCACCAATATTTCTCATCCATAATCGCATCTCTCATCTACACAATATGTTTCCGTAGTATTCAGAATATTCAACTATTGTTTGGCACAGACATGATGGGCTGAAGGGCCTGTTTCTGTGCTATACTGCTCCATGTTTGAAAACTTACCCCTGAGTGAGTGATTCTCTCTTATTCTCTCATCCAAAGCTGTATCTTACACAAGGCTCCTTCAATGATTGTGTTTTATATGATGGCATACCCATCAGAGATTGACAGAATTATAGAGCACAGAAGGATCCCAATCCACTCATACTGCTGACTCAGGAAAGAAATATTCAATCGGACTCACAGTCTCACTATGCCAATCCTTCCTTACAATTTTTGTTTTTGATTTTGACCTTTTCCTGTACCTATTCAAAACTTCCTTAGGAATTGTTCCCCTTAAGAGCACCTCAGCAGCATTGATGCAGAAAGGGAATTCAAATTATCCCGGCTTGCTGTGTGGAATCTAATTCCACCTCTGGCTCTTTCAAGAACCCGTTCCTCTGGCAAAAGAATGGTCCTGTCATGGAAACAGCTCTCGCCTTTTATTGAGCACCATCATAACTTAAATCATCTCCAATACATTCCCACCATCTCTCACAGCTCTCACGTCAATGCACAACTTCTTTCACCTACTCACCCCACTGAAGATTCTCACCCTTCACACAATTATCTCTCTGAGTATAATGTATGAAACATTGCAAAGATATAATGTCCTTGCTCCCCACTTTTGGGATTAATACCACTAGGCTTTTGATTTTGCCTGAAACGTCGATTTTCCCGCTCCTCAGATGCTGCCTGACCTGCTGTGCTTTTCCAGTACCACTCTAATCTTGAATCTCTTGATTTCAAAGTCAACTTTCTAATGACTAACCATTAAAAATAGACAGAGTACCATAATTTAAGAAGGTAAGATGATCTCCTCACCTGGAAGACAGATGATTGCAAGGCCTTTTAAGAAAACAAACAGAATCTCTAAAATTATTGGTTGTTGCATGATGTGTGCCTCTATTCGTTGAGTCTACAGGTCAAGTTCAGAAACTGAATTGTAAATGGTTCTTTATGTACACAGTATGATAAACCCCCTGTGACATAGTCCATGTTATTCCAGTGTACTGAGCAGGCTCATTAAGCAAATTCCTGTGACATTGCACATTCCCTCTACGCTGGCCGTTTGAAAATAGAAATGGAACAAATTATAATCTCTCCCCTTTCATGAACAATAAGTGCATTTGTTTTTCACTGCTGCTTTGGAAATGCTTGGTTTAGGAAATGGGTTATTCGAATTTCGCTTCTTATGTCAGCCACTGGACGGGTTACTGTGGGTGTAGTGACTGAAGCCCAGAGTTGTGTGAATTTGGTAGAATTTCCCCTTGACATTGTGGGCAGCGACTAAATTCTAGGCACTAAACCCAGAGAAATATTGTATCAGATCCCACTGTAGAAAGTTACCATTTCAGATACAACAATCTCATTTACTCAAGAAATGTGAGAGTAAGATCCGCTCACTCCAGAACAGGTCTCCAGTGCAACTGACACAATTAATGGCTCCATCTAAAATAAAGTTGACTTTTCCTCGAAATCTCCCTTTAGAAAACCAGCCTTCCTTTTCTCCCAGAGTTCCGTTCAGTTCTCGCCCATGTTGAAGCTCAGATGGTGATGTTTTGGTTGAGTGAGTGTGGCAAGGCATGTAAAGCCATGATTTGTCGAACAAGGCGAGGGACGGAACGGCTATGGTGTGACAGAATGGGCTCAGAGGGCTGAATGGACTTCTCCTTTGATGTTTTTCACCTTTTATACCTGAGCAAGTGAGGAACCGCCTCACATCACAGATTGGCCAACTGTGGTAAAATGTAAGTGACAAGGAATGAAACACTGCACACAGCAATGAGATTCCTCATCCTACACACAACAGTCAGTGGGTATCAGTTAAAACAAGAATGAATCAACAATGTGATAATGTCCAAGCTGATTGTGCTATGGAACAAGGCCAATCCCAGAATGAAAACTGAATTGATAGATCATCTTGAAACATAAAACATAGGGGCATGGGTAGTCCATTCATCCCTTCAATTCATTGTCAATCCCATTTGATATGATCATGGCTGATTATCCAACTTGCTCCCCTGTTCCTGCTTTCTCCACATACCCTTAGGTCCATTTAGCGCTAAGAACTATACCTGACTCCATCTTGAAAACATTCAATCTTTTGCCCTCTCCAGTTTGCTTTAATAAAGAATTCCAGAAGCTTACCACACTGTGGTCGAAGACACTTCTCCTGGTCTCAGCCCTAAATAGTTTACCCCGTGCATTTAGACTGTGACCTCAGTTTTGGAATAATTAATTTTTGGCGTTCATTAATCTCGCGGTTTATCACTGCGACGCAGCAACACACGGCATCATAGGCTTTATCGACAATAGAAGTTTATTGGAAAACAGAGAAAAAAAACACATACTTAGCACAAAAGGCAGGTTTTCATGAGCTTAAAATTAGATATATTCAACAATATTTGCAAAACTGTCCATGACTGGAGACTCATGCAAAGAGAAATCACACACCACTGATACCTCTTTCAGTTTCTCATTGACTAGCTCCTGCTGGAGTCTTTCCCATGTCTATGGAGACGGCTTCACGATTGTTTTGGGGACCAGGTGGAATGATATTTTCACACAGCTATTCAGTTCTGAAGTTTCTCATGTCTAATGACTGGCGTTTTTTTCATCCAGTTTCTCAGGAATCTCCACAAACAGTTTCAGGAACTGAAGGTGAAACAGCTGGGGAGAGTGTTTGAAAATTTGGAAGGTGTTACCGAGAAAGGGAGGGGTACAAGTGCTGTAGGAGGTTGCAGAGATAGGGAAAGTATGTAAGGCTGGATGAAGTTGTAGAGATATGGAGAGGGTATAGGAGCTGGATGAGTTTACAGTGATAGAATGCGATGTTGGGGTTGATAAAGGTTTTAGAGAGAGTTGGGAGTGTTGGGAAAGGAGGAATTGACAGAGTTAGCGAGGGGTGTAGGGGCTGTATGAGATGACAGATTTAGAGAGGGCTGTGGGGACTGGAAGAGGTAACAGAGATGGGCGATGTTGGGGTTGGAGGAGGTTACAGAGACAGGGAGAGGTGTACGAGCTGGAGGGGTTACAGAGATAGGGAGGATGTGTAGGGGCTGGAGATAGGGAGGGTTTTAGGGGCGCACGGAGATTTCAGAGACAGGGAGAAGTTCACATATGCTTACTCTGCTATCCAACTCAGTCCCCTGTTCCAGGTTTCTCCCTAAACCCTGTGAGCCATTAGCCCTGACAGGAACATTGAATATTGGAGCTTGAGGAGAGTGATGTGGATCACCTTGTGTCAGTTTGCAATCCCATGGTGCATTTCATTGTCCATTAAGGCTGGGAAAAGTCACATGATATTGAAATACTGTTAAAATTTGGAGACAAACAATTGGATTACATCATCTTCCCTCCCTCTGTATTCACAATGCAGTAAAATTAAATCATTCAAAGACACAATGCTTCCTAACCAGCCTTTTAAATAGCCATTTCAGACTCTGCGAATAACTAATTCCAGACACTGGTTTGTATGGCAAACAAAGGTTTAGCAATTTATTATCAAAGGGGCAATGTTAACAGAGTAAATATAAACAGCAAAGTAATCCACTTGGTCTACATTTTAAACCCCAATAGCTTTGTTTTCAGTCGCATTCACACAGTAGACAGACAAATTAACACACCGCCCCGTGGCCCAACATTTCAACTCCTCCTCCCACTCTATCGAGGACATGGAGGTCCTGGGCCTCCTTCACCACCTGGAGGAAGAACGCCTCATCTTCCGCCACGGAACACTTCAACCCCAGGGCATCAATGTGGACTTCAAGAACTTCCTCATTTCCCCTTCCCCCACCTCATCCTAGTTTCAAACTTCCCGTCCCCTTGACTTGTCCGGACTTGTCCGACCTGCCTAGTTCCTTTTCCACCTATCCACTCCACCCTCTCCTCCCTGACCTATCACCTTCATCTCCTCCTCCACTCACCCATTGTACTCTATGCTACTCTCTCCCCACCCCTACCCTCCTCTAGCTTATCTCTCCACGCTTCAGGCTCTCTGCCTTTATTCCTGATGAAGGGCTTTTGCCCAAAACGTCGATTTTGCTGAAACTCCTCGATGCTGCCTGAATTGCTGTGCTCTTCCAGCACCATTGATCCAGAATCTGGTTTCCAGCATCTGCAGTCATTGTTTTTACCCAGACAAATTAACACTGTTCAGGGATACATTAAAGAATGTGAGAAAACTGGCCAGATTATTTCAGTGGTTCACAGGATGGTTCATGGGCATGGATGAAGGTTTCTTGCTTGACTTTTTGAAGATGTGGATCAGACTCTCCTTTACAGTTCACTCAGATAAAGACAGTCATATTTATAACTTTGTTTTCTGTTCTCTGAGTTCAAAAGAGCTGATTAAGGAAGTTAGGCAGGAAGATTTCAAATCTTTGCCCAACAGCGCCAATAGCCAGATTAACAGAAACACAGTCCAAACCCAACCCAACGTGTGACCACGCCCTGACAGACTGACTGTCTCCTCCATGATATCCCAGTTACCATTCAACACCTGCACTCTGCCTGAGATAAGGTCTTTTCCAGACTTGCTGGAACCAATTCCTGGAGAGTGACCTCATCAATAACCAACTTCTGTTATCTGTTTCATAAAGATGGCAGTTAGGGGCTCTCCCTTCATTGTACAAGATAATGTGAAAGTAGATGAATTGTCTAGAATGTGAAACCAATTAATTACGTTAACAACTTAAAGGAAGGTGATAAAAGACTACAAAGATAACAGGAATGATTCAGTGCCAATGGAGGGAGGTTTTGCTTTCTGTTGTCTGTGTGTCAGACACTTGGTGAAGCAATGCATCTTGGGAAATGTGCTTCATCTCACTTTAGGGTGGAGGCATGTAAAGACACTTTTACTTTTATTATTGTCTGTGGACGAAAAATGGGGCAAAACGTTGCTCTATAAACAAGAAAACTGTAGTAAATTCTGCTCAGTGTTAAAATGATTAGTGGAGCATATTGACAGTTTTATATACATTGTTGTCTTTTGGGGCAGCAAGAGAGTGTCTCAAAAACCTTTTGTGTGTGTGAGAGAGTCTGTGTGTTTCTGTGTGCGTGTGTGTGAGAGAGACTGAGCATGTGCGTGTCTGTGTGTGTGTGCGTGTGTGCATCTGTCTGCGTAAGACAGACAGAAAGTGTGTGTGTGCACGAATCTGTGTACGTTTGTGTTGTGTGTGAGGGAGAGGGTATGTTCAGGGCAAGACACCATTTGATTGGTTTTTAATCAGCACCAGTTGTGTGTTCAGGAGAGCTCAGCACAGTGACAATCTCTTGTTTGTTTCCTGGGCAGGTCAGTGCAGCCAAGTGTGTGGAGAATACAGGTGTAAGGGCCAGCCTGTGAAGACAGACCATCCATATCACTCTCTCCTTTCTACATGGGGAACTGAATGAAGACACCCTGGTAGCTCAGCGCTCCCTCTCAGCGTTCCTCTGCTCTCCCTGAAAACCCTCTGGTAAAAGGGACAAATGGAAATCACTTTCACACAAACAGAAATGACAAATTTTCAAGCACTGAATGGGAGACTGAGAATTGGTGTCCCCACAACCTCGTTCACCATCAAACTTTTTTAAGAAATTGAAAGGTTCTGAAAAACAGCAGCATGTGTTTACTTGATTTTATTTTATCTTAGCACATTAAATATTTTCCTTCTCTGTCCTTTTTCTGCATCTCTCTGAGTGAACAAAAGTCTTTGAAGTGGAAGAAATGAAGTTACAGTTTGGCATTTAACACTTTTTTTCAATTTGTTAGCAGTAATTTGAACACAATAATGTTATTTTCACGGTGATGCTAATAAGGTGCTCATATTCCTTTAATGGGAATTGGATATTTGTGCACAATTGGGTAATGTGGTGCTTTCATCAAATGCTCACATTCTTGGGAACTTGGTGAATAGTGGGGCTGGATTTCCAGTGCACTTCAGTTAGACCACAGCGAGAGTATTGTGTGCAGGTCTGGAATCCACATGATAGGAGGGGTGTGTTTACACTGGAGAGGGTACAGAGGGAGATTTACCAGCGTGTTGTCTGGGCTGGACAGAGTTTCAGTTCTGTGGAGAAATTAGACAGAGTGGGTTTCTTTCCTTGGAGCAGAGGTAACTGAGAGGAGATATGATTGAGATGTGTAACTGTATAAGGGACACAGACAGAAGAGACAGGAAGAGGCTTTCCCCATTGATTGGAGGCATGGATAACCAGGGAGATAGATTTGAGATGGGGGCAGGTTGTTCAGATGGGATGTGAGGGAAATGCTCTCACATAGAAGTGGGAAAGTGGAACTAACTACCTGTGAGGGTGGGAGAGGCAGAGACCCTTCTAACATTGAAGTAGTACTTAGATGTGCACTTACAATGGCGAGATGTTCCAGGATATCGAGCAAGTGCTAGAAAATGGCATTAGAATAGTTAGGTGGTTGCTTTTTACCAGTGTAGACTCGATGTGCTGTGCTGTTGAGATGATGACTGCCCCATAGAATCAAAAATGTTACTGCCCAATCTCCTAAATACTTTAGCCCCTTCATTTCTGCCTCTCACTGCAATTTCTTCCAGCCTCACGATGCTGTAATGTTCTTGGCCACTTCTGGCCTTTGCAGACTTGTTCCTCCAATTCTGCCACCCTACCCACCTACTTTTATGTTTTACTCAGTCACAGGATATGGGTGTCACTATCTGGGACAGCATTTATTGTTCATCATACCTGAGGATGGGCAACAGACTGCATAGAGTGTGCTTCTATCTCTCTCTCTCTCTCTCCATCTGTCCTTTCTGTGCAGGGAACTAAACCAAGATAACTGAGTAGCTGACAGCTCTCCCTCACCTCTCCTCTGCTCTCCCTGAAAACCCCCTGTTGAAAGGGACAATTGAACCCCACTTTCAGAGACCCAGAAAGGGTGAATTCTGAAGCCCACTGGTGTGGCATGTCCTTCAGTCAGATGGTGAAGCCCAATTTTTCTCACTCACCCTTTGTCTGTTTGTGCAAGAGAATTGTGCCCGTGCTAACAATGCATGATGCAATTCATTCCCAGCATGGTTAGTGTTTGGGGGGAATGTTTCCAGATCCTCACTCTACCTGAATGATTGAGGTACTTTATGATATCAGTCCTTCAATGCACTTGGCTCACATTTTAGGACTATTTGCCCCACCCACACACCCGTTCCTGTTTCCCCCTTTCCACACACATAATTCCATCCTTTATCTCCTCCTATCATTCAGCTGAATCCACACTGTACATTCTCCAAAGGCCAGTACCATCTTCCTGAGGAGCGGTCCCTTACACAGTGATGAACTTACACAGATCAAGTGTAACCATGGGTTTATCAAACTGAAGCCTAACTGGGTTCCCTTTCCATTCCAAACACCATTGACAAAGGCTGGCACTGCAGTGACTGTCTTGAATGTTTCTTGAATTCCTCGTCCTGATTGTCACGCGTGGATAGATGTATCTGCTTTCTTGGTGCAATGTTGAATTCTTATTTTGTAAAAAGTATCACACTGACCTTCCTGTGAGCCAAGGAACTTCCTACTGATAGATTGCACGAAAAGTCAAAATTTCAGTCTCTCTGCCAGATGGAAAGTCATATTTTCATACTTTGTGACAAACGTTAAATACACTGCTCATTTCCTCATCATTTCCTTAACAACTGCTCCATGTTCATTGGTAAGAGTTAGCATTCTCAGTCCGTGTCTTAACTCTGAACAATCTAGCACCAATGTTGGTTTTTGGATTGAATTTGCATTCTTGCTCTTTGTCCTGATGAGTGCAAGTCAAAAATTGCAACAACATAAGTCCTTCCTCAACAATATTTTGATTAGTTTATCCATTGTGTGTCTGGAGTCATGACACAAGATCCATGGTTGAAGAGAAAAAAACACAGCAGATCAGTCCAACAGTGCCTATTAACATGACTGGAACAAATTAAGCAACTTGGTGATATGAACAAATGCATAATTGTTGCTGAATGTGCCATGATGTTGGGTTCCACTGGAATTGGACCCATTACACCTGGGTGTTGTATTGAATTAGAACAGAGTGAGTTCAGGTGTGTGAAAGCTGCATGAGCTGAGCTCAGTTGAGTTCCAATGGACTCAGCTGGATGGAGATGGTTTCAGTTGGACTTCAATTGATGGAGCAGCAATGGGCTCAATTAAAATCCATCTGATTGTTTAATTGTTTTCTTCAGTGGAAGATTGTTACAAATTGATAATCATCACAAAAGAGTTTGATGTGAACTTTACCACCTGTTTGAGAAATAAAATGTTCCCTGTGTTTTTTTTTTAAATTTCAATTGCAAGTCCAATTTCGGTGCTACTTAATATTCAAAGCAGAGTTGCGAACTCCCTCTTGACAAGATAAAGGACAGCAGTCTATTTTTGGAACGTAAGTCCAGGATGCCAACCCTCCATGGACAATAATATATTGAGTGGTTGACATGTGAAAGAAAACTGAAAGAAGTTGGATAATGAAAAAAAGTAGAAAATCGAACACTGCCAGAATAGTGATTGGAAAGCAAGTACAAGTATTATCTTAAGGAGCATTCTTTAGGGAGTGCTGTTTACAATCCTTTTGCATCTCCATGTGGAATATGCCAGTGTTGTCGGGCTGTACAATGTAATGTGAATGATTTTTAAGAGAGTGTTTAATAGACTGGAACAGACACCAGATGTCACACACGGTGTTTACTATCATGTATAAAGGAGTGTTGATTCTTATCCCAGGAGCTCAGTCCAGACTCCAAGCCCTGCGCGAGAGTTAATGAATGAGATCACCCAACATTAACAATGCAAGGACCAATAATTCTGCAGGTCTTATTCGCTTTCTTCCATTTCTTTGCAATTGTCTGTGTTCCAGGTGAGGAGATCTTCCCCGTTACTGAATGTGGTGTTTATAGTTCTGTCTGTGTTTTATGGTGAGATATTTGATGGATTACTTTGGAAGTGGGATGTGGATGGACTGATTGAAGGAGTGACCTTGGGGAAGCTGCAGTGCCATTTTGCTGGAATGTTACCAGGAATGAGAATCTTCAGTTGTATGGAGAGAGGAAAGAGGTTGCCCAGTGTTATTACAACTGAACATGATGAAGGTGGGTATAGGGACCATGGGCAGAGTAAACCCTAAACCTGAAGACCATTTCCCTTGAGCCTGCTTCACCAATAAATCAGATCTTGGCTGATCGGAAATTCCTCACATCCTG
Organism: Chiloscyllium plagiosum; assembly: GCF_037043375.1. Lineage (NCBI taxonomy): Eukaryota > Metazoa > Chordata > Chondrichthyes > Orectolobiformes > Hemiscylliidae > Chiloscyllium > Chiloscyllium plagiosum. Next base: position 31,455,397 of record NW_028270176.1, on the reverse strand, counting down.
CTCTTTCTCTGCAATCCTTGATTTCCCCGACTGACCAAAAAAATCCAAAATGAAGGATGAGAAGATGGCTGTAGGAGCTGCTCTGTTTTGAGGTATTTTAGGTGTTGGAAGTCACTTCCTCGAATTCCAGGAACAGAAATTACTGTTTTGTATGCTGTTGCATTGTTTTGGAACTTTGGGGAAAAAAAACCCTCAAAAAAACAGCACTTTCAAAAGACAGAAAGACAGACAAAAGGCAGCGAACACATTGTCAGTGAGGGAGAGAGGTAACTGGCCCAGCAGTGAATCTGCACAGTTGCTACCTTTGCTGTTTGAGTTCCTGTATCTCTGGACATCAGAATTGGTCTAGGAAAAAGTTTAAAAAGTGAAATTCACAGCTGACCTTGGAGGAACCTATGTGGGAGAGCTCACAGCACAGGAACAGATAAATCCATAGTTTTCAATGTGTAATCTTGCTATATGGTTGCTGTACTGAACAGAATGGGTTCTTTCTTGATTTTTAATTTTATTGAAATCTGCCTCTTGATTAAATTTTTAAAATATAAACCAGAAGTACTAAGTTAGCCTGGAGCACTGTTTTTGTTTAGAGCAAACAGATAATGCTATTTTCTGGATCTATTGATTGTGAAGGAGCAAAGATGATCTTTTTTAGAGTTACATGCTCATCCTGTCAGATGTGGGAGTTTAGGGAGAGTTTCCATGTTACTGATTATTTTGTCTGCAGTAAGTGTGCTTGGTTGCCAATTCAATCGGATCGCATGGATTGGTTGGAGCAAAAGTTAGAGGTAATGAGGAATTTACAAGAGCAAGAGGGTGTGATGGATGACAGTTATAGGAAAGGAGAAAAACGGCAGATACAGTCAAATGGATGGGTTAACTCCAGGAAAGCTAGGAGGGGTAGTGCAGGTAGTGCAAGAGTCTCCTGTGACTATCCCCATTTCAAACAAGTATGCTGTTTTGGAAAATGGAGGGGGTGATGGACTCTCAGGGGAATGTAGCATGAAAGCCAAGTTTCTGATATGGAGACAGGCTATAATGCAATGAGGGGTAAGTCGAGTTCCAAGCAATCAATTGCGATAGGGGAATGTACAGTCTAAGGCACGGACAGACATTTCTGTGGCCAGCAGCAATAAATCAGAATGGTGTGTTGCCTCCCTGGTGCTAGGATAAAGGATGTTGAAGAGAGGGTGCATAATGTTCTCAAAGAAGAGAGGGGCCCGGCAGGATGTCATTGTACACATTGGAACCAACGACATAGGATGGGAAAATGTTGAGATTCTGAAGGAAGAATGTATGAAGTTGAGCAGAAATGTTTTTAAAAAATGAGGTCCTTGAGAGTGGTAATATCTGGAATACTCCTGGTGTTACGATCTAGTGAGAGTAGGAGTAGGAGGAGAGAGCAGATGAAGTCATGGTTGAGGAACTGGTGCATGGGAGAAGGTTTACACTTTTCAATCATTTGAATCTCTTCTGGGGTAGAAGTGAACTGTACAAGAAGGATGGATTGTACCTGAATGGGAAGTGTTCAAATATACTGACAGAGAGATTTGCTAGAGCTGCTCAGGAAGATTTAAACTAGTAAGGTGGCGGGGGATGGCAAGGGTGGTTGTAAGATAGCATCACACCCTCTAGCTCTTGTAAATTCCTCATTGCCTCTAATTTTTGCTCCAATCAATCCATGCAATCCAATAGAATTGGCAACCAAGCACACTGCAGACAAAATACTCAATAACATGAAAACTCTCCCTCAAGTCCTCCAGCCGACAGGTTGAACATGTAACTCTACAAAAGACCATCTTGCAGATAATGCATTGAGAACTTTAATCTCCCATCATCCATCAGCATTCCATTCAAATCAAATTCAGAATGCTAGAATAGGCATAACATCTGTCATTTGCTCTGGATGTGAAATCAAACACCTCATGCGGTTTGCCACATGGTCATTTCACCTTCACTCTCTTCTTAGTCAAGAATATATTGGTTCGAATTTGTAATCATTCACTCTGTGCATATTTATCTTGTTATACAAAGGAGAGTTCTGTGTGGAATCAATTAGAATGAGGCAGTTTTGTCCAACTTATAACTAGCTCATCCCAATTGCATGTTGCGGATTTATAATTCCCATTCAGTATAGCTTTCTCCCCCTACTCAGTTGTTTTGGTTCAATTGTTTGCATCAGTTGAATTTCAAAATTCTGTGTTCAGAATTAACTCCAGAATTTCAGCACAATTCTAAACTTTGCCCTGCTGAGCAGTACTGATGGTGTGCTAGTCAGTCTGAGATGCTGATTCCACATGCGGTATCAAGCCAACACAGCTTCTGCCTGCTTTATTGGATATTAAATATCCCAAGGCACCAGTAATACTTGGTTTCCTCACCAATCCCTCTCCCTCAATCAGCATCACACAAAAAATTAACAGCAACTATCTATAATTCTGGCTGTGGGAACTTGGTCAATCTTGGTTATGCCCTTCCTTAATTACAAAATTTATCATTTCTAAGACATACACCGTAGATGATAAAGTATTTCTGGGCATCTGGTGGTTATCCATTTAAAATCCTTCTTGTACTTCTTGCTGTGACTGTCCCTGTCCTGTTTTTGATACTGATGCCTACTGCAGCAGTGAAGGTTCATGATCCCACATGTCGAATAATTTTTCAATGTCTCTTCCAGCTAACCTAATGACGATTGTGATTCTCTCTCGTGGAAAGTGTGGCATCACCAAAGGTATATCCACCTACCTCATTTCCATGGCAACAGCAGATCTTCTCGTCATTGTATTCAGTGTAATACTCACAACACTTGGTTTCAAATATTTCCCAGTTTCCTTCCTGTTTTACACAACGGTGTGCAGTTTTAACATCATCATGGGCTATGCTGCTATTGACTGCTCCGTCTGGTTGACCATCGCTTTCACCATTGATCGCTTTGTGGCCATTTGTTGCCACAATCTGAAAGCCAGGTATTGCTCTGCCAGAACAGCAGCCTCAGTGGTAACCATTGTCTGGTCAGTGAGCATTTTGAGAAACATTCCATTTTACTACAAATTCCAATCTTTGGGCACATGGGGTGGTGTGCCCTGGGGCTGTGGCATCAGACCGGAGTTCTTCATCTTGCCAGGATGGCTGGTGTTTTTCTGGATCCACCATCTGCTGAACCCATTAATCCCCTACCTCCTGATCCTGCTGTTCAATGCTCTGACTGTCAGGCACATTGTCTTGGCAAATCGGGCACGGAGGGGTCTCCGCGCTCCCAGTAACAGGGACCAGAGAGGAGATGCAGAGATGGTCAACAGGCGGAAATCCATCATCCTGCTGTTTGTTGTCTCAGGCAGTTTTATATTATTGTGGATGACCAAGGTCAGTGTTTTCTTACTGATGGAGATTACTAACGCCCATTTGTTTCGAAGTTATGACCATCCTGTTATGATTGCTGACATATCTGGGACTATGCTCTTCTACCTGAGCTCCTGTACAAACACTGCCCTTTATGCCCTGACCCAGAGTAAATTCAGAGAGGAGCTGCAGAGGGCTCTGAAATATCCCTTCACTCTCATCAGTGAATGTATCCCTACATCAAAATAAGAAATGCGGTTGAGACGGGAGCACAGTTTATGTCCCTCGCTGAGGTCTCTCTAGTTTCGGGACTTCACCTGAATTTCCCTGTTATGTTCCGTGCAACTGGGAGAAGAGAAGAAATTGTTTTCTTCATCCGTGAGATGTACACGTGTGTGGCTCGACAGGAGGACTAGTTCATGCCTATTAGTCCTTTCTCTGGTTATTTCTCTATTACTGTTCTCTAGCCCTTGGCCTAAGAGAACACATCACCCCTTTCCTTGCGAGAGTGAGAAGTCACATGACAGCAGTTTGCAGTCCAACAGGTTTATTTGAAATCACAGGCTTTCAAAGGGCTGCTCCTTTGTCAGGTGAAGTCCTTCCCCAGCCTAACAACACCACTTCCACATCATTTCTTTGAGAAACAGAGTTGTCCAACCGTCTTAAAAAAATTACACTCAGTTTGTTAAAGCTGCATTGATGCGTGGGCACATCTCTCTTCCTATGAGATTTCAGATAGTTGATGTCACTTTGACCCACTCTGCTTCTCAATGTGGAGAGTGTGCATTCTACACCCTGCACGATATCCCTTCCAGCACAGACTCTATTGCAATTGTCCAATTCGCCCTGAAGCCCTGTGGAGTGCAATGTCTTTTGGATTGTATTTTAATATTCAGCCCTGCGGACGGTGGTCTGGATTCCCTGCTGGGCTGCATCCTGACCAAGAGTATGAGAACGGTCTGACTGGAAAACTTCCCTCACCTCCTTTTCTCTGCTTTATTACACATTGGAGGTGATTCTGTCCATGTCTGAGAGAGTATTCATGAGGCAATGAATAAAAAAATGAACAAAAATGCATGCTGTCAATATTATGTCTCCATTTTACTTCATTCTATTTCCCAACCTCACATGATCTGCAATCAAACACACTTAAAATGGTCTTCAGGGTGAAAAGAACATCTCAGGGTTTAAGGTGATACTTTCAACATGAGACACATCATTGAAGCTGTTCCTCTCTCCACACATTCATAATTTGTCTGCATCTCTTTTACTTTCATTCCTTTCTCATTCTCTCCATCTGCTGTTTCTACATTAATTCACTACTGTTTAGGGGCGGCACAGTGGCTCAGTGGTTAGCACTGCTGCCTCACAGCACCAGGGTCTCAGGTTCGATTCCAGCCTCGGGGCGACTGTCTGTCTGGAGTTTGCACGTTCTCCCCGTGCCTGCGTGGGTTTCCTCCAGGTGCTCCGGTTTCCTCCCACATTCCAAAGATGTACAGGTCAGGTGAATTGGCCATGCTAAATTTCCCATAGTATGAGGTGCATTAGTCAGAGGGAAATGGGTCTGTGTGGGTTACTCTTTGGAGGGTCGGTATGGACTGGTTGGGCAGAAGGGCCTGTTTCCACGCTGTCGGGAATCTAAACTCATTCGACGGACATCAGTGGGATTGGATAGACTGACATATATTACCTATCCCTAATTACGCAGGGAACAGTTTAGAGTGAAGCACATTGCAGTGGGTCTGGAGTCACCTATAGGTTCAGACTGAGCAAAGACGGTAGGTTTCATTTCCCTGAAGGGAATGAGTGAACCAAATGGTACTTTATCCCCCAACAATCAAGGACTGTTCCATGTTCATCCTGAGGTTCTTAATTCCAGATTTGTATTGAAGGGAAAACTCCATGGTAGGATTTGGACTCAGGTCCCCAGAACATTATTAGTGTCATCGGAATGAACAACCCAGTGATAACAAGGCCATCACCTTATCCTACGTTCCCTTCCCTTCCTCTCCTCTTCTCACCACTGAACACTTCAGGTCTCTCTTTCTCTTATTCTCTCCCTATCTGATGACAATCTGTAGTCAATTAAATTAAGATGAATATTTTGGAATTGATTGATATTGATGTTGTCACATGTACCGAGAAACAGTGAAAAGTGTTGTTTTCCATGCATCAGGGTAGCAGAACCGAGTGCAGTATACAGTGTTACAGCCACAGAGAAGGTGCACGGAGAGAAATCGTCATCAACATTAGAGCTGTCCATCCAAAAGTCTGATAACAGCGGGGAAGAAGCTGTTCTTGAATCTGTCTGAACATGTATTCAAACGTTTATGTCTTTTGGCTGACAGAAGGGGATGGAAGAGTATAACTGGGGTGGGAGGGCTGTTTGATTGTGATGGTTGCTTTCCAGACACAATGGGACAAGTAGATGGAGTTAGTGGATTGAAGGCTGCTTTGTGTGATGGACTGGGCTGTATTCACAACACTCTGCAGTTTCTCACCACCTTGGGAGAAGCAGTAGCCACACCACACTGACATGCACCCAGGCAGCGTTCTTCCTGTGGGAAATCTGTAACAATTGTCCTAACGCTGTGTCGCCTCGCCCTCAGTCTCTTTTGTGTGTTCTGTCTCAATGCTGCTTGAGATCCGACCGACAATGACGGTGTCATCAGCAACCTTGTAAATGGAGTTGGGGCAGAAAATGGCCACACAGCCGTGAGTGATGAAGGCGCAGAGTAGAGGGCTGGGTATGCAGACCTGCTGGGCCCTGTTGTTGAGGGTGACGCTGAAGAAGACGTTGTCGCCTTATCTTACCGATTGAGGTCTATTGGTAAGAAGTCGAGGGTCCCGTTACAGAGGGGGATACCAAAACCGAGGTCTCTGAGCTTCGAAATAAGTTTGTTTGGAATTATTGTGTTGGAGGTTAAACTGTAGTCAATGAGTAGGACAGTGACATAGACCTCCTTGTTAACCATTTGTTCCAGTAGTGAGGGTAGGGCCAGGGAGATAGCTCCTGCCATTTACTTGTTGCATTCAGAGGCAAATTGGAAAGGATTGAGGCATTCTGAGAGGCTGGAGCTGATGTGAGTAATGACTGACCTCTCAAAGCACTTCATAATGCTGGAGATCTGAACCACTGGGAGATAGTCATTGACACACACTGCATGATTTTTCTGTGGCTTTGGGATCATGGTGTTTTCTTGAAGCTGGTGGGACATTCAGGTCATATTTAAATATTCAGGAACTGTATCTTAAAGGCTTTACATTCTATCAAAAAGACAGGCTGGTGGGCAGATGGGGCGGGGCTTCTGCATCATTAAGAAATTAAATTAAATCAAAAGTCGGAAAAAAGTAAGGTCAGATGGTGCAGAATCTGAGGGGGTAGAATTGAAGAACTTCAAAAGTAAAACAAATCCACAGTTGGAGATACGTACAGCCCTCCAAACAGTTGTCAGAAGCTGTGTCGCAAGATACATCAGGAGATAGAAAATGATGTGTAGGAAAGGCAAAGTTACAGTGATCATGGGGGATTTTAATATACAGGTTGGTACCGGATTGCAAGGAAAGGAATTTGTGGAATGGCTCCGAGATGGCTTTATGGAGCAGGTCATGGTGGGGCCCACTCAGGAACACGCAATTCCGGATTCAGGGGTGTGCAACGAGACAGACTTGGTAGAGGGAGCTTAAGGTGAAGGAACCCTGAGGAGGCAGTAACCGTAAAATGACTGAATTCGCTCCACAATTAGAGAGGGAGAAGGTAGAATCTGAGGGAACATTAATACAGCTGAATAAAGGCAACTGCAGAGACCTGAGGGAGGAGCTGGGGAGAATGGACTGGGAGTGGGGCCTAACAGGAAAGAGAGTGGAACAGCAATGGCGGGGGTTTCTGGGAGTAATGCAGGAGGCACAACGGGGACTCATCCCGAGGGAAAAGAAGAGCTGGAAATGTGTTGCTGGAAAAGCGCAGCAGGTCAGGCAGCATCTAGGGAACAGGAGAATCGACGTTTCGGGCATTAGCCCTTCTTCAGGAATGAGGAAAGTTGGTCCAGCAGGCTAAGATAAAAGGTAGGGAGGAGGGACTTGGGGGAGGGGCGTCGGAAATGTGATAGGTGGAAAGAGGTCAAGGTGAGGTTGATAGATCAGACTGGGGTGGGGGTGGAGAGGTCGGGAAGAAGATCTCAGGTTAGGAAGGCGGTGCTGAATTTGATGGATTTGACTGAGACAGGCTGGGGGGAGGGGAAATGAGGAAACGGGTGAAATCCGAGTTCATCCCTTGTGGTTGGAGGGTTCCTAGCCGGAAGATGAGGCGTTCTTCCTCCAACCGTCTTTTCGCTGTGGTCTGACGATGGAGGAGTCCAAAGACCTGCATATCCTTGGTGGAGTGGGAGGGGGAATTGAAATGTTGAGCTACAGGGTGGTTGGGTTGGTTGGTCCGGGTGTCCCAGAGGTGTTCCCTGAAATGCTCCGCAAGTAGGCGGCCCGTCTCCCCAATATAGAGGAGGCCACATCGGGTGCAAAGGATGCAATAGATGATATGTGTGGAGGAACAGGTGAATCTGTGGCGGATATGGAAGTTTCCTTTGGGGCCTTGGAGGAAGGTGAGGGGGGAGGTGTGGGTGCAAGTCTTGCACCTCCTGCGGTTGCAGGGGAAGGTGCCGGGAGTGGAGGTTGGGTTTGTTGGGGGTGTGGATCTGACGAGGGAGTCACGGAGGGAGTGGTCTTTACGGAATGCTGATAGGGGAGGGGAGGGAAATATATCCTTGGTGGTGGGGTCCGTTTGGAGGTGGCGGAAATGGCGGCGGATGATGCGCTGTACATGGAGGTTAGTGGGGTGGTAGGTGAGGACCAGTGGGGTTCTGTCCTGGTGGCGGTTGGAGGGGCGGGGTTCAAGGGCGGAGGATCGGGAAGTGGAAGAGATGCGGTGGAGGGCATCGTCGACCACGTCGGGGGGGAAATTGCGGTCCTTGAAGAAGGAAGCCATCTGGGATGTGCGTTTTTGGAACTGGTCCTCCTGGGAGCAGATGCGGCAGAGTCGAAGGAATTGGGAGAATGGGATGGCGTTTTTACAGGGGGCAGGATGGGAGGAGGTGTAGTCCAGGTAGCTGTGGGAGTCGGTTGGTTTGTAGTAGATGTCCGTGTTGATTCGGTCACCTGAGATAGAAATAGAAAGGTCGAGGAAGGGGAGGGAGGAATCTGAGACTGTCCAGGTGAATTTGAGGTCGGGGTGGAAGGTGTTGGTAAAGTGGATGAACTGTTCAACCTCCTCGTGGGAGCACGAGGCGGTGCCAATACAGTCATCGATGTAGCGGAGGAAAAGGTGGGGAGTGGTGCCAGTGTAGCTGCGGAAGATGGATTGTTCCACATATCCTACGAAGAGGCAGGCATAGCTGGGGCCCATGCGGGTGCCCATGGCTACTCCTTTCGTTTGGAGGAAGTGGGAGGATTGGAAAGAGAAGTTGTTCAGGGTGAGGACCAGTTCAGTCAGTCGAAGGAGGGTGTCTGTGGAAGGGTACTGGTCGGTACGGCGGGAAAGAAAGAAGTGGAAGGCTTTGAGTCCTTCGTGATGGGGGATGGATGTGTACAGGGACTGGATGTCCATAGTGAAGATAAGGCGTTGGGGACCGGGGAAGCGAAAATCATGGAGCAGGTGGAGGGCATGGGTGGTGTCCCGAACGTAGGTGGGGAGTTCTTGGACTAAGGGGGACAGGACGGTGTCAAGGTATGCGGAGATGAGTTCAGTGGGGCAGGAGCAGGCGGAGACAATGGGTCGGCCGGGGCAGTCAGGTTTGTGGATTTTGGGCAGGAGGTAGAAACGGGCGGTGTGGGGTTGTGGGACTATGAGGTTGGAGGATGTGGATGGGAGATCACCCGAGGTGATGAGGTTATGGACGGTCTGGGAGATGATGGTTTGGTGGTGGGGGGTGGGGTCATGGTCAAGGGGGCAGTAGGAGGAGGTATCTGCAAGCTGGCGTTTGGCCTTAGCGGTGTAGAGGTCGGTGCGCCAAACTACTACCGTGCCTCCCTTGTCTGCTGGTTTGATAGTGAGGTTGGGGTTGCAACGGAGGGAGTGGAGGGCTGTGCGTTCTGAGGGTGAGAGGTTGGAGTGGGTGGGAGGGGTGGGGGAGTTCAGGTGGCGGTTAATATCGCGGCGGCAGTTTGCTATGAAGAGGTCGAGGGCAGGTTGGAGGCCAGCACAGGGTGTCCAGGTGGATGGGGTGTGTTGGAGGCGGGAGAAGGGGTCGTCAGAGGGTGGGCGGGAGTCTTGGTTAAAGAAGGATGCACGGAGGCGAAGGCGGCGGAAGAATTGTTCGATGTCACGCCGCGTGTTGAATTCATCAATCCGGGAGCGTAGGGGAATGAAGGTGAGGCCTCTGCTGAGGACTGATCTTTCGTCCTCAGAGAGGGGTAGGTCTGGAGGGATGGTGAAAACACGGCAGGGCTGGGAGCTAGGACCTGGTGTGGGGCTGGAGCTGGGAGTGGGGGCGGGGTTAGGTCTGGGGGCGGGGACGGAGATCGGCGTGGGGGTGGGGTCGGGCGTGGTGATGGCGATAGGTGAAGGGGCGGGGTTAGACGTGGTGACGGAGATGGGCGTGGGGCGGGATTAGGCGAGGTGACGGAACTCGCCGGGGGGGCGGAGTTAGGCGTGGAGATCGGCGTGGGGGCGGAGACACATGCGGCGGTAGTGACGTCAGTGGGGCCGGAAGTGGCTGGGGCGACCGAAGAGACAGAGTTATTCCCCATAACCGCCGAGGGAGAAGAAGCAAGGTACAGGGAGGATGAGGAAACCGTGGCTGACCAGGGAAGTCAGGGGTAGCATCAAAGCAAAAGGGAAAGAATATAATATGGGGAAGGGCAATGGGAAACCAGAGGATTGGGAAGCTTACAAAGACCAACAGAGGGTACCAAAAAAAGATATAAGCAGGAAAAAGGTTGCATTTGAGGGTAAGCTAGCCAGTAACATAAAGGAAGGCTGTAAGAGTTTCTTCAGCTATATAAAGGGCAAAAGAGGCAAAAGTGGACATTGGGCCACTGGAAAATGACGGTGGAGAGATAGTATTGGGAACAAGGAAATGGCTGAGGAACTGAATAATTATCTCACGTCAATCTTGATAGTGGAAACCATGCATAATATCCCAAAAATTCAAGAGAGAGGCGGCAGGGCTGAGTATGGTAGCCATCGCCAAGGAGAAGGTGATAGATAAACTGAATGGCCTGAAGGTGGATAAATCACCTGGACCAGATAGGCTACACCCCAGAGATCTAAGGGAGATAGCTGCCGAGATAGTGGAGGTGGTAGTGGTGATCTTTCAGAAATCACATGAATCAGGGAGGGCCTCAGGGGATTGGAAAAATCACCAATGCAACACCTGTTTAAAAAGGGAGTAAGGCAAAAGATGGAAAATTACAGACCAATTAGCCTAATTTCGGTTGTGGGTAAGATCCTGGAAACCATTGCGAAGGATGAGACTTCCGAATAATTGGACGTAGATGGTAAAATAGGTTTCATCAAGGGGAGGTCATGCCTGACAAATCTGCTAGAATTCTTTGAGGAAGTAATGAGCAGGTTAGACCAAGCGGAGCCAATGGATGTTATCTACCTGGACTTCAAGAAGGCCTGTGACAAAGTGCCACACAGGAGGCTGCTGGGTAAGATAAGGGCGCATGGTGTTCGAGGCAAGGTGATAGCATGGATAGAAGCCTGGCTGTCTGGCAGGAAGCAGAGAGTAGGGATGAAAGTGTCCTTCTCAGGATGGCAGCCGGTGAGAAGTGGTGTTCCGCACAGCTCAGTGTAGGGACCACAACTTTTCACTTAATACATTAATGATCTAGATGATGAAGATTCTGTGGTTGAGAGCAAGACTCCTGGATGGTATGTTGCCAGTCGGATGCCAGGGTCAGCGATGTCTCAGATCGAATCTTCAGGCTTCTTCATGGGAAGGGAGAGCGGTCAGACATTGTAGCACCAATAGCAGAGGTAGGGGAAGAATGAGGACCAGAAAAGTGAATCGAGGGAGTTAGTTTGGAAACAGAATGGCAGGATGAACAGAGTAGTAAAGTCAGGATTGCTATCGGTACCAAGGGCTCGTGAGGCTAGGAATAGAGAGTGAGTGCAGGTGAACAGATGGCTTCAGGGCTGGTGCAGGTGAGATGACTTCAGCTATGTGGATCATTGGGATACCTTCTGGGGAAGGTGCGGCATGAACAAGGAGGACAATTTGCACCTGAACTGGAGGGGCACCAATATCCTGGGCTGGAGGTTTGCTGGAGCTCTTCGGGAGGGTTTAAACTAGATTGTCTGGGGGCTGGGAAGTGGAGCTACAGATCACAATAACCAGCCAGACAGTGCAGAGAGCTGGAATAGGCAAAAGGACAGTCAGTGTGATGGGTTGATATTTGTCTCTTTTAATGCAATATGTATCAGGAATAAGGGTGATGAATTCAGAGCATGGGTCAGTACTTGGAACTATGATGTTGCAGTCATTACTGAGATTTGGATGTCACAGAGACAAGGAGTGGTTGTTGGGTGTTCCAGGGTTTAGATGTTTCAAAGGGAAGAGGGAGGGACCTAAAAGAGGTGAGGGAGTGGCATTGTTAATCAAGGATAGTATCACAACTGCAGAAAGAGAGGATGTTGAGGAGGGTTTGTCTGCAGACTCAGTATGGGTGGAAGTCAGAAACAGGAGCCAGGAAAGGAGCAGTGACTTTATTGGGAGGCAGATTTTGGAAATGTGCAGAAGTAACAGGGTTGTTGATCGGGGTGACTTTAACTTCTCTAATATTTATCTGAATCTCCTTAGTTGAAATAGTTTGGATGGAGTAGGTTTTGTCAGGTGTGTCTCGGAAGGATTTCTGACTCAATATGTACATAGGCTGACTGAGGGGAGGCCATATTGGATTTGGTGCTTGGCAAAGAACCAGATCAGACATCATATCTCTCGGTGGAAGGTCATTTTGATGATAGTGCTCACAACTCCATGACCTTTACTATAGTCATGGAGAGGGAAAGGAACAGTCAGTATGGGATAGTATTGAATTGGAGGAGGAGGAATTACAATGCTATTAGGCAGGTACTGGGATGCCTAAATTGGGAACTGATGTTCTCAGGGAAAAGCACAATAAAAACATGAAAGTTGTTTAGGAAGCACTTGCTGATATTGCTGTACAGGTTAGTCCCACTGAAGCAAGGAAAGGATGGTAGGGTGAAGGAAGCTTGGTTGACAAGGGATGTGGAACATCCAGTCAAGAAGAAGAAGGAAGCTTACTTTAGGTTGAGGAGGCAAGGATCAGACAGGGCTTTAGAGGGTTATAAGTTAGCCAGGAAGGAACTGAAGAATGGATTTAGGAGAGCGAGAAGGAGGCATGAAAAAGATTTAGCGGGAAGGATTAAGGAAAACCCTAAGGCATTCTCTATTAATGTGAGGAACAAGAGGATGGCCAGAGTGAGGGTAGGGCCAAGGGAAGGAACTTGCTCCTAGAATCGGAGGAAGTTGGTGAGGTCCTTAATGATTACTTTGCTTCAGTATTCACGACTGAGAGGGATCTTGATGGTTCCTAGGACAGCATGAAACAGACTGATATGCTAGAACATGTTGATGTTAGGAAGGAGGATGTGCCGAAAATTTTGAAAAATGTCGGGATAGTTAAATCCCCTGGGCCAGACGGCATATAACCCACGTTGCTACGGAAAGTGAGGGGAGAGATTGCTGCACCTTTGGCTAGGATCTTTGCATCCTCACTATCCACTGCAGTAACGCATGTGATTGGAGGGTGGCAAATGTTATTTCCTTGTTCAAGAAAAGGAATAGGGATAATCCTGTGAATTACAAACCAGTCAGTCTTATGTCGGTGGTGGGCAAAGTATTGGAGAGGATTCTGAGAGACAGGATTTATGATTACTTGGAAAATCATAGCTTGATTAGCGATAGTCAGCATGGCCTTTTGAGGGGCAGGTCATACCTCGCAAGCCTTCGTGAATTCTTTAAGCACGTGACAAAAGCATATTGAATATATAGCAGTGGATGTTGTGTATATGGATTTTAGCAAGGTGTTTGATAAGGTTCCCTGTGGTAGGCTCATTCAGAAAGTACGGAGGCATGGGATACAAGGAAACCTGTCGGTCTGGATACAGAATTGGTTGGCCCACAGAAGACAGAGTGAGCTAGTAGATGGAAAGTATTCACATTGGAGCTCGGTGAGCAGTGGTGTTCCACAGGGATCAGTTCTGGTACATCTGTCCATAGATCCCTCAAAGTTGCCACCCAAATTGATTGGTTTGTTAAGAAGGCGTATGATGTGTTGGCTTTTGTTAGCAGGGAGATTGAGTTTAAGAGGCGTGAGGTTATGCTGCAGCTCTATAGAGCCCTGGTTAGACCACACTTGAAATATTGTGTTCAGTTCTGGTTGCCTCATTATATGGAAAGATGTGGAAGCTTTAGAGAGGGTGCAGAGGAGATTTCCCAGGATGCTGCCTGGACTGGAGGGCATGTCTTATGAAGAAAGGTTGAGGGAGCTAGGGCTTTTCTCATTGGAGTGAAGAAGGATGAGAGGTGACTTGACTGAGGTTTACAAGATGTTGAGGGGCATACATAGAGTGGGTAGACAGAATACTTTTCCAATGACAGAAAAGTCTATTGTGCAGAGGCATAATTGTATGGTGATTGGTAGAAGGTTTAGGGGAGATGTCAGAGGTAGGTTCTTTACACAGAGAGTGGTGGGTGTGTGGAATGCACTGCCAGCGGTGGGAGTGGAGTCAGATAGATTCGGGATATTTAAGCAACTCTTGGATAGGCACATGGATGATAGAACAATGAAGGGCATGTAGGATAGTCTGATCTTAGAGTAAGATAACAGGCTGGCACAACATCAAGGGTTGAAGGGTTTGTACTGTGCTGTACTGTTCTATGTTCTATGTTCTAACTGAGGGCATTCGGGCTAAGTTTGCAGATGATATAAAGATAGGTCGAGGGAAGGTAGCATTGAGGAGGTAGGGAGGCTGCAGAAGGATTTGGACAGGTCAGGAGAGTGGGCAAAGAAGTGGCAGATGGAGGACAAGGTGGGAAAGTGTGAGGTCATGCACTTTGGCAGGAAGTATTGAGGCATGGACTGTTTTCTCAATGGGGAGAAAGTTCAGAAATCTGAAGTGCAGAGAGACTTGGGAGCTCAAGTTCAGGATTCTCTCAAGGTCAACTTACAGGTTGAGTCAGTAGTTAGGAAGGCACATGCAATGATGGCATTTATTTTGGGAGGACTTGAATATAAAAGCTGGGATGTACCTCTGAGGCCCTATGAGGCTCTGGTCAGACCTCATTTGGAGTATTGGGCCCCATATCTCAGGAAGGATGTACTGGTCCTGGAACGTGATCACAATATGTTCTCGAGAATGGTCCCAGGAATGAAAAGCTTAACATCTGAGGAACGTTTGAGGACTCTGGGACTATACTGAATGGAGATTAGAAGAATGAGGGGTGATCTGATTGAAACATACAGAATACTGAATGGCCTGTACAGAATCGCTGCTAAGAAGATGTTTCCAATGGGTGGGAGAGTCTATGTCCCGAGAGCACAGACTTCGGGTACAGGGAAAACCATTTACAATGGAGATAAGGAGAAACATCTTCATCCAGAGACTGGGGAAACTGTGGAATCCATTGCCACAGAAGGCTGTGGAGGCCAGGCCATTGAGTGTATATATAAGACTAAGATCGATAGTTCTTGAATATCTCCTCGATACTCAAGAAAAACATGGGGAGAAACCTGGAGAATGGGATTGAGGAACCTATCAGCAATGATTGAATGGTGGAGCAGACTCGATGGGCTGAATGGCCTAATTCCTACTCCTATGTTTTATGGTATGTGTAAGTTCATCACTGTGTGAGGGACCGCTCCTCAGGGAGATAGTACAGGCCTTTGGAGAATGTACAGTGTGGATTCAGCTGAATGACAGGAGGACATAAAGGATGGGATTATGTGTGTGGAAAGGGGGAATCAGGAACGGGAGTGTGGGTGAGGAATGGAGTCTTAACATTTGAGCCAAGTGCATTGAAAGACTGCCATGATAAAGTAGATCATTCAGACAGAGTGGGGATCTGGAAACCTTCCTCCCAATCACTAACCATGCTGGGAATGAATTGCATCATGCATTGTTAGCACGGGCACAATTCTCTTGCACAAACAGACAAAGGGCGAGTGAGGAAAATTGAGCTGCACCATCTGACTGAATGATACGCTGTACCAGGGAGCTTCAGAATTCACCCTTTCTGGGTCTCTGAAAGTGGGGTCCAACTGTCCCTTTCAACAGGGGGTTTTCAGGGAGAGCAGAGGAGAGATGAGGGAGAGCTGTTCGATCTCCTCTGCTCTCTCTCCAGTGCAATTACATCCCTCCGGAAATGTCCAGTTTGCTGTCTGTGGTCTAACCAAGTTTATCCCACTGTGCACTGGCAATCAAGCCCCACTATTTACTGAGTCATCAAAAAGGTGAAGGTTTATTTAAAGCAACAAATTGTCCAACTATACACATCGTATTAAAAGAATATGGACCTGCAGCTTTCTTTGCTATTTAACTGTTTAATATAATCAAACCAGTTTAAACCAATGACAAACATTGCCGTGTTGAATTGCCAATCTGTAATGAAAGTTTAATTGTTAGCTCTTTTATGTAATCCCATTCAGACAAGCAAAAACAGAGAAGAGACAAATATTATGTTTTGTTATAAAATTTCAAGCAGGAAACCCTATTCAATAGTTCCCGTTGAGATGGCCGAGACTGATATGTTGTTCTCTTTCAGATTCTTTCGATTCCTTCCAAATGTTTGATGATGACATGAGTTTGTAGGAACAGCAATTCTCAATTTCCCATTCGCTGTTTGAAAATGTGTTGTTTCTGTGTCTCTGGAAGTAACTTCCAATTGTCCTTTTTAACAGAGGATTTTCAGAGAGAACAGAGGAACGCTGAGAGGGATTACCAATCTACCAGGGTGTCTTCATTCAGTTCCCCAGGCAGAAAGGGCAGGAAGTGATACGCATGCTCTGTCTTCGCAGGCTGGTTCTGAACCCTGTACTCTCCACACAATGGGCTGTCGTGAGTGAGCAAGAGATTGTTACTTTGCTGAGCTCTCCTGAACACACAACTGGTGCATGTTGTAAAATGAATTCAAATAGTGTTTCTGATCAGAATGGCACTGAATGCACACACATACACACACACGCACACATACACACTCACACTCAAACATACGCACACTTCTCACACATACACACAAACACACACACACACACATACACTCATGCAAATACACACATCCATATCCATCCACTCACACACGGACACACACAGACTCTTTCTGTCTCTATTTTTTGATTAGTTTCTTCTTTAAAGAGAAAACAATGAATATAAAACTCACAATTTTGATGGTCGTTCTCTTGTCCATTTCCTACACAGTGTCCTTTTGTTAAAAGCAACACCTTTTCCTACTTGGATCCATGAACCAACAAAACAAAAGTGCTCTTTTGAATTCACCACTGTGAACAGAAATGTGGAGGAGACGGTGTTGGACTGGGGTGGACAAAGTCAGAAGTCACACAACACCAGGTTATAGTCCAACAGGGTTATGGAGCGCTGCCCCTTCATTAGATGAAGGGAGAGTGAAGCTCACGGACACAGAATTTATGGACAGAAAGATCAAGGGGATGCAGAGAGATCAAAAGATCACACAAGTCCCTGCAGGTGACCAAGGGTGTTAGACAGTGTGAGGAAAGTGTCATCAGCTGAAAAACGAGGGAAGGGATGCCCTATAATCCGACTAAATGAGGCAGAGAGATAATGACAAACAAGTTAATAAGAAGGTGGTGCTGGAGACAAACCAAATGATGGAAATAACATGGAACACAAACAGAAGCTGTTGGAAAAGCTCAGCAGATCCAGCAGCATCTGTGAGGGGAAGCAGAGGAAGGGTCACCGGACCTGAAAGGTTACCTCAGATTTTTCAGTAGAAATTGGCAATTGTTGGGTAGTATCCAATCTTGTGTTGTTGTAGTGTCTGCACAGTCTCGCTAATATACCATGCTTCAGAGAATCCTTACCCATAGATGGATTCAAGTGATAGAGTGCACTTCATCGTCCAGTACTTCCCTGGAGCAAAGAGACGACACCATGTCCCTCAGCCTTAAACACGTCATTAACGACAACAAACATCTCACCAAGGGTCAGCCCTTCACCTCCACTTCTCACCTTCAAACAACCACCAAATCTTAAACAGACCATCGTTCCCAACAAACTGCCCAGCCTTCAGGATCGCCACACAAAACATCACACAACCCTGGCACAGCACCCTCTGCAAAACATATCCGATCACTGACATGGATACTACTATCACACTTGGGAACACTACCCACCATGTGCATGGCAGGTACTCATGTGACACAGCCAGCATTGTCTACCTCATACACTTGAGGTAATGATGCCCTGAGGCTTGGTATATTTGTGAGATCATGCAGACATGACAACAATGGATGAATGGACACTGAGCAACAATGACCCAGTCAGGACTGTTCTCTCCCAGTCGGGGGACAGTTCAGTGCTCAAGGACATTCAGCCTCCCATCTTCGGGTAAACGTTCTCCAAGGCAGCCTTCGAGATACAGAACAACACAGAATCACCAAGCAGAAACTGATAGGCAAGTTCCATACCCATGAAGAGGGTCTCAACTGTTATCTTGGGCTCACATTGTACTACATGTGACTCCACCATACAGCTCTGTGTCTGTAAAATCTTCCTCGCTGAACAATGAGACCTTGGAGTGCAGGTTCATAGCTCCTTGAAAGTGGAGTCGCAGGTGGACAGGATAGTGAAGAAGGCGTTTGGTATGTTTTCCTTTATTGGTCAGAGTATTGAGTACAGGAGTTGGGAGGTCATGTTGTGGCTGTACAGACATTGGTTAGGCCACTGTTTGAATATTGATTGCAATTCTGATCTCCTTCCTATCGGAAAGATGTTGTGAAACTTGAAAGGGTTCAGAAAAGATTTACAAGGATGTTGCCAGGGTTGGAAGATTTGAGCTACAGGGAGAGGCTGAACAGGCTGGGGCTGTTTCCTCTGGAGCATCGGAGGCTGAGGGGTGACCTTATTGAGGTTTACAAAATTATGAGGGGCGTGGATAGGATAAATAGACAAAGTCTTTTCTCTGGGGTCAGGGATTCCAGAACTGGAGGGCATAGGTTTAGGGTGAGAAGGGAAAAGATATAAAAGAGACCTAAGGGGCAACTTTTTCATGCAGAGGGTGGTACGTGTAAGGAATAAGCTGCCAGAGGAATGGTGGACGCTGGTACAATTGCAACATTTAAGAGGCATTTGGATGTATATATGAATAGGAAGAGTTTGGAGGGATATGGGTTGGGTGCTGGCAGGTGGGACTAGATTAGGTTGGGATATCTGGTCGGCATGGACAGGTTGGATTGAAGGGTCTGTTTCCATGCTGTACACCTCTATGATTCTATGACCATCACCTTGACAACTTGTCATGATCCCATCACCGGAATTAATTTGTACAGTTTTAGATGGTATGTTCCTTTGGATACACACTTGGCATGTGACTCTTTTACCCATCAAGTTGTTCCAGCTGTTTAGTTGCTCTCCAGCACAATGTAATATTTGATTTTTTTGGAATTATCTCTCTGCCTCAATTAATCAGATCATAGACCATCCCTTCACTTGTTACTCAGCTGTTGACACTTTACTCACAATGTCTGTCGCTTTCGATCACCCACAGAGACTTGTTATGCAGCCTGTCGACACTCCCACTCACACCATGTGTACGATCTTTATATCGGTCTGCCTATAAATTCTGTGTTCTGTGTGTTTCCCTCCTCTTCACCTGATGAAGGATCAGTGCTCCGAAAGCTTGTGATGTCAAATAGCCCTGTTGAACTGTAACATGGTGTTGTGTAGATTCTAACGTTCTCCACCCCAGTCCAACACTGGCACCTCCACATTGTAATGGACAGAGATGAACGACTTTGTCTTTAGACACGGAGAGAAGAAGAGGAAGAGAAATCTGGAGGATTCAGTGAAGGTAAAAGGAGTGGGAGAGAAGGGAAGTTAGGATGAGGTGATGGCCTTGTGCAGTTATCACAGGCTGTTCATCCAACCACTCAGAAAATGTTCTGGGAACCTGAATCCAAATTTCACCAAGGAGATTTCCCGACACTAAAAATCTGGAATTAACTGGCCCGGTGGCTCAGTGGCTCGCCATGCTGCCTTACAGTGCCAGGGACCCGGGTTCGATTCCCACCTCGGGTGACTGCCTGTGTGGAGTTTGCACATTCTCCTCGTGTCTGCGTGGGTTTCCTCCAGGTGCTCCGGTCCCCTCCCACAGTCCAAAGGTGTGCAGGATAGGTGAATTGGCCACGCTAAATTGTCCCATAGTTTTCAGGGATATATAGGTTTGGTGCATCAGTCAGAGGTAAATATAGGATATAGTGGAATGGGTCTGGGTGGGTTTCTCTTCGGAGGGTCACTGTGAAGTTGTTGGGGCGAAGGACTGTAAGGATTCTATGTATGCGTAACCTTGGGGGCATCATGGTGGCTCAGTGTTTAGCACTGCTGCCTCATAGCACCCAGGTTTGATTCTAGCCTCAGGCCACTGTCTATCTGGAGTTTGCACATTCTCTGCCCGGGTTTCCTCCAGATGCTCCAGTTCCCTCCCACAATCCAAAAGACGTGCAGGTCAGGTGAATTGGCCATGATCAATTGCCCATTGTGTTAGGTGCATTAGTCAGGGGTATATACGCAGCAGGGGAATGGGTCTGGGTGGGTTACTCTTTGGTGGGTCGTTGCGGACTTGTTGGGCTGAAGGGTCTGTTTCTGCACTGTGGGGAACCGAATCAGGTATCTCAAAAGGAAGATTTTACAGACATAGAACAGTATGCTGGGGTTATGTTCAATGTGACATGAACCCAAGATCAGAGTTGAGGTTTTCTGCATGGTTACAGGACTTAGCTATCAGTTTCTGCTTGGCAATTCTGTGTTGTTGTTTATCTCGAAGGCTGCGGTGGAGAACACATACCTGAAGATCAGAGGCTGAATATTCTTTACCTCTGAAGGAGGGAGCAAACATTCCTGTCTGGGACATTGTTGCACGGTGTCCATTCATCAGTTGCCATAGTGTCTGCCTGGTCTCGCCAATGCAATCAAAAGAAACATTCCTTGGTTTTTGGCAGATACAAAAAGCTCTCGTTCACTCATCTCCTTCAGAGCAGGGAGAACGGCCATCCCTGCGCAGTCTGACCCTACATGTGGCTCCAGAACCACAGGAATGTGCCTCACTCTGAACTACTCCCAGGAAAGTTAGGGATGGGTCATAACTGCTGGTCTAACCAATCCCAGTGATATCCCTTGAATGAATGAACACAGTTGTGAATGAATGACAGAACCAACAGATGGACAGAATGAGAAAGGAATGGAAGTAAAAAGAGAGATGTGGACAAATTATGAATGTTTGAGGGGAGAAATAGCTTCCATGAATTGTCTCATGTTGAACGTATCATATTAAGCATTAAATGATTTGTTTCCTGGTGAATATTTTGAGTGTGCTTGATTGTAATTCATCTGACATTTGTAAAGGGAATCAAGGAAGATCAAGACACAACATTCATAACATGCATTTTTCCTCAGGTTGTGTCTACACGAAATAGGATGGCAAATTTGTGAAAGGATAGAAGTCAAACAAAGACACAACGCCCACAAGATGTATTTTTCTTCACTTTTATTTCTTTCCCCCTGAGTACTCTCTCACACATGGACAAAAGCATCCCCAATGTTTTGTGAAGGAGAGAAAAGGAGGTGAGGGAAGTTTTCCACGTCCCATGGCTCAAGCAGACAATTTCGCCTCTTCATCTCTTTACGTGGAGAAAAACAGGGGAATTCAGGTGAGAAGGGAATATTGGAGAGAGCTCAGAGATGGGCACAAACTGTGTGGGGTGCTTCAGTCTCAATCACTTTTCTTATTTTGATGTAAGGATACATTCATGGATGAGAGTGAAGGGATATTTCAGAGCCCTCTTCAGCTCCTCTCTGAATTTACTCTGGGTCAGGGCATAAAGGGCAGTGTTTGTACAGGAGCTCAGGTAGAAGAGCACAGTCCCAGATATGTCAGCGATCATAACAGGATGGTCATAACTGGGGTAAAAATGGTTGTTGGTAATCTTCATCAGTAAGAAAACACTGATCTTGGTCATCCACAACAATATAAAACTGCCTGAGACAACAAACAGCAGTATGATGGATTTCCTCCTGTTGACCATCTCTGCATCTCCTCTCTGGTCCCTGTTACTGGGAGCTCGGAGACCCCTGCGTGCCCGATTTGCCAAGACAATGTGCCTGACAGTCAGAGCATTGAACAGCAGGATCAGGAGGTAGGGGATCAATGGGTTCAGCAACTGGTGGAACCAAAAAAATGCCACCCATCCTGGCAAGATATAGAACTCTAGTCTGTTGCCACAGCCCCAGGGCACACCACCCCATGTGCCCAAAGATTGGTATCTGAAGTAAAATGGAATGTTCCTCAAAATGCTCACTGACCAGACAATGGTCACCACCAAGGCTGCTGTTCTGGCAGAGCAATATCTGGACTTCAGATTGTGGCAACAAATGGCCACAAAGCGGTCAATAGTGAAAATGATGGTCAACCAGACTGAGCAGTCAGTAGTGGCATAGCCCATGATGTAGTTAGTACGGCACACTGCTGTGTAAAACAAGAAGGAAACTGGGAAATATTTGAAAGCTAGTGTTATAAGTATAATGTTGAAGACAATGACCAGTAGATCAGCTGTTGCCATGGAAATCAAATAGAGAGAAGTACTCTTGCTGATGCCACACCTCCCACGAGAGAGAATCACAATCGTCACTAGGTTAGCTGCAAGAGACATTGAAAAGTTATTCCATATGTGGGATCATGAATTTTCAGTGTCACAGTGGGCACCCAGATCACAGAGACATGGTTCCAACAACAAGTACAGGGAGGAGTTCAAATGGATAACCACCAGATGTGTCATGGAACTTTATCTTCTACACTTTGAGCAAAGATCACTTTATAATTCAGGAAATGAGTACCCAACATTGAACAACATCCAATAAGCAATAATCTCATTAATTCAAGATATTTCTTGCTACCTTAGTGTGGGATATTGATTGAGCAAGGGAGATTAGTGAGGAAACCCAGGATTACTAGTGTGTTGGGATCTTTCCTATCCAATAACGCAGGCAGAAGTGCCTTTGACTTGAAATCACATCCAAGATCAGCCTCTCAGACTGCCCAGTACGCTGGCAGCATTACTCTGCAGGACAGCGTTTGAATAATGTGCTACAATTCTGGAATTCACTTTCAACACAGAATCTTCAGATTCAACGTTTACCACACATTGAACCAAAGTTCGTGAATAGGGTCAAAAAGCTAAACGAAGTGGGAGTCACCAATACGTAATACGCAATTTTGGAGAGCTAATTACAAGATTGCCTCATTCAAAGTGGTTCCACACAGAACTCTCCCTTGTACAATGAGAGAAATGCGACCAGAGTGAATGACTACAGACACTAGTCAATATATTCATGACTGATAACAGACAGGAGTTGAAATGACCTCCTAGAAAATTCCTGTGAGGTGTTGGAATTCACACCCAGAGTAAATGACTAAAGCTATGGCTGGGCATTGAATTGATTATACAACCGGAAACTGAGTTTGTTTTTTTTTGTTCAGTCTTGACTTAAGGGTGTAGCTGTTTGTTCCAGGGAGACTTACTCATCCCTAGTTGCCCCTTTGAAAAGGTACGGGCGGGGGGGGTGAGCTGCCTTCTTGAACTGCTGCAGTCCATGTGCTGTGGGTAGACCCACAATGTCCCTGTGGGAGGGAATTCCAGGATTCTGACCGAGCCACACTGAACGAACAACGTTAAGCTTCCAAGTCAGGATGATGAGTGTCTCGGAGGGGAACTTGCAGGGGGTGGTGTTCCCATGTATCTGCAGACCTAGTCCTTCATCATGTCTTTGGAAAGTGCTGTCGAAGGAGCCTTGGGGATATTTCGGTATTGCATCTTGTCGATGGTACACACTGCTGTTCCCATAGTCCTGCACATTCTTCCACTCCAGAATGAAAACAAAATTCCACCTAGGGTGCCCGGAATGAATCCCTCCCTCCCATTCCCTTCAGCAGTACATCTCAGTCTCTAACCACTCACTACCATGAAACAGTGTTCCTTCAAAGCTCATTTGTTCCTCTTGTCCATTGTATTCTATCTAACAATCCCATCCAGTCTGCAGGTTGGCCAGTTAGCTTTACATCATTGACACCAGCACATGTAGGGCTTACCACAAAGGCAAATTCCTTCTGTCAGAATTGGATTCCATTGTTCACTCCTGCAATGTTATAAATTACACAAGTGCCCAGCGTTCCGTGGGGATGCATAGACTGATAGAATGATAGAACATAGAGGGATCCTATTCAACTCATACCTCTGGTCCTGAGAGGGAACTTTCTACCTCATCATTCTAGTATCTCCCACACTTTATATGTACTCTACCTGAGATGATGTTTCCTCTGATGGGGGAGTCTAGGACCGGGGGTACAGTCTAAGCATAAACGGGTGAAAGTTTAAGACTCAGATGGGGAGTATTATCTTCTCTTTGAGGGGTGTGAGCCTTTTGAATTGTTTGCTACTGACAGGACTGTGAGGGGTAAGAGTCCTTGTGCATGTTTAAGGCTGTGTCAATAGATTCTTTTGTCAGTTGGTGAACAAACTGTAATGGGGAACGAGCAGAACATGAGGAATGTTGGACCTGATATGATCCGCTTTATCGGTCAAGCAGGCTCCAGGGGAGTTTTCTCCTGTTTTTATTCTGCCCATGCCCAGTACCCCCACCTCCAACCCCACTCCCCGTCACCTCCAGTTCCAAGGATATTGCACAGCCTCTTTCCACTCTCCATACAACCAAAGATTTTCATTCCTGGTAACATTCCAATAAAATACCACTGCAGCGTCCCCAAGGTCACTCCTTCAATCTGTCCATCCACATCCCACTTCCAAACTAATCCATCAAATATCTCACCATAAAACACAGACAGAACTATAAACACCACATTCAGTAACGGGGAAGATCTCCTCACCTGGAACACAGACAATTGCAAAGAAATGGAAGAAAGCGAATAAGATCTGCAGAATTATTGGTCCTTGCATTGTTAATGTTGGGTGATCTCATTCATTAACTCTCTCGCAGGGCTTGGAGTCTGGACTGAGCTCCTGGGATAAGAATCAACACTCACTTATACATGATCATAAACCACGTGTGTGACGGCTGGTGTCTGTTTCAGTCTATTAAACACTCTCTTCAAAACCATCCACATTACATTGTGCATTCCCACAACACTGGTATATTCCATGTGGAACTGCTAAAGGATTGTGAACAGCACTCCCTGAAGGAATGTTTCCAAACTTGTTTTCCAAACCGTGTTCTGCCAACATGTGTTTTTGTTCACTTGGATCAGTTTTCCTCTTTGTTTGGTTTTGTTTCACGTGTCAGTCGCTCAGTCTGTTGTTATCTATGGAGGGTTTGCTTTCTGGAATTTAGGGCCAACAATAGATTGCTGCCCATTATCTTCTTGAGAGGACGTTCCCAACTGTGCTCTGAGTATTAACTAGCACAGGAATCATATTTGCAAATGAAATGGTCCTAAAATAATAAATATAATTCTATATCTCAGACAGATAACAATATTCACATCAAAATCTTTTGCAATGAATAAAACAATCAGATGGATTTTAACTGATCCCATTGCTGCTCCATCAATTGGAGTCCAACTCAAACCATCTCTATCCAACTGGGTCCATTTGAAGGAATAGAGAATCATTGAAGATGGTCACTGCAGTGCCAGCCTTCCTCAATGATGTTTGGATTGGAAAGGGAACCCAGTTAGGCTTCAGTTTGATAAACCCTTAGTTACACTTGATCTGTGTAAGTTCATCACTGTGTGCGGGACCGCTCCTCAGGAAGATGGTACTGGCCTTTGGAGAATGTACAGTGTGGATTCAGCTGAATGACAGGAGGAGATAAAGGATGGGATTATGTGTGTGGAAAGGAGGAAACAGGAATGGGACTGTGGCGGGGAAGGGAGTTTTAAAATTTAATCCACATGCATTGAGAGACTGACATGGTAAAGTACCTCAATAATTCAGGTAGAGTAAGGATCTGGAAACCTTCCACCCAATCGCTAACCATGCTGGGAATTAATTGCCTCATGCATTGTTAGCATGGACACAATTCTCTTGTACAAACAGAGAAAGGGCGAGTGAGGAAAGTTAGCTGCATCATCTGACTGAATGATATGCTGTACCAGTGGGCTTCACCCTTTCTGGGTCTCTGAAAGTGGGGTTCAACTGTCCCTTTCAACAGGGGGTTTTCATGGAGAGCAGAGGAGAGGTGAGGGAGAACTGTCAGCTACTCAGTTATCTTGGCTTAGGAGAGAGGTAAAGAGAGAGAGAGACAGAGACAGAGAGAGAGAGAGAGAGAGAGAGAGGTGGAAGCACACTCTATCCAGTCTGTCGCCCATCCTCAGGGATGATGAACAATAAACGCTGGCCCAATAGTGACACCCATATCCTGTGGCTGAGTAAAACATAAAAGTAGGTGAGAAGGGTAGCAGGGTTAGAGGAACAAGTCTGCAAAGGCCATAGATGGCCAAGGATGTTACAAATGTGGACAGCATGGTGAGGCTGGAAGAGATTGCAGAGAGAGGCAGGTTTGTAGGGTCTGAAGACATTCACAGTGATCGGACGGTAACTTTTATGATTCAATGCGCATTCGGAGAGTCATTGACGTCTACAGCACAACTCATCGGGTAGACGCTGGCCAAAAATCCACCGAGCTATTCTAATTACATTTTCTCATACTTGGTCCATATCCTGGAACATCTCGCCATTGTAAGTACATTTCTAAATACTTCTTCAATGTTAGAAGGCTTTCTGCTTGTACCACTCTGACAGGCAGAGAGTTCCATTTTCCCACCACCATTTTGTGAAAACATTTTCCTCACATCCCATCTGAACAACCTGCCCTGAACTCAAATCTATCTCCCTGGTTCTCCATGCTTTCAATCAGGGGGAAAAACTACTTTCTGTTTCCCCTGTCTGTGTCCCTCATACAGTTACACATCTCAACCATGTCTCCCCTCAGTCACCTCTGCTCCAAGGAAAGAAACCCACTCTGCCCAATTTCTCCACATAACTGAAACTCTGTCCAGCCCAGACAACACGCTGGTAAATCTCCCTCTGTACCCTCTCCAGTGTAAACACACCCCTCCTATCATGTGGATTCCAGACCTGCACACAATACTCTCGCTGTGGTCTAACTGAAGTGCACTGGAAATCCAGCCCCACTATTCACCAAGTTCTCAAGAACATGAACATTTGATGAAAGCACCACATTGCCCAATTGTGCACAAATATCCAATTTCTGTTAAAGGGATATGCACACCTTTTTAGCATAATCGTGAAAAGAACTATTTATTGCAATCAAATTATTTTTAACAAATTTCAAAACCTGTGTGCAATCGCCAATCTGCAACTATAAGTTTATTGTTTGCTCTTCAAAGACTTTTGTTCACACAGAGAGATGCACAAAAGGGATGGAGAAGGTATGAACATTATGCGTGGAGGTAAAATAAAATCAAGGAAACATAAATTAATAGCTCCAGTTCAGATATGTTTCTCTCTTTCAGATTCTTTCGATTTCTTCACAAAAGTTTGATGATGAATGAGGTTGTGGGGCGCCAATTCTCAGTCTCCCATTCAGTGCTTGAAAATTTGTCATTTCTGTTTGTGTGGAAGTGATTTCCATTTGTCCCTTTTACCAGAGGGTTTTCAGGGAGAGCAGAGGAACGCCGAGAGGGAGTGCTGAGCTACCAGGGTGTCTTCAGAACAGAAATGCGGAGACATTTCTTCAGCCAGAGAGTGGTGGGCCTGTGGAATTCATTGCCACAGAGTGCAGTGGAGGCTGGGACGCTAAATGTCTTCAAGGCAGAAATTGATAAATTCTTGATGTCACAAGGAATTAAGGGCTGCGGGGAGACTGCGGGTAAGTGGAGTTGAAATGCCCATCAGCCATGGTTGAATGGCGGAGTGGACTCGATGGGCCGAATGGCCTTACTTCCACTCCTATGTCTTATGGTCTTATGGTCTTTATTCAGTTCCCCATGCAGAAAGGAGAGAGTGATAGGGATGCTCTGTCTTCACAGGCTGGCCCTTACACCTGTATTCTCCACACACTTGGCTGCACTGACCTGCCCAGGAAACAAACAAGAGATTGTCACTGTGCTGAGCTCTCCTGAACACACAACAACTGGTTCTGATTAAAAACCAATCAAATTGTACCTTGCCTGAACACACCCTCTCTCTCACCCACAAGCGCACACACGCACACACACAGATCCACGCACTGTCACACTTTCTTACTGTTTCACACAGACAGATGCACACACACGCACATACTCTGTCTCTCTCTCACACACGCACACCGAAACACACAGGCTCTCTCACACACACGCACATACTCTGTCTCTCTCTCTCACACACGCACACACGCACACAGAAACACACAGGTTCTCTCACACACACAATCATACTCTGTCTCTCTCTCTCACACACGCACATACGCACACAGAAACACACAGGCTCTCTCACACACACGCACATGCTCTATCTCTCTCTCTCACACACGCACACACGCACACCGAAACACACAGGCTCTCTCACACACACGCACATACTCTGTCTCTCTCTCTCACACGCACACACGCACACCGAAACACACAGGTTCTCTCACACACACGCACATACTCTGTCTCTCTCTCACACACACGCACATACGCACACCGAAACACACAGGCTCTCTCACACACACGCACATGCTCTATCGCTCTCTCTCACACACGCACACACGCACACCGAAACACACAGGCTCTCTCACACACACACACATACTCTGTCTCTCTCTCTCACACACGCACACCGAAACACACAGGTTCTCTCACACACACACACATACTCTGTCTCTCTCTCTCACACACGCACATACGCACACCGAAACACACAGGCTCTCTCACACACACGCACATGCTCTATCGCTTTCTCTCACACATGCACACACGCACACCGAAACACACAGGCTCTCTCACACACACGCACATGCTCTATCGCTCTCTCACACACACGCACACACGCACACCGAAACACACAGGCTCTCTCACACACACGCACATGCTCTATCGCTTTCTCTCACACACACCCACCCACACACCGAAACACACAGGCTCTCTCACACACACACGCAACAATTTTTTTTGAGACACTCTCTTGCTACCCCAACAAGACAATAATTTACATAAAACTGTCAATTTGACCCACTAATTGTTTTCAAATTGAATCAGTTTTACCGCTCCGTTTTCTTGGTAGAAGAGCAACATTCTGTCCCATTTTTGTTTGTTGACAATAATAAAAGTAATAGTGCCTTCACATGTCTCCACCCTTAAGAGAGATGAAGCACCTTTCCCAAGATGCATTTATTCACCAAATGCCTGATATACAGACAACAGAAAACAAAACTTACCTCCATTGGTACTGAATCATAGCTGATTCAAGACTTTTTAATAATGTTTAATCACCTTCCATTTAAATTGTTAACTCAATCCTTTGATTTTACACTCTCCACAATTCACCTACTTTCACATTATCTTTCCAACTGAAGGTATAGCCCCTAACTGCCATCTTTGTGAAATAGATAACAGTAGTTGGTTATTAATGAGGTCAGTCTCTGGGAATGGGTTCCAGCAAGTCTGGAAAAGTCCTTACCTCAGGAAGGTGATAAATGTTGAATGGTAACTGGGATATCGGGGAGGATGGGTTCAGCCTGTCAGGGAGAGGTCACAGATTGGATTGCGTTTGGACTGTGTTTCCTGTTTGTTTGGCTATTAATGCTGCAGCATACAGATTTGAAATCTTCATACCTAACTTCCCTTCTCAGCTCTTGGAAGCTTTAGAGAACAGAAAACTAAATTATAAGTATGACTGCCTTTATCTGAGTGAACTGTAAAGTGGCTCTCATCCACATCTTCAGAAAATCAGCAAAGGAAAATTCATCCCTGCCCATGAACCATCCTATAAACCGCTGAAATAATCTGGTCAGTTTTCTTATATACTTTAATGTGTCCCTGAACTGTGTTTGTTTATCTGTCTGTCTGCTGTGTGAATGAGACTGAAATCAAAGCTAATGGAGTGTAAAGTGTAGACCAATGGGAATACTTTGCTGTTTAGATTTACTCTGTTAAAATTACTCCTTTGTAAATAAATTGCTAAGCCCTTTAGATTAGATTACTTACAGTGTGGAAACAGGCCCTTTGGCCCAACAAGTCCACACCGACCCTCTGAAGAGCGACCCATCCAGACCCATTCCCCTACATTTACTCCTTCACCTAACACTATGGGCAATTTAGCATGGCCAATTCACCTAACCTGCACATCTTTGGACTGTGGGAGGAAACCGGAGCACCCAGAGGAAACCCACGCAGACACAAGGAAAACATACAAACTCCACACAGACAGTCACCCGAGACAGGAATGGAACCTGGATCTCTGGTGCTATGAAGCAGCAGGGCTAACCACTGTGCCACCGTGCCACCCACCATGTTTGCCATACAAACCAGTGTCTTGAATTGATTATTCACAGAGTCTGAACCAGCTATTTAACAGGCTGTTTAGGAAGTATTGTGTCAATTTTGAGGGTCTATGAATGATTTAACTTTACTGTGTTGTGAATACAGAGGGAGGGAGGATGATTTAATCCGTCTGTCTGTCTCCATGTTGTAACAGAACATCAATATCGTGTGACTTTCCCCAGTCTCAATGGACAATGAAATGCAGCATGGGATTGCAAACTGATTCAGGATGAAACACATCACTCTCCTCCTGCTCCAATATTCAATGTCCCTGTCAGGACTAATGGATCACAGGGTTTAGGGAGAAACCTGGAACAGGGGACTGAGTTGGATAGCAAAGTACAGATAACCAACCTCCACATTTTCTCTGTAACCTCCTCCAGACCCCCTCCCTATCTCTGTAACCTCATCCAGCACTGATACCCCTCTCGACCTCTGTAACCTCATCCAGCGCCAATACCCCTCCCTATCTCTGTAACCTTATCCAGCACCAATACCCCTCCCTACCACTGTAACCTCATCCAACACCAATACCCCTCCCTATCTCTGTAACCTCATCCAGCACCAATACCCCTCACTATCTCTGTAAACTCCCCCAGCACCAATACCCCTCCCTATCTCTGTAATCTCATTCCAACACCAATACCCCTCCCTACCACTGTAACCTCCTCCAGCACCAATACCCCTCCCTATCTTTGTAACCTCATTCAGTCGCTGTACCCACCTATCTCTGTCACCTGATGCAATCGCTACATCCCTCCGTATCTCTGTCATCTCCTCCAGTCCCTACACCCCCTCCCTATCTCTGTCATATCATCCTGTGTCTACACCCCCTCCCTATCACTGTAACTTCCTCCAGCACCAATACCACTGCCACTCTCTGTAACCCCCTCCAGCCCCGGCACTCCTCCCAATCTCTGTAACCCCCTCCAGACCCTACACCCCCACCCTATCTTTGTAACCCCCTCCAGCACACACAAACCCTCCCTATCTCTGTAACCCCCTCCAGCACCCACACCCCTCCCTATCTCTGTAACCCCCTCCAGACCTACATCCTGTCCCTATCTCTGTAACCCCCTCCAGCCCCTACACCCCTCCCTATCTCTATAACCCCCTCCAGATCTACACCCCCTCCCTATCTCTGTAACACCCTCCAGCCCCTACACCCCTCCCTATCTCAGTAACCCCCTCCAGCCCTTAAACACCTCCCTATCTCTGTAACCCCCTCTAGCCCCTATACCCCTCCCTATCTCTGTAACCCCCTCTAGCCCCTACACCCCCTCCCTATCTCAGTAACCCCCTCCAGCCCCTATACCCCCTCCCTATCTCTTAACCTCCTCCAGCCCCTACACGCCCTCCCTATCTCAGTAACCCCCTCCAGCCCCTATACCCCTCCCTATCTCAGTAACCGCTCTCTATCTTGGTAAACCCCTCCAGACCCTATCCCGTCCCTATCTCGGTAACACCCTCCAGCCCCTATACCCCTCCCTATCTCAGTAACCACTCTCTATCTTGGTAAACCCCTCCAGACCCTATCCCGTCCCTATCTCGGTAACCCCCTCCAGCCCCTATACCTCTCCCTATCTCAGTAACCGCTCTCTATCTTGGTAAACCCCTCCAGACCCTATCCCGTCCCTATCTCGGTAACCCCCTCCAGCCCCTATACCCCTCCCTATCTCAGTAACCGCTCTCTATCTTGGTAAACCCCTCCAGACCCTATCCCGTCCCTATCTCGGTAACTCCCTCCAGCCCCTATACCCCTCCCTATCTCAGTAACCGCTCTCTATCTTGGTAATCCCCTCCAGACCCTATCCCGTCCCTATCTCGGTAACCCCCTCCAGCCCCTATACCCCTCCCTATCTCAGTAACCGCTCTCTATCTTGGTAAACCTCTCCAGACCCTATCCCGTCCCTATCTCAGTAACTCCCTCCAGCCCCTATACCCCTCCCTATCTCAGTAACCACTCTCTATCTTGGTAAACCCCTCCAGACCCTATCCCGTCCCTATCTCGGTAACCCCCTCCAGCCCCTATATCCCTCCCTATCTCAGTAACCGCTCTCTATCTTGGTAAACCCCTCCAGGCCCTATCCCGTCCCTATCTCGGTAACTCCCTCCAGCCCCTATACCCCTCCCTATCTCAGTAACTGCTCTCTATCTTGGTAAACCCCTCCAGACCCTATCCCGTCGCTATCTCGGTAACCCCCTCCAGCCCCTATACCCCTCCCTATCTCAGTAACCGCTCTCTATCTTGGTAAACCCCTCCAGACCCTATCCCGTCCCTATCTCGGTAACCCCCTCCAGCCCCTATACCCCTCCCTATCTCAGTAACCGCTCTCGATCTTGGTAAACCCCTCCAGACCCTATCCCGTCCCTATCTCGGTAACCCCCTCCAGCCCCTATACCCCTCCCTATCTCAGTAACCGCTCTCTATCTTGGTAAACCCCTCCAGACCCTATCCCGTCCCTATCTCAGTAACTCCCTCCAGCCCCTATATCCCTCCCTATCTCAGTAACCGCTCTCTATCTTGGTAAACCCCTCCAGACCCTACACCCCCTCCCTATCTCAGTAACTA
Source organism: Chiloscyllium plagiosum (assembly GCF_037043375.1). Taxonomy (NCBI): domain Eukaryota; kingdom Metazoa; phylum Chordata; class Chondrichthyes; order Orectolobiformes; family Hemiscylliidae; genus Chiloscyllium; species Chiloscyllium plagiosum. Next base: position 31,422,739 of record NW_028270176.1, on the reverse strand, counting down.
ACTCCAGCCCCTATACCCCTCCCTATCTCAGTAACCGCTCTCTACCTTGGTAAACCCCTCCAGACCCTATCCCCTCCCTATCTCAGTAACCCCCTCCAGCCCCTATACCCCTCCCTATCTCAGTAACCGCTCTCTACCTTGGTAAACCCCTCCAGACCCTATCCCCTCCCTATCTCAGTAACCCCCTCCAGCCCCTATACCCCTCCCTACCTCAGTAACCGCTCTCTATCTTGGTAAACCCCTCCAGACCCTATCCCATCCCTATCTTGGTAACTCCCTCCAACCCCTATACCCCTCCCTATCTCAGTAACCGCTCTCTATCTTGGTAAACCCCTCCAGACCCTATCCCCTCCCTATCTCGGTAACCCCCTCCAGCCCCTATACCCCTCCCTACCTCAGTAACCGCTCTCTATCTTGGTAAACCCCTCCAGACCCTATCCCGTCCCTATCTCGGTAACCCTCTCCAACATTTCCAACATTCTCTGTATCTGTAGAACCTTCAATCCCAAAAACTGTTTGTGGAGATACCTGAGAGATTGGGTGAAAAAAATGCCCATCAGTTTGTGGGAAACTGTAGAACCCCATATCTGTGTGAAAATATTATTTCACGATGATAAAAATCAGTTGTGAACATGTCTCTATGGGCAACGAGAAAGATTCCAGAAGGAACGAGTCAATAAGAAACTGAAAGCGGTATCAGAGGTGTGTGATTTCTCTTTGCATGAATCTCCAGTAATGGACAGTGTTGCAAGAAATGTTGAATATTTTGATTGTTAAGCTCATGAAAAAATGCCTTCTGTGTGATAGAGGTGTTTGCTATTTTTTCTGTCTTTCACCCAATAACCTGCTCTTGTCAACAAAGTCTATGATGCTTTGTGTGGCTGTGTCATATTGACAAACCACGAGATTAATGAACCCCAAAATTAATGATTCCAGAACCAGGGGTCACAGTCTAAAGGTATGGGGTAAACCATTTAGGGCTGAGACCAGGAGAAATGCCTTCAACCACAGCGTGGTGAGCCTTTGGAATTGTTTACCTTTGCAAACTGTTGAGGGCAAAACAATCAATGTTTTCAAGATGGAGTCAGATACAGTTCTGAAAGCTAAAGGGATCTAAGGGTATGAGGAGAAAGCAGGAACAGGGAAGTGAGTTGGATAATCAGCCATGATCATATCAAATGGGATTGACAATGAATTGATGGGATAAATGGAATACCCACGTCCCTATGTTTTATGTTTCAAGATGATCTATCAATTCAGTTTTCATTCTGGGATTGGCCTTGTTCCATAGTACAATCAGCTTGGACATTATCACGTTGTTGATTCATTCTTGTTTTAACTGATACCCACTGACAGTTGTGTGTAGGGTGAGGAATCTCATTGCTGTGTGCAATGTTTCATTCCTTGTCACATATGAACTACCACATTTGGCCATTCTGGGATGCGTGGTGGTTCCTCACTTGCTCAGGTACAAAAGGTGGAAAAATAAAAGGAGGCGTCCATTCAGCCCTCTGAGCCCATTCTGTCACACCATAGCCGTTCTGTCCCTCTCCTTGTTTGACCATCATGGATCCACATGCCTTGGCAAAATCACCCAACCAAAACATCACCATCTGAGCTTCAACATGGGCGAGAACTGAACTGAATTCTGGGAGAAAAGCAAGGCTGGTTCTCCAAAGGGAGATTTCAGGGAAAGGTCAAATTTATTTCTGATGGAGGCACTCATTGTGTCTGTTGTACTGGGGACCTGTTCTGGAATGGGAGAATTTTGCTTTCACACTGACTGAATAAAATGAAACATTTGTGTCTCAAATGGTGACTTTGTACAGCAGAATCAAAACAAGGTCATTTCTCTTGGTTTTGAGTCTACAACTAAGTCTCTCAATGCATGTCAAGGGGAACAGTGCACCAAATTCACACAACTCTGGGCTTTAGTCACTACACCCACAGTGACACATCCAGTGACTGACATAGAGGCAAATTTCAAATAAGTTGCCCATTTCCTAAACCAAGCATCGCCAATGTAGCAAGTATCAGTTTAAAAAACAAATACACTTATTTGTTCATGTAAGTGCTTGGGGGTGGGAAAGGGGAGAGATTAGAATTTGTTCCATCTCTATTTTCAAACGGCCAGTGTAGAGGGAATGTACAATGTCACAGGAATTTGCTTATTGAGTCTGCTCAGTAACACTGGAAGTAACATGGACTGTGTCACAAGGGGTGTATCATACTGTGGATACAAGGAACTATTGACAATTCAGTTTCTGAACTTTTCCTGTAGATTCAGTGAATAGAGTCACCCATCATTCAAAGTCCAATAATTTTAGCAATTCGTTTTTTTGTCTTAAACTGCCGTCAGGTGTGGAGATCATCTTAAATTGTGAAATGGTTTTAGTCTGTCTAAATCTAATTGTAAGGCATTGGGAATTTGACTTTGAAATCTATAGCCGAGTGGTATTACATTGAAGATATTAATCAAGCAACTGCAAAGGCAGAACATTATATCTCTGCAGTATTTCATACACTGTACTCAGGGAGATAATTGTATTAAGGATAAGAATCTTCAGTGTGGTGAATGAATTAAAGAACTTGTACATTGGCCTCAGAACTGAGAGAGATGTTGAGACATCCTTTAGGTGTTTAAAGCTGGGACAATGCAAGTAAAGGGTGAATAACATTTCACTGCAAGATCATTTTCGCTGCAGGATCATTCTTTTGCTAGAGGGAAAGGATTCTTGAAAGGACCAGACGTGAAATAAGATTTTATCCCACGCAGCAATCCAGAATAAATTGCATTTCTTCCTGAGTAGATGCTGGGTTTGATATAAAGGGGAACAATTTCTAACGGACTTTTGAATAAGTACAGGAAAAGATCAAAATCAAAGAACTGTAAGGAAAGATCAGAATAGTGAGACAATGAGACCAGTTAAATATTTCTTTCCTGAATCAGCGTTATGATTGGATTGGGATCCTTCTGTGCTCTATCACTCTGTCGATCTCTGATGGGCATGTCATTATATAAAACTCAATCATGGAAGGAGCCTTGCGTAAGTTACAGCTTTGGATGAGAGAATAAGAGAGAACCACTCACCCTTGAAAGGAGGGGTTAGTTTTTAGAACATGGAACAGTAAAGCACGTGAACAGGCCCTTCGGCCAATCATGTCTGTGCCAAAAATATTAGTGCACATTCTGAATATATTTTGCAAGCATGTTGCAATGATGAGGGATATATTTATGGGTGAGAAATATGATTACAGTTCAAGTAATTGTAAATGTATAGCACATGGGAAATCCTTATTCAGCAACACCTATAAAGGACAGTAATCATAATTCTCACCCATAAATGTACCCCTTATCATTGAAACATGCTCGCAAAATATATTCAGAATGTGCAATAATATTTTATTCATTAGTGTTATGTTAGTGTCACTGACTGGGCTAGCACTTATTGTGCAGAGTCCAGTTATAAGTCAGCTATGGGTCTGGAGTCATGTGCAGGCCTGACGGGGTAAGGATGGCAGTTTCCTTTCCAAAATAAACCGGGTGGTGGTTTTCCTTTAGGCAATCATTACAGAGTCATTATTAAACCCTTAAATGCTGACTGCTTTAGACTGAAGAATCCACAGTTGGATTTGAACCAACATCCTCAGAAGATTAGTACAGTGTCTGGCTTAATAGCTTTGCACGATATCACAAGGCCATCAGCTCGCCTACAATTAAGGGTTTGATGGTGTGGTCTCGGTAGTGTTGGCATCTTCGCCTTTCTGCTCTGATTTTCCCCATTTTTGACTTGGAACTGTGAGTTGAAATTGAGAATTGTAATGTCACCTTTGAGCAACAGTGTATTCCCTTTTAAATAAAGAGAATATTAGACTGCAGCTTGCTTTAGGAACTGGCCTGGAGAGATAATGCCCATTAACCAATGCTTTAAGGACATTGTAGATGATTCAGCACCGAGATAGTGTTACGCTTGCGGAAGATGGCTGGATGTTGATCAAGGGAGGACCAGTGCTGGCCAACTACCCACAGACCATGTTGAAAAGGAAAAGGAAAGTAAACATTGAATTGTGTGAGACTACAATGGCTGTAAGATGTGTATATTCTCCTGTATCCTTTTGTGAGAGAGATTGAGACAGAGGTGACAAATGGTCTGTTCCAAGCTAATAAAATGAACAGCTTGTGAGGCCTTGGCTTTTTTAAAAATTTGGAACAATCGAAGCAGCATGAAGGGACGAGCTCAAGCTCCAACAGAAACAGGATTTTACTTTAACGTTCAGTCATTACTGAGTCGAGAAGTTGGATTTGGAAGCTGTTATTTCTCGTTTTCTTACACCTGAAGGTTTGCCTCCTCTTCCTGCTGCTGGAATTGAATGTGAGACAATCTATTTTACTGAATTTTCCTTTGCCTTGGGTGTGTTTTTGATGTGTCACTATATTGGAACAGTTACTGTTTAAAATAAGCTGTTATTATGTTAAGGTTTCCAGTGGAGTTAACTTTTACAAATTCTCTTTGTTTGGTTGTTTTTATTTTAACCGTAGCATAAGAATAGAGTGTATTTTGCTTCAAGCCTGGTCATTTGAACAATCAAATTGCAGCTGGAACACAAAACCTTATTCTTACTTTAAAAATTGGAAAGGTTAGAGCAGATGTAGGTTTGCTCACTGAGCTGGAAGGTTCGTTTTCAGACATTTCATCATCATACTAGGTAACATCATCAGTGAGATGAAGCACTGGTGGCATGGTCCACTTTCTATTTATGTGTTTAGGTTTCCTTGGGTAAGTGACATCATCTCCCGTGGTGATGTCATTTCCCGTTGTGATGTCATTTCCTGTTTTTTTCTCGGGGTGGTAAATGGGATCCAAGTCAATGTGTTTGTTGGTAGAGTCTACTGTATAACTCTATAGAGCTCAGCAAGCAAACCTACATCCAGAACCTCAACCTGAGCTACAAATCTTCTCAAAACTCACTAAAAACTCGAGTCTATGCTACCTTCTTTTGAGAGAGGCTGGTGTAGTCCGTAACAATTGACCCTGATAGGGTTGCAAGAATGAGACAGATCTTACTTTTCCTTTGAAAGCTTCTGGATGGTGCTGCTTTTGTTTTGCTCTCTCACCTCAGTTATAGAATTGTTGACAATTCTGAGAAAATAATGTAAGAAATGAGTAACAATCTCCAGAAGCTTGAAAAAGCTTCTTGTGAGGGCCAGTGACTTCAGAATTCTCACACAATACACAGTCCAAGTGCTTGAGATGAAACCCATCAACCAAAGATGTTCAGGTATTCATTGTTAAACTGGTTATCAAACTGGAGAATTACAGATCGCTTCTTTATAAATTAATTCCTTCATGGTTAGCACTGCTGCCTCACAGCACCAAGGAACCCAGGTTCAATTCCCATCTCGGGCAATTGTCTGTGTGGAGATTGCACATTCTCCCAGTGTCTGCGTGAGTTTCCTTTGGGTGCTCCTGTTTCCTCCCACAGTCCAAAGATGTGCAGGTCAGGTGAATTGGCCATGCTAAATTGCCCATAGTTTTAGAAACATTAGTCAAGGGTAAATGTAGTTGAATAGGTCTAGGTGGGTTGCTCTTTGGAGGGTCGGTGTGGACTTGTTGGGCCGAAGGGCCTGTTTTCATACTGTAGGAAATCCAATCTGAAAAAAAATTGTCAGTCCTTCAATATGTGAGTGGACGTATATGATAAAGAATGATTGGATTTAAATTGTAGATATTGTTTATCGTGCCTTGCTGATTATCTGTGTTCCACTATGAATAATTCATTGTTTTTTGTTATAAACTTAAAGCTTGAGATGTAATGTTATAACCTCTGGTGAAGAACAGTTGAGCAAATATGTTGGACATTGAATGTTTTCATTTTGTTGTGTTGTGAATCCAGTGAGAGGGAGGCAGTTTTGCATTGGCTGGTTCTTCCTCTGCGAGAACAATAGAATCGATCAGACATTTTAAGATGAATTGGACTATTATGTTGAAAGGGAGATTGTACAGGTACACTAACATGGACAGAGAATGGCACAACACCCTTGGAAAGGAACACATTAGTGGACTTCATAGAGTTTGAAGACAATCAGCAGTTGTTACATGCTAACCAATAAACAAGTCTTTATTCCAGCTTTTAGCAATTTTAAATTTCACCTTTTGTGATGGCAGGATTTGAATGAATACCACTAGATGTGTTAACCAGGTGCTTTAGCTTGCTAAATCAGTGACAGCAACACTGTGGCACCATCTTTGTCAGTTGTGTGGATAATGACCGTGTCAATCATAGCTCATGATGCACTATATCCACAAACTTCTCAATTCATCTTCCAGTCGTTTGGGTGACAATTATGATTCTCTGCTGGGGCAAGTGTGGCATCACCAACGGTGTTTCCCTCTATTAAATCTCCATGGCAACAGGATATTTACTGGTCATTTTGTTTGGTGTCATAATCAATGCACTTGATCACAGATATTACCCACTCTCATTCCTGTTCGACACAGCAGTGTGCAGTGTAAATGCTGTGTTGGCCTGTGTTGCTATTGACTGTTCTGTCTGGTTGACCATCGCTTTCACCTTTGACCACTTTGTGGCCATTTGTTGTCGCAGTCTGAAAGCCAGACATTACTCTGAGAAAACAGCAGCAGCCGTGGTAAGCACTGTTTGTCTGGTGAGCATTCTGAGGAACATCCCATTTTACTTTAAGTATCAACCATATGGTCCATGGGGTGGGGTGCCCTGGGGTTGTGGCATCAGACCAGAGTTCTACATCTTGCCAGGATGGTTGGCTTTTATCTGGCTGCTGAACCCATTGATCCCCTACCTCCTGATCCTGCTGTTCAATGCTCTGACCGTCAGGCACATTATGTTGGCAAACGGGGCACGCAGGGGTCTCCGAGCTCCCAGTAACAGGGACCAGAGGGGAGATGCAGAGATGGTCAACAGGCGGAAATCCATCATCCTGCTCTTTGTTGTCTCGGGCAGTTTTATATTGTTGTGGATGACCAAGGTCAGTGTTTTCTTACTGATGAAGATTACCAACAACCATTTTTACCCCAGTTATGACCATCCTGTTATGATCGCTGACATATCTGGGACTGTGCTCTTCTACCTGAGCTCCTGTACTAACACTGCCCTTTATGCCCTGACCCAGAGTAAATTCAGAGAGGAGCTGAAGAGGGCTCTGAAATATGCCTTCACTCTCTTCAGTGAACAGCACAGATTACATGGACAGATGAAAGCAGAGGGTGAACTAATGTCAGAACAGTGCAGGTCAGGGTTATTGGAGCAATCACTGGGGTTCCAGCATGTTGTCTGACCAGTATGGACAGTGACTCCATATCATCGACCTCTCTGCATTAAGCACTGTTTCATCGGGGATCCAGGGGGTTCTTGGAAATATGCTCCCAAAGGCAGTTCTGGATGGATGGATGGATGGATGGATGGATGGACGGACGGACGGACAGACGGATGGACGGATGGACGGATGGACGGATGGACGGATGGACGGATGGACGGATGGGCGGATGGGCGGATGGGTGGATGGGCGGATGGGCGGATGGGCGGATGGACGGATGGGCGGATGGACGGATGGACGGATGGACGGATGGACGGACGGATATTGATCCTGCTGTGCGCACTTCCTTTGCAGTGTACGGTGGCTTCCTCACTCTGTCTAAGCACCCTATGATCCGTTCGTCCTTGCTTATTACGATTTGCCTCTATCGTTCGCAAACACAGCTTTTCACTGTATGCAAGGACACATGCCTATAATTAATCATATGAAATCAAATCAAAGATTGACGGATGGAATTGATCTCTGTTTTAGTTCAGGGAGCAGCCCCTGAAATCTGCCCAGACAGTCAGAGAGATTATGGCAGAATATGATCCATGCCCTAAATGACCCAGACAATCTAACTCCCTCCATCACCAGAGAATCATTGCTAATCTCATTGTGTGAATGTTCAACTGAATTACATCTCAAGTTGTTTCTTGTGCCTAAAGAAATCCCAAGCATGCAAAGGAAACATTGTCTCCTTTTATTCACCATTTATGGTTTATTGGACATGATGACAAATAGGAACACCAGAAGAGGAGAAAAGGTCGTGAGGTATAGCATTTAGTTTACGAAGTGTGTAATGTTAAAAGGCATGCAAATATTTGGTAAAGGTTTCTGGAGCAAATACAGCTTCATAAGAGGCTTGATAGGGTCAATGCGGAGAGGGTGTTTCCCCTCATGGGAGAGTCGAGGAGCAGAGGACACAGTCTCAGAATAAAGGGGGCAACAATTTCAGACTGAGATGGGGAGGAATTTCTTCTCTCAGAGAGTTGTGAGTTTTAAAACTCCATGCTAAAGAGAGCTGTGAGGGCAGAGCACTTGTCTACATTTAAGGCTGAGATTGATTGATTCTTGATCAATCGGGGAATCCCTGGTTCTGGGGACAACAGGGATGTGAGGGATGCCAGATTAGCCATGATCCTGTTGACAGGTAGACCAGCATCGAGGGGTTGAATGGCATCCTCCTGTTCCTATTTTTTCAGCTCTTTTGAGAACGTTTTGGTATCACACTATCATGAATCACATGAAGATTCTGCCAACAACATTGGAAAATAAAGATACAACACATGTAAAATGCAATTTATTCAGATTCATCAATTGTGTACATGCCTCTGAACATTCCTTAAAACATGCACAGTCAAGTTTCAATGTGTCTCAAATGGAAGCAGAGGTGATTGTGACTTTGTAACAAAAGGCCATTTCTCCATGACTGAGACACATTTTGCCCATATTTCTATTCCATTATCATCTGGTTTGCACTGTGGATGTGACGTTGTAGAGCTTTTCAAATGGTTGATCTCACAAGGGTCATTGCAGAGCAGGGGTCGGGGCAAAACGGGCAGGGTTAACGTTAGGGTTAGGGTTAGTGGATGGGTTTGGGTATCGGTTCGGGTTAGGGTTAGGGTTAGGTTTAAGGTTAGGGGTAAGTTTAGGGTTAGGGTTAAGGTTAGGGTTAGTGGTTGGGTTTGGGTTTGGGTTCGGGTTAGGGTTAGGTTTAGGTTTAGGGGTAAGTTTAGGGTTAGGGTTAAGGTTAGGGTTAGTGGTTGGGTTTGGGTTTAGGTTTGGGTTAGGGTTAGGATTAGGGTTAGCTTTGGGGTTAGGGGTCGGGTTAGGGTTCGTGGTTGGGTTTGGGTTAGGGTTAAGGTTAGGGTTGGGTTTGGTTTTGGGTTGGGGTTAGGGTTAGGTTTAGGTTTAGGTTTAGGTTTAGGGTTAGTTGACCAGCACTAGTCCTCCCTTAAATAATCATTTCAACATCCAAGGAGCTGCCAGTCCCCGAACATAACAACATCTTAAGGCAGCAAGGTGGCTCAGTGGTTAGCTATGCTGCCTCACAGCATCTGGTTTCGAATCACGCCTAGAAATCACGCCTGTCTGTGTGGCGTTTGTACATTCTCCCTGTGTCTGCTTGGGTTTGCTCCGGTTTCCTCCCACAATCCAAAGATGTGCAGGTTAGATGAATTGGCCTTGCTAAATTGCCCACAGTGTTAGGTGCGTTAGTCAGGGGTAAATATAGGGTAGGGGTCTTGGTGGGTTTCTCTTCAGAGGTGCGGTGTGGACTTGTTGGGCTGAAGGGCCTGTTTCCACACTGGAGAGAATCTAATTTGATCTTGCTGCCGATTTGTCTACAGTGTCCTGCGAGCAGTATTAATCTGTTTTATCTTTCTAGGCCATTTTCTAACATTAAGCAGCAGTATGTTGTACTAATTTTTTTTAAAAAGGAAACTCATTGCTGCACAAGTTCAAATTTTCAATTCTCAGCTTCAACTCAAATTTCTGAAACAAAAATACGAAAAGTCAATGCACAATTGGGGTGGCATGGTGGCTCAGTGGTTAGCATTGCTGCCTCACAGCACCAGGGATCTGAGTTTGATTTCCACCTCGGGTGACTGTCTGTGTGGAGTTTGCACGTTCTCCCTGTGTCTGCGTGGGTTTCCTCTGATTTCCTCCCGCAATCCAAAGATGTGCAGGTTGTGGTGGATTGGCCATGCTAATTTGCCCATCATGTTAGGTGCAACATAGTCAGGGATCAACATAGGTCTGGGTGGGTTACTTTTCAGAGGGTTGGTGTGGACTTGTTGGACCAAAAGGCCTGTTTCTTTACTGTCGGGAATCTAATTTAATCTAATAGTGAGGTGCAACCTGACTGACAGTACATTATCAAGGACCTCATTGCAGCCGAGTGATAGTGTCCTGGTAATAAAATGAAAAATTCCAATTTGTTTTTCAAAATGTATCTGCAGCAGAATATAAAAATTCAACAAGGCAACATAATTAATATCTCACATTGAAGCCCAATCATCATAGATCATATTCACCCCATCACACACCATTCACAGACATCAATTGTACAAATCTATTGCTCCTAATTCATGCAGAGTGGGTCAGACTCATCAGAAATGCCAACAGCACCACACATAGAGGGATGTAAGGCTATGTGTGGTGCCACGTCTTTGATATTTGAATCAGGTTTTGTATTAGCTATTTCAGAGTTTAGCAGCGGACTGATGGGGTTGTGTGTGTAAGGGAGGGTTGAATATTTTTATATTCACCAGCACTCAGAAACTCTAATAGGGAACATTCATGAGCAACAGAGTTTAGAAATGCTTCCAGAATTGGACAATGTTGCATTCAGTAATGAGAGAAATATTCCCACCCTAAACTCAATACATGAGAGCTACATTCACGGAAGATTAAATGCTTTGAGACCAGGAAATGTCCAAGGAGGGATATGTATCACTGGGAATCTGCAGATCCACCTGTGTTTGTTACTGAAATGCAGGGAGTGATTCACGGATGAGAGTGAAGGGGTATTTCAGAGCCCTCTTCAGCTCCTCTCTGAATTTACTCTGGGTCAGGGCATAAAGGGCAGTGTTTGTACAGGAGCTCAGGTAGAAGAGCATTGTTCCAGATATGTCAGCGATCATAACAGGATGGTCATAACTGGGGTAAAAATGGTTGTTAGTAATCTTCATCAGTAAGAAAACACTGACCTTTGGCATCCACAACAATATAAAACTGCCCGAGACAACAAACAGCAGGATGATGGATTTCCTCCTGTTGACCATCTCTGCATCTCCTCTCTGGTCCCTGTTACTGGGAGCTCGGAGACCCCTGCGTGCCCGATTTGCCAAGACAATGTGCCTGACGGTCAGAGCATTGAACAGCAGGATCAGGAGGTAGGGGATCAATGGGTTCAGCAACTGGTGGAACCAGAAAAATGCCACCCATCCTGGCAAGGTGAAGAACTCTGGTCTGGTATTGCATCCCCAGGGCACACCATCCAATGTGTCATGTGGTTGGTACTTAAAGTAAAACGGGATGTTCCTGAAAATGTTCACCAGGCAAACAGTGCTTACCACGGCTGCTGCTGTTCTGGCAGAGGAATATCTGGCTTTCAGATTGTGGCAACAAATGACCACAAAGCGGTCAAAGGTGAAAGTGATGGTCAACCAGACAGAGCAGTCGATAGCAGCATAGGCCAACACAGCATTAACACTGCACACGGCTGGCTGGAACAGGAATGAGAGGGGGAAATATGTGGAAGCAAGTGCGTTGAGTACAATACCAAACAAAATGACCAGTAGATCGGCTGTTGCCATGGAGATTAAGTATAGGGAAGCACCTTTGGTGATGCCGCACTTTCCCCGGAGGAGAATCATAATTGTCACCAAATCAGCTGCAAGATAAATTAAGAAGATTGTAGATATTGTGGATCATGATCAATGATTGACAGAGTGAACATTCATGTCCGTGACAATTTTGGTGGCATAGTAGTAACCTCACCAGAGTAGCAACACAACATACATGGCTAATGATGTTTTTTTAAATGTTTGATTCAAATCCCATCATTACAAACAGTGAATTCTGAAATTGCTACTGTTTGGAAGGAAGATTGTAATGGCTGGGATGTAACAACTGCTGACTGTCTTAAAAACCCTTGAGGTTCACCAACATGTGGCTTTCCAAGGGCATTGTGCCATTCTCTGCCCTCTCTCAGGGGCCCTGTCCTTTATTCCTTTCAATATAACAGTGTTATTCAGTGTAAAATACACCATTAACCCCATTGTTGTGACAAAGGGACAGCCTGCCAGATCAATGCTGCCCCTCTATCATTGGATTTGTAACCCAGTAAAATTAAATCTTTGAATGTTCTTCAATTTTGCTCAGGTGTTCTTAACCAGACCTTACTAGCCATATAGGTAGGACATCAAGCTTATACTTCAAGAAGAAAAAAATATTTTGCATAATGTAACTTTCACAGATCTCTCAGGCATTATAATTAATGTCTACAAATTAATCCCAACCTTTGGTAGACAGTACTGTCACTAACATCATTGCAGGTTCAATAATGTCCTTATGGTAATACAGTAAAAAAATGCACAATTATTATTCATATTGTCACTCTAATAGAACACATTTATTCAACAAGGCAATATAATCCCTAGCTACAATTTAAGCTCCACCATCCCTGATCATACACACCCATTGATGCACGCAAACAGAGATGGGATAAATGTTCTCGAGACTCAGGTTCAAATCCAGCCCTGGATTTTCAATTTAAAAAGAGTCAGCATTTAAGAATTTAATGATAACTATGAAATAATTGTCAACAGTAAAAATAAATCTTGGTTATGCATGTATTGTTTTGAAAGAAAACAAACGTCCTTACCTTCTCTGGTCCACATATGACTCCAGACCTGCAGCTATGGAACTGGCTATGAACTGGTAACTGCACAATAAATACTGGCCCAGTCAGTGCTGCTAACATCGAATTCATGAATTGGAAACTAGCTCATCATTTAGGCCAGTCAATAGCAGGAGTTACTGGATAGGATCTTCTTCCATTTTTCAGTTATCTATCACTTAAACTGCACCAATATTTCTCATCCATAATCGCATCTCTCATCTACACAATATGTTTCCGTAGTATTCAGAATATTCAACTATTGTTTGGCACAGACATGATGGGCTGAAGGGCCTGTTTCTGTGCTATACTGCTCCATGTTTGAAAACTTACCCCTGAGTGAGTGATTCTCTCTTATTCTCTCATCCAAAGCTGTATCTTACACAAGGCTCCTTCAATGATTGTGTTTTATATGATGGCATACCCATCAGAGATTGACAGAATTATAGAGCACAGAAGGATCCCAATCCACTCATACTGCTGACTCAGGAAAGAAATATTCAATCGGACTCACAGTCTCACTATGCCAATCCTTCCTTACAATTTTTGTTTTTGATTTTGACCTTTTCCTGTACCTATTCAAAACTTCCTTAGGAATTGTTCCCCTTAAGAGCACCTCAGCAGCATTGATGCAGAAAGGGAATTCAAATTATCCCGGCTTGCTGTGTGGAATCTAATTCCACCTCTGGCTCTTTCAAGAACCCGTTCCTCTGGCAAAAGAATGGTCCTGTCATGGAAACACATCTCGCCTTTTATTGAGCACCATCATAACTTAAATCATCTCCAATACATTCCCACCATCTCTCGCAGCTGTCATGTCAATGCACAACTTCTTTCACCTACTCACCCCACTGAAGATTCTCACCCTTCACACAATTATCTCTCTGAGTATAATGTATGAAACATTGCAAAGATATAATGTCCTTGCTCCCCACTTTTGGGATTAATACCACTAGGCTTTTGATTTTGCCTGAAACGTCGATTTTCCCGCTCCTCAGATGCTGCCTGACCTGCTGTGCTTTTCCAGTACCACTCTAATCTTGAATCTCTTGATTTCAAAGTCAACTTTCTAATGACTAACCATTAAAAATAGACAGAGTACCATAATTTAAGAAGGTAAGATGATCTCCTCACCTGGAAGACAGACGATTGCAAGGCCTTTTAAGAAAACAAACAGAATCTCTAAAATTATTGGTTGTTGCATGATGTGTGCCTCTATTCGTTGAGTCTACAGGTCAAGTTCAGAAACTGAATTGTAAATGGTTCTTTATGTACACAGTATGATAAACCCCCTGTGACATAGTCCATGTTATTCCAGTGTACTGAGCAGGCTCATTAAGCAAATTCCTGTGACATTGCACATTCCCTCTACGCTGGCCGTTTGAAAATAGAAATGGAACAAATTATAATCTCTCCCCTTTCATGAACAAATAAGTGCATTTGTTTTTCACTGCTGCTTTGGAAATGCTTGGTTTAGGAAATGGGTTATTCGAATTTCGCTTCTTATGTCAGTCACTGGACGGGTTACTGTGGGTGTAGTGACTGAAGCCCAGAGTTGTGTGAATTTGGTACACTCTTCCCCTTGACATTGTGGGCAGCGACTAAATTCTAGGCACTAAACCCAGAGAAATATTGTATCAGATCCCACTGTAGAAAGTTACCATTTCAGATACAACAATCTCATTTACTCAAGAAATATGAGAGTAAGATCCGCTCACTCCAGAACAGGTCTCCAGTCCAACAGACACAATTAATGGCTCCATCTAAAATAAAGTTGACTTTTCCTCGAAATCTCCCTTTAGAAAACCAGCCTTCCTTTTCTCCCAGAGTTCCGTTCAGTTCTCGCCCATGTTGAAGCTCAGATGGTGATGTTTTGGTTGAGTGAGTGCGGCGAGGCATGTAAAGCCATGATGTTCGAACAAGGTGAGGGACGGAACGGCTATGGTGTGACAGAATGGGCTCAGAGGGCTGAATGGACTTCTCCTTTGATGCTTTTCACCTTTTATACCTGAGCAAGTGAGGAACCGCCTCACATCACAGATTGGCCAACTGTGGTAAAATGTAAGTGACAAGGAATGAAACACTGCACACAGCAATGAGATTCCTCACCCTACACACAACAGTCAGTGGGTATCAGTTAAAACAAGAATGAATCAACAACGTGATAATGTCCAAGCTGATTGTGCTATGGAACAAGGCCAATCCCAGAATGAAAACTGAATTGATAGATCATCTTGAAACATAAAACATAGGGGCGTGGGTAGTACATTCATCCCTTCAATTCATTGTCAATCCCATTTGATATGATCATGGCTGATTATCCAACTTGCTCCCCTGTTCCTGCTTTCTCCACATACCCTTAGATCCATTTAGCGCTAAGAACTATACCTGACTCCATCTTGAAAACATTCAATCTTTTGCCCTCTACAGTTTGCTTTAATAAAGAATTCCAGAAGCTTACCACACTGTGGTCGAAGACACTTCTCCTGGTCTCAGCCCTAAATAGTTTACCCCGTGCCTTTAGACTGTGACCTCATTTTTGGAATAATTAATTTTTGGCGTTCATTAATCTCGCGGTTTATCACTGCGACGTAGCAACACACGGCATCATAGGCTTTATCGACAATAGAAATTTATTGGAAAACAGAGAAAAAAAACACATGTTTAGCACAGAAGGCAGGTTTTCATGAGCTTAAAATTAAATATATTCAACAATATTTGCAAAACTGTCCATGACTGGAGACTCATGCAAAGAGAAATCACACACCACTGATACCTCTTTCAGTTTATCATTGACTAGCTCCTGCTGGAGTCTTTCCCATGTCTATGGAGACGGCTTCACGATTGTTTTTGGGACCAGGTGGAATGATATTTTCACACAGCTGTTCGGTTCTGAAGTTTCTCACGTCTAATGACTGGCGTTTTTTTCATCCAGTTTCTCAGGAATCTCCACAAACAGTTTCAGGAACTGAAGGTGAAACAGCTGGGAGAGTGTTTGAAAATTTGGAAGGGGTTACCGAGAAAGGGAGGGGTACAAGTGCTGTAGGAGGTCACAGAGATAGGGAGGGGGTATAGGGGCTAGAGGAGGTTGCAGAGATAGGGAGAGGATGTAAGGGCTGGATAAAGTTATAGAGATAGGGAGAGGGTATAGAAGCTGGAGGAGTTTACAGTGATAGAATGCGATGTTGGAGTTGATAAAGATTTTAGAGAGAGTTGGGAGTGTTGGGAAAGGAAGAATTGACAGAGTTAGAGAGGGGTGTAGGGGCTGTATGAGATGACAGATTTAGAGAGGGTTGTGGGGACTGGAAGAGGTAACAGAGGTGGGGGATGTTGGGGTTGGAGGAGGTTACAGAGACGGAGAGGTGTAGGAGCTGGAGGGGTTACAGAGATAGGGAGGATGTGTAGGGGCTGGAGATAGGGAGGGTTTTAGGGGCGCACGGAGATTTCAGAGACAGGGAGAAGTTCACGTATGCTTCCTCTGCTATCCAACTCAGTCCCCTGTTCCAGGTTTCTCCTTAAACCCTGTGAGCCATTAGCCCTAACAGGAACATTGAATATTGGAGCTTGAGGAGAGTGGTGTGGATCACCTTGTGTCAGTTTGCAATCCCATGGTGCATTTCATTGTCCATTGAGGCTGGGAAAAGTCACATGATATTGAAATACTGTTAAAATTTGGAGACAGACAATTGGATTACATCATCTTCCCTCCCTCTGTATTCACAATGCAGTAAAATTAAATCATTCAAAGACACAATGCTTCCTAACCAGCCTTTTAAATAGCCATTTCAGACTCTGCGAATAACTAATTCCAGACACTGGTTTGTATGGCAAACAAAGGTTTAGCAATTTATTAACAAAGGGGCAATGTTAACAGTAAATATAAACAGCAAAGTAATCCAATTGGTCTACATTTTAAACCCCAATAGCTTTGTTTTCAGTCTCATTCACACAGTAGACAGACAAATTAACACAGTTCAGGGATACATTAAAGAATGTGAGAAAACTGGCCAGATTATTTCTGTGGTTCACAGGATGGTTCATGGGCCCGGATGATTGTTTCTTGCTTGACTTTTTGAAGATGTGGATCAGACTCTCCTTTACAGTTCACTCAGATAAAGACAGTCATATTTATAACTTTGTTTTCTGTTCTCTGAGTTCAAAAGAGCTGATTAAGGAAGTTAGGCAGGAAGATTTCAAATCTTTGCCCAACAGCGCCAATAGCCAGATTAACAGAAACACAGTCCAAACCCAACCCAACGTGTGACCACGCCCTGACAGACTGACTGTCTCCTCCATGATATCCCAGTTACCATTCAACACCTGCACTCTGCTTGAGATAAGGTCTTTTCCAGACTTGCTGGAACCAATTCCTGGAGAGTGACCTCATCAATAACCAACTTCTGTTATCTGTTTCACAAAGATGGCAGTTAGGGGCTCTCCCTTCATTGTACAAGATAATGTGAAAGTAGATGAATTGTCTAGAATGTGAAACCAATTAATTAAGTTAACAACTTAAAGGAAGGTGATAAAAGACTATAAAGACAACAGGGATGATTCAGTGCCAATGGAGGGAGGTTTTGCTTTCTGTTGTCTGTGTGTCAGACACTTGGTGAAGCAATACATCTTGGGAAATGTGCTTCATCTCACTTTAGGGGGGAGGCATGTAAAGACACTTTTACTTTTATTATTGTCTGTGGACCAAAAATGGGGCAAAACGTTGCTCTATAAACAAGAAAACTGTAGTAAATTCTACTCAGTGTTAAAATGATTAGTGGAGCATATTGACAGTTTTATATACATTGTTGTCTTTTGGGGCAGCAAGAGAGTGTCTCAAAAACCTTTTGTGTGTGTGAGAGAGTCTGTGTGTTTCTGTGTGCGTGTGTGTGAGAGAGACTGAGCATGTGCGTGTCTGTGTGTGTGTGTGTGTGTGTGCATCTGTCTGCGTAAGACAGACAGAAAGTGTGTGCGTGCACGAATCTGTGTACGTTTGTGTTGTGTGTGAGGGAGTGGGTATGTTCAGGGCAAGACACCATTTGATTGGTTTTTAATCAGCACCAGTTGTTGTGTGTTCAGGAGAGCTCAGCACATTGACAATCTCTTGTTTGTTTCCTGGGCAGGTCAGTGCAGCCAAGTGTGTGGAGAATACAGGGAATTGGATATTTGTGCACAATTGGGCAATGTGGTGCTTTCATCAAATGTTCACGTTCTTGAGAACTTGGTGAATAGTGGGGCTGGATTTCCAGTGCACTTCTGTTAGACCACAACGAGAGTATTGTGTGCAGTTCTGGTATCCACATGATAGAAGGGGTGTGTTTACACTGGAGAGGGTACAGAGGGAGATTTACCAGCGTGTTGTCTGGGCTGGACAGAGTTTCAGTTCTGTGGAGAAATTGGACAGAGTGGGTTTCTTTCCTTGGAGCAGAGGTGACTGAGAGGAGATATGATTAAGATGTGTAACTGTATGAGGGACACAGACATAAGAGACAGGAAGAGGCTTTCCCCATTGATTGGAGGCATGGATAACCAGGGAGATAGATTTGAGATGGGGGCAGGTTGTTCAGATGGGATGTGAGGGAAATGCTCTCACATAGAAGTGGGAAAGTGGAACTAACTACCTGTGAGGGTGGGAGAGGCAGAGACTCTTCTAACATTGAAGAAGTATTTGGATGTGCACTTACAATGGCGAGATGTTCCAGGATATCGAGCAAGTGCTAGAAAATGGCATTAGAATAGTTAGCTGGTTGTTTTGACCAGTGTAGACTCGATGTGCTGTGCTGTAGAGATGATGACTGCCCCATAGAATCAAAAATGTTACTGCCCAATCTCCTAATTTCTTCAGCCCCTTCATTTCTGCCTCTCGCTGCAATTTCTTCCAGCCTCACGATGCTGTAATGTTCTTGGCCACTTCTGGCCTTTGCAGACTTGTTCCTCCAACTCTGCCACCCTACCCACCTACTTTTATGTTTTACTCAGTCACAGGATATGGGTATCACTATCTGGGACAGCATTTATTGTTCATCATCCCTGAGGATGGGCGACAGACTGCATAGAGTGTGCTCCTATCTCTCTCTCTCTCTCTCTCCATCTGTCCTTTCTGTGCAGGGAACTAAACCAAGATAACTGAGTAGCTGACAGCTCTCCCTCACCTCTCCTCTGCTCTCCCTGAAAACCCCCTGTTGATAGGGACAATTGAACCCCACTTTCAGAGACCCAGAAAGGGTGAATTCTGAAGCCCACTGGTGTGGCATGTCATTCAGTCAGATGGTGCTGCTCAATTTTCCTCATTCACCCTTTGTCTGTTTGTACAGGAGAATTGTGCCCGTGCTAACAATGCATGATGCAATTCATTCCCAGCATGGTTCGTGATTGGGGGTAGGGTTTCCGAATCCCCACTCTGCCTGATTGATGTATTTTATGATGTTAGCCCTTCAGTACACTTGGCTCAAATGTTAAGATTCCATGCTCCACCCACACTCCTGTTCCTGTTTCCCCCTTTCCACACACATAATCCCATCCTTTACCTCCTCCTGTCATTCAGCTGAATCCACACTGTACATCCTCCAAAGGCTAGTACCGTCTTCCTGAGGAGCGGTCCATCACACAGTGATGAACTTACACAGATCAAGTGTAACCATGGGTTTATCAGACTGAAGCCTAACTGGGTTCCCTTTCCATTCCAAATACCCATTGAGAAAGGCTGGCACTGCTCTGACCATCTTGAATGTTTCTCTGCTTCCTTACCCTGATTGTCACACACAGTCAGATGTATCTGCTTTCTTGGTGCAACATTGAAGCTCTCGTTCTGTCGGAACTACCAGAACCGAACTTTCTGTAACACAAGGCATTTATACCATTAGTGGGTGGCACGGTGGCACAGTGGTTAGCACTGCTGCCTCACAGCGCCAGAGACCCGGGTTCAATTCCCGCCTCAGGCGACTGACTGTGTGGAGTTTGCACGTTCTCCCCGTGTCTGCGTGGGTTTCCTCCGGGTGCTCCGGTTTCCTCCCACAGTCCAAAGATGTGCAGGGCCAGGTGAATTGGTCATACTAAATTGCCCGTAGTGTTAGGTAAGGGGTAAATATAGGGGTATGGGTGGGTTTCGCTTCGGCGGGTCGGTGTGGACTTGTTGGGCCGAAGGGCCTGTTTCCACACTGTAATATAATGTAATGTAATCTAATCTAATCATTAGACCGCACGATGAGTCAAAAATTCAGGTGCTACATCAGTAGAAAACTGAATTTTTGTGACTAACTTTAAATATCCTGCTCGTTTACCTCATCACTTCCTTCATAACTGTTCCGTGTTCATTACATTAACATTCCCAGTCGGTACCTGAACACCGAACCATACAGTATCAATGGTGGTTTTCCACTTGAATTTGCATTCTTGCCCTATATCCTGATAAGTGCAAGGCAATAACTGCAACAAAGTACTTTCTTTATTAATGATAATTTGATGAGCCGATCCATCATTTGCCATTATGCAGAACACTGAATCCATGCTTCAAAGAGTAAAACACAAAATCACTAGCAGATCTATCCAGTGTGTATATTAACTCGACTGGAACAATCTTAGCAACTCAGTGATATGAACAAGTACACAACTGTTGATGAATGTGCCATGATATTGGGTTCCTTTGGAATTGGAATCATTGCATCTGGGTGTTGCGTTGATCTCGCACAGAGTGAGTTCAGGTGTGTGAAAGCTGCATGAGCTGAGCTCAGTTGAGTTCCAATGGACTCAGTTGGATGGAGATGGGTTGAGTTGGACTCCAATTGATGGAGCAGCAATGGGCTCGGTTGAAATCCATGTGATTGCTTTATTGTTTTATTCTGTGGAAGATTGCTACATTTTGACATTGATTAGAAAGGTATTTCATGTTCATTTTAAAATCTGAGAAATAAAATGTTTCTCTTTATTTTAAGATCATTTCAATTGCAAGTACTATTTCTGAGCTCCTTAATCCACAATGCACCGTTGAAAACATCCTCTTGAGAGGTTAAAGGGCAGCAGTCTGTTGCTGTCCCTTAATTCCAGGGTGTGAGCCCTCCATGGACAATAATATATTGAGTAACTGATGTGAAACAAAACTGAAAGAAAGTAGGAGATGAACAAAAAATAATAATAATGAATGCTGTCAGAAAAGGGTTTGGAAAACAACCAGAAGTATTTTTTTTTAAGGAACATTCCTTAGGGATGGCTGTTTACAATCCTTTTACATCTCCACATGGAATAAACCAGTGTTGTGGAACTGTACTATGTAATGGGGATGGGGTTGAGGAGAGTGCTGAATAGATTTGAACTAACATGAGACATCCCACACGGTATTTACGATCATGTATAAGTGAGTGTTGATTCTTATCTCAGGAGCTCAGTCCAGACTCCAAGCCCTGTGTGAGAGTTAATGAATGAGATCACCCAACATTAACAATGCAAGGACCAATAATTCTGCAGGTCTTATTCGCTTTCTTCCATTTCTTTGCAATTGTCTGTGTTCCAGGTGAGGAGATCTTCCCCGTTACTGAATGTGGTGTTTATAGTTCTGTCTGTGTTTTATGGTGAGATATTTGATGGATTACTTTGGAAGTGGGATGTGGATGGACTGATTGAAGGAGTGACCTTGGGGAAGCTGCAGTGCCATTTTACTGGAATGTTATCAGGAGGAATCTTCAGTTGTATGAAGAGAGGAAAGAGGTTGCCCAGTGTCCTTGGAAGTGAAAATGATGGGGGATGCAGGGATGGAGGGATAGAGAGCATGGGCAGAATAAACCCCAAAACCTGAAGAAATTACCCCCGGAGCCTGCTTCACCAATAAATCGGATCTTGGATGATCCTAGATTCCTCACATCCTGCTCTTCCCCTATTACCCTTGATTCCACGACTGATCAAGAATCTCGTAAGGCAGCCTAAAATATACAAAAGATTTTTTATATCCCACAGCTATCAATGGCAAAGATTTTGAAAGACTCACAACCCACTGAGGGAAGACATCCCTCCTCATTTTAGTGTTAAATTTCAGCTCCTATATTCTGAGACTGTGCGCTCTTGTCCTAGAGTCTCCCATGAGGGGAAACATAATCTTAGCATTGACCCTGTCCAGCCCCTTAAGAATCCTCATTTTTTTCAATGATGTCACCTCCCAGTCGTCTTAACTTCAGTGACTGCAATCTTAACCTGTGTAATCTTTGCCCGCAAGACAAATCCTCCAGTGATCTTGCTACAGTACCTTTCTGAACTGCCTGTAATGAAATGATAAATAATGGGACCAAATCTTCTCACATTTCTCCAGATGTTGTCTCCCCAGAACCTTGTTCAGTTGCAGTAAGAATTCCCTACTCTTATACTCCAACCCCCTGGAAGTCAGGGACAAATTCCATTGACCTTCCTGATGATCTGCTGCCCCTGTCTGCCAGCTTTCTGTGTTTGATGTTCAAGTCTCCCCAAGCTCTTTGGCGTTGTAGTTCTCTGCAGTTTTCAATGGTGGAAATGATTAAAATTACGAGAACAAGTCTAAGGGAAATGATGATTCCTGTAGCAGAACTTTGATTAACCAGAAGACAGAGAGTGTGCACAGCTGTAAAAAGGGCAAGGTTTGGAAATAGGTTGTATCTTGGGGCAGTGACAATGCTTTGATTTGAATTCTGTCCCTGAGAAGGTGCTAAATGGAAGGAGGTTACTGTGAACACTTTTTAAAAATGGAAATTTGATAACCTCAGATCCATGCAGAGCCTTCAGAGAATTGCACCTCCTCCATGGATCAGAAACGAGCTGGGAAGATTTTACACAGCTGCTTCATCTGATAAATGGTGTTGTGAGAGCAACTAAGTGAAATGTTTCCAGTGACAGGAAAGTTGGAAGCAGAGGGAATCAATTCTACACAGTTCTTACGCGGACCAGAGTTGGAATGAGATTTCCACTTCCAGCTGTGAGTTGTTGTCAGTTGGATTCACTGACTGAGCAGGTGCCGGAGAGAGATGACTGCTGGCAATTTTATGAAGAGTATGGGGTAAGAATGTGAAAACATTAAACTCACAGGTCAAACAGTAAAGTTGAGGGAATGGTGATAGAGAGAGGGATAATATCCAACAATCTCACGCAATCTTTATTATTCCATCAGCCTATGCAATCCCATGGAATGGTGAACACTTGTGTAATTTATAACATTGTAGGAATGAACAATGGAATCCAATTCTGACAGAATGAATTTGCCTTTGTGGTGAGTCCTACATGTGACGCTGTCAATGATATAAAGCTAACTGGCCAACGTGCAGACTGGAAGGGATTGTTAGATAGAATACAATGGACATGAACAAATGAGCTTTGAAGGAACAGTGTTTCATGGTAGTGAGTGGTTAGAGACTGGAATGTACTGCTGAAGGGAATGGGAGAGAGGAGTTCAATCTGGGCAACCCACATGGAATTTGGTTTTCATTCTGGAGTGGAAGAATGTGCAGGACTATGGTAACACCAGTGTGTACCATCCACAAGATGCACCACAGAAATATCCCCAAGGCTCCTTCGACAGCACTTTCCAAAGACATGGACACATCCATCTAGAAGGACGAGGGCAACAGATACATGGGAACACCACCCCCTGAAAGTTCCCCGACAAGCCACTCCCCATCCTGACTTGGAAACCTATCGCTGTACCTTCAGTGCCCCTTGCTCAATATCCTGGAATTCCCTCACTAACAGCATTGTGGGTCTACATACAACACACGGAGTACAGAAAATCAAGAATTACAGCTCACCCCCACCTTCTCATGGGCAATTCATTGGCAATTATCACTGGACCAATCAACAATACCCTCATCCCTTAGTGAATAAAAAAATCTCAGTGTCCTGTTATACAATGAATTTTACGCTCGAAATCTTCTCTGGGTAAGGAAATCTTTTACAATTAACATGCAGTTTTATTGGTTAATGCCTGATGTCTTTTCACTGCTCGATACTCTCTCTTCCACTGAGGGAACTCATGGTTAGCAGAGCAACAATATTGGATCTTTGCACAATCCCATCAATCACCATTAATTCAGAATCTACACTTCAGTTTTGTAGAGCAAGAACCTAATTCCATTTTGTTAATAATTTTAAGCACACCACTCAATCAGAAAGGAGATTGAAGTGAGAGACCTACTTTCATTTGCTTTGCAATGTCCATTTTGTTCTGAATGACTTATGTTTCATGCAAAGAGTGCTGTGGGAAAAAAAATATAATGGGCTCTTCACCACGGACAGCCCATGTCCTTATTTATGTTGTACACTAAGAGAAAGGGCTAATCATATTCAGGTCCAATGTTCCAATATCCATCATTACTCCTTGCTAATATAAATCAGAAGGGAAGTGGGAGAACTTAGATTAACCAGAGGACAGAGAGTGTGCACAGCTGGAGAAAAGGCAAGGATTGGAAATAGGTTGTATCTTGGAGCAGTGACATTGCTTTGATTTGAATTTTCTCCCTGAGCAGGTACTAAAAGGAGGAGATTGCTGTCATTCCAACACATCACAGGGATTTCTCAGAAGTGATTGCACCTTCTTTCCAGTCTCAATCATGATTATATTGACTAGTATCTGTGGTTATTCATTCTGTGCACGTTTACCTTGCTTTACAAATGAGACTGCTCTGTGGAACCACTTGAAATGTGGGAATTTTGACAGGGGCAGAACATGCCTCATAAACCTTATTGAATTCTTTGAGGAAGTGATGAAACACATTGATGAAGGTAGAGCTGTGGATGTGGCGCACATGGATTTTAACAAGGCATTTGATCAGGTTCCCCACAATAGGCTCATTCAGAAAGTAGTCGAAGAGGGTAGTGCTGGAAAATCACCAGTCAGGCAGCATCTGAGGAGCAGGAGAATCGAAGTTACGGGCATAAACCGTTCATCAGGAGTGATCATAACTGCCCAACCGGCTGTGCTTTTCTAGCATCACACTCTTCGATTCTGATCTTCACCATCTGCAGTCCTCACTTTCTCCTCATTCAGAAAGTAAGAAGGCAGGGGATGCAGGGAAATCTGTCTGCCTGGATACAGAATTGGCTGGCCCATTGAAGACAGAGTGTGGTGGTAGATGGAATGTATTCAGCCTGGAGCTCGGTGACCAGTGGTGTTCCACAGGGATTGGTTTGATTAGATTAGATTCCCTACAGTGTCCTGCTCTTTGTGATTTTTATAAACTATTTGGATGAGGAAGTGGAAGGGTAGGTTAGTAAGTTTGCCACTGATGAGAAGGTTGGTGGAGTTGTGGATAGTGTGGAGGGCTGTTGTAGGTTGCAACGGGACATTGGCAGGATGCAGAGCTGGGCTGACAAGTGGCAGATGAAGTTCAATCTGGAAAAGTGGGAAAAGTTATCTTTGGAAGATCAAATTTGAATGCAGAATATGGGATTAAAGACAGGATTCTTGGCAGTGTGGAGGAGTGGAGGGATCTTGGTGTCCATGCCCATAGATCCCTCAAACTTGCCACCCAAGTTGATAGGGTTGTTAAGATGGCATATGGTGTGTTGACTTTCATTACAGGAGGATTGACTTTAAGAGCATCGAGTTTATGCTGAAGCTTTTCTCATTGGCACAAAGAAGGATGAGAGGTGACTTGATAGAGGTGTACAAGATGATGAGAGACATGGATAGAGTGGGTAACCAGAGATGTGTTCCCAGGGCAGCAATGGCTATCACAAGGGGGCATAATTTTAAGGTAGTTGGAAGAAGGTTTAGGGGAGGTGTCAGAGGCAGGATCATTACACAGAGAGCGGTGCTTGTGTGGAATGCACTGCCAACGGTAACAGTAGAGTCAGACACTTTAAGGACATTTAAGCAGCACTTGGACAGGCACATGGATGATAGTAAAATGATCTTAGAGTTTGATCTTAGAGTAGGATAAAAGATTGGCACAACATTGAGGGAGGAAGAGCCTGGACTGTGTTCTACTTTTCTATGTTCTATTTTGCAAGTCGCTCACCGAATTGGGTATTGAGGATTTATAACTCCCAGTCAGTTTAGCGTTATCAACCTAGTCCAGGTGCTTTAGATCGATGGGTTACATAGTTTGGATTTCAAGATTCTGTGTTCAGAGCAAACTCCAGAATTTCAGCACATTTCTAAACCGTATCCTGCCGAGCAGTACTGATCATGTCCTCATCAGTCTGAGATGCTGATTCCACATGCAGCATCAAGCTACTTCGGATTGCTTTCTCGAATATTAAACATTCAAAGGCATCAGTGATCCTTGGTTACTTCAATCAGCATCACGTACAGAAACAACGAGTACGGTCTATAATTCTGTTTGTGGGAACTTGGTCAATCTTGGTTATGCTTTTCCTTAATTCCAAAATTTATCATGTTTCACACATGCACTGTAGGTGGTAAAGTCTTTTCAGGCGCCTGGTCATTGTAAATTTGAAAACGTCTCAGTTGTTGTTGTTGTAAAGACGTTCCTGTTCTTGATGTCAGTGCTGATAATGGCAGTTGTGACAATGCTGTCATTTTAAAAAGGTTTGAGAACATGCAACATAGAACCTAGAACGGTCCAGCACAGTATAGTCCCTTCACCCTGCGATGTTGTTCTGAGCATTTATCTTAATCTGAGGTCAACCTAACCTACACACCCCTCAATTCACTGCCATCCATGTGCTTGTCCAGCAGTTGCTTAAATGTCCCAAATGTCTCTGACTCTACCAGCAAATTTTGCAGTGCATTCCACACACCCACCACTCTCTGCATAACGAACCTACCTCTGACATCACCATATTACCTTCCTCCAATCACCTAAAAATATGAGCCGTTGTGACAGCTATTCCTGCCCTGGGAAAAAGTCTCTGGCTATCTATTCTATCTATACCTCTCATTACCTGTACACCTCTACCAAGTCACCTCTTCCTTCTTCTCTCCAGTGTGAAAAGCCCGAGCGAAATCAACCTCACTTTATAAGACAAGCCCTCCAATCCAGGCAGCATTCTGGTAAACCTCCTCTGCACTCTTTCTAAAGCCTCTACATGCTTCCAATAATGATGCAACCAGAAGTGAATACGATATTCCAAGTCTAACAAAGTCTAACAAGGGCTTTATAGAGCTGTAGCATAACCTCCCAGCTCTTAAACTCAATCCCCCTGTTAATGAAAGCCAATACACCATAAGCCTCCTTAACAATCCTATCAACTTGGGTTGCAACTTTCAGAGATCTATGTATGTGGACCACAAGAGCCTACTGTTCTTCCACACTCCCGAGAATCCTCCCGAGAACTCTGTGTTCAGCATTCAAATTCAACGTTCGAAAATGAAGCACTTTGCATTTATCCAGGTTGAACTCCATCTGCCACTTCTCAGCCCAGTTCTACATTGTACATTGCAACAGCCCTCGACACTATCTATAACACCATCAACTTTTGTGTCATTGGCAAACTTACTAACCCACCATTCCACTTCTGTGCTTGGATTTTTTGCAGAGAGACTGGAAAGGCAGAGGTGCCGAAGAGTTAAGTTTAACAATGGAAGGCGAGAGGCTAGTTCTCCCAGTTCAGGTTTTTTCTCATTTTGTAACTGTAGCAGTCAAATGAAAGGTTAGAAGCTTTAGTAAAGGATACCTCTGCCGTTCTCTGAAATATCTTTCTGGATGCTGTTCCCTCCTGCCTGAAAGAATCTGTGTTTAAATTTCCCTTTGTGCCAAGGGGTGTGTTTATGGGATGTTACTAGATTGGAACAGTTAATTAGTTCTATTGTGTGCCAGGTTGTTAGGTTTTCCAATAGTTAACATATTCTAAATTCTGCTTTCTTTTGTTCAGGTTTCAATGGTAGTTTTTAAATAAATTCTGTTTTATTTTAAGCCGAGTGGTTTGACCAGCTGCATCACACCTGGAATATTCACTTCACATCTCCATTTAAAATGAGAAAAAGATAGGGTATAGGCTACCTTGTCTAAATGTTTTCAGTGGGTCTGGCCTGGTCCAAAACAAGGGGAATGTTGACAATCACACACCTGGAATAATGTTTCAATCTGTCTTCCAGCAAATTTATTGACAATTGTGATCCTCTCTCGTGGAAACTGTGGCATCACCAAAGGTATATCTATCTACCTGATTTCCATGGCAAAAGCGGATCTCCTGGTCATTGTATTCAATGTAATACTCAAAACTCTTGGTTTCAAATATTTCCCAGTTTCCTTCCTGTTTTAAACAGGAATGTGCAAGTTTAACGTCATCATGGGCTATGCTGCTATTGACTGCTCCGTCTGGTTGACCATCGCTTTCACTATTGACCGCTTTGTGGCCATTTGTTGCCACAATCTGAAAGCCAGATATTGCTCTGCCAGAACAGCAGCCTTGGTGGTGAACATTGTCTGGTCAGTGAGCATTTTGAGGAACATTCCATTTTACTACAAATACAAATCTTTGGGCACATGGGGTGGTGTACCCTGGGGCTGTGGCATCAGACCAGAGTTCTATACCTTGCCAGGATGGGTGGCATTTTTCTGGTTCCACCAGTTGCTGAACCCATTGATCCCCTACCTCCTGATCCTGCTGTTCAATGCTCTGACCGTCAGGCACATCATCTTGGCAAACCGGGCACGCAGGGGTCTTCGAGCTCCCAGTAACAGGGACCAGAGAGGAGATGCAGAGATGGTCAACAGGCGGAAATCCATCATCCTGCTGTTTGTTGTCTCGGGCAGTTTTATATTGTTGTGGATGCCCAAGGTCAGTGTTTTCTTACTGATGAAGATTACCAACAACCATTTTTACCCGAGTTATGACCATCCTGTTATGATCGCTGACATATCTGGGACTGTGCTCTTCTACCTGAGCTCCTGTACAAACACTGCCCTTTATGCCCTGACCCAGAGTAAATTCAGAGAGGAGCTGAAGAGGGCTCTGAAATATCCCTTCACTCTCATCCGTGAATGTATCCCTACATCAAAGTAAGGAAAGTGACTGAGACTGAAGCACCCCACACAGTTTGTGCCCATCTCTGAGTTCTCTCCAATCTTCACCTCTCACCTGAATTCCCCTGTTTTTCTCCACGTAAAGAGATGAAGAGGCGAAATTGTCTACTTGAGCCATGGGACGTGGAAAACTTCCCTCACCTCCTTTTCTCTCCTTCACAAAACATTGGTGATGCTTCTGTCCATGTCTGAGAGAGTACTCAGGGGAAAGAAATAAAAGTGAAGAAAAATACATCTTGTGGGCATTGTGTCTTTGTTTGACTTCTATACTTTCACAAATTTGCCATCCTATTTCGTGTAGACACAACCTGAAGAAAAATGCATGTTATGAATGTTGTGTCTTGATCTTCCTTGATTCCCTTTACAAATGTCAGATGAATTACAATCAAGCACACTCACAATATTCACCAGGAAACAAATCATTTAATGCTTAATATGATACGTTCAACATGAGACAATTCATGGAAGCTATTTCTCCCCTCAAACATTCATAATTTGTCCACATCTCTCTTTTTACTTCAGCCTCTGATCTTCAGGTATGTGTTCTCCACCGCAGCCTTCGAGATAAACAACAACACAGAATTGCCAAGCAGAAACTGATAGCTAAGTCCTGTAACCATGCAACCAACCTCAACTCTGATCTTGGGTTCATGTCACATTGAACATAACCCCACTATACTGTTCTATGTCTGTAAAATCTTCCTTTTGAGATACCTGATTCGGTTCCCTACAGTGCAGAAACAGACCCTTCAGCCCAAAAAGTCCACAATGACCCACCAAAGAGTAACCTACCCAGACCCATTCCCCTGCCGCGTATGTACCCCTGACTAATGCACCTAACACTATGGGCAATTGAGCATGGCCAATTCACCTGACCTGCACGTCTTTTGGATTGTGGGAGGGAACTGGAGCATCTGGAGGAAACCCGGGCAGAGAATGTGTAAACTCCAGATAGACAGTGGCCTGAGGCTAGAATCAAACTTGGGTCCCTGGTGCTATGAGGCAGCAGTGCTAACCACTGAGCCACCATGATGCCCCCAAGGTTACGCATTACATAGAATCTTACAGTCCTTCGGCCCAACAACTTCACAGTGACCCTCCGAAGAGAAACCCACCCAGACCCATTCCACTATATCCTATATTTAACCCTGACTGATACACCGAACCTATATATCCCTGAAAACTATGGGACAATTTAGCGTGGCCAATTCACCTATCCTGCACACCTTTGGACTGTGGGATGGGACCGGAGCACCTGGAGGAAACACATGCAGACACGGGGAGAATGTGCAAACTCCACACAGGCAGTCACCCGAGGTGGGAATCGAACCCGGGTCCCTGGCGCTGTAAGGCAGCATGGCGAGCCACTGAGCCACCGAGCCAGTTAATTCCAGATTTTTAGTGTTGGGAAATCTCCTTGGTGAAATTTGGATTCAGGTTCCCAGAACATTTTCTGAGTGGTTGTATGAACAGCCTGTGATAACTGCACAAGGCCATCACCTCATCCTAACTTCCCTTCTCTCCCACTCCTTTTACCTTCACTGAATCCTCCAGGTTTCTCTTCCTCTTCTTCTCTCCGTGTCTAAAGACAAAGTCCTTCATCTCTGTCCATTACAATGTGGAGGTGCCAGTGTTGGACTGGGGTGGAGAACATTAGAATCTACACAACACCAGGTTACAGTTCAACAGGGCTATTTGACATCACAAGCTTTCGGAGCACTGATCCTTCATCAGGTGAAGAGGAGGGAAACACACAGCACACAGAATTTATAGGCAGACCGATATAAAGATCGTACACATGGTGTGAGTGGGAGTGTCGACAGGCTGCATAACAAGTCTCTGTGGGTGATCGAAAGGGACAGACATTGGGAGTAAAGTGTCAACAGCTGAGTAACAAGTGAAGGGATGGTCTATGATCTGATTAATTGAGGCAGAGAGATAATTCCAAAAAAATCAAATATTACATTGTGCTGGAGACCAACTAAACAGCTGGAGTAACTTGATGGGTAAAAGAGTCACATGACAAGTATGTATCCTAAGTAATATGCCATCAAAAACTGTACAAATTAATTCTGGTGATGGGATCATAACAAATTATCAAGGTGATGCTGTCAAAACTGGATAGTAAGGAAGAATTTACAGACACAGAACAGCACATTGGAGTCACATGTAGTGCAACATGAACCCAGGATCACAATTGAGTCCCTCTTCATAGATACAATACTTGGCTCAAAGTTTCTGTTCAGCGATTCCGCATTATTGTGCATCTCAAAGGATGCTTACCCGAAGATGGGAGGCTGAATGTCCTTGAGCACTGAACTGTCCCCCGACTGGGAGAGAACAGTTCTGACTGGGTCATTGTTGCACTGTGTCCATTCATCCATTGTTGTAGTGTCTGCATGATCTCACAAATATACCAAGCCTCAGGGCATCATTACCTCAAGTGTATGAGGTAGACAATGTGTCACATGAGTACCTGCCATGCACATGGTGGGTAGTGTTCCCAAGTGTGATAGTAGTATCCATGTCGATGATCTGACATGTTTTGCAGAGGGTGCTGTGCCAGGGTTGTGTGGTGTTTTGTGTGGTGATCCTGAAGGCTGGGCAGTTTTCTGGGAACGATGGTCTGTTTAAGATTTGGTGGTTGTTTGAAGGTGAGAAGTGGAGGTGAATGGCTGACCCTTGGTGAAACGTTTGTTGTCGTTAATGACGTGTTTAAGGCTGTGGGGGACATGGTGTAGTCTCTTTGCTCCAGGGAAGTACTGGACGATGAAGTGCACTCTATCACTTGAATCCATCTATGGGTAAGGATTCTCCGAGGCATGGTATATTAGCGAGACTGTGCAGACACTACAACAACACAAGATTGGATACTACCCAACAATTGCCAATTTCTACTGAAAAATCAGGTAACCTTTCAGGTCCGGTGACCCTTCCTCTGCTTCACCTCACAGATGCTGCTGGATCTGCTGAGCTTTTCCAGCAGCTTCTGTTTGTGTTCCATGTTATTTCAATCATTTGGTTTGTCTCCAGCACCACCTTCTTATTAACTTGTTTGTCATTATCTCTCTGCCTCATTTAGTCGGATTATAGACCATCCCTTCCCTCGTTTTTCAGCTGATGACACTTTCCTCACACTGTCTAACACCCTTGGTCACCTGCAGGGACTTGTGTGATCTTTTGATCTCTCTGCATCCCCTTGATCTTTCTGTCCATAAATTCTGTGTCCGTGAGCTTCACTCTCCCTTCATCTAATGAAGGGGCAGTGCTCCATAACCCTGTTGGACTATAACCTGGTGTTGTGTGACTTCTGACTTTGTCCACCCCAGTCCAACACCGTCTCCTCCACATTTCTGTTCACAGTGGTGGATTCAAAAGAACACTTTTACTTTGTTGGTTCATGGATCCAAGTAGGAAAAGGTGTTGCTTTTAACAAAAGGACACTGTGTAGGAAATGGACAAGAGAACGACCATCAAAGTTGTGAGTTTTATATTCATTGTTTTCTCTTTAAAGAAGAAACTAATCCAAAAATAGAGACAGAAAGAGTCTGGGTTTGTCCGTGTGTTTGTGTGCGTATCTGCATGTGTGTGTGTGAGTGTACGTTTGTGAGTGTGTTTGTTTGTGTGTGAGAATGTGTACGTACGTTTGAGTGTGTTTGTGTGTGTGTGTGAGAATGTGTGCGTATGTTTGAGTGTGTATGTGTGCGTGTGTATGTATGTGTGTGCATTCAGTGCCATTATGATCAGAAACACTATTTGAATTCATTTTACAACATCCACCAGTTGTGTGTTCAGGAGAGCTCAGCAAAGTAACAATCTCTTGCTCACTCACGACAGCACATTGTGTGGAGAATACAGGGTTCAGAACCAGCCTGCGAAGACAGAGCATGCGTATCACTTTCTGCCCTTTCTGCCTGGGGAACTGAATGAAGACACCCTGGTAGATTGGTAATCCCTCTCAGCATTCCTCTGTTCTCTCTGAAAATCCTCTGTTAAAAAGGACAATTGGAAGTTACTTCCAGAGACACAGAAACAACACATTTTCAAACAGCGAATGGGAAATTGAGAATTGCTGTTCCTACAAACTCATGTCATCATCAAACATTTGGAAGGAATCGAAAGAATCTGAAAGAGAACAACATATCAGTCTCGGCCATCTCAACGGGAACTATTGAATAGGGTTTCCTTCTTGAAATTTTATAACAAAACATAATATTTGTCTCTTCTCTGTTTTTGCTTGTCTGAATGGGATTACATAAAAGAGCTAACAATTAAACTTTCATTACAGATTGGCAATTCAACACAGCAATGTTTGTCATTGGTTTAAACTGGTTTGATTATATTAAACAGTTAAATAGCAAAGAAAGCTGCAGGTCCATATTCTTTTAATACGATGTGTATAGTTGGACAATTTGTTGCTTTAAATAAACCTTCACCTTTTTGATGACTCAGTAAATAGTGGGGCTTGATTGCCAGTGCACAGTGGGATAAACTTGGTTAGACCACAGACAGCAAACTGCACATTTCCAGAGGGATGTAATTGCACTGGACAGAGAGCAGAGGAGATCGAACAGCTCTCCCTCATCTCTCCTCTGCTCTCCCTGAAAACCCCCTGTTGAAAGGGACAGTTGGACCCCACTTTCAGAGACCCAGAAAGGGTGAATTCTGAAGCCCACTGGTACAGCGTATCATTCAGTCAGATGGTGCAGCTCAATTTTCCTCACTCGCCCTTTGTCTGTTTGTACAAGAGAATTGTGTCCGTGCTAACAATGCATGATGCAATTCATTCCCAGCATGGTTAGTGATTGGGGGGAAGGTTTCCAGATCCCCACTCTATCTGAATGATCTACTTTATCATGGCAGTCCTTCAATGCATTTGGATCAAATTTTAAGACTTCATGCCCCAGTCACACACCCGTTCCTGTTTCCCCCTTTCCACACACATAATCCCATCCCAGCTGAATCCACACTGTACATTCTCCAAAGCCCAGTACCATCTTCCTGCGGAACGGTCCCTTTCACAGTGATGAACTTACACAGATCAAGTGTAACCAAGGGTTTATCAAACTGAAGCCTAACTGGGTTCACTTTCCATTCCAAACACCATTGAGAAAAGCTGGCACTGTTCTGACCATCTTGAATGTTTCTCTGCTTTCTTGATACAACTTTGAATTTCACGTTATACAGAAACTACCACAACTGACCTTTCTGTGACGCAAGTCATTTCAGTCATTAGATCACACAAGAACTCAAACTTTCAGTTGCTCCATCAGGTGGAAAGCTGCCTTTACTTACTTTGTGACCAACTTTAAATACCCTGCTCATTTCCCTCTTCACTTCCTTAACAACTGCTCCATGTTCATTGGTAAGTGTTAACATTCCCAGTCCATGTCTTAACACCGAGCCATACAGTATCATTGTTGGTGATCAACTTGAATTTGTATACTTGCTCTATGTCCTAATGCGTGCAAAACAAAATATGCAACAAAGTAAGTCCTTTTGCGTTAATACTTTGATGAGTTAATCCATTATCAGTCAGGATTTATAACAGAGGTTCCATGCTTTAAATGCACAGCACAAATTTGGCAGCAGATCTGTCCAGCAGTGCATAGTAACTGGACTGGAACAAATTCAGCAACTTGGCGGTTGGCTCAATCACATAACTGGTCAGGCAGCATAGTAGGAGCAAGCGAGTTGATGATTTGGGCATAAGCCCTTCATCAGGAA
The DNA here is from genome assembly GCF_037043375.1 of Chiloscyllium plagiosum. Taxonomy (NCBI): domain Eukaryota; kingdom Metazoa; phylum Chordata; class Chondrichthyes; order Orectolobiformes; family Hemiscylliidae; genus Chiloscyllium; species Chiloscyllium plagiosum. The sequence continues at coordinate 31,388,337 of NW_028270176.1, read as the reverse complement.
TGCGGGGTGAGAGAGTGTGTCCGAGGGGGTTGGGTGATAAATGGGAGGGGCTGGGGTTGGGAGGGGGCGAAGGTAGCTAGGAAGAATATAGATCAATGAAAGTGGGGGTGGTGACAGCGATAGTTCAGAGCAATGGGTAGAGCAGATAGCAGTGATATAAGATGGATGGTAGAACAGTTCAAGAGGGCAGTGCCAAGTTGGCGGGTTAGATCTGAGATAGGGTGGGGGTGGAGGAGAGAAGGAAACTGGTGAAATCAACATTGATTCCAGGCACAAGATGAGGTGTTCTTCCTCAAGGGAGCGGGTGGCCAGACTTTGGCGGTGGAGGAGGCCCAGGACTTGCATGTCCTTGGTGGAGTGGGAGGGAAAGTTGAAGTGTTCAGCTTACAGGTTGGTGAGGTTGCTGTGTGCCTGTGTCCCAGAGTTGTTCTCTGAAACATTCAGCAATTTGGCGCCCTGTCTCCCCAGTGCAGTGGAAACCATATTGAGAGTAACGGGCACAGTAGACGAGGTGTGTGGAGGTGTGCTTTTCCACCACCAGTCGCTTTGACTCTAATCTCCAGCATCTGCAGTCTCCACTATCTCCACAAACACATAACTGGTACTAAACGTGCCCTGACATTCCTTTAGAATTGGAATCATTGCACCCGGGTGTTGTTTTGAACTCGAGCAGACTGAGTTCAGACGTGTGAAATATCCATGAGCTGAGCTCAGTTGAGTTGCAATGGACTCAGTTGAATGAAGATGGTTTGAGTTGGACTCCACCTGATGAAGCAGGAATGGGCTCGGTTGGAGTCCACGTAATTGCTTTATTGTTTTATTTAGTGGTACGTTTGTTACAAACTGACATTCATTACAAAAGAGTTTGATGTGAATTTTAAAAATCTGTTTGAAAAACATAATGTTTCCTATTATTTTAAGACTATTTCAATTATAAGTACAATTTCTGTGCTACGTAATAGTCAAAGTACAGTTGGGAACATCCTGTTGAAAAGATAAAGGACAGCAGCCTATAGCTGTCCCTTAATTCCAGGATGTAAACCCACCATCGACAATGACATACTATATTGAGTGACTGACCCATGAAACAAAACTGAAAGAAGACAGATGATGAACAAAATGAAGATAAACAAATGCTATCAGAACAAGGTTTGGAAAATAACACTTTTGTTTTTCAAGGAATCTTCTTTAGGGAGTGCTGTTCACAAACCCTTTACATTTCCATGTGGAATAGTCCAGTGTTGTGGGAATGTGAAATGTAATGTGGATGCTTTTAAACAGACTGTTTAATAGATTAGAACTAACACAACACGGTGTTTACGATCATGTATAAGGGAGTGTTGATTCTTATCCCAGGAGCTCAGTCCAGACTCCAAGCCCTGCGCGAGAATTAATGAATGAGATCACCCAACATTAACAATGCAAGGACCAATAATTCTGCAGATTTTATTCGCTTTCTTCCATTTCTTTGCAATTGTCTGTGTTCCAGGTGAGGAGATCTTCCCCGTTACTGAATGTAGTGTTTATAGTTCTGTCTGTGTTTTATGGTGAGATATTTGATGGATTACATTGGAAGTGGGATATGAATGGTCTGATTGGAGGAGTGACCTTGGGGAAGCTGCAGTGCTACTTGATTGGAATTTTATCAGTTGTGTGGAGAGAGGAGAGGTTGCTCGATGTTCTCGGAACTGGAGATGATGTGGAGGTGTGTGTGGGGTGGGTTGGACATGGGTGTATAGTGTCATCCGCAGAATAAACTTTGAAGGAATTTTCCCTCCAGCCTGCTTCACCAATAAATCTTGGCTGATCCGACATTCCACACATTCTTCTCTTTCCCCATAACTCTTGATTCCCGGCTGATCAAAAATCTAGTAATGGAACCGAAGATATGCAAAAGGTCATTTTATCCCCCACAGCTATCAATGATCAAGAATATGAAAGACTCAGAATCCTCAAATTAGACATTCCTCCTCATCTCAATCTTAAATTTTCAACCCTATACGCTGAGACTGGGCCCTTTTTTTCCGAGACTTCCCCATGAGGGGAAACATTGTCTTAGTATTTACCCTGTCCAGCCCCTTAAGAATCTTCATTCTTTCAATGATATGACCTTCCATTATCTAAACTGCAGTGACTAGAGTCCCAACCTGTTTAACCTTCGCTCATAAGACAATCCCTCCATGTAAGGGATCATTCTGGTGAACATTCTTTGCGCTGTCTCCAGCAAAATGCTAATCTTCCTGAAATAATGGGATCAAAACTGTTCACATTTCTCCAGATGTAGTCTCCCCAGCACCATGTACTACTACCCTACTCTTATCCTCGAACCCCCTTTGAACAAGGGCCAGCATTCCATGGCCCTTCCCAATTACCTGCTGCAGCTGCGTGCTCGCTTTCTGTGTTTCATGCACAAGTTCCCCCAAGTCTCTTTGTGCTGCAGCTTTCTGCAGTTTTCAACAATAGAAATGATTAAAATTATGAAAACAAGTCTAAGGAAAATGATGATTCCCATACCAGGACTTTCTTTAGGCAGAGAACAGACAGTGTACACAGTGGTATAAGGTCAAGGATTGGAAATTGGTTTTATGTTTAAGCAATGCCATTTCTTTGATTTGAATTCTGTCCCTGAGCACACACCTTAAAGTGGAGTTTGTAATGAACATTTTTTTTAAAAAAGAAATTCAGTAACAATGGATACATAGGAAGCTTTTAGGGAATTGTACACCGTCCTTGGAACAGAAAAATACTGGAAAGTTTCACAAAGTGCTTCATCTGATCAATGGTGTTGATAGAACAAAGGATTGGAATGTTTCCAGTGACTAGATGTCCGTAAGCCGAGGAAATCGATTTTCTGCAGCTCTTACTCAGACCAAAGCTGAAATGAGATTTCCATTTCCAGCCAGGGATTGTTGTCAGTTCAATTCACTGACTGAGGAGGTACTGGAGGGAGATGACAGTTAAACATTTAAAGAAGTGCACTGATTAAGAATGGTTACGGATTAAACTAACAGGTCACAGTGTAAAATTGAGGGGAGGGCGATAAAGAGGTACAGAAACCTGCATCACAAGCCCAGTGTTCTGAGATGAATGGGATCCCTCTATGTTCTATCATTCTATCAGTCTATGCATCCCCACGGAATGCAGGACACTTGTGTAATTTATAACATTGCAGGAGTGAACAATGGAATCCATTCTGACAGAATGAATTAGCCTTTGTGGTAAGCCTTACATGTGATGGTGTCAATGATGTAAAGCTAACTGGCCAACCTGCAGACTGGAAGGGATTGTTAGATAGAATACAATGGACAAGAGGGACAAATGAGCTTTGAAGGAACACTGTTTTATTTTAGTGAGTGTTTAGAGACTGGGATGTACTGCTGAAGGGAATGGGAGAGAAGGGTTCAATCCGAACAGCCCACATGGAATTTGGTTTTCATTCTGAGCTGGAAGAACGTGCAGGACTGTGGTACCAACAGTGGATGCCATTGCTAAGTTACATTGCAGAAATACACCAAGGCTCCTTAGACAGCACTTTAAAAACCATGATCACTTCCATCTAAAAGGACAAGGGCAGCAGATATATGGGAACACCACCCCCTGCCATTTCCACACCAAGCCACACACCATCTTCAGTTGGAAATGTATCATCACTCATTCACTCTGTGCACATTTGTCTTGTTGTCCAAGGGAGAGTTCTAAGTGGAAGGACGTACAATGAGGCAACTTTGTCCATCTTGCAACCAGCTCACCCACTTGTCTATATTGGATTTATTAGTCCAGTTAATTTAGCTTTCTCACACTCCTCACTTACTTTGATTCAATATGTGGTAAACATTGAATCTGAAGATTCTTTGTTGAACGTAAATTCCAGAATTACAGCGCAATATTCAAATCTTTTCCTGCAGTTCTGTTAGTATATTGGGCAGTCTGAGATGCTGACCTTGGATGTGATATCAAGACAAAGCCACTTCTGCTTGTGAAATTGGATATTGAAGATCACAAGGCACCTGTACTCCTGGGTTTCCTCACCAATCTCCCTCCCTCAATTAACATTCCACACAAACCTAACAAAAAAAATCTGCAATTCTGGATGTAAATTTTCTCGCTGAGGTTCTCAAAACTTGCTAATATCTGGAATCAATCAGATGACAGTTTGTAACAACTCAGTCAATTTTGGTTATCAATTTCCTGACATATAAATTGAACATTTTTGAAAAAGATTTCAGTGTAGACTATAAAGGACTATGAGGAATCTGGTGGTCATCAATTTGAATTCTTCCCTTTACTTGTTGTTGTTGATCTTGGTGCACACTGGAGCAGTGAAGGTCTCTGATCCCACATATGGAATAACTTTTCAATGTCTCTTCCAGCTAACCTAGTGACGATTGTGATTCTCTTTCACGGAAAGTGTGGCATCACCAAGGGTACTTCTCTCTATCTGATTTCCATGGCGACAGCTGATCTCCTGGTCATTGTATTCAATATCATACTTTTAACACTGCTTTTCAAATATTTCCCAGTTTCCTTCCTGTTTTACACAGCAGTGTGCAGTTTTAACATTGTCATGGGCTATGCTGTGAAAGATTGCTCAGTCTGGCTGACCATTGCCTTCACTATTGACTGCTTTGTGGCCATTTGTTGCCACAATCTGAAAGCCAGATATTGTTCTGCCAGAACAGCAGCCTTGGTGGTGACCATGGTTTGTTCTGTGAGCATTTTGAGGAACATTCCATTTTACTTCAGATACCAATCTTTGGGCACATGGGGTGGTGTACCCTGGGGCTGTGGCATCAGACCAGAGTTCTTCATCTTGCCAGGATGGGTGGCATTTTTCTGGATCCACCAGCTGCTGAACCCATTGATCCCCTATCTCCTCATCCTGCTGTTCAATGCTCTGACCGTCAGGCACATTGTCTTGGCAAATCGGGCACGCAGGGGTCTCCGAGCTCCCAGTAACAGGGACCAGAGAGGAGATGCAGAGATGGTCAACAGGAAGAAATCCATCATCCTGCTGTTTGTTGTCTCAGGCAGTTTTATATTGTTGTGGATGACCAAGATCAGTGTTTTCTTACTGATGAAGATTACCAACAACCATTTTTACCCCAGTTATGACCATCCTGTTATGATTGCTGACATATCTGGGACTATGCTTTTCTACCTGAGCTCCTGTACAAACACTGCCCTTTATGCCCTGACCCAGAGTAAATTCAGAGAGGAGCTGAAGAGGGCTCTGAAATATCCCTTCACTCTCAACCGTGAATGTATCCCTATATCAAAATAAGAAAAGTGATTGAGACTGAAGTTTGTGCCCCTCTCTGTGCTCTCACCATTTCTCATCGATGCATAGTGTCCTATAGCATGGAGACAGGTCCTTTGGTACAAACTGCTCCATTCCAACCAAAATATCCATCCACGCTAACCCCCATTTCCCTGTACTTAGCCCATATCCTTCCAATCTTTTCCTCTCCATGTATTTGTCCAAATGCCTTTTAAATGTTGTTAATGTACCCACCTCAACCACTTCCACTGGCAGCCCTTCCCATATCCATATCACCCTCTGCGTAAAAAAAACTCTCTGTTGCCCTTTCATTCTTTCCCCTCTAACCTTACGCTGATGCCTTCTAGTCCTCAATTTCCCAATCCCGGGAAAATGTCTGAGTGCACTTATCCGATCCATGCCTCTCATGGTGCTATATGCTTCGATAAGGTCCCCTCTCAGTCTCCTATTCTCAAAAGAAAATTGTCCTAGTTTCTCCAAACTCTCCCTATAACTCAGTTCCTTGAGTCCTGGCACCAATCTTGTCAATTTCTTTTACATTCTTTCCAGTGCGAGAACATTCTTCCAATCACAAAGTGACCAAAACAGAACACAATAATCTCCATGCAGCCTCTCCTGTATAACTGCACCATAACGTCCCAACTTCGCTACTCAGTGCCCTGACTGATAAGGCCAGTGTGACAAAAGCCTTCTTCACTGCCCTGTCTACCTTTGATTCCACTTTCACAGGACTGTGAACCCGAACTCCAAGTTCCGTTGCACTCCTTAAGGCCCTACCATTCACCATGAAACTCCTCCCTTTATTTGACTTTCCCAAAATGCGAAACTAAACACCTAACTGCATTAAACTCCATTTGCCATTTCTCAGCCTATTTCCCCAGGTGATCAATATCTTGCTACAGTTTCTGATAACCTTCCTTACTGTCCAAGATACCGCCTATTTTAGTGTCATCTGCAAACTGACTAATCATGCCTTGTACATTCTCATCCAAATGGTTGATATAGATAACAAGCAGTAATGGTCCCAGCACCAACCCCTGAGGCACTCCACTCGTCACAGGCTTCCAGTCTGACAAGCATCCTTCCACAATTACGCTCTGCGTCCTACCATCAAGCCAATTTTGTATCCAATTTGCCAGCTCATCCTGCATTACATGCGATCTAACCTTCCAGAGCAACCTTATCAATGGCCGAACTGAAATCACAAATCGGCCTGCCCTTTTCAACCTTCCTGTCTACTTCATCAATACACTCTAACAAATTTGTGAGGCATGATCTCCACATACAAAGCCATGTTGACTACTCCTAATCAAACCTTTCCTTGAGAAATACAGTTGTCCAACAGCCTTAAAGAAAATAGGATCAGTTTTTCAAGAGCTCTCAATTCATGGGCATGTCATTCTTCCTGTGAGGTTTCAGATGACTGATGAATCTCTGACCCACTCTGCTTCTCAATGAACACCCTGCCTGATATCCCTTACAGCACAGACACCATTCCAATAGCCCCATTCCCCAAAGCCCTGTGAAGTGTAATGCAATTTGGATGGTATTTTAATATTCAGCTCAGCAGGCAGTGGTCTGGATTACCTCGTGGGCTGTACCCTGACCAAGGGTATGAGAACGGTCAGTTTCTGGTCTGACTGGAAAACTTCCCTCACCTCCTTTTCTCTCCTTTAACCACATTGTGGAGGTGATTCTGTTCACATCTGAGGGAGTATTCAGGAGGAAATAAATAAAAATAATGAAAAATGTACCGTATGTACTTTGTGCTTGGTGTTACCTTATTCCCTTCACAATCCTGATATGATGCACATTTGTGTGACTTCAGAAAAAAAATGTAAGTTGTGAATGTTGGGTCTTGGTTTTATGTGATTCCCTTCACCAATCTCACACGATCTATAATCATGCACACTCAAAATGTTCTACAGGAAACAAAGAATGTAAGGTTTAACGTGATATTTTCAGCATGAGACACATCACTGAAGCTATTTCTGTCTCCACACATCCATAATTTGTCCACATCGCTCATTTTACTATCATTCCTTTCTCATTCTCTCCATCTGATGGTTCTACATTCATTCACAACTGTGTTCACTCATTCAAGGTATATCACTGGGATTGGCTCGCGGAGCATTTGTGACCCATCCCTAACTTCCCCGGTGGAGCGGTTGGTAGTTCACAGTGAAGCACTTTTCTGAGGGTCTGGAGTCATCTGTTGGGTCAGACCAAAGAGGGATGGTGGTTTGCCCTTCCCTGATGGATATGAGTGAACCAGATGGCTTTTTAATCCACCAACAATGATGGACTGTTTCGCGGTTCCTTTTGAGTTTCTTATCTCCAGATTTTCAGTGTGAGGATATCGCTGTGGTGGAGTGTGGATTCGGGTTCTCAGAACATTGGATGAACAGCCTGTGATAACTCCACAAGGACATCACCTCATCCTAACTTCCCTTCTCTTCCACTCCTTTTACCTTCACTGAACCCTCCAGTTTTCCCTTTCTCTGCTTCTCTCTGTGTCTAAATACAAAGTCGTTCACTACATTATAATGTGGAGGTGCCGGAGTTGGACTGGGATGGACAAAGTCAGAAATCACACAACACCAGGTTATAGTCCAACAAGCTTCTTTGAAATCACAAGCTTTCGGGGCGCTGCCCCTTCATCAGGTGAAGTGGAGGGAAGCTCACGTGGACAGATGTTACATGCGGAGAGATAATGGCAGAATAATGCCAGGAGATTGAGACAATCTAAAGAGGACTGTTGAGGGGCTGAATAACAAAAAATGTGCAGGTGATCAAACATGACGGATGGTGTGAGTGAAGTGTCAATCGCTGAATAGCATGTGAAAGGATGGTCTATGATCTGATTAATTGAGACAGAGACATAATTACAAAATATAAAAGTAATGTGGTGCTGGACATGACTGGAATAACATGATAAGTACAAGAGGCATATACTGGGTGTCAAAACAATGTAACAAGTAATACAAAACTATACAAACTAAAACAGTAGAGAGATTCTAGCAGGTTATCCAGGTGATAGCGTCAAAACTGAACATGAAGTTAGTGTTTATAGATACAGAACTGTGTGGTGGGGTTAGTTGTAGTACAACATGAACCCAGGATCACAGATGAGGCCATCCTAATGGGTACGGAACTTGGCTATCAGTTCCTGCTCAATGACTCTGCGTTGTTGTGTATCTCGAAGGCTCCCTTGGAGAATGCATACCAGAAGGTCAGAGGCTGAATGACCTTGCTCCCTGAATTGTTCCCCAACTGGGAGAGAACATTCCTGTCTGGGCTATTTTTGTGGGGTGTCCATTCACCTATTGCTGTAGCATCTGCACGGCCTCACCAATATATCATGCCTCAGGGCATCCTTGCCTGCAGCGTGTGAGGTAGACATCGCTGTCCGAGTCACATGAGTACCTGCCGCGCCCATGGTGGATGGTGCACCCTAGTGTGATAGTAGTATCCATGTCGATGATCTGACACATCTTTCAGAGGGTGCTGTGGCAGGGTTGTGTGGTGTTGTGGTCAATGTGATCCTGAAGGCTGGGCAGTTTCTTGGGAATGGTGGTCTGTTTAAAGTTTGGTGGTGGTTTGAAGGTGAGAAGTGGAGAGGTAGGGTTGATCTTGGTGAGATATTTGTCACTATCAATGACGTATTGAAGGCTGTGAGGAACATGGCGTAGTCATCCACTCCGAGGAAGAACTAGACGATAAAGGGCACTCTATTGGCTGTGTTGGTCTGCCAGCAAAGATGCCCTGGGCATGGTGTATTAGCGAGACCGTGCAGTCGCTACAACAGAAGATGAATGGACACTGTGCAACAATCGCCAATCCTGGGTCCTGTGACCTCTCGTCTGCTTTTCCTCACAGTTGCTGCCGGACCTGCTGAGCTTTTCCAGCATCTTCTGTTTGTGCTCCATGTTACTCCAGTCATTTGGTTTGTCTCCAGCACCACCTTCTTATTACGTTGTTGCCATTATCTCTCTGCCTCATTTAGCCGGATTATACATCATCCCTCCACTCGCTAATCAGCTGTTGACACTTCCCTCACACCGTCTAACACCGTTTGTCACCTGCAGAAACTTATTATCCCACACTCCACTCACACCATTTGTATGATCTTTTGATCTCTCTGCAGCCTCTCCCCCCACCACCCCCCACCCCACCCCAGGTCTCCCTGTCTATCAATTCTGTGTTCTGTGAGCTTTACTCTCACTTCACTTGACAAAGGGGCTGCGCTCCGAAAGATTGTGATTTCAAATGAACCTGTTGGACTATAACCTGGTGTCACGTGATTTCTGACTTTGTCCAGCCTAGTCCAAAACTGGCCCCTCCACATCTGTGTTCAGAATGGACCATGGACCCAATTGGGAAAAGGTGTTGCTTTGAACAAAAGGACACTGTGTGGGACGATGGTCATAGTCTTAGAATAAGCTACTGTCATAGTCATAGAGTTAGAGAGCATGGAAACAGACCCTTCATTCCAACAAATTCACACCAAAAACAGTCCTAAACTAAACTAGTCCCACCTGCCTGCTCATGGTGTATGTCCCTCCAAACCTTTCCAATTCATGTGTCCATCCAAATGTCATTCAACCTTTGTCAATGTACCTGCATTCACCACTTGCTCAGAAAGTTCAATCCACACCTGAAACACCATCTGTGTAAAAAGTTTGATTCTGATGTCTTTATTAAATCTTTCTCTAATCACCATTTCTGTGTCCCGTATTCAAAACTCCCCACCTGAGGGAAAAGGCAGTTACCATCAAAATGATCATATTTATATTCATTGTTGTCTCATTGAAGAAGAAACTGATCCAAAACAAAGTGTGTGCGTGTGCATCTGTGTGTGTGTGCATCGATATGGGTGTGTGTGTGCGTGTGCATGTGTGTTTGAGTGTGCATCTGTGTGTGTGTGGATCGATATGGGTGTGTGTTTGAGTGTGCATGTGTGTTTGAGTGTGCATCTGTGTGCATGTGTTTGTGAGTGCGTCTGTGTGTAAGTGCGTGCGTGTCTGCGTCCAAGCACATTTGTGGATGTGTATGAGTGTGCGTACATGTATGGGTAAGTTTGAGTGTGTGCGTGTGTGTGTGAGAGAGAGAGAATAAGTGTGTGCATATGTGTGCGCTCGCGTGTGCACATGCACATTCGGTGCAATTCTGATCAGAAATGCTATTTCGGTTAGTTTTCTAAATAGCACCAGTTGTTGTGTGTTCAGGAGAGCTCAGCACATTGACAATCTCTTGTTTGTTTCCTGGGCAGGTCACTGCAGCCAAGCGCATGGAGAATACCAGGGTATGGAAAAGTCTGTGAAGCTGAAGCATCCATATCACTTTATCGCAAAATGGAATATTTGTGTCTTCTCAGACTTTGTTTATGCGAATGGGATTTCTTAAAAGGGCGAACAATTAAATTGGAGTTACAGATTGGCAATTCAACACAGCTTTTTTTTTGTCATTGGTTTAAACTGGTTTGATTATGTTAAACAGTTAAATAGCAAAGAAAGCTGCAGGCCCATATTCTTTTAATATGATGAGTATCGTTGGGCAATTTGGTGGTTTAATCAAATGTTCACCTTTTTGATGACTCAGTAAATAGTGGGGCTTGATTGCCAGTGCACAGTGGGATAAACTTGGTTAGACCACAGACAGCAAACTGCACATTTCCGGAGGGATGTAATTGCACTGGAGAGAGAGCAGAGGAGATCGAACAGCTCTCCCTCATCTCTCCTCTGCTCTCCCTAAAAACCCCCTGTTGAAAGGGACAGATGAACCCCACTTTCAAAGACCCAGAAAGGGTGAATTCTGAAGCCCACTGGTACAGCGTATCATTCAGTCAGATGGTGCAGCTCAATTTTCCTCACTCGCCCTTTGTCTGTTTGTGCAAGAGAATTGTGCCCGTGCTAACAATGCATGATGCAATTCATTCCCAGCATGGTTAGCGATTGGGGGGAAGGTTTCCAGATCCCTACTCTGCCTGAATGATTGAGGTACTTTATGATGTCAGTCTTTCAATGCACTTGGCTCACAGTTTAAGACTGTTTGCCCCACCCACACATCTGTTCCTGTTTCCCCCTTTCCACACACATAATCCCATCCTTTATCTCCTCCTGTCATTCAGCTGAATCCACACTGTACATTCTCCAAAGGCCAGTACCATCTTCCTGAGGAGCGGTCCCGCACACAGTGATGAACGTACACAGATCAAGTGTAACCATGGGTTTATCAAACTGAAGCCTAACTGGGTTCCCTTTCCATTCCAAACACCCATTGAGGAAGGATGGCACTGCTCTGACCATCTTGAATGTTTCTCTGCTTCCTCACCCTGATTGTCACACACGGATAGGTGGATCTGCTTTCTTGGTAAAACGTTAAATTCCTCACTATGTGGAAACTTACACAGCTGACCTTTCCGTGGGACAAGGCAGTTCCACCATTAGATCCATTAAACGTGGAAAACTCTCTTTGTTTACTTTATGACCAACTTTAAATATGCTGCTCGTTTCCCTCATCACTTCCATAGCAACTGTTCCATGTTCACTGGTAAGTGCTAACATTCCCAGTCTGTGCCTTTACACTGCACCATACAGTGTCATGCTGGTTTTCCACTTGAATTTGCATTCTTGCCCTTTATCCTGATAAGTGCAAGGCAATAACTGCAACAAAGTACTTTCTTTTTTAATGCTAATTTGATGAGCCGATCCATCATTTGGCATTATGCAGAACACTGAATCCATGCTTCAAAGAGTAAAACACAAAATCACTAGCAGATCTGTCCAGTGTGTGTATTAACTCAACTGGAACAATCTTAGCAACTCAGTGATATGAACAAGTACACAACTGTTGCTGAATGTGCCATGATATTGGGTTCCTTTGGAATTGGAATCATTGCATCTGGGTGTTGCGTTGATCTCGCACAGAGTGAGTTCAGGTGTGTGAAAGCTGCATGAGCTGAGCTCAGTTGAGTTCCAAAAGACTCAGTTGGATGGGGATGGGTTGAGTTGGACTCCAATTGATGGAGCAGCAATGGGCTCGGTTGAAATCCATGTGATTGCTTCATTGTTTTATTCTGTGGAAGATTGCTACATTTTGACATTGATTAGAAACGTGTTTCAAGTTCATTTTAAAATCTGAGAAATAAAATGTTTCCCATTATTTTAAGATCATTTCAATTGCAAGTACTATTTCTGAGCTCCTTAATACACAATGCAACGTTGAAAACATCCTCTTGAGAAGTTAAAGGGCAGCAGCCTGTTGCTGTCCCTTAATTCCAGGGTGTGAGCCCTCCATGGACAATAATATATTGAGTAACTGATATGAAACAAAACTGAAAGAAAGTAGGAGATGAACAAAAAATAATAATAATGAATGCTGTCAGAAAAGGGTTTGGAAAACAACCACAATTTTTTTAAAAGTAATACCCTTTAGGGAGTGCTGTTTGCAATCCTTTTACATCTCCACATGGAATATACCAATATTGTGGGAATGCACTTTGTAATATGGATGGGTTTGAAGAGGGTGTTTAATAGACTGGAACAGACACCAGACGTCACACACGGTATTTACGATCATGTATAAGGGAGTATTGATTCTTATCTCAGGAGCTCAGTCCAGACTCCAAGCCCTGCGCGAGAGTTAATGAATGAGATCACCCAACATTAACAATGCAAGGACCAATAATTCTGCAGGTCTTATTCGCTTTCTTCCATTGCTTTGCAATTGTCTGTGTTCCAGGTGAGGAGATCTTCCCCGTTACTGAATGTGGTGTTTATAGTTCTGCCTGTGTTTTATGGTGAGATATTTGATGGATTAGTTTGGAAGTGGGATGTGGATGGTCTGATTGAAGGAGTGACCTTGGGGAAGCTGCAGTGCCATTTGATTGGAATGTTACCAGGAATGAGAATCTTCAGTTGTATGGAGAGAGGAAAGAGGTTGCCCAGTGTCCTTGGAACTGAAAGTGATGGGGGGTGTGAAGGAGTGGGGGGCGATCGGGGGCATGGGCAGAATAAACCCTAAAACCTGCATAAATTTCCCTGAGCCTGATTCAGCAATAAATCAGATCTTAGATCCTAGATTCCTCACATCCTGCTTTTCCCCCAATACCCTTGATTCCCCAACTGATCAAGAATCCAGGAACACAGCCTAAAATGTGCAAAAGGATTTTTATACCACAGCTTTCAATGATAAAGATTTTGAAAGACTCACAACTCTCTATGTTCAGACATCCCTCATAATTTCAGTGCTAACTTTTCACTCCTATATTCTGAGACTGTGCCCTCTTGTCCAAGACCCTCTGATGATGGAAACATCCTCTCAGCATTTACCTTGTCCAGCCTCTCAAGAATCCTAGTTTTTCCAATGGTGTCACCTTCAATGTTTCTGAACCCCAGTGACTAGATTCTTTACCTGTGTAACCTTGGCAATCCCTCCACTTCAGAGGGTCATGCCAGTGAACCTTCTCAGAACTGTCTCATATGAAATATGTCCTTCCTGAAATAAGTTGACCAAAACTGCTCACATTTCTCCAGGTGTAATCGCTCCAGCACCTTGTACAGGTTGCAGTAAGACTTCCCCACTCTTATGCCCCAACAGTCTTGGGATAATGGCGGCATGGTGGCTCAGTGGTTAGCACTGCTACCTCCCAGTACCAGGGACCCGGGTTCGCTTCCAGCCTCGGGCGACTGTTTCGTTGGGAGTTCACCCGTTCTCCCTGTGTTTGCATGGGCTTCTTCCAGTTGCTCTGGCTTCCTCCCACAGTCCAAAGATGTGTAGGTTAGGGTGTATTTGCCGTGGGAAAGTACTCATAGTGTACAGGGATACATAGGTTAGGTGCATCACTCAGGGGTAAATATAGAGCAATAGAGTAGGGGAATGGTTCTTGGTGGGTTACTCTTCAGAGGTTCGGTGTGGACTTGTTGGTCGAAGGGCCTGTTTCCACACCATAGGGATTTTATGATTCTATAACCATTCCATTAGCTTTCCTGACTACCTGCTGCTCCCCTGTGCTCGCTCTCTGTGTTTCGTGCACAAGTCTCCCCAAGTCACTTAGAGTTGCAGTTTTCAATGATAGAGATGATTAAAATTATAATAACAGGGTGAAGGGAAGTGATGTTTCCAGTATCAGGACTTGTATTAACCAGAGGACAGAGAGTGTGCACAACTGTTGAAAAGGCAAGGATTGGAAATTGGTTGTATGTTTGAGCAGTAACACTGCTTTGATTTGAACTCTGTTCCTGAGCAGTTACTAAATGGAGGAGATTACTGTGAACTATATTAAAATAAGGAATTGGAGAACTTCAGATCCATAAAGAGCTTTTAGAGAATTGTACATCCTCCTTGGATCAGAAAGGGTCTGGGAATATTTCACAAAGCTGCCTCATCTAGTCAATAGTGTTGATGGAGAAAATAAGGGGAATGTTTCCAGTAATTGGAAGTCTGTAAGCAGAGGAAATCGGTTTTACACAGCTCTTCTTCAGAGCAGGGATGAAATGAGAGTTCCGTTACTAGCCATTTGTTATCAGTTCAATTCACTGCCTGAGCAGGTGCTGGAGGGAGATGAGTGCTGGCAATTTTATGAAGGGTATGGGGTAAGAATGGGAAAGGATTAAAGTCACGGGTCACAGAGTGAAGTTGAGGGGTGGCGAGGGAGAGAGGGACGATATAGAAAGCTCCAACATAAATCCAGTGTTATGAGTTGAATGGGATCGATCTGTGCTTTATTATTCCATCGGTCTATGCATCCCCATGGAATGGTGAACACTTGAGTAATTTATAACATTGCAGGAGTGAACAATGGAATCCAATTCTGACAGAAGGAATTTGCCTTTGTGGTAAGGCCTACATGTGCTGGTGTTAATGATGTAAAGCTAACTGGCCAACCTGCAGGCTGGATGGTATTGTTAGGTAGAATACAATGGGCAAGAGGAACAAATGAGCTTTGAAAGAACAGTGTTTCATGGTAGTGAGTGTTTAGAGGTTGGAATGTACTGCTGAAAGGAATGGGAGAGAGGGGTTCAATCTGGGCAACCCACACGGAATTTGGTTTTCATTCTGAATTGGAAGAATATGGTACCATCGATGTGTACCATCCACAAGATGCACCGCAGACATTCACCAGGGCTCCTTAGACAGAACATTCCAAACCCATGATCACCTCCATCCAGAAGGACAAGGGCAGAAGATACATTGGAACACCACCCTCTGCAAATTCCCCTCTGAGCCACTCACCATCCATACTTGGAAATATATTGCCGTTCCTTCCTGGGTCGAAATCCTGGAATTCCCTCCCTGAGTGAATTGTGAGTCTACCTTCAGCACATGGATGCCAGCAGTTTCAGAAGGCAGCTCACCCCCATCTTCTCAAGGGGCTGCCGGACATGGACAATTAACGCTGAACCAACCAACAATACTCTCATCCCTTGATGAATTTTTAAAAGTCTCAATTTCCTGTCAGATACCACAAAATCTATGGTCCAACCATTGTCTTGAATAGGAAATCTATTTGCAATTACTGTGCAGTATTGTTGGTTGCTCTCAGATGTCTTGTTGCTGTTAGTTACTCTTTCTTCTACTGAGGGGACTCATGGTTAGCAGAGCAACAGTATTGAAAATTTTCACATTGATATCAATCACCATCAATTCATTAACCAGTGTGGGTGGTACTTTGGCTCGGTGGTTAGCACATCTACCTCACAGCACCAAGGACCTGGGTTCAATTCTCACCTCAGCCACCTGTCTGTGTGGAGTTTGCGCATTCTCCCTGTGTCTGTGTGGGTTTCCTCCAGGTGTTCTGGTTTCCTCCCACAGTCCAAAGATGTGCAGCTCAGTTGAATTGGCCTTGCTTGATTTCCCATGCTGTTAGGTGCATTAGTCAGGGGTAAATATAGAGGAAAGCAATGGGTCTGGGTAGGTTACTCTTCAGTGGGTTGCTGTGGACTTGATGGGATGAAGGTCCTGTTTCCATGCTTTCGGGAATCTAATCTAATCAACATTCACCCTTCAATTTTGTGGAGTAAAGAGATACTTCTATTTTGTTGATGACTTTAAGAACACTATTCAACCAAAAAATAGATTTGTATAAGAGACCTACTTTAGTTTGCTTTGCAATGTCAATATTATTCCGAATAACTTTGTGCATTGCAGAGAGGGCTGTGAGAAACATTTAATAATCTGTTCATCATGGACGCAGCACGTTCTTGTTTAGGCTGTACATGAAGAGAAAGATCTAATCATATTTCGGTTTAATCTTCCAATATCCATCAGCGCTCCTTGCTAATCTAATTCAGAATGTCAGGATAGTTGTAGCTTCAGTCATTTGCCATGGATGTGAATTCAAATACTTGACAGGGTTTGCTCCGAGCTCATTTCACCTTCTCTCTGTCCTCAGTCATGAACATATTGACTTGAAGTTGTTGTCATTCACTTTGTGCACATTCATCATGTTATACAAAGGGAGACTTCTCTGTCAAACCATTTCGAATGAGATAATTTTGTCCATCTTGTCACCAGCTCATCATATTGAGGATTTATAACTCCCATTCAGTTCAGCTTTCTCGCCTTACTCAGTTGCTGCTTTGTGTCATTGTTTTGCATCAGTTGAATCTCAAGATTCTGTGTTCAGAGCGGACTCTAGAATTTCAGCACAATACTACACTTTATCCTGTGGAGCAGTACTGATGGTGCCCTCGTCAGTCTGAGATGCTGATTCCATTTGCAGTATCAAGCCAGAGCTACTTCTGCCTGATTTATTGGATACTTAACATCCCAAGGCTCCACTGATCCTTGGTATCCTCATCAATCTATCTCCCTTAATCTGTGTCACACATGAAAATAACAAGTATCTATTATTCTGCTTGTTGGAATTTGCTCAACCTTGGCTACACCTTTCCTTAATTACAATATTTTTCACTTTTAAATCATGCACCGTAGGTAAGAAACTTTTTTCAGGCATCTTGTGATCACTCATTTGGACTCCTCCCTGCACTTGTTGTTGTAGCAATGTCCCTATTTTTGATATTGGCACCTACTGTGGCATTGAAGGGTCATGATCCCATATACGGAATAACTTTTCAATGTCTCTTCCAGCTAACCTCGTGACGATTGTGATCCTGATTCGCGGAAAGTGTGGCATCACCAAATGTATATCCATCTATTTGATTTCCATGGCAACAGCAGATCTCCTCGTCATTGTATTCAGTGTAATACTCACAACACTTGGTTTTAAATATTTCCCAGTTTCCTTCCTGTTTTATACAGTGGTGTGCAGTTTTAACAACATCATGGGTTATGCTGCTATCGACTGCTCTGTCTGGTTGACCATTGCTTTCACCATTGACCGCTTTGTGGCCATTTGTTGCCACAACCTGAAAGTCAGGTATTGCTCTGCTAGAACAGCCACCTCAGTGATAACCATGGTTTGTTCTGTGAGCATTTTGAGGAACATTCCATTTTACTACAAATACCAATCTTTGGGCACATGGGGTGGTGTGCCCTGGGGATGTGGCATCAGACCAGAGTTCTATATCTTGCCAGGATGGGTGGTATTTTTCTGGATCCACCAGCTGCTGAACCCATTGATCCCCTACCTCCTCATCCTGCTGTTCAATGCTCTGACCGTCAGGCACATTGTCTTGGCAAATCGGGCACGCAGGGGTCTCCGAGCTCCCAGTAACAGGGACCAGAGAGGAGATGCAGAGATGGTCAACAGGCGGAAATCCATCATCCTGCTGTTTGTTGTCTCGGGCAGTTTTATATTTTTGTGGATGACCAAGATCAGTGTTTTCTTACTGATGAAGGTTACCAACAACCATTTTTACCCCAGTTATGACCATCCTGTTATGATTGCTGACACATCTGGGACTGTGCTCTTCTACCTGAGCTCCTGTACAAACACTGCCCTTTATGCCCTAACCCAGAGTAAATTCAGAGAGGAGCTGAAGAGGACTCTGAAATATCCCTTCACTCTCATCCGTGAATGTATCCCTACATCAAAATAAGAAACAAGTTTGAGATGGGAGCACAGTTTATACGCCTCATGATGCTGTCTCCAGTCCTTGGGACTCACCTGAATTTCCCTGTTATTTTCCGTATCAGTAGGAGAAGAGGCGGAATTGTCCTCTTGAACCATGAGACTCAAACCTGTTTCGGCTGGATGTCAAGATGAGTTCATTTCTCCTGGTTCTGTCACTGGCTATTTCTCTGTCACTTGATTTCTAGCCCCTGGCCCAAGTGAACATATCACCGCTTTCCTTGCGAAAGTTAGAAGCCACATGACACCATTTTACAGTCCAAAAGGGTTATTTGAAACCACAAGAATTCAGTGCATAGGTGAAGTTGAAGTCCATCCCACTCCAACAGCAGCACGTTTATATCTTCTTTTGAGAATTGAAGTTGCTCTTACAAAAAAAGATGGTCCGTCTATTAAAGAGACATGGATTCATGGGCATATGTCTGATCAAACAATGTCTGTTATATAAAGCCTGGGCATTTTATTTGATCTCCAGGACCTTGAGATGCTGTAATGTTGTCCTGTGAACCAAAGTAATCATTCTCCTCCATTACACATCAGCAGTCACTGCTCCAATCTCCAGGGTGTCCCTAATCTCGGAATCCTGGATATGAAAACGTATCCGTTTGTGACCCTGGGCCATCGACAGCTCTTTGTACTGGAAAGGCAGCAGGACAAAGAACATCTTTTATATCGGTGCAGCCTCCCTAGCCCATCAGCCGGACAACTATGACTGGAAAGCTTCCCTCACCTCCTTTACTCTCCTTTTAAACACATTGGTGGTGATTGTCTCCATATCTGAGAGAGTATTCAGGAGGAAATAAATAAAAATGAAGACAAATGTATGTTGTGGGCTTTATGTCTTGGTTTTACGTGATTCCCTTTGCAAACCACACATAATCTACTATCATGCGCACTCTCCATGTTCTCCAGGGGAACGAAAGGAACATCTCGAGGTTTAAAGTAATACTTTCAACATGAGACACATTATTGATGCTACTTCTCTCTCCACACATCCACAATTTGTCCACATCTGTCTTATCACTTATATTCCTTTCTCATTCCCTCCATCTGTTGTTTCCACATTCATTCACTTCTGTTCAAACTTATTCAAGGGGCATCACTGGGATTGGATAGACCAAGATATATTACCCATCCCTAATTACCCAGGGGCCAGTTTAGAGTGAAGCACATTGCAGTGGTGCTGGAGTCACATGTCGAGTCAGACCAGGCGAGGCTGGTAGATTTCCCTTCCCTGAAGGGAATGAGTGAACTAGGTGGGACTTTATCCCCCAACAATCAAGGACTGTTTCATGTTCATCCTGAGGTTCTTAATTCCAGATTTGTATTGAAAGAAAACCACCATGATTTGGACTCAGGTCCCCAGAACGTTATTAGTGTCATTGGAATGAACAAGCCAGTGATAACAAGGCCATCACCTCAGCCCATCTTCCCTTCCCTTCCACTCCTTTTATCTCCACTGAGCCCTGCAGGTCTCTCTTTCTCTTATTCTCTCCCTATCTAAACAAAAGTAGTCAATTGAAATCAGGAGAGTTTGTGGGAATGCCTACAGGATAAGGTGTAATACAGATCAGAGTTCCCAATACGGCCTGATAGTATCTGTTTATATTGGAGAGAAACTGTGTCAGGTCAGTCAATGTCTGTTACATAAAGCCTGGGCATTTTATTTGATCTCCAGGGCCTTGATTTGCTCAAACGTTATTCTGTGATCCAAATTAATGATTCTCCTCCATTACACATCAGCAGTCACTGCCCCAATTTCCAGAGTGCCCCTAATCTTGGAATCCTGGATATGAAAACATGTCTGTTTGTGAGCCTGGGCAGCTCTTTATACTGGAAAGGCAGCAGGTCCCAGGCAGGACAAAGAACATCTTTTATATCGGTACAGCCTCCCCAGCCCATCAGCCAATGTTTACCTGGTTTCCCAGTCCCTGGGAACAGCAGAGAGCACACCAAGTTCTGGGTCACAGCGTCAGTCAGATTGAACAGCAACACTTCACCTGTACCCTCCTCCAATCTTGCATTGGCTGCACCCAATGTGGCCGACTCGACGCTGGGGAAATCAAACACAAAATGGCTGACCATTTTGCAGAACACCTGTGGTCCGTGAGCAAGTGTGACCCTGACCTTCCTGTAGCCGGTCATTGTAACCCAGCTTCCTGCTCACATGCCCACATGTCTGTCCACGGCATGCTGCAATGTTCCAGTGAATCCCAGCGCAAACTGGAGGAACAACCATCACATCCTCAGGCTAGGCGTTTGACAGCCTTTTTGGCTCAGTGGTGATTTAAATTCCTTCAGAATGTGAACCCATTCCTTCCCCTTCATTTAGCTTCTGTTATGCTGCTGCTCCTTTAGCAAGTTTATGTGGTCCTTGTTTTTTTTTTATCAGACACTGAAAAGTCTAAGTTTGAAGGGTTTTAGGGTAGTCTTGAAGCTGTTGGGTCCAAAGAAGCAGATCTTTTGCGATCCTCCTCTCTCCCGAACTTCCTTCCTGTCAGACCCTGTGTTTGATTTTGCCTTGTGTGCCAAGGAGTGTTTGTGGGGATTGTGGCAAGTATTTGGAACAGCGTCATTAACTGGGATAATCTGCTGAGTTTCCAAACAGTTGAAGTCAGTCTGTATTATGTTCTCTTTTATTTGTGTTTCATTTGATAATCTTGCAAATAAGTTCCTTTTTGTTTAAAACTAAGTGGTTTGAACAATTGCATCCACATTACACCTACTTAAAGCAACTACCAAAATTAGGGTCCAGGCTACTTCCTTGTATGTTTCAAGAGGGCATGGCCGGATCCATACAAGATTGTGGGCTCCTTGTGAGATTTGTTCTATTATTCCAAATTGGGATTAGGAGTGTTGGGACTTGAAAGCAGTGAGTCAGAGGTGTAGAGTCTTTTGTTCTGGGTGTTGGATTTAGCTGGTTTAAACAGAGCTTGCGATAGCAGTGGCTCTTTCAGTCTCAAAGAGTTTTCAAGGGGTGGATGAAGAGACTTTGGGGGTTTTACAAAAGGTGAGCAAAGCCAAGTTGCTGAAATTAACAGAGAAACTGGGGTTGGAGCTTGGAGATAGAATTACAGGAATACCTCAGTGTTTAAATTTGCTGGAAACACCATCAGACTCTTCAGAGATGGCTAAAGTTCAATTGAAAATGACACATCTTGAGTGAGAGGCAGAAGGTGGAATCCCGATTAAAAGCAGAGGGAAGAGAAAAAGAAAAAAAAATTGCTTGAGCAGAATAAAAAGAAAAAGAGAGAGAAAGAAAGAAAATGGAGAGAGAGTGAAGGAAGAAAGAGAGGAAAGTTGAACTTCAGAAGTTGGCCCTTTGACACGCAAGTCAGCTTAAAAGGATGTTTCTGAAGGCCAAAGATAAGCTTAGTGAGGATGAGCAAACCCCTTGCAGCCAAAAGCCTGATGAGAAACTGTTTAAATATAATCAAGCGTTACCTAAATTTGATGAGAAGGATGTGGAATCTTTTTTTATCTTCTTTGAAAAGGTTCCTAAAGAAATGTGGTGGCCAGAGACCATGTGGGATTTAATTAAACTAAACAAAACTTGGAGGTGGAGCTGGTGAGGTGTTTGCATCACCATCAGATGAAGTATCTGGAGCATATGAGGTGGTGAAGAAACCCATCTTAAGCACATATCAGCTGTGCTATAGGCCCTACAGACAATGTTTCAGGACTCTAAGGACGGACCCTGGTCAAACCTACATTGGGTTTGAAAGGATCAAATAAAAGCTTCGATAGGTGGATGAGGCAATTCAAAATAGAACAAACCTGTGATGCTCTTTGAGAGTCAATTATTTTGGAGGAGTTCAAAACCTCACTTCCTGAAGTAGTGAGAACTCATGTAGAAGAGTTGAGAGTTAAAACAGCAAGATCAGCAGCTGAAATGGCAGATGGTTATGAATTGGTGTGTTGAGTGAAGTTTGGCTTGCGAGATCAATTTCAATTGGTGAGGGATAGAAATTGTGGAAAAGAGACATCTTCACATGGAAGGGGAAAATAGATCACGGTGAAGATCATAAGGATAATTTACCACAGGGTAAAAAGGAAACCCTTGAAAGGGAAAGAGAAGTTAAAAAAAACTCTGGTGTTTTCACTGCAATAAAGTAGGCCAGATGAAATCACAGTGTTGGCAAGTTAGGGAATGCACTGTGAAGCCAAAGGTAGGAAAACAGGATAAGCCAGTGAATTTTGTTGGAGTGGTAATGGAAAGCGCAGAAGGGGCTAGAAAGCTGCACTAGAATGTACAAGCTGGTCAGAGAATGGTTAAGGAGGAAGTGCCAGATCTTCTTAAACCAAGTACTTATGAAAGTAAAGCTTACTCGCATTGGTCGGGAGCAGCAGGTGAAGAAGTTACAATGCAAAGAGATACAGGATTTTATCAATCTGTGATGTGGAAAGATGTGGAGATACACACTTCTGGAGGACTCTTGTCAGAAAAGGAGATAGTAATGTGAATTCACGGTGAGCCAATTATGTAAAGTGAGATTAGAGTGTCCAGGTGAAGAGTGGAAAAGTGATAGGAATCCTGGACAACTCCCAGCTCCAGGAATACAGTTTGTCCTTGCTAATGATATAGTTGGTTCACAGGTAGGAGTGCTGACTGCTGTGGTTGATAAGCCAGTGAAAACTCATGGCAACCTAACTATTGAAGGGCACAAATCCTGGGATTTTTCCTGGCTGGGTACTAACAAGGTCACAAAGTCACCAGTTGAAACAGGAGAGATCAAAGAGTGCAGATAAGAAAGTTGAAGTGTAATTAGCAGAGCCCCTGTTTGATCAGATGATTGACACAAACTCGGAGCAGATAAATGACGTAGCATCTTTCGCTCAGATAAGTTAACTGAGTTACCGCAGAAAGATGAAAATTCAAAGCAATCGCTTCAAAAGACCGACACAGAAACAGAATCTGAATGGATCCCTCAATGTTACTATCTTAACAATAATGTCTTAATGAGGAAATAGAGACAATCACATACTCAGACAAATCAGAAATGGGCAAAAGTTCATTAAGTCATATTAGATTAGATTAGATTACTTACAGTGTGGAAACAGGCCCTTCGGCCCAACAAGTCCACACCGCCCCGCCGAAGCGCAACCCACCCATACCCCTACATTTACCCCTTAACACTACGGGCAATTTAGCGTGGCCAATTCATCTGACCCTGCACATCTTTGTGACTGTGGGAGTAAGCCGGAGCACCCGGAGGAAACCCACGCAGACACGGGGAGAACGTGCAAACTCCACACAGTCAGTCGCCTGAGGCATGAATTGAACCCGGGTCTCTGGCGCTGTGAGGCAGCAGGGCTAACCACTGTGCCACCGTGCCACCCACGTGGGTTATAGAATGGAAGTGTTGTGAGTGGTGTATGAGGTACCACTAGCGGGTCATTTAGGAATGAGAAAAAACTCAAGATAAAATACACAAACATAATTACCGGCCTGGACTGCACAAGGATGTATCTGAATTTTGCTTGGCATGTCATGCATGTCAGGTAACTGGAAAACACAGACAGTAATAAAGCCTGCATCTTTAATACCTATCCTGCATTGGAGGAACCTTTTACAAGAGTCTCAATTAATTGCATAGGACCCCCACCCGAAACAAAAGGTGGGGATCAGGATATGTTAACAATAATGGATGCATCAACTAGATATCCAGAGGCCACTCCTTTACACAATATCACAGCCAGAAGGGTTGTAGACGAATTAGTCAACTTTTTTCACTCGTTACAGACAATCCACAGATATAAAATCAGATCAAGGCTCAAACTTCACATCAAAATTTTTCAA
Source organism: Chiloscyllium plagiosum (assembly GCF_037043375.1). NCBI lineage: Eukaryota > Metazoa > Chordata > Chondrichthyes > Orectolobiformes > Hemiscylliidae > Chiloscyllium > Chiloscyllium plagiosum. The sequence goes on along the minus strand of NW_028270176.1, from coordinate 31,364,223 downwards.
GGAAGTTATGGACAACTTTGGAATAAAACAATTCTGCAGAACATCCAGAGTTGGAAAGAGCATCAGATATTAAAGACCATGTTGAGGGCTTATAGTCAAGACTATAAGACAGATGATTGGGATAAGGGAATTCCATTCATGCATTTTGTAATCAGAGATACACTAAATGTGTTGACAAAATTCCGTCCATTTGAATTCACTTTGGGGCATGAAGTGAGAGGATTGCTAAATTTGATTGAGGAGAAATTTGGAAGTCAGAATACAGAGACTACATATATGGACTATGTGTCAAATTTTTGAGATTGATAAATAGAGTGGGGAGGTGCCCAGTCAGCAGTCAGAAGTATCACAGCATGAAAGGAAACAGGAAGCAGACAAAAAAAAATCACAATTTTGTAATCGGAGATAAGGTGTTAACGTTACTTCCAGTGATAGGTGAACCTATAACAGCAAGGTTTAGTGGACCTTATGAAATCGAGATGAAATTGAGTGAGGTGAACTACTTGATAAAGACTCCAGACAGAAAGAAATCTCACAGAGTTTGTCATGTGAATATTCTCTTGAAAATGTATTTTGACAGGAAAGAAAAGCAAAAGGAGATGTGTTACTGGCCACAACAGAGAGAAGAACCAGGTTCAGGATTCTAAATTGGGCATTCCTCCAGTTAAATGGGACAATGCAGAAGTTGTCAAAAATTGGAATAAATTATTGAGTTATCTTCCAGAGGAAAATCAAAATGACCTGAAAGAGTTACTACAATCACATGGGGAGATATGTAGAAATAAGCTGGGAAATACTAATCTAATTATGCATGCTGTAGATATAAGAGATGCTGTTCCAATTAAGCAACATCCTCCTAGGGCATAACCCTCCAAAGTTGGCACCGGGTTCAGAAGGAGATAGAATGCATACTCCAAGGTGGTATAATCGAACTGAGTTATAGTGACTGGAGCTCACCCATTGTCATGGTGTCAAAGCGAGATGATATCTAACGGTTATGTGTAGACTATCACAAAGTCAATACAGTTACAAAGACTGATGCATTTCAAATTCCACGATTGGAAGTCTGTGTTGATAAGGTGGGACAAGCAACTTGCATTTCTAAGTTGGAGTTGCTCAGAGAGTACTGGCAAGTACCTTTGTCAGAAAGAGCAAAGGCAATTGTGGCTTTTGTAACACTGAATAAACTGTATCAGTTTAAAGTCATGCCTTTTGGTATGAAAAATGAGCCAGTCACATTTCAGAGATTAACCAATAAGGTCACTTCCGGTTACCCAATTGTGTAGTTTCTTTTGATGACCTAGTGATTTTTAGTCAGGCATGGAGGGAACATTTGGAATATTTATCAGAGTTGGTCGATTAACTTCAGAAGGCAGACTTAGTGGTAAACCTGGCTAAAAGTGTATTTGCCAAAGCCCAAGTCACCTTCCTGGGCCATGTTACTGGATATGAACAAATGGCCCCACATGATGCAAAATCAAAGGAAATTGGAGATTTTCCCAGATCATCGACAAAAGAAAAGCAGTACTATGATTACTGGGATTGAGTGGATTTTATCGAAAATTCTTACCAAATTTTAACAGTGTCACTGCCCACTAACTGAATTGCTAAAGACAGGCAAGATGTTTCAGTGGACAGCAGACTGTCAGAAGGCATTTGATTGCATTTGCTCAAGAAGATAGCTTCGTACTAACTTCTAAAAGGCAGTGAAATGTCAATGATAAATATGACACTAGTTAAGAGACAGTCATCTCCTGTGAAATAGTGACAGAATTATTCAATTAGATAAACACTTTTTAACCTTGCGTCTGGGACAACATACATTCCTGGAATCACAAAGGAAGATCCAACAAAACCTTACAACTGAACACCGACCAGACCTGTAATGTTGGGATGGGAGCCTAGTGCTCCCCCAGTAGATCCTGCGCTTACCACATCATTGTCACAGAGGGGTGACTGTCATTGCCAATGAAATCCTACAGGGGACACTATTGCACACTGCTCCTTTTTCAATCATTCACAGGACATGGACATCACTAGCTTGGATAACCATTTATTGCCTATCCCTAATTGCCCAGAGGGCAGTTAAGCATTAATCAAATTGTTGTGTGTCTGGAGTCGCAAGTTGACCAGACCAGGTACTTAACCTGCCGAAAAGGACATCAGTGAATTTGATGGGTTTTTCCAACAATTGACAATGGATTCGTGGTCATAATTCAACTCAGAATGCTAGATTTGTATGAGATTCAAAACCATCTGCCATGTTGGGATTCGAACCAAGTTCCCCAGAACATTACCTGGGTTTTGGATTAAAACTCCAGCGTTAATGCCATGAGAACATCATTACACTCTGAGTACATGACATGGCCCTTCATTCAAGGCTCAGTCTCAATGCCCTATCTCAGATGGTTTGTCCTGGCCTGCTTCTGTTTGTCAACATCCAGCCCTTTGTTGACACTTGCTTGCAATGGTTTCCCTTCCTACACGCTTGGCATGACCTCAGAATCTGCCCAGAAATCCGCTCTGTTAACTCTGCCATTTCCCACCCACTCACTGGCCTTCAGTGCTACAGAACCTCAGTTGTTCAGTCATGGCTAGTTATTGCTTACGGGTGAAGTATGATGAAACTTTTATGAAACTTTTACCATTGTGTGGTACAACGTGGAGAGAAATGTGACAACGTTAAGGTTCAGTCAACAAGTTTATTAAGGAACTTCATCAGCTACAGACGGAGTAAAAGCCATTAGTTGCAGCATCAGGACCCTAGCACTGCAGGTGTCTGTTCTTGTAGAGTTACATCCCCATCTCACAGAGGGCACTTCAGAGTCAACGGTCTCCTCAGTGTTTCTGGAGGCATGTGTAGCTCACCTCAAGGATATTCTTCCCAATCATTGGAGAATCTGAACAGCTCTGGTAAACATCAGTGGAGAGAGTCATAGCCAGGTTCTGAAAGAAGATACTCGTACCAAACATGAAACGTCAACTCTGTTTCTCTCTGTGCAGATCTTTTGAGTTTCTCTGGGTACAATTTAGGATTTTTACCTTTTTTTAACTTTATAGTCAACTTGTTCAGCGATGCTATGACCCAACACTTAACACAGGCCTGCTGGCTCAGAGATAGGGACACTACCACTGTGGTATGGCAGCCTGGATCAGTCACAGTTACTGTTCTGATTTTTACATTGCAGATCAATCAGTCATGTTGAGTAAAAGCACACAATTCCAACAAAATGGATTTGAATTCTGTTTATCACAGGATTATCTCCTTCATAATAATCTTTAAAAGACTCACAGGCTTTTTATTTTTTTGCAGAAGGAGTAATGGTTTGAGAGATTCGGACTTTGCGATGTGGGATAACACAACCATATATTGGAGGGTATGAGGAGTGGACACATCTCCCCAGTTTCCAAGTTGTTATCACAGACTTTAAACCAGGGCTGGATGAGACAGTTTAACAGGAAGGACACTGAAATGGCACAGAGCACTGGTAGGCTTTTGCGAATAAAATAGGAAGGTGTGTAGAACAGTGAGTGCCTCATTGATTTCACATCCACAGGGAGTAGATCAGAGGATGGGAACATGGATGGCAATTTGGACCGGGTTAGCTGTTGGTGAATGGGGAAGAGGTGGGATTTTGCTTGTGGGCTTTTGTCAACTGACTGGATAGACTTACAATTAATCCCAGCACAGGGGAGGATAACTGCTTATAATAAAACCAAAATACTGCAGATACTGGATGTCTAATACAAACACAGAGAGAAACTCAACAGTTCTGGCCACTTCCAGGGAGACGAAGACAGAACTGTGTTTTTGACTCTTCAGGATTTAGAGCCATAGAATCATAGAATTCTACAACACAGTGACAGGCCAAACTGGTCCATGTCGACTAAAAGGCCCATCCACTCTCACCCCATTTCCCTGCACTTGGCCCATATCCTTCTAACCTTTTCCTATCCATGTATTTGTCCAAATGCCTTTTAAATGTTGTTGATGTACCCGCCTCAACCACTACCACTGGCAGCTCATTCCATATACGTACCACCCTCTGTGTATAAAAGTTGCCCCTCAGGTTCCCTTTTATTCTTTCCCCCTCTAACCTTAAACCAATGCCCTCTAGTCCTCGATTCCCCAACCCTTGATCTTATTCACCCCCAGTAAGGTGAGCCGTCAGTCTCCTACATTCTCAAGAAAAAAGACCTTGCTTGCCCAACCCCAACCTATAACTCAGACAATTGAGTCTTGGCATCACCCTTGTAAATTTCTTCTGCATTCTTTCCAGTTTAATAAAATCCTTCCTATTAGAAGGTGACCAAAACTGAACACAATACTCAAAGTGTGGCCTCACTGACATCAGGTATAAATGCAACATAACTTCCCAACTTCTATACTCAATGCCCTGACTGATTAAGGCCAGTGTGCCAAAAGCCTCCTTCACTGGCCTGTCAACCTGGGACTCCACTTCCAGAGAACCGTGCACTTGAACTCCAGTTCCCTCTGTTCCATTATGACCCTTAAGGCTCCAGCATTCTCCGTGAAACCCCTACCTTGTCTTGACTTACCAAAACACAAAACTTCATGCTCATCTGTGTTAAACTTCATTTGCTATTTCTGGGACCACTTCCCAGCTGATCAAGGTCCTGCTGTAATTTCTGAAAACCTTCCTCACTGTCCACGGTAGCACCTAGTTTAGTGTCATCAGCAAGCTTACTAATCATGCCTTGTACATTCTCATCCAAATCATTGATATGGATAACAATGGACCCAGCATCAACGCCTGAGGCACTCCATCAGTCACAGGCCTCCAGTCTGCCAAGCATATTTCCATTATTACCCTCTGCTTCCTATCATCAAGCCAATTGTGTATCAAATTTGCCAAATCCCCCTGGATTCCATGCAATCTAACCTTTCAGAGCAGCCTACAATATAGAAGCTTCTCAAACACCCTGCTGAAATCCATATAGATTACATCTATGTGGGTGGCACGGTGGCCCAGTGGTTAGCACTGCTGCCTCACAGCGCCAGAGACTCGGGTTCAATTCCCGCCTCAGGCGACTGACTGTATGGAGTTTGCACGTTCTCCCCGTGTCTGCGTGGGTTTCCTCCAGGTGCTCCGGTTTCCTCCCACAGTCCAAAGATGTGCAGGTCAGGTGAATTGGCCATTCTAAATTGCCCATAGTGTTAGGTAAGGGGTAAATATAGGGGTATGGGTGGGTTGCGCTTCGGCGGGTCGGTGTGGACTTGTTAGGCCGAAGGGCCTGTTTCCACACTGTAATCTAATCTAATCTATCATCCTGTCCTTGTTAACCTCCCTGGTCACTTCATCTAACAAATTTGTGAGGTATGATCTCTCACTCACAAAGCCATGCTGACTACTTCTAATCAAACCCTGTCTTTGCAAACGCATGTGTATCTTATGTCTCAGAATCCTCTCAAGTAACTTACCCACCATAGATGTTAGGTTTTATAGGCCCCAGGTTTTTCTTTGCACCCTGCTTGAATAATAGCACAACATTTGCCACCCTTCAGTCTTCTGGGACCTGACCCATGGCTAACAGCATTGCTTTTACATCAGCCAGGACCCCAATGATTTCTTCTCTAGCCTCTTGTAGTTCTCTTGGATATATCTGGTCAGGACCAGGAGATTTATCCACCTTCATACCTTCTAATAAATCTAACACTTCCTCGACTTGATACGGACCGTCCCGAAGATATCACCACTAACTTGCCCGGGTTCCCAAGTCTTCATGTCTTTCTCCATGGTAAACTCAGAAAAGAAATAGTCATTGAGGACTTAGGTCCTTGAGAGGTTCCGTTCTCCCTCTGAATATTCTTTTTCCTTTAATATACTAAAAGAACCTCTTTGGATTCACCCTAATCTTCTTAGCCAAGGCTATCTTGTGTCACCTTTACACCCTCCTGATTTCCTTTTTCGGTAAACTCCTGTATTCCCTGTATACCTCCAGGGATTCCCAAGATCCCAGCTGCCTGTATGTGAACCATACCTCTTTTCTTTTTCCAGTCAAAGCCTCAATATCTCTTGTCATACAGGGCTCCCTATTCCTCCCAAACTTGTCTGTCACCCTCATGGGAACTTATTGACCTTGAAGTCTAGCTATCCCACTTTGAAGGGCCTCCCACTTGGCAGAGGTCCCTTTGCCTGCAAACAAACTACTCCAATTAACCCCTGCCAGCTCCGGTCTAATTCCATCAAAATTCACCTTGCCACAGTTTAGAATTTGAACCTATGGATCAGTTTTCTTCCTCATCATAAATATTTTAAAATTAATAGAACTATGGGCACAGGTCCCAGAGTTCTCCCCACAATGTCACCTCAGTCCTGACCAATTTTCCAGGAGTAGGTCGAGTTTTGCCCCTTTCAGAGTAGGACTCTCTGTACAATGCTTGAGGAAATTTGGCTGAGTGCACTTAACTAATTCCACCCCATCTAAGCCCTTAACACTAACTTACTGAGCTTTTAACTACTGCATTTCTCCAGTATTCTCTGCACTTTTGTGAGATGTGGCTCGAGATCTAACCACATTTGTTACCTAAATGCAGGGAGTAATTCACGGATGAGAGTAAAAGGATATTTCAGAGCCCTCTTCAGCTCCTCTCTGAATTTACTCTGGGTCAGAGCATAAAGGGTAGTGTTTGTACAGGAGCTCAGGTAGAAGAGCATATTCCCCGATATATCAGCGATCATAACAGGATGGTCATAACTCGGGTAAAAATGGTTGTTGGTAATCTCCATCAGTAAGTAAACACTGACCTTGGTCATCCACAACAATATAAAACTGCCCGAGACAACAAACAGCAGGATGATGGATTTCCGCCTGTTGACCATCTCTGCATCTCCTCTCTGGTGCCTGTTACTGGGAGCTCGGAGAACCCTGCGTGCCCGATTTGCCAAGACAATGTGCCTGATGGTCAGAGCATTGAACAGCAGGATCAGGAGGTAGGGGATCAATGGGTTCAGCAGGTGATGGAGCCAGAAAAATGCCACCCATCCTGGCAAGATGAAGAACTCTGGTCTGATGTCACAGCCCCAGGGTACACCACCCCATGTGCCATATGGTTGGTACTTAAAGTAAAATGGGATGTTCCTCAAAATGTTCACCAGGCAAACAGTGCTTACCACGGCTGCGGCTGTTTTCTCAGAGCAATATCTGGCTTTCAGATTGTGGCAGCAAATGGCTACAAAGCGGTCAAAGGTAAAAGTGATGGTCAACCAGACGGAGCAGTCAATAGCAGCATAGCCCAGTATGGCATTTGCACTACACACCGCTCTATAGAAGAGGAAGGAGAATGGGAAATACTCATAACAGAGTACATCGATGATGACACAGAAGAGAACGGCCAGTAGATCCGCCATTGCCATGGACATTAGGTAGATGGATATACCTTTAGTGACCCCGCACTTTCCCTGAGAGAGAACCATAATCGTCATCAAATTAGCTGTAAGATAAGTTCAGACGTTGATGAATATTAAAGAAGATGGAGCATCATTGTTACATTGTGGTACAAAGAAAGAGTTCGTCCATCATATAAAATAGCCAAAGTTAATATTAAGCATAGTCAGGCAAATCAAATTGCAGTTTTCCAGTGGTTTCAAAACTATTGAACCAATCTCATTAACTTTACCTGCATCAGGATAAAATACAGAAATGTTGGTAGAAAATACCAACAGGCTAAACCAGTGTGAGCATTTTGGATTTAGAAAAAAGTATCTTAACGTTTGCAAACACTTTTCATCACCTCCAAACTTCCGAAAGTGCTTCAAAATCCAACAACGTTTTGAAATGTATTCCTTCCTTGTTCTAAGTTCAGGTCATTCTGCTATAACACAGTGCAAATTAACAATAACACAATTGATGAATAGTGGATGTTGTTTGGATCACGCGAGTTTCTACTAAATGGGTATAGTGATTTTCCAACAGCGATCTTCTATAGTACAATTTTCTATAGCACGAGACCACAGAGGAGCACAACGTCGTGTAATAGCAGACCTTCCTACTTCTGCTAATCTCAGTGTGTGTCTTGGGTACAGCTGATTATCAGGAAAAACCCAACTGGTTCATTTATGCCTTTTAGGGATGGAAACCTGTCACCTTTACCCAGTCTGGTCCACATGTGACTACAGATCCACAGCAATGTGGTTGACTCTTAACTGCCCTTTGAAAAATTTGGAACGGAAAATAAATGGCACCGAGCTAGCGACAATGAATTAAATATATCCAGATTTCCTTTTGAGAGGCACATCCCTTAAGGAAGTGAACACTGGTCTCTTCCCCCACCCACAGCATGCGGAAGGGAATAGGATGCCATATGTGCAGGAAGGATCTGACTGGACCCACTATTCCAAGTTGTACAAAAGTTATGTCTGGGGCTTAGTTTTTTTTCTAAGTTCTGGTGAAAGTGATTTCCATCAAATGACTTCCACAGTCTGCACAGGGGACTGTTCAAATAGGAAAGACCCTCTCTTCTCCCATCAGATGAACACTGCCTGAGGGGATCTAAAACCACCTTCACAAAGGGCCGAGTGAGGAGAGGCAGATAGAGTTGAATTTAGATAAATGTCTATGAGGTACTTCATTTTGGAAAGGCAAACCAGGGCAGGACTTATACACTTAATGGTAAGGTCCTGGGGAGTGTTGCTGAACAAAAAGACTTTGGAGTGCAGGTTCATAGTTTTTCGAAAGTTGAGTCACAGGTAGATAGGATAGTGAAGAAGGCGTTTGGTATGCTTTCCTTTATTGGTCAGGGTATTGAGTACAGGAGTTGGGAGGTCATGTTGCAACTGTATAGGACATTGGCTAGGCCACTTTTGGAATATTGTGTGAAATTCTGGTCTCCCTGCTACATGAAGGGTGATGCAAAACTTGAAAGGGTTCCGAAAACATTTATAAGGATGTTGCCAGGTTTGGAGGGTTTGAGCTCTCGGGAGAGGCTAGATAGGCTGGGGTTGGTTTCTCTGGAGCGTCGGGTGCTGAGGGGTGATATTACAATGATTTATAAAACCATGAGGGGGATGGATCAGGTAAATAGAGAAGGTCTTTTCCCTGGAATGAGGGAGTCCAGAACTGGAGGGCATAGGCTTAGGGTGAGAGGGGAAAGATATAAAAGGGACATAAGGGGCAACATTTTCACACAGAGGGTGGTGCGTGAATGGAATGAGCTGCCAGAGGAAGTGGTGGAGGCTGGTACAATTACAATATTTAAATGCATCTGGATTGGTTTCAAGGAATTTGGATCCAATGCTGGCAAATATGACCAGATTTACAGGTATTAAGATTATCTGGTTGGATGGACAAGTTGGACTGAAGAGTCTGTTTCCCTGCTGTATATCTCAAAGACTCTATGGCTCTGTAAGGTTTTTTTTTAATCCTTGGAACCATTCTGTTCACTCTCCAGCACCCCATCTGGAGCATGACATAGACAACTAACAAAACATATTTACAAGGATGTTATCCCGATTGAAGGGTTTGAGTTATAAGGAGAGTTTGGTTAGGCTGGGACTTTTCTCCCTGGAGCATCAGAGGCTGAGGGGTGACCTTATTGAGGTTTATAAAATCATGAAGGACATGGATAGGATAAATAGACAAGGTCCTTGCCCCAGTTTGGGGAATTCAATACAAGGGGGCATAAGTTTCAGGTGAGAGGGGAAAGATAGAAAAGGGACTAGAGAGGCAACTTTTTCACACAGAGGTTGGCTCGAACTGAAAGAGTAAGTGATGGAGGTGGTTACAATTACAACATTTTAAAAACGTTTGCACAGCTACATGAACAAGACAGGTTCAGAAGGATATGGGACAAATGTAGGCAAATGGGACTAGTTTAGCTTAGGAAACCTGGCCAGCACAGACGGGTTGGGCTGAAGGGTCTGTGAAACTCTATAACAATATATCATTCATCAAATATCTTACCCAGGAACACAGGTAGAAATACACTCATTTAATGAAGGAGAAGGATCAGCTCACCTGGAACACAGAGAACGGTGAGGAAATGAAAGAAAATATTTAGGATCTGCAGTATTATTGGTCCTTGCATTGTTCACGATAAGCAATCCTATTCACCAAATCTACAGTTCAGATTCCCAAGTTAAAAAGGCCACCTTACTTATACAGCCAGGTAAACCCCTTGTGGCACAGTCACTGTCAGTCCAGTACATTGGACACCGCACTAAGACTGCCTTATCATTTTGGGAATTCCCTCAGCTCTGGTTTTTTTTATTACATTGAAATGGAACTGTTTCTGAAGTGAATTCCCAAAGGACTCTCATTAACTCTCCGATGTGTTTGTTTCTCAATCTGATTCTTTCAGCACTGGCTTTCACCGGTTTTTTTAAAAAAAAACACTCTTTCTATTTTTACTTCACATGTCAAGCACTGGGTACGCTATTGTCAATGGAATAGACGACACCCAGACTTGTGAGCCAAAGAGAGAGGGAGCTCCCAAATAAATCTGATGTGTTAAACAGAAGGCTGTGGTGTAGTGATACTGTCACTGGACTGGGATCCCCAGTTCCGAGGAAGTATCACTCAACCCAAAATGTTACCTCTGATTTCTTTCCACAGACACTGCCACACCTGCCGAGCTTTTCTAGCAATTTCTGTTTTCTGTTAGAATCCCCAGCTGTTGTTCAAATCCCACCATGAAATGTGGTGAAATATGTGTTCATTTTTTAAAAAAAAAAACATTTGAAATAAAATATCTCTTCCAATTGATTGTGATTTAAGAACCCACCTGGTTCACTGCTACCCCCTAGTGACAGTTACCCCTTAACTAGTCTGGCTGACATGTGGTTCCACCAGCGATGTCATTGACTCTTAACTGTCCTCTGGGCAATTGGGGATTAGATTAGATTCCCTACAGAGTGGAAACAGGCCCTTCGGCCCAACATGTCCACACCGACCCTCCAAAGAGCAACCCACCCAGACCCATTTCCCTCTGACGAATGCACCTAACACTATGGGCAATTTAGCATGGCCAATTCACCTGACCTGCATATCTTTGGACTGTGGGAGGAAAGCGGAGCATCCGGAGGAAGCCCACGCAGACACGGGGAGAATGTGCAAACTCCACACAGAAAGTTGCCCAAGGCTGGAATCGAACCTGGGACCCTGGTGCTGTGAGACAGCAATATTTGGAGGTGATAAAGCCGCTGCTCCCCTTAATTGAAGGATCAACAACGAGGGGGCGGGGGGGGGGGCGGGGGGGGGGGGCATCATTTTAAAGTGAAAGACAGGAGGTTTTGAGGGGTTTTGGTGTAAAGGAATATCACCCAGAGAGTGGTAGGGATCTGGAATGTACTGCATGAGGGGGGGGAATTGAGGCAGGAAACCTCACAACATTTCCAAAGGACTTGGATCAGCACTTGAGGGGTCATAATATTCAAGGTTTTTGGCCGAGCACTGCAAAGTGGGTCTACCATAGATCAGGAGCTTTTTTTAATCAGTGTGTACACTATAGACTGCAGGGCCTTTATTGTACTGTTTGTGAGCAGTTGTGCAACTATGGTGCAAAAGGAAAGGGGACAGCTTTAGATACGCACTCATTTACACACAGTTAAATATCACCCAACACCACGTTATAGTCCAACAGGTTTATTTGGAAGCACTAGCTTTCGGAGCGCTGCTCCTTCATCAGGTGGATGTCAAGCATAAGAGCACACGACACAGAGTTTATAGTGAAAGATTACAATGTCATGCAACTGAAATGATACATTGAACAAACCTGGATTGTTGTTAAGTCTTTTATCTTTTGGGTTGCAGGTTTTGGTTCATTAATATGCAAATCCCAGAACTTCTGTTAAGTCACCTTCTCGAGATAACTTAAGGTTTTATAACAAAAGGTGACACCTCAGCTCAGACAATGCATTAAAATGTGTGAGGCTAGAGTCTGTCTATATCCCAGTCTTGAGTCAGACTGGTTCTATTTCCAAAATGGAATTTACAAAATATTACATGGATTGATTGCCTGTAGATTGTGCATTTTTGAGCTATATATAATTCTGTAAATACAATTTCACCCCATTGACTGATATATGTGTCTGCGTGCCGAGAGAGAGAGAGAGAGAGAGTGAGAGTGTGCATGTGAGTGTGTGTGTGTCAGTTTGAGTGCACATGAGACAGTGTGCGTTTGCATCTGTGAAAGCTTGGTAAAGTAAATGTGTGCGAGTGATGGATTATATGCCCGTGAAAGGGTGTGTGCATGGGTGTGAGTGTAAGAGGAGGGTGTATGTGTGTGTGTGCGTATGAGAGAGAGCTTGTGTAAGACAGAGGATCTGCGTGAGTGTGTGAGCATGTAAGAGTGTGTGTGTATGTATGCCTCTATGTGTGTGTATGTGTGAGAGTGTATAGTGTAATGGGGTCACCTGTAGTGTGACATAAACGCAAGGTCCCAGTTGAGGCCATCGTCATGGGTACTGAACTTAGCTAGCAGGGTCTGTTCACCCAATTTGTTCACTATATCATTTCAGTTGCATGACACTGTAATCTTTTGTGATGAATTCTATGTCATTTTCTTCTTATGCTCTGCAACCATCTGATGAAGGATCAGTGCTCTGAAAGTTTGTGCTTGTAAATAAACCTATTGATCTTTAACCTGGTGTTGAGTGATTTTTAACTTTGTCCACCCCAGTCCAACACTGGCTCCTCCACATCACAATTACACACAGTCACTTATTTCCACACACACTCACACATTCGGTTATACACAAAGACCTTTTCATACACACACACACATACATGCACATTCATTCGCACACACAAAATCATTCATACACGCGCACACACACTCTCTCACACATGCATACACACACGCGCTCACATATAGGTACGCATACTCACATACACACTTACACACACATGCACACACACACACACTTTCACACGCGCACACAAACACACAAAGAGGGAAAATGGTAGCCATGGTCTGTCTAAAGGGAGGTGCCAGAACACACTGCATATTTGATCTACACGACGGTCTTGTTCAAACACTGACAGAGGAGAACTTCTCTCTAAGGCACCTTGACCCAGTTTGCAGTGCATTTCTGCCTTTAAATATTTCTTAACACCCATCATGTGTGACACTCCAAGGTCTAGCTCAAGGATGGGATAATCGAGGTAGATCTTCCAGGCAGTCGATATATGCATTGCTCAAAATTTGCATTCTCGGTTCTTGTCGTTTTTTTTTGAAAAACTCATGCTGGAGGTAACAAGTCAATATGTCCTTCAGTGATTTGGTTTAATGGTCTGTCATCACGGCAACATGAGGGTGAAACACCACAACTGTTGGAAATCAGATTCTAATCAAGATTGCATCACCTCAGATACTAACTCTGTTGTTGTCTACACTGATGCTCCAAATCTGCTGAGCATTCCTAACGTTGGCTGAATTTAGTACAGAGGTACTGTGTCTGTTACTTTGAATTTTTCAAGGTGATGGCATGTTAGGGAGGGGATGACACAAAAGAAAGCAGGCAGCAAACTCTGCAGCTTTCTTTAATAGAGATAAACATCTCTGCAACCTAATCTGTTTCTATAAGGTATTATTCCTCATCGTGTTGACTTGCAGCCATTATTCTTTATGTTTCGTGTGTGTATGTGAGTGAGTGAGTGTAAATGCTGTGTCTGTGAGTGTGTGTGCGTGTGAGAGTATGCGTGTGTATACGTGTGTGTGTGGGTATATGTGTATGAATGTGTGTGAGTGGGTATATGTGTATGAATGTGTCTATGTGTATGAGTGAGTGAGCAAGTGACTGTGTGCATGTGTGTATGTGTATATGAGTGAGTGTCTGTGTGTGGATGTAGGTTTGCTCGCTGAGCTGGAAGGTTTGGTTTCAGACGTTGTGTCACCATACGAAGTGACATCATCAGTGAGCCTCCAGTGAAGCACAGGTGGTATGGCCCACTTTTTATTTATGTTTTTATGTTTCCTTGGGTTGGTGATGTCATTTCCTGATCTGTTTCTCAGGGCGGGGGGGGGGGGGGGGTGAGAGAATGAGTGTGTATTTGTGTATGTATGTATGTGAGTGTGAATGTGTGAGTGAGCCTGTGTTTTTTGTGTGAGAGTGTGTGGGAGAGAGTGTGTGTATCTGAGTGTGAGACTGAGTGTGCGTGTGCGAGTGAGTGTATGTCTGTGTGTATGTGTGTGTGCATCTGTGTGTATCTGTGTGTGTGAGAGAGAGTGTGTTTGTGAGTTTTTATGTGAATGTGTGTGTCTATATATTGAAACACAAATTCACAGTATACAAACCAGTTACACACAAAATCACCGTGTTCCTTTCTGACTGATAGAATAGCAATAAGGCAGTTGTTTCAGCTCCACTGTGACCCCTTGAGCACAGTGTCTGGTGATGGTGTGATTCAAGTCATTCCAAAAGTTTATGGGTCCTGCTATGTGTCACAGAACATGACATCTTTGTGCCTAACTGTAATATAACAAGATTAGAAGGGAGAGGCAAAGAAAATACAAGTTAGAAAAGGTAGACAGATCAATCTCTGATTTCTGTGACATGTAGATGGTGGGACATTGGCACCATTACATTGAGTGATGGTGGTAGCCCTGATGTTGGTCAGACAGTGGATTGTGTAACAGTAGCTTTTATTTTTTGGATCATAGAGTCATACAGCATGGAAACAGACCTTCGGCTCAACCAGTCCATGCCGACCATAGTCCCAAGCTAAACTAGTCCCCCCTGCCTGGTCCTGGTCCATCTCCCTCCAACCCTTTGCTGTTCATGTCCTTATCCAAATGTCTTTTAAATGTTGTAACTGTCCCCACCCCCCCCCCCCCCCCCCCCCCCACCCCCACCACCCCCACTTCCTCAGGAAGCTCATTCCACACATGAACTTTGCATCTTATGTCTTTTTTTAAATCTCTCTCCTCTCACCTTAAAGATTATCACCCGTAGTTTTGAAATTCCCCTCCTTTGGGAAAAGACAATGATCATGAACTCGGTCTATTTTATAAACATCTATCAGGTCACCTCCCAACCTCCTGCACTCCAATGAAACAAGTCCCAGCCTTTCTTTATAACTCAAACCTTCTGAACCTGGCAACATCCTGGTAAATCTCTTCTGAACCCTCTCCAGCTTAATAATATCCTTCCTATAACTGAGTCTAAAAATGGAAAAGGTTACCACTTCAAACTGAGGGACAGTGGAGAAACAGATTGCAGTTAAGAAAATGAATGATCTGCGGGAATTTGTTGTAAATTGGACTTATTCAAGCAGTAGGATACAATGCTGGATGCTTCTGTTGGAATCATAGAATCATAGAATCCCGACAGTGTGGAAACAGGCCATTTGGCCCAACAAGTCAACACCGACTCTCCAAAGAGTTACCCACCCTGACCCACTCCCCTTCTACACTACACTAACCCCTAACTAATGTGGCCCCTGAACACAATGGGCAACGTAGCATGGCCGATTCACCCTAACCTGCACATCCCTGGGCACTGTGGGACAATTTCCCATGGCCAATCCACCCTAACCTGCACATCCCTGGACACTAAGGGACAATTTCCCATGGCCAACCCACCCTAACCTGCACATCCCTGGGCACTATGGGACAATTTAGCACGGCCAATCCACCCTAACCTGCACATCCCTGGACACTATGGGACAATTTAGCATGTCCAATCCACCCTAACCTGCACATCCCTGGACACTATGGGACAATTTAGCATGTCCAATCCACCCTTACCTGCACATCCCTGGACACTATGGGACAATTTCCCATGGCCAATCCACCCTAACCTGCACATCCCTAGACTCTATGGGACAATTTAGCACGGCCAATCCACCCTGACCTGCACATCCCTGGACACTTTCGGATAAGTTAGCATGAAAATGTGTTGCTGGAAAAGCGCAGCAGGTCAGGCAGCATCCAGGGAACAGGAGAATCGACGTTTCGGGCATAAGCCCTTCTCCGATAAGTTAGCATGGCCAATCCACCCTAACCTGAACATCCCTGGACACTATGGGACCATTTCCCCTGGACAATCCACCCTAACCTGCACATCCCAGGACACTATGGGACAATTTAGCGTGGCCAATCCACCCTAACTGACACAACCCTCAACACTAAGGGCAAATTAGCATGGTCAATTCACCCAACCTGTACATCTTTGGATTTGGTCAGTATGAGTCCAGGGGCTAGTTTGCTCAGTGACAGCCTTTTGATTGGTTTTTCAACCACAGCTGCTTGTGTGTGTTCAAGAGGACTCAGCATAGTAACAACCGCCTGATTGGTTCCTGGGAAATCGGCGACAGTTTTATGTTTGGACAATGAAGCATGTCCAGCCAGTGCAGGAGAAACCATCTCACTCCTTTCTGTGAGTAAAAGGGAGTAAAAGGAGATCCCAAGCAACAAGTTATTCTTCCACCCCCATAAAAACTCTAATTGAAAAGGAAAATGGGTAAATCAAAATTACTTCAGGTACTCTGAAAGGATGAGTTTGCTTTTAAAATGTCATGCTGTGGTGTATTCACACCTTGTATCATCCTCAAACAGTTGAAAGGAATCAGAAGAAGACTGAAGGAGAGCATTGAAATGACACCCGGACTGGTGCCAGGGCTCTGCTTTACTGGTAATTACTTGTCTTATTTCTGTCTTATCTTCTCGCCTTGTGCATCTGCTTCTATGTGCATGGAATTTTTATTGGAACGTGTAGAATTGGTGTTAAAGAGAATTAAAGGTTAATAATTCTTGCTTCTTTTCAACCAGCAGTCAAGAACAATCTATTTACAATAAATAAACGTCTGGGTTTGGTAGTCTGCTAAATCAGGGACTTTGGATAGTTTGATTATGTATTTTTATATTTGTGCTGACACCAGTGTGGTACTGGATTCCTAATTCCCAATTAGTGGTCAGCCCTCTAGTCTTCCAGGACAATGATGACTTTACCGCTTTACCTCAGAGAGTCACAACAGTTGATTCAAGATGCTTGCAGGTCAGGTGAACGGGTGAATGGCCTTTGTGCTGTGTCCTTTCAAACTGCAGTTTCCGGCTTCTGGCAAAGAGAGAGAGTGGTGCTGGAAACACACAGCAGTAGTTCAGGTAGCATCCGAGAAGCAGGAAAATCAACATTTCGGGCAAAAGCCCTTCATCAGGAATTCCTGAAGGGCTTTTGCCCGAAACGTCGATTTGCATGCTCCTCGGATGCTACCTGAACTGCTGTGCTTTTCCAGCACCACACTAATCCAGAATCTGGATTCCAGCATCTGCAGTCATTGTTTTTAGTAAAGAGAGAGAGAGAGATTCTGCCTTTCTTATTACCTGCAGTACAGGGTTGATGAGGAATTTTGTCCACTGAGACTCACACAGTACACACTTTCACCCACTGGCACACAATGAATTGTGTTGAAACTATCTGTTAGTATCTGCTTCCGTGTACTCTTTAAGGGCGACATCACAAACATTGTACTAAATGGTGTGGTGGCTCAGTAGTTAGCACTGCGGTCTCATGGCATTAGGAACATTGGTTCAATTCCACCCATGTCTGTGTGAGATTTGCAAACTCTCCTTCTGTCTGTGTGGGCTTCCTCTGGGTCCTCCAGTTTTCGCTCACAAGCCAAAGGTGTATGGGTTAGGGTGGATTGGCCATGTTAAATTATCTGATATTACCCAGGGATGTGCAGATTAGGGTGGACTGGCCATGGGAAAGTGTCCCATAGTATCCAGGGATGTGCAGGTTAGGGTGGATTGGCTATGGGAAATTGTTCCATAGTGTGCAGGTTATGGTGGTTTGGCAATGGAAAATTGTCCCATAGTGTCCAGTTATGTGCAGGTTAGGGTGGATTGGCCATGGGAAATTGTCCCATAGTACCCAGGGATGTGCAGGTTAGGGTGGATTGGCAATGGAAAATTGTCCCATAGTGCCCAGGGATGTGCAGGTTAGGGTGGATTGGCCATGGGAAATTGTCCCATAGTGCCCAGGGATGTGCAGGTTAGGGTGGATTGGTCATGGGAAATTGTCCCATAGTGCCCAGGGATGTGCAGGTTAGGGTGGATTGGTCATGGGAAATTGTCCCATAGTGCCCAGAGATGTGCAGGTTAGGGTGGGCTGGCCATGGGAAATTGTCCCATAGTGTCCAGGGATGTGCAGGTTAGGGTGGGTTGGCCATGGGAAATTATCCCATAATACCCAGGGATGTGCAGATTAGGGTGGATTGGCCATGGGAATTTGTCCCATAGTGCCCAGGGATGTGCAGGTTAGGGTGGATAGGTCATGGGAAATTGTCCCATAGTGTCCAGGGATGTGCAGGTTAGGGTGGATTGACCATGGGAAATTGTCCCTTAGTGCCCAGGGATGTGCAGGTTAGGGTGGATTGGCCATCCTAAATTGTCCCATAGTGCCCAGGGATGTGCAGGTTAGGGTGGATTGGCCATAGGAAATTGTCCCATAGTGCCCAGGGATGTGCAGGTTAGGGTGGATTGGCCATGCAAAATTGCCCATAGTGCCCAGGGATGTGCAGGTTAGGGTGGATAGGTCATGGGAAATTGTCCCATAATGCCCAGGGATGTGCAGGTTAAGGTGGATTGGCCATGGGAAATTTTCCCATAGTGCCCAGGAATGTGCAGGTTAGGGTGGATTGGCCATGGGAAATTGACCCATCGTGTCCAGGGATGTGCATTTTAGGGTGGGTTGGCCATGGGAAATCGTCTGATAGGCTCCAGGGATGTGCAGGCTAGGTGCAATAGTCAGGAGTAAACGTAGGATAACAGGGCAGGGGAATGGGTCTGGGTGGGTTGCTCTTCGGAGGGTCGGTGTGGACTTGTTGAGCTGAAGGACCTGTTTCCACTCTGTAGACAATCTATGGTGTGGATGCCCGTTGAGCTGTTAATGGTGGCAAGAGAGAAAAAGAGATGTGAATTAGGTGTAATTTAAGGTGCAATAGGGAGAGAGTGGTTCTTTACCACTCAGAGAGCATAAGCAAGACCATAAGCAAGTCAAGGTTGTGAGGTGGGATGTGAGGGAGCGATAAATAGAGAACCAGCATCATGCAGGGGGCATGTCTTGGTGCTTGCTTGAAAGTTTCTACACATCGACAGGACGCACCCGTGAGTATTTGAGTACAGGAGCAGGGATAGAGTCACAGAGACAGCCCCTTTCATCTTTAACTGGTCCACACTGACCAAAATGTCCGTCCATCCTAACCCCCCATTTCCCCGCACTTGGCCCATATCCTTTTAATCCTTTCCTACCCATGTATTTGTCCAAATACCTTTCAAATGTTGTTGATGTACCCGCCTCAACCACTTCCTCTGACAGCTCATTCCATATGCGTACCACCCTCTGTGTAAAAAAAGTTGTCCCTCAGGTTCCCTATTATTCTTTCCCCTCTGACCTTAAACTGATGCCCTCTAGTCCTCGATTCCCCAACCTGGGGAAAAGACTGAGTACATTCACCCTATCCATGCCTCTCATGATCTTATACACTTCGGTAAGGTCCCCCCACATGAAGGTCTTTTGCCCGAAACGTCGATTTTACTGCTCCTCGGATGCTGTGCTTTTCCAGCATCACTCTAATCGAGACTCAGGTTTCCAGCATCAGCAATCATTGTTTTTACCTAAGGTCCCCCCCCTCAGTCTCCTACTGTTGAAAGAAAAAAGATCCTAGCTTGTCTAACCTCTCCCTAAACTCAGACCATTGAATCCTGGCAACATCCTTGTCAATTTATCGCTACAATCGTGCAGTGTCTCCGTGAGACCACGCATTCAGTATTGGGATCTCTGCATCTGAAGAAAGATGCTCTGGTGATGGAGAGAGTGCAGTGAAGATTTCCCAGGCTGATTCCTGGGATGACAGGACTGATGCATGGAGAAGGTTCGGTCAGTTTGGATTATATTCACCGGAAGAATGGAGACCGGGGAATCTTGTACGAAACAAAAAAGTTCAAACACCAGACACGGTAGACGCAAGAAGGATGTTCCAAATGACGGGGGAGACCAGAATCGAGGAGTCACAGTTAAAGATATGGGGTAGGCCCTTTAGGACTGTGATGAGGAGAAATGTCTTCACCCAGAGAGTGGGGGGGGGGGGGGGCGGGGGGGGGTCCCTGTGGAATTCTCGCCCACAGAAACTAGTTGAGGCCAAAATATTGAATGTTTTCAAGGTGTTAGATATAATTCTCAGAGCTCAAAGGGCCAATAAACATGGGGAGAAAGTGGGAACAGGGGACTGATTTATATGATCAGCCAAGGTCACACTGAACATGTAGCAGGCTTGAAGGGCCGAATGGCCTACTGCTTTTCCTATTATCTATCTTTCTATAAGTAATGCAGATGGAACGTAGCTTTCAATATGACAGTTTTGATCCGGAAACAAACTGTATGGAGTGGCCACTGTGGTTGAGGTGATTTGACGGGGCATGCAAATGAACAACAACAACAATGTACACTTGTGGAGTAACTTTCAGTAACATGAAACAACTTCACTGGAGCGTGATAAAACAAAGGCTGTCACTGAGCCACAAGTGGAAATGTTAGGAGAGTGGTCACGGAGTTTGAACGAGAGAAGAGGGGGAGGGGAGTGGAAGATATTCCAGAGCTTCCATCCCCCACCGACCCTCAGTAACAGCAGTGTGTACCATCCCCTCCCTCCCCCCACTGATGCTCAGTAACAGCAGTGTGTACCATCCCCTCCCTCCCCCCACTGACGCTCAGTAACAGCAGTGTGTACCATCCCCTCCCTCCCCCCACTGATGCTCAGTAACAGCAGTGTGTACCATCCCCTCCCTCACCCCACCGACGCTCAGTAACAGCAGTGTGTACCATCCCCTCTCTCCCCCCACCGATGCTCAGTAACAGCAGTGTGTACCATCCCCTCCCTCCCCCCACTGATGCTCAGTAACAGCAGTGTGTACCATCCCCTCCTTCCCCCCACTGATGCTCAGTAACAGCAGTGTGTACCATCCCCTCCCTCACCCCACCGACGCTCAGTAACAGCAGTGTGTACCATCCCCTCTCTCCCCCCACCGATGCTCAGTAACAGCAGTGTGTACCATCCCCTCCCTCCCCCCACCTTGTCACAAAGTATGAAAATATGACTTTCCATCTGGCAGAGAGACTGAAATTTTGACTTTTCGTGCAATCTAACAGTAGGAAGTTCCTTGGCTCACAGGAAGGTCAGTGTGGTACTTTTTACAAAATAAGAATTCAACATTGCACCAAGAAAGCAGATACATCTATCCACGCTGACAATCAGGACGAGGAATTCAAGAAACATTCAAGACAGTCACTGCAGTGTTAACATTTCTCAATAGTGTTTGGAATGGAAAGGGAACCCAGTTAGGCTTCAGTTTGATAAACCCATGGTGACACTTGATCTGTGTAAGTTCATCACTGTGTAAGGGACCGCTCCTCAGGAAGATGGTATTGGCCTTTGGAGAATGTACAGTGTGGATTCAGCTGAATGATAGGAGGAGGTAAAGGATGGGATTATGTGTGTGGAAAGGGGGAAACAGGAACGGGTGTGTGGGTGGGGCAAATAGTCCTAAAATGTGAGCCAAGTGCAAGGAAGGACTGATATCATAAAGTACCTCAATCATTCAGGCAGAGTAGGGATCTGGAAACCTTCCCCCCAATCACTAACCATGCTGGGAATGAATTGCATCATGCATTGTTAGCACAGACACAATTCTCTTGCACAAACAGACAAAGGGTGAATGAGGAAAATTGGGCTGCACCATCTGACTGAATGACATGCCACACCAGTGGGCTTCAGAATTCACCCTTTCTGGGTCTCTGAAAGTGGGGTTCAATTGTCCCTTTCAACAGTGGGTTTTCAGGGAGAGCAGAGGAGAGGTGAGGGAGAGCTGTCAGCTACTCAGTTATCTTGGTTTAGTTCCCTGCACAGAAAGGACAGATGGAGAGAGAGAGAGAGAGATAGGAGCACACTCTATGTAGTCTGTTGCCCATCCTCAGGGATGATGAACAATAAATGCTGTCCCAGATAGTGACACCAATATCCTGTGACTGAGTAAAACATAAAAGTAGATGGGTAGGGTGGCAGAGTTGGAGGAACAAGTCTGCAAAGGCCAGAAGTGGCCAAGAACATTACAGCATCGTGAGGCTGGAAGAAATTGCAGCGAGAGGCAGAAATGAAGGGGCTAAAGAAATTAGGAGATTGGGCAGTAACATTTTTGATTCTATGGGGCAGTCATCATCTCAACAGCACATCGAGTCTACACTGGTCAAAAGCAATCACCGAACTATTCTAATGCCATTTTCTAGCACTTGGTCCATATCCTGGAACATCTCGCCATTGTAAGTGCACATCTACAATGTTCAAAGGGTCTCTGCCTCTCCCACTGTCACAGGCAGTGAGTTCCACTTTCCCTCCACCTTCTATGTGAGAGCATTTCCCTCACATCCCATCTGAACAACCTGCCTCAACCTCAAATCTATCTCCCTGGTTATCCATGCCTCCAATCAATGGGGAAAGCCTCTTCCTGTCTCTTCTGTCTGTGTCCCTCATACAGTTACACATCTCAACCATGTCTCCTCTCAGTTACCTCTGCTCCAAGGAAAGAAACCCACTCTGTCCAATTTCTCCACAGAACTGAAAATCTGTCCAGCCCAGACAACACGCTGGTAAATCTCCCTCTGTACCCTCTCCAGTGTAAACACACCCCTCCTATCATGTGGATTCCAGACCTGCACACAATACTCTCGCTGTGGTCTAACTGGAGTGCACTGGAAATCCAGCCCCACTATTCACCAAGTTCTCAAGAACATGAACATTTGATGAAAGCACCACATGACCCAATTGTGCACAAATATCCAATTTCCATTAAAGGAATATGCACACCTGTTTGTTTTCTCGCATTATTGAGAAAATAGCTATTTAATTGGAATCAAATTGTTATGTGTTGAGATATAATAAGATCAAGGAAACACAAATTCATACCTCCACTTCAGATGTGTTGATCCTTTTCAGATCCTTTTGATTTCTTCAAAAAGTTTGATGATGAATGAGGTTGTGGGGACACCAATTCTCAGTCTCCCGTTCACTGCTTGAAAATTTGTCAATTCTGTTTCTCTGGAAGTCATTTCCAACTGTCCCTTTTACCAGAGGGTTATCAGAGAGAGCAGAGGAACACCAGAAGGGAGTGCTGAACTACCAGGATGTCTCAGGAGAGAGAGGGACATGGATGCTCTGTCTTCACAGGCTGATCCTTACCCTTGTATTGTCCACATACTTGGTTGTAGTGACCTCCCAGGAAACAAGCAAGAGATTGTCACGGTGGTGAGCTCTCCTGAACACACAACAACTGGTGTTGAGTAAAAGCAAATCAAATTTTGTCTTGTCCTGAACACACCGTCTCTCTCTCTCTCTCACACACACACACATAGACACACATGTGCGCACACACACACCCACACTTTCTCCTACGCACACGCGCACATACACACATACGCATACACACACTTTCTCCCTCACACACACAAACACATACACTCACACATGCACTCACACGCACACTTTCTCCCTCACACATATACAAACACAAACATGCACAAATGCACACACAAACACACACACACACAAACACACACACTTTCTCCCTCACACATACACAAAGACACACACAAACACACACACATGCTTTCTCCCACACACACACAAACACATGCACACTCGCTTTCTCCCTCACACACACACATACACCTACACACACAGAAACACACAGAGTATCTCACATGCACAATTTTTCTAAGATATGATCTTGCTGTCTGAACCAGACAAGAATGTAAGTAAAACTGTCAATATGCTCAAATAATTATTTTAATATTGAACAAACTTTACTGCTATTTTCTTGATTAAAGAGCAAACTTTGTTCTATTTTTGATCGACAGGCCAACAACCCCCTCCCTATCTCTGTAACCCACACCAGCTCCTACACCCCCTCCCTACCTCTGTAATCTCCTCCAGCCCCTACACCCCCTCCCTATCTCAGTAACCCCCTCAAGTCCCTACAACCCCTCCCTAACTCTGTAACACCCTCCAGTCCCTGCACCCCCTCCCTATCTCTGTGACCTCATCCACCCCTACACCCCCTTCCTATCTCTGTAACCCCCTCCAGCCCCTACACCCCCTCCCTATCTCTGTAACCCCCTCCAGCCTCTCTACTTCTCCCTACCTCTGCAACTGCACCCAGTCTCTATAGCCCTCCCTACTTTTGTAACACCTTCCCGTCACTACACCTCCTCCCTATCTCAGTAACACCCTCCAACTTTTCCAACATCCTCCGTATCTGTTCCACCCTCAGTCCCTCAAACTGTTTGTGGAGATTCCTGAAAGATTGGATGAAAATACACCAGTCCATAGAAGTGAGAAACTTTAGAACCAAATATTTCTATGAAAATACCATTTCTTCAAAAACCATTGTGAACTTGTCTCCATAGACAATGGGAAAGACTGCAGAAGGAATTCGTCAATGAGAAACTGAAATACATGGCAGAGGCATGTGATTTCTCTTTGCATGAGTCTCCACTGAAGGACAGGTTTGCATGAATGTTGAATATTTTGAATGTTAAGCTCATGGAAAACAGTCTTCTGTGCTAAATAAGTGCTTGTTTTTTGTCTCTGTTTTCCAATAAACTTCTGTTGTCAACAAAGCCTTTGATGCCATGGTGTGGGTATGTCACAGTGACAAACCACGAGATTAACAAACCCCAAAAATTAATGATTCCAGAATCAAGGTCACTGTTTAAGGGACAGGATAAACCATTTAAGGCTGACACCAGGACAAATATCTTCAACTATAGTGTGGTGAGCCTCTGGAATTGTTTATCATATCAAACTGCTGAGGGCAAAACATGGAATGTTTTCAAGATGGAGTCAAATATAGTTCTGAAAGCTAAAGGGATCTAAGGGTATGGGGGAGAACGCAGGTACACAGGACTGAATTGGATGATCAGCCATGATCATATCAAATGGGATTGACATTAAATCATTGGGATGAATGGCCTTCTCATGCTCCTATGTTTTATGTTTCAAGATGATCTATCAAGCCAGGTATCATTCTGTCTCATGGGACAATCAGCTTGGACACTATCATGTTGTTGATTTGTTCTCGTTTTGACTAATACCCACTGTCTGTTGTACGTAGAATGAGGAATCTTACTGCTGTGTGCAATGTTTCAGTTCTTGTCACTTATAAAGTATCACAATTGGCCATTCTGTGATGTGAGATTTTCCCTCACGTGCTCAGGTACAAAAGGGTAGAAAAATCAAAGAAGGAGTCCATTCTGCCCTCTGAGCCCATTCTGTCACACCATGGCTGCTCCGTCTCTCTCCTTGCTCGACCACCATGCCTCCACATGCCTTGGCACTCTCGCCCAACCAAAACATCACCATCTGAGCGTCAACATGGGCGAGAACTGAACTGAATTCTGGGAGAAAAGGAAGGCTGGTTCCCCAAAGGGAGATTTCAGGGAAAGATCAACTTTATTTCTGATGGAGGCACTCAATGTGTCTGTTCTGGGGCCCTGTTCTGGAGTGGGAGGATCCAACTTCCACATATATTGAATACAATGAGTCCTTTATAGCTCAAATGGTAACTTTCTACAACAGTAGCAGAACAAGGGAGGTTTCCCTTGGTTTCGAGCTGAGAATTTATTCGCTGTCCACAATGTCCAGGGGAACAGTATAAACTCACACAACTCTGGGCTTCAGTCACTACACCCACAGGATCTTGGTGACTGACGTAAGGAGCAAATTCAAATAAGCTCCCCTTTCCAAAACCAATCAGAGCCAACGCTGCAATGATCAGTTTGAAAAACAGACCACTTAATTGTTCATGAAAGTCTTGGGGTGGGAAAGGGGAGAGGTTAGGATTTTTATTTTCTTCTATTTTCAAAAGGCCAGTGCAGAGGGAATGTACAACATCACAGGAATTTGCTTAATGAGTCTGCTCAGTACACTGGATGTAACATGGATTGTATCACAACGGGCTCATCTTTCTGTGTATATGAGGAATCATTGACAATTCGGTTTCTGAAATTTGCCTGCGGACTCAGAGAATAGGGTCACCCATCATGCAAAGTCCAATAGTTTGAGAGATTCGGTTTGTTTTCTGCAAGTTACCTTGCAGTTGTCTGTATTCCAGGTGAGAAGATCATCTCACCTTGTTTAAATGATTGTAGTCTGTCTCTATTTAATGGTTAGGCATCAGAAATGTGACTTCGAAATCTGGGACCTTGTGATATTACAGTGAAGCTATTAACCCAGAAACTGGGAGCACAGAGCATCACATCTCTGCAGTGTTTCATGCATTGTACTCGGGAAGATAGTTGCACTAAGGATGAGAATCTTCAGTGTAGTGATAGATGAAAGAACTTGAGCATTGACCTTAGAACTGAGAGGGACGTTGAGAAATTATTTAGGTTTTTAAAGCTATGACAGTTGTTATGAAGTTGAAGGCATGTACTGTATGTTTAAGAGAGTTGAAAGTTGGCAAGCACCTGTCATGTGACTGACTGCAGGCCCAAAGTGCACTGGACAATTTGAAGATGTAACTTGTAGCTGTAATTTAGATACCAGAATTATTTTCACAGCAGTCGAGAAAGTGGTGCTGGAAAAGCACAGCAGGTCTGGCAGCATCTGAGGAGCAGAAGAATCAATGTTTCACGCAAAAGCACTTCATCAGGATTATGTCCAAAATGTCTATAGTCCTGCTCCTTGAGCGCTGCCTGACCCGCTGAGCTTTTCCAGCAACACAGTCTTCTCTCTGATCTCCGGCATCTGCAGCCCTCACTTTCTCCTCCTTGTTTACACAGCAGTTCAAATTTAACCAATCAGTTTAAATTATGCCCCAAGATACTAAAACCACTGTCTGGTTTTAAAAACATTAAATTGCTGTAAATTTAACAGGGAATTTATTTGTGGAAAGTGGAATTTGGATAGTTCTCTGTCACTCATACTTTAACAGATTACGAGGCGAGGTAAGTTTTTCTGGCTGTTTGGTTTAATTGGCAGAAGAGTTGCCATCATGGTGTAACACAGTGCAAGTAAAGGGTAAATAATGTTTCAATGCAAGATTATTTTTCATGCCAGAGGAAAAGATTTTTGAAAAGGCCAGATGTGAAATAAGATTTGAATCTATGCAACAATCAGGATACTTTTAGTTCCCTTCCTGAGCAAATGTTGGGATAATATAAAGGGGAACAATTTCTAAGGGAGTTTTGAATAAGTGCAGGAAAAGATCAAAATCAAAAAAAAAAACTGTCAGGAAAGTTCAGAGCAATGAGACTGTGAGGATAGTTGAATATTTCTTTTGAGTCAGTGTTATGAATGGATTGGGATCCTTCTGAACTCTATAATTCTGTCAATCTCTGATGGGTATGTCATCATATAAAACTCAATCGTTGAAGGAGTCTTGTGTAAGTTGCAGCTTTGGATGAGAGAACCACCCAGTTTTGCAAGGACAGGTTAGCTTTTAGAACATGGAACAGTACAGCACAGACACAGGCCCTTTGGCCCATCACGTCCGTGCCAAAAAAATGAACATTCAGAATATATTTTGCGAGCATGTTGTAAAGAAAAGGGATATATGAAAAATATTATTAAAGTTAAAGTAATTGAGGATAGTGAAGTACATGGGAAAACTTTACTTTCACTGTTTGCTGGGTCTTGAAGCTGAAAGTGGAAATTGCTATTCCTCTGCCTCTTACAACTAAAAGTTTGGGTAATCTTCCTGCTGCTAGAATTACAAGTGAGAAAATTTTTTAAACTGTATTTGCCTTTGCCAAGTGTGTGTTTACAAGATATTACCGTGGATCTGAAAGCTGAATCTCGGCTGGAATAACTAGTTGTAGTCAGGAACAACCATTTAATACATGCTCTTAACTTCAAAGGCAGCAATAAAATGGCTTCTTGATGCAAATAGCATGACAAAATGACTTCTAGGCTGCAAATTGTCAATTCTGCTTAAAACTGCAGAAAATGGCTTTTAACCCTGCTAAAAGCTGAATTAACCACAGTCTGTCTCAACAAAGATGAGCAGACAATGCTTCCTTTATAGCGTAGAAATAATTAGACAAGATAAGACATTACTAACAGAACTTGCAAGTGCAGGTGCAGAGACTAGGTTCATGAGATAGGAGTACTTGAATGTTGAAAAACAAGTGTGGTTCCCGGGAAACATTATTGAGCTAAGTTGCTGTCAATAAAGTCATTTCATTCAAATTGATTGTTAATTGTTTGAATGTACTCTGTGATTATAGCCTGCACTTCTCTCAAAAAAAGCATAAAATTGTCTTTGTCTTAAGTCATGTACACAGTTTCTCCAAGGAACACGGGAGTGTCTAATGTCTGTGTGACTGGATAATCTGTGCCCGGCCGAGTTTGAATAAAGTGTGAATGCTTGCAGAAACAGAATTGCAAGTGTTTATTGACCGATTATGGAACAGAGAGGATACCCCCCCCCCCCCCCCACCCCCCGCCAATCCCAGGGATGCAGATCTTCATTACAATATTTGACAGATGCTGTTCAGTCGTTAAATAAGCTAAAATCATGTTATGTTTCCACTGGAGTTAAGTGCATCAAGTCTACTTTGTTGTGTTTGTATTTTAACTGTAGCATAAGATTGAAGTGTGTTTTGCTTCAAGCCTGGTGTGAACAATCAAATTTCAGCTGGAGCACAAAACCTTATATTACCTCTAAAAATAAGAAAAATTAGAGTCTATGCTATCTTTTTCATATACTTTGAGGGAGTTTGGTGTGATCCATAGCAACTCATTCTGCTGGGGTTGCAAGAACGAGGCAGGTTTTCCTTTTCTTTCAAAAGCTTCTGGATGGTGCTACTTCTGCTTTGTTCTCTCATCTCCCCCGAGTTATAGAGTTGTTGAAAATTCTGAGAAAATAATTTAAGAAATTATTAAAAGTGTCCAGAGGTCTGAGAAAGCTTCTTGTATTCACCAGTGAATTCAGAGTTCAAGAAAGTTTCACATTTCAAGTGTCTGTGATACAACCCGCCATCAAAAGGTTTTATAATAACCTAGTATTCATTATTAAGATAGTTGTACTGAAAACTACATTTTTTTTACTTTTATCAGTCTGTTAACATGTGAATGAATGTATATGCGAAGAATTATTGAGTTTAACTTGGAGATATTGTTTAAATTGTCTTATTGACTATGTGTGTACTGCTGTGAATAATTTTTTTTGTTACAAACTTGAGGGACAAGATGTATTAGTTATACTCTGGTTAAGAACAATTAAGCAAATTTGCAGGACATTGCATGTTTTCATTTGATTGTTTTGCAAATCCAGTGATCGGGAGGCAGTTTTGCATTGGCTGGTTCTTCCTCTGTCATAATAATAGGATTGATCAGATATTTTAAGCAGAATTGAGCTATTATGTTGGAAGGAAGATTGTACAGGTACACTAAAAGAGACAGAGAACAGCACAACACCCTTGGAAAGGAACACATTAGTGGGCTTCGTGAGTTTTGAAGACAATCAGTAGTTGTTACATGCTAGCCTTTAAAACAAGTCTTTATTCCAGATTTTAGCAATTTTAAATTTAGCCATTTGTAATAACAGGATTTGAACAAATTCCCCTGGCAGTGTTAACTATGTGCTTTAGCTTGCTAGATCAGTGAGAGTAACACTATAGCACCATCTTTGTCAGTTGTGTGGATATTCACTGTGTCAACCATAGCTTGTGATGCACTGTATCCACAAACTTCTCAATTCATCTTCCAGCCGAATTATGATTCTCTGCTGGGGCAAGTGTGGCATCACCAAAGGCATTTCCCTCGATTTAATCTCGATGGCAACAGCAGATCGATTGGTCATTTTGTTTGGTGTAATAATCAATGTACTTGATAACAGATATTTCCCACTCTCATTCTTGCTCTACACAGCAGTGTGCAGTGTAAATGCTATGTTGGCCTGTGCTGCTGTAGACTGCTCTGTCTGGTTGACCATCGCTTTCACCTTTGACCGCTTTGTGGCCATTTGCTGCCACAATCTGAAAGCCAGATATTGCTCTGAGAAAACAGCAACAGCCGTGGTAAGCACTGTTTGCCTGGTGAACATTTTGAGGAATATCCCTTTACACTTTAAGTCCCAACCATATGGCATATGGGGTGGGGTGCCCTGGGGTTGTGGCATCAGACCAGAGTTCTTCACCTTGCCAGGATGGGTGGTATTTTTCTGGCTCTGCCAGCTTCTTAATCCATTGATCCCCTACCTCCTCATGCTGCTATTCAATGCTCTGACCGTCAGGCACATTGTCTTGGCAAATCGGGCACGCAGGGGTCTCCGAGCTCCCAGTAACAGGGACCAGGGAGGAGATGCAGAGATGGTCAACAGGCGGAAATCCATCATCCTGCTGTTTGTTGTCTCGGGCAGTTTTATATTGTTGTGGATGCCCAAGGTCAGTGTTTTCTTACTGATGAAGATTACCAACAACCATTTTTACCCCAGTTATGACCATCCTGTTCTGATCACTGACATATCTGGGACAGTGCTCTTCTACCTGAGCTCCTGTACAAACACTGCCCTTTATGCCCTGACCCAGAGTAAATTCAGAGAGGAGCTGAAGAGGGCTCTGAAATATTCATTCACTCTGATCAATGAATCACTCCCTGCATTTCAGTAACAAACACAGGTGGATCTGCAGCTTCCCAGTGATACATATCCCTCCATGGACCTTTCCTGGTCTCAAAGTATTTAATCTTCCTTGACTTTAGCTCAAATACTGAGTTTAGGGTGGGAACATTTCTCTCATTGCTGAATGCAACACTGTCCAATTCTGGAAGTGTTTCCAAACTCCATTGTTCATGAAGGTTCCTTATCAGAGTTTCTGAGCGCTGGTAAATCTGAAAAGATTCAACCATCCCTCACACACAAAACCCCATCACCCCCCCTCCCAATGCCCTGAAATTGACAGAACAAAATCTGATCCAAATATCAAAGGCCCGACACCTCATGGCCTCACCTCTTTCAGTGTGGGGTACTGCTGGTATTCCTGATGAGGGCAACCCACTCTGCGAGAATTGGATGGAAATATCTTTATAAAATCAGTGCCTGTGAATGATATGTGAGTGAGTGAATATGATCTATGATGATTGGGCTTACATTTGAGATATTAGCCATGTTGCCTTGTTCAATATCTGTATTGCATTTTTATAAATAAATTGCTATTTTTCACAGCATGACTATGAGACGATTCCCCAGCCTGCAATGTGGTCCTTGTAAATGCAGTGTAGGTCATGTTGTACCTTCTCTGTTAACGACTGATTTTTCTTAGTTTTGGATTTGAACGAGGAGATGAAATTGTTGAATTAAATTTGAACTTTGAGCAGCAATGTATATTTATTTTAAAAGATGACAGAGCAAAACATTGCTTATTACAGTTTGGAAATGGCCTGGAAAGATAATACAGGTTAACACTGCTCGAAGGACACTGCAGACAATTTGGCAACACAATGTTGTTATTTTCGGGGCCTGGCAGATGCTTGTAGTTGATGTGGTTAATCAAGGGAGGAGCAGTGCTGGTCAGCCAATCCTAACCTGAACCCTAAACCTAACCATAACCCTAGACCTCACCCTAACCCTGGCCACAACCCTAACTCTAACCATAGGCCAAACCCTAACCCTAAAGCTAACCCTAACCTTAACCCTAACCCTAAAAGTAACCCTAATCCTAACCCTAAACATAACACAAACCAAAACTGTAACCCTCACCCTAATCCTAACCCTAACCTTAACCCTAACCCTAAACCTAACATTAACCCTAACCCTAAACCTGACCCTAAAACTAACCCAAAACCTAATCTAAATTTGACCTCTAACCCTAAACCTACCACTAAACCTAATCCTAACCCTAACCCTAATCCTAATCTAAACCCAAACCCTCACGATTTGACCCTGACCTCCAATCCTTGAATGCCCCTTAAGAAGTCAACCATTCTGGATACTCTTCAATGTCACAGCCCCAGTTCAAAACTGAAAGCAGTGGATGGGAAACACGTGCGAGGTGTTTAATAGCCACATGTTTTTGACCGAAGATTATTATTGATTCCCTTTCTCTCGGAGTCCATGACATATCGAAATTCACTCTACGCACGTTTTAAAAAGGTATTCAGAGGGATGCATGTATTTATTGTGGCTGAATAAATTGCATGTTGTGAGAGTTGTTCCAGTTCTGTTATAAGAATCTTCAAGTGATGTATGATGCTGTGTTGTCAAAATGATCTTAAACGGCCATAGAAAATAGGATCAGGAGTAGTCCAATCAGGCACTCCACCATTGAGTAGGAACATGGCTGACCATCCAACTCAGTCCCCTGTTCCTGCTTTCTCCATATACCCTTTGATCCATTTGCCCTGACATCGAATATCAGAGCACGAGGAGAGTGATGTGGATCATCAGTTTGCAATCCCATGATGCATTTCATTTTCCATTGCGACTGGGAAAAGTCACATGATATTAAAGTACTCTTTTAACATGGAGACAGACAGATGGATTAAATCATCCTCCCTCCCTCTGTATTCACAACGCTATAAATTTAAATCATTCATAGACCCTTAAAATTGACACAATGCTTCCTAATTAGACTTCTAAATATCTGTTTCAGACTCTGCCAATAATCAATTCGAGACATTGCTTTTTGTGTGTTAAACAGAACACTCAGCAATTTATTAAAAAAAGGAGTAATGTTTGCAGAATAAATATAAACAGCAAAGTAATCCAATTGATCTACACTTTACATTTCTATAGGTTTGTTTTCAGTCTCATTCACACAGCAGATGGACAGACAAAAAAACACACAGTGCTGGGATACATTAAAGGATATAAGAATGCTGGCCAGAGTATTTAAGTGGTTTTTAGGATGGTTCATGGGCAGGGATGTTGGTTTCTTGGTGGATTCTCTGAAGATGTGGATCAGATCCACCTTTACAGTTCACTCAGATAAAGACAATTATGCTTATAACTTAGTTTTCTGTTCTCTGAGCTTCCAAGAACTGATTAGGGAAGTTGGGTATGAAGATTGAAATCTGTATGCTGTATGCTGAATATTCAGATTGACAGGAAACGCAGTCCAAAGCCAATCCAATCTCTGACTACTCCCTGACAGACTGACCCTCTCCTCCATGATGTCCCAGTTACCATTCAACATCTGCACCCTGCCTTTTCCAGACTTGCTGGAACCCATTCCCAGGGACTGACCTCATCAATAACCAACCTCTGTTATCTGTTTCAAAAAGATGGCGTTAGGGGCTGTCCCTTCAGTGGGAATGATAATGCGAAAGTATATGAATTGTCTAGGATGTAAAATCAATGAATTAAGTTAACAATTTATAAGGAGGGTGACAAAAGATTATTTTTTAAAAACTTGAATTTGGGATGATTCAGTACTAATGAAGATAAGTTTTCTTCTCTGTTGTCTATATATTAGGCACTTGTTGAAGAGATGCATCTTGGGAAAGGGTCTTCATCTCTCTTAAGTGTAGAGGCATGCTTATTATTATCTGTGGACCAAAAATGGAGCAAAATGTTGCTCTTTAACCAACAAAACTGTATACTAAAATCGGTTCAATATTAAACAATTAGTAGAGCATGTTGACAGATTTATATACATTATTGTCTTGTTGGGACAGCAAGAGAGTGTCTCAAAAAATTGTTGTGTGTGTGAGAGGGTCTGCGTGTTCCTGTGTGCATGCAATTCTGTGTGAGAGAGCACGTGCATGAGTCTGTGTCTTTGTGTGTGTGTGTGTGTGAGAGAGAGAGAGAGCGTGCATGTGTCTGTGTCTCTGTAAATGTGTGTGTGTGTGCATGTGATTCTGTGTGAGAGAGCACGTGCATGAGTGTATATATGTGTCTGTGTCTTTGTGTGTGTGTGTGAGATAGGGAGCATGCATGTGTCTGTGTCTCTGTGATTGTGTGTGTGCGTGTGTGCATGTGATTCTGTGTGAGAGAGTGTGCATCAGTGTGTATATGTGTCTGTGTCATTGTGTGTGTTTGTATGTGTGAGAGAGAGAGTGCATGTGTCTGTGTCTCTGTGATTGTGTGTGTGCATGTGATTCTGTGTCAGAGAGCATGCATGAGTGTGTATATGTGTCTGTGTCTTTGTGTGTGTGTGAGAGAGAGAGAGAGTGTACATGTGTCTGTGTCTCTGTGATTGTGTGTGTGTGTCTGTGTGCGTGTGTGAGTATATCTGTCTGTGTGAAACAGAAGGAAAGTGTATTTACACGTGGATCTGTGCTTGTGTGTGAAGCAGAGGATATGTTCAGGGCAAGATACAATTTGATTGGTTTTTAATCAGCACCAGTTGTTGTGTGTTCAGGAGAGCTCAGCACATTGACAATCTCTTGTTTGTTTCCTGGGCAGGTCAGTGCAGCCAAGTGTGTGGAGAATACAGGTGTAAGGGCCAGAGCATCCCTATCACTCTCTCCTTTCTACATGGAGAACTGAATGAAGACACCCTGGTAGCTCAGCACTCCCTCTCAGCGTTCCTCTGCTCGCCCTGAAAACACTCTGCTCAAAGGGACAAATGGAAATCACTTCCACACAAACAGAAATGACAAATTTTCAAGCAGTGAACGGGAGACTGAGAATTGGTGTCCCCACAACCTCGTTTATCATTGAAAGAATCTAAAAAAAAGAATCAACACATCTGAAATGGAGCTATTAATTTGTGTTTCCTTGATTTGATTTTGTCTCAACACATAATAATTTGATTGCAATTCAATAGTTATTTTCTCAATAATGCGGAAAAACACAGATGTGCATATTCCTTGAACGGAAATTGGATATTTGTGCACAATTGGGCAATATGGTCCTTTCATCAAATGCTCACATTCTTGAGAACTTGGTGAATAGTGGGGCTGGATTTCCAGTGCACTTCAGTTAGACCACAGCGAGAGTATTGTGTGCAGGTCTGGAATCCACATGATAGGAGGGGTGTGTTTACACTGGAGAGGGTACAGAGGGAGATTTACCAGCGTGTTGTCTGGGCTGGACAGAGTTTCAGTTATGTGGAGAAATTGGACCGAGTGGGTTTCTTTTCCTTGGAGCAGAGGTGACTGAGGGGAGACATGGTTGAGATGGGCAGCAGACCGGCGGTACAGTGGCTCAGTGGTTAGCACTGCCTCACAGGACCAGGGTCCCAGGTTCGATCCCAGCCTCTGGCGACTGTGGAGTTTGTACATTCTCCCCGTGTCTGTGTGGGTTTCCTCCGGGTACTCCGGTTTCCTCCCACAGTCCAAAGATGTGCAGGTTAGGTTAGGGCCATGCTAAATTGCTCGAAGTGTTAGAGGGAAATTGGTCTGGGTGGGTTACTCTTCAGAGGGCCGGTGTGGACTTGTTGGGCTGAAGGGTCTGTTTCCTCACTATAGGGAATCTAATCTAATCTCAACCAAGATAACTGAGTAATTCACAGCTCTCCCTCATCTCTCCTCTGCTCTCCCTGAAAACCCCCTGTTGAAAGGGACAGTTGGACTCCACTTTCAGAGACCCAGAAAGGATGAATTCTGAAGCCCACTGGTACAGCATATCATTCAGTCAGATGGTGCAGCTCAATTTTCCTCACTCGCCCTTTGTCTGTTTGTGCAAGAGAATTGTGTCCGTGCTAACAATGCATGATGCAATTCATTCCCAGCATGGTTAGTGTTTGGGGGGAAGGTTTCCAGATCCCCACTCTACCTGAATAATTGATGTACTTTATCATTTCAGTCCTTCAATGTACTTGTCTCACATTTTAAGACTGTTTGCCCCTCCCACACTCCTGTTCCTATTTCCCCCTTTCCACACACATAATCCAATCCTTTATCTCCTCCTGTCATTCAGCTGAATCCACACTGTACATTCTCCAAAGGCCAGTACTAGCTTCCCGAGGAACAGTCCCTTACACAGTGATGAACTTACACAGATCAAGTATAACTAAGGGTTTATCAAACTGAAACTTAGCAGGATTCGTTTTCCATTTCAAACAGCATTGAGAAAGGCTGGCACTGCTCTGACCATCTTCAATGTTTCTGTACATTTATACATGGATTGTCCCATGTGGATACATGTACCTGCTTTCTTGGTGAAACGTTGCAGTCCTTGTTCTATAGAAACTACAACAGCTGACATTTCCATGACACAAGGCAGTTCCAACAGTTATTTTGTACGAAAAGTCAAAATTTCAGTTGCTCCTCCAAGTGGAAAGTCGTCTTTTCTTACTTTGTCACCAACCTCAAATGCCCTGCTCATTTACCTCATCACTTCCTTAACAACTGTGTCATGTTCGTTGGTAAGAGATAACATTCCCACTCTTTGCCCTAACACTGAACCATACAGTATCAATGCTGGTTTTCAGATTGAATTTGCGTTCTTTGCCCAGATGATTGTCAGAGAAAACCTTCAACAAATTATGTCATTTTTCACCGCTACTTTGATTAGCTTGTTCAATATTTGTCAGCATTTATAACACAGGATCCATACCTCAAACAGAAAAACACAAAATTGGCAGCAGCTCTGTCCAACTGGGTCAAATTAAGCAACTTGGCAATCTGGACAAATACATAACTGTTGTTAAATGTGCCACAGCATTGCGTTCCTTTGCAAGTGGACTCATTGCACCTGGGTGCTATGTTGAACTGGAACAAAGTGAGTTCAGACATGTGAAAGCTTCATGAGCTGAGCTCAGTTGAATGTGCCACAGCATTGCGTTCCTTTGCAAGTGGACTCATTGCACCTGGGTGCTATGTTGAACTGGAACAGAGTGAGTTCAGGAGTGTGAAAGCTTCATGAGCTGAGCTCAGTTGAGTTCCAATGGACCCAGTTGGATGGAGATGGGTTGAGTTGGACTCCAATTGATGGAGCAGCCATGGGCTCGGTTGGAATCCATGTGATTGCTTCATTGCTTTCTTCAGTGGAAGATTGTTACAAGTTGATATTCATTGCAAAAGATTTTGATGTGAATATTGTTACCTGTTTGAGATACAGAAAGTTATTTATAATTTTAAGACCGTTTCAATTGCCAGTGATATTTTTGTGGTACTTAGTGTTAACAGAACAGTTGGGAACTCTCTCTTGAGAAGATAAAGGACCGCAGTCTATTGCTGGCACTACATTCCTGGGTGTGAACCCACCATGGACAATAATATTTTGAGCGACTGATATGGGAAACAAAACTGAAAGAAGGCAATGGTGAACAGAAGGAAGAAAAACAAATGCTGTCAAAATAGAGTTTGGGAAATAAGCACAATTATTTTTCAGAGGAATATCCTTAGAGGAGTACTTTTCACAATCCTTTAGCAGTTCCACATGGAATATACCGGTGTTGTGGGAATGCACAAAGCAATATGGATGGGTTTGAAGAGAGTGTTTAATAGACTGGAACAGACACCAGCCGTCACACACGTGGTTTACGATCATGTATAAGGGAGTGTTGATTCTTATCCCAGGAGCTCAGTCCAGACTCCAAGCCCTGCGCGAGAGTTAATGAATGAGATCACCCAACATTAACAATGCAAGGACCAATAATTCTGCAGGTCTTATTCGCTTTCTTCCATTTCTTTGCAATTGTCTGTGTTCCAGGTGAGGAGATCTTCCCCGTTACTGAATGTGGTGTTTATAGTTCTGTCTGTGTTTTATGGTGAGATATTTGATGGATTAGTTTGGAACCGAGATGTGGATGGACTGATTGAAGGAGTGACCTTGGGGAAGCTGCAGTGCCATTTGATAGGAATGTTACCAGGAATGAGAATCTTCAGTTGTATGGAGAGAGGAAAGAGGTTGCCCAGTGTCCTTGGAACTGACGGTGATATGGGGGTGTGACGGAGTGGGGGGCTGGTGGTGAGGCGATCAGGGGCATGGGCAGAATAAACCCCAAAACCTGAAGAAATTACCCCAGGAGCCTGCTTCACCAATAAATCGGATCTTGGCTGATCTTAGATTCCTCACATCCTGCTCTTCCCCCATTACCCTTGATTCCACGACTGATCGAGAATCTCGTAAGGCAGCCTAAAATATACAAAAGGCCTTTTATATCCCACACCTGTCAATGGCAAAGACTTCAAAAGACTCACAACCCTCTGAGGGAAGACATCCCTCCTCAGTTCAGTGTTAAATTTCAGCTCCTATATTCTGAGACTGTGCCCTCTTGTCCCAGAGTCTCCCATGAGGGAAACATCCTCTCAGCATTGACCCTGCTCAGCCCCTTAAGAATCCTCATTTTCTCAATGATGTCACCTCCCACTCTTCTTAACTTCAGTGCCTTCAGTCTTAACGTGTGCAATCTTTGCCCATAACACAATCCCTCCATTTCAGGGATCATCCCAGTGAACATTCTCCAAGCTGTCTCAGATGAAATGATATTGCTCCTTCGATAATGTAACCAAAACTCACATTTCTCCAGAAGTGCTCTCCTCAGCCCCTTGTACAGCTGCAGTAAGGCTTCCCTACTCTTATCCTCCAACCCCCTTGGAATAAGGGCCAACATTCCATGGCCCTTCCTGATTACCTGCTGCCCCTGTGTGCTCGCTTTCTGTGTTCCATGCACACGTTCCCCCATGCCCCTTTGTGTTGCAGCTCTCTGCAGTTTTTCAGTGAGGACAGGTCTAAGGGAAGTAATGATTCCAGTAGCAAAACGTTCATGAACCAGAGGACAGAGAGGGTGCACAGCTGTAGAAAAGACAAGGATTGGAAATTGGTTGTATCTTTGATTTGAATTCTGTCCCTAAAAGGAGGAGATGACTGTGAACTATTTTGAAATAGGGATTTGGTTAACCTCAGATCCATGGAGAGCTTTCAGAGAATTGCACATTCTCCTTAGAACAGAAAGAGACTGGGAAGATTTCACAAAGCTGCTTCATCTGATCACTGGTGTTGATGGAGAAAATAAGGGGAATGTTTAAAAGCAAATTACTGCGGGTGCTGGAATCTGAAACCAAACGAGAAAATGCTGGAAAATCTCAGCAGGTCTGGCAGCATCTGTAAGGAGAGAAAAGAGCTGACATTTCGAGTCTAACTGACCCTTTGTCAGCTTTGACAGTCAGAAACGTCAGCTCTTTTCTCTCCTGACAGATGCTGCCAGACCTGCTGAGATTTTCCAGCATTTTCTCTTTTGGAAGGGGAATGTTTCCACTGACTGGACATCTGTAAGCAGAGGAAATTTTACACAGCTCTTATTCAGACCAGAGATGAAATTAGAGTTCCATTACCAGCCACAATTTGTTGCAAGTTCAAATCACTCGGAATGGGACTACTTGGCACCGATCATTTGGCCCGGCCGTTTTGGCTCTAAACTGTTTTGTTGCTCATTACTTTGGCGCTGAGCTGTTTTGGCGCCAATTCAGAATTTAAAAAAGTCTTGTAGAGCCCGTAAGAAATTTGTTTTTATTGCACTGTAAGAAATAAATCTAATTATTTTTTATTCATTATTTTTAACCTATTCATTATGAAAATGAATTTCTGCATTTTGCTACGTTCATCAAACACATATAGATAACCATCGTGTGAAAATGTTGGTTTGTCTCTCCTGCTTAGAATGCTTTCAGCCATTTCTGGTATGGGCTCGACAAGAAAATAGAAAGAAAATTGTATGACAGCTTTCCAATGTGAAGACAGAAGGGCTTAAGTATCATTAAGGCAGTAGATGACTATTAACAATTGTTAAATGAGAAAATGATTACAAAACGAGATTTCAATCTATGGTGGGTCATTACAGCTTTGACTATCAACTCTTGCGAGTTGAGAAAATTATATCAGGCTGTTAGTCATCCTCTCTTCTATAACCAAACAAGATTTTTAAAAAATTCTGAATTGGTGCCAAAACAGCTCAGCGCCAAAGTAATGAGCAACAAAACAGTTTAGAGCCAAAACGGCTGGGCCAAATGATCGGCGCCTAAAAGGGCAGCGCCAAAACGTACCCGACCCCAAATCACTGGCTGAGCAGGTGCTGGAGGGAGATGAGTGCTGGCTATTTTATGAAGAGTATTGGGTAAGAATGGGAAAGGATTAAACTCACGGGTCACAGAGTAAAGTTGAGGGGAGGGCGAGGGAGAGAGGGACATTAGAGAAAGCTCCATCACAGTTCCAGTGTTATGAGTTGAATGGGATCGATCTGTGCTTTATTAATCCATCAGTCTATGCATCCCCATGGAACGTCAAACACTTGTGTAATTTATAACATTGCAGGAGTGAACAATGGAATGAGACAGAATGAATTAGCCTTTGTGGTAAGCCGTACATGTGATGGTGTCAATGATGTAAAGCTAACTGGCAAACTTGCAGACTGGAAGGGATTGTTAGATAGAATACAATGGGCAAGAGGAACAAATGAGCTTTAAAGGAACAGTGTTTCATGGTAGTGAGTAGTTAGAGACTGGAATGTACTGCTGAAGGGAATGGGAGAGAGGAGTTCAATCTGGGCAACCCACACGGAATTTGGTTTTCATTCCAAAGTGCAGGACTTTGGTAACAGCAGTGTGTACCATCCACAAGATGCACTGCAGAAGTTCACCAAGACTCTTTAGATCGTACTTTTCGACACCATGACCACTTCCATCAAGAAGGACAAGAGCAGCAGATACATGGGAACACTACTCCCTAAAACCTCCCCTCTGAGCCACTCATCATCCCGACTTGGAAATGTATCGCCGTTCCTTCAGTGTCGCTTATTCAAAATCCTGGAATTCCCTTCCTAAGGGCATTGTGGGTATACCTACAGCACACGGACTGCAGTAGTTCACGAACATCGCTCACCCACACCTTCTCAAGGGGGTAACTAGACATGGGTAATTATTGCTGAACCAACCAACAATACCCTCATCCCTCAGTGAATAAAAAATTTCAATTTCCTATTGAATAATGAATTCCATGCCCCAGCCATTGGCTTGAAAAGGAAATCTTCTTTACAATGACCGATCAGTTTTATTGGTTATTCTCTGACATCTTATGGCTGCTAGTTAGTCTCTTTTCCACTCAGGGCACTCTTGGTTAGCAGATAGACAACATTGAATCATTGCACTTTGATATAAATCACCATTAATTTACATACAGAATTCAATTATCTAAAGAGTTGCATTCCACTTTGTTAATGATTTTCAGAATACTACTCAGATAATAAGTAGAGTTCTATGAAATATTGACTTTAGTTTGCTTTGTAATGTCAATGTTGTTCTGAATAACTTGTGCAATACAGAGGTGGGTATGAAAAAAATTAATAAACTGTTCATCAGAGCCAGACTATTTCTTATTTACCCTGTATGCAGAGATAAAGGTCTAATCATGTTCAGGTTTAATGTTCCAAAATGCATCAGTGCTCCTTGCTAATCTAATACAGAATGTTAGGTTGGCTGTAACTCAGTTATTTACTCTGGATGAGAATTCCATCACATCTCAGGGATTTTTCTACGAGCTCACAGCGCCAGAGACCTGGGTTCAATTCCCGCCTCAGGCGACTGACTGTGTGGAGTTTGCACGTTCTCCCCGTGTCTGCGTGGGTTTCCTCCGGGGGCTCCGGTTTCCTCCCACAGTCCAAAGATGTGCAGCTCAGGTGAATTGGCCATGCTAAATTGCCCGTAGTGTTAGGTAAGGGGTAAATGTAGGGGTATGGGTGGGATACGCTTGGGTGGGTCG
This sequence comes from Chiloscyllium plagiosum, assembly GCF_037043375.1. NCBI lineage: Eukaryota > Metazoa > Chordata > Chondrichthyes > Orectolobiformes > Hemiscylliidae > Chiloscyllium > Chiloscyllium plagiosum. The sequence continues at coordinate 31,322,624 of NW_028270176.1, read as the reverse complement.
GTGTGGACTTGTTGGGCCGAAGGGCCTATTTCCACACTGTAATGTAATGTAATCTAATCTAATCTTCTGTCTGTTCTCAACCATGAACATATTGGCTACTGTCTGTAGTCATTCACTCTATACACATTTATCTTGTTATACAAGGGAAGGTTCTGCGTGGAACCACTTTGAATGAAGCAATTTGGTCCATCTTGCATCCAGCTCTCCAACTTGCATATGGTGGATTTATAACTCCCATCACATGAATCTTTCTCACCTCACTCACTTACTTTAGATCGATTTGTGGTCAACATTAAAACTGAAGATTCTGTGTTGAATGTAAATTCCAGGATTGCAGCACATTATTCAAAGCCTGTCCTGCAGGAGTGCTTGTGTACCGGGCAGTCTGAGATGCTGATCCTGGATGTGACATCAAGCCAAATGCACATCTGCCTGTGTTATTGGATATTAAAGATCTCACAGCACCAATACCCTTGGATTTCCTCATCAATCTCCCTCCTTCAATCAACATCTCACACAAAGGCAGAATGAAATATCTGGAATGAATGAGATTGTTGCTTACTGGGACTAGGTCAATCTTGGTTATATATTTTCTGAATTATAAAGAGATCTTTGCTCAAATATTACTGTGTAGAAGATAAAGTTGCATGAGGCCTCTGAACTCCTCCCTCTACTTGTTATTGGAATCATTTCCCTGTTTGTGATTTAGGTGCCCACTATGGCATTGAAGGCTCATGATCCCACATATGGAATAACTTGTCAATGTCTCTTCCAGCTAACCTAGTGACGATTGTCATTCTCTCTCGTGAAAAGTGTGGCATCACCAAGGGTACTTCTCTCCATCTGATTTCTATGGCAACAGCTGATCTTCTGGTCATTGTCTTCAACATCATCCTGACAACACTGGCTTTCAAATATTTCCCAGCTTCATTTCTGTTTTACACAGCGGTGTGCCGTACTAACATTGTCATGGGCTCCGCCGCTACTGACTGCTCTGTCTGGTTGACTATCACTTTCACCATTGACCGCTTTGTGGCCATTTGTTGCCACAATTTGAAAGCCAGATATTGCTCTGCCAGAACAGCAGCCTTGGTGATGACCATGGTTTGCTCCGTGAGCATTTTGAGGAACATTCCATTTTACTACAAATACCAATCTTTGGGCACATGGGGTGGTGTGCCCTGGGGCTGTGCCACCAGACCAGAGTTCTTCATCTTGCCAGGATGGGTGGCATTTTTCTGGATCCACCAACTGCTGAACCCATTGATCCCCTACCTCCTGATCCTACTGTTCAATGCTCTGACCATCATGCACATTGTCTTGGCAAATCGGGCACGCAGGGGTCTTCGAGCTCCCAGTAACAGGGACCAGAGAGGAGATACAGAGATGGTCAACAGGCGGAAATCCATCATCCTGCTGTTTGTTGTCTCGGGTAGTTTTATATTGTTGTGGATGACCAAGATCAGTGTTTTCTTACTGATGGAGATTACCAACAACCATTTTTACCCCAGTTATGACCATCCTGTTATGATCGCTGACATATCTGGGACTATGCTCTTCTACCTGAGCTCCTGTACAAACACTGTCCTTTATGCCCTAACCCAGAGTAAATTCAGAGAGGAGCTGAAGAGGGCTCTGAAATATCCCTTCACTCTCATCCGTGAATGTATCCCTACATCAAAATAAGAAAAGTGATTGAGACTGAAGCACCCCACACAGTTTGTGCCCCTCTCTGAGCTCTCTCCAATCTTGACCTCTCACCTGAATTTCCCTGCTATTCTCCACTTGACAAGATGAACAGGACGAATTGTCCACTTGAGCAACAGGACGTGTTGGCTGGATCTGGGAACTAATGTATGTCTATTGATCCTTTCCCTGGCTATTTCTCTGTTACTGGTTCTGTAGCCCCTGGCCCAAGTGAACACGTCAGCCCTTTCACTGAGAAACAGAGTTATCCAACAGCCTTAAAGAAAATATGGTCAGTTTATTAGGGACACACTGAATCAAGGGCACATCTCTCTTCCTATGAGGTTTCAGATGATTGATGCCTCTCTGACCCACTCTGCTTCTCAATGTGGAGACTGTCTATTCTATACCCTGCCCGATATCCCTGCCAGCACAGACTCCATTCCAATACCCCATTCCCCCAAAGCCCTGTGGAGTGCAATGCCTTTTGGATGGTATTTTAATATTAAGTCCTGCGGACGGTGGTCTGGATTCCCTGCTGCGCTTTATCCTGACCAAGAGTATGAGAACGGTCAGTTCCCTGTCCGACTGGAAAACTTCCCTCACCTCGTTTTCTCTCCTTTTAAACACATTGGAGGTGGTTCTCTACATGTCTGAGAGAGTATTCAGGAGGAAATAAAGAAAATGAAGAAAAACACATATTGTGGATATTGTGTCTATGTCTACAGTTTACCTAATTCCCTTCACATGAGCGACAATCATGTACACTCAAAAGGGTTAGATTAGATTACTTACAGTGTGGAAACAGGCCCTTCGGCCTAACAAGTCCACACCGACCCTCCGAAGCGCAACCCACCCAGACCCATTCCCCCATATTTACCCCGTCACCTAACACTCGGGGCAATTTAGCATGGCCAACTCACCTGACCTGCACATTTTTGGACAGTGGGAGGAAACCGGAGCACCCGGAGGAAGCCCACGCAGACACGGGGAGAATGTGCAAACTCCATACAGTCACCAGAGCGGGAATTGAACCCGGGTCTCTGGTGCTGTGAGGCAGCAGTGCTAACCACTGTGCCACCATACCACCCATAATGATCTCTGGGGGAAAAAGGATATCACAGGGTTTAATGAGATACTTGCAACATGGGACACATCATTGCATCTACTTCTCATCCACACATCTATAATGTGCCCATATCTCTCATTTTACTATCAGTCCTTTCTCATTCCCTCTATCTGTTGTTTCTACATTCATTCACAACTGTTTCAACCCATTCGAGGGACATGGCTGGGATTGGCTAGACCAGGATTTATTATCCACTCTTCGCTCTCCTGCTGATAATCTTGCAATTATCAATCCGAGTTAATGATATCCTAACTAGTGGAAACAGAATATCTTTCCCCTGTCAAACCTTTTCATAATATTGAATACCTCAAAACAGTCACCTCTTGAGCAGCGTCGAAGTAAAAGCGAACCCGGGAGACTACAGCAAAGGTAAGACAGATTGTTTTAAAATTGCTTACCTGTAGCGGGCAGCGGTGTGTTTTTTTTTAACTCTCTCTCCACAGAAAGAGCGGGAGCAGCAGAGGAAGTGACGGCAAGCAGAGGGGCAGCCGGGAAGGAAAAGTGAGTATATAAGTCAGGAAGTCTCTGGAGTCTCGCATGGTGTGTTGCCTGCCCGGTGCCAGGGTGCGAGACATCTCCGACCGGCTTGAAAGGATATTGGAGCGGGTGGGGGAGGATCCAGTTGTTGTGGTCCACGTTGGTACCAACAACATAGGCAAAGCTAGGGTGGAGGACCTGTTTGGGCATTACGAAGCACTAGGCAGGAAATTGAAGCACAGGTCCTCAAGGGTCATAATCTCCGGATTACTGCCCGAGCCACGTGCCAATTGGCATAGGGGCAAGAAAATTAGGCAAGTAAACACGTGGCTAAGGGATTGGTGTGGGAAAGAGGGATTCCACTTCATGGGGCATTGGCATCAGTTTTGGAACAGGGGGGATCTGTACCGTTGGGACGGTCTCCACCTGAACCGATCAGGTACCAATGTTCTAGCGAAGAGGATAAATAGGGTGGTCAGTAGGTCTTTAAACTTCTGAGTTGGGGGCAAGGGACAGTGAAAGCGACAGGGAGTATGGAGGTAAATGGCAAGATAAGCAGCAGGATAGCATGTTTCCAGGCGGATTTAAAATTGAGGCAGACTGAGAATGCAGTAAAAAGCAAGGATAACTTAGGACATATGACTTCCAACATCTCTAATGATAAGGAAGTTAGCATTAAGGCACTTTACCTGAATGCTCGTAGCATTCATAACAAAGCCGATGAACTAATGGCACAGATAATAGTGAATGATTATGATGTAGTAGGCATCACAGAGACTTGGTTACAGGGGGGTCAGGACTGGCAGTTAAACCTCCATGGTTTTTCAACTTATCGAAAAGACAGAGAGGTGGGCAGAGGGGGTGGGGTTGCCTTGTTAGTTAAGAACAAAATTAAATCTATGGTATTGAATGACATAGCGTCGGATGATGTGGAGTCTGTGTGGGTGGAATTGAGGAACCACAAAGGCAAAAAAAACATAATTGGAGTTGTGTATAGACCTCCTAACAGTGGTCAGGACCAGGGACGCAACATGTACTGGGAAATAGAGAAGGCATGTCAGAAAGGCAAGGTTACATTGATCATGGGAGACTTCAATATGCAGGTGGACTGGGTAAATAATGTTGCTAGTGGATCTAAAGAAAGGGAATTCATGGAATGCTTACAGGATGGCTTTTTGGAACAGCTTGTCATGGAGCCCACAAGAGAGCAGGCTATTCTGGACCTAGTGCTTTGCAATGAACCAGACTCTATAAAAGATCTGAAAGTAAGGGAACCCTTAGGAAGTAGCGACCATAATATGGTAGAGTTCAGTCTGGAGTTTGAAAGGGAGAAGGCAAAATCGGATGTAATGGTGTTACAGTTGAATAAAGGTAATTATGAGGGCATGAGAGTGGAACTGACTAAAATAGACTGGAAGCAGAGGCTAACCGGGAAGACAGTAGAGCAAAAATGGCAGGAGTTTGTAGGTATAATTGAGGACACTGTAAAGAGGTTCATTCCCAAGAAAAGAAAGATTAACCGGGGAGGGATTAGACAACCTTGGCTGACAAAGGAAGTCAGGAAATGTATTAAAGAAAAAGAGAGATCCTATAAAGTGGCTAAGAACAGTGGGAAATCAGAAGATTGGGAAGGATACAAAAGCAAACAGAGGATAACAAAGAGTGTAATAAGAAATGAGAGGATCAAATATGAAGGTAGGCTAGCCAGTAATATTAGAAATAATAGTAAAAGTTTCTTTCAGTACATAAGAAACAAACGACAGGCAAAAGTAGACATTGGGCCACTTCAAACTGATGCAGGAAGCCTAGTGACAGGAGATAAGGAAATAGCAGGAGAACTTAATAAGTACTTTGCGTCAGTTTTCACAGTGGAAGACATGAGTAATATCCCAAAAATTAAAAGGTGTCACGGGGCTGAGTTGAGTATGGTTGCCATTACGAAAGAGATAGTGTTAGAAAAGTTAAAAAGTCTTAAAATTGATAAATCTCCTGGCACCGATGGGATACACCCTAGAGTTCTGAGAGAGGTGGCTGAGGAAATAGCAGAGGCATTGGTTGAGATCTTTCAAGAGTCACTGGAGTCAGGAAAGGTCCCGGATGATTGGAAGATGGCTGTTGTAACCCCCTTGTTCAAGAAAGGATCAAGGCAAAAGATGGAAAATTATAGACCAATCAGCTTAACCTCGGTTGTTGGTAAAATTCTAGAATCCATCATTAAGGATGAGGTTTATAAATTCTTGGAAGAGCAGAGTCTGATTAGAACAAGTCAACATGGATTTAGTAAAGGGAGGTCATGCCTGACAAACCTGTTGGAATTTTTTGAAGAGGTAACAAGTAGGTTAGACCAGGGAAACCCAGTGGATGCGGTCTATCTAGACTTTCAAAAGGCCTTTGATAAGGTGCCATACGGGAGGCTGCTGAGCAAGGTGAGGGCCCATGGTGTTCGAGGTGAGCTGCTGGAATGGATTGAGGATTGGCTGTCTAACAGAAGGCAGAGAGTTGGGATAAAAGGTTCTTTTCCAGAATGGCAGCCGGTGACGAGCGGTGTCCCGCAGTGTTCGGTGCTGGGGCCTCAGCTGTTCGCATTATATATTAATGATTTGGATGAGGGAACCGGGGGCATTCTAGCGAAGTTTGCCGATGATACGAAGTTAGGTGGACAGGCAGGTAGTACTGAGGAAGTGGGGAGGCTACAGAAGGATCTAGACAGGTTGGGAGAGTGGTCCAGGAAATGGCTGATGGAATTTAACGTGAGCAAGTGCGAGGTCTTGCACTTTGACAAAAAGAATAAAAGCATAGACTACTTTCTAAATGGTGAGAAAATTAATAAAGCCAAAGCACAAAGGGATCTGGGAGTGCTAGTCGAGGATTCTCTAAAGGTAAACATGCAGGTTGAGTCCGTGATTAAGAAAGCGAATGCAATGTTGTCATTTATCTCAAGAGGGTTGGAATATAAAAGCACTGTTGTGCTACTGAGACTTTATAAAGCTCTGGTTAGGCCCCATTTGGAGTACTGTGTCCAGTTTTGGTCCCCACACCTCAGGAAGGACATACTGGCACTGGAACGTGTCCAGCGGAGATTCACACGGATGATCCCTGGAATGACAGGTCTAACATATGAGGAACGGCTGAGGATACTGGGATTGTATTCGTTGGAGTTTAGAAGATTAAGTGGAGACTTAATAGAGACGTACAAAATAATACATGGCTTGGAAAAGGTGGATGCTAGGAAATTGTTTCCGTTAGACGAGGAGACTAGGACCCGTGGACACAGCCTTAGAATTAGAGGGGGTCATTTCAGAACAGAAATGCGGAGACATTTCTTCAGCCAGAGAGTGGTGGGCCTGTGGAATTCATTGCCACGGAGTGCAGTGGAGGCCGGGATGCTAAATGTCTTCAAGGCCGAGATTGATAGATTCTTGTTGTCTAGAGGAATTAAGGGCTACGGGGAGAACGCTGGTAAGTGGAGCTGAAATGCGCATCCGCCATGATTGAATGGCAGAGTGGACTCGATGGGCCGAATGGCCTTACTTCCACTCCTATGTCTTATGGTCTTATGGTCTTAGCTCCAAGGAAAATAAACCCAATCTCTCTCTCATCTTTCCTTATGTTTAAAATCCCTCATTCCTGATATATTGCTATAAATCTCTTCTGCACGCTCTCCAGAACTTTAACATGCTTCCTTAAATAAGGTGTCCAGGACTGAACACACTTACTCGCATCTTTTCAGTGCTGCTTCAGCGTCTGGCTGGCATCTAATCTAATCTGCTGTCTTGGAACACTTGAATAAAAGCAAAATGATGTGAAGAAGGTACAACAGGATCTTAATCAGATGGGCCAACGGGCTGAGGAGTGGCAGATGGAGTTCAATTTAGATAAATGCGAGGTGCTGCATTTTGGAAAGGCAAATCAGGGCAGGACGTATACACTTAATGGTAAGGTCCGAGGGAGTATTGCTGAACAAAGAGACCTTGGAGTGCAGGGTCATAGCTCCTTGAAAGTGAAGTTCCAGTTTGACAGGATAGTGAAGGCGGCGTTTGGCATGCTTGCATTCATTGGTCAGTGCATTACTTTATAGGGGTTGGGATGTTGTGGCTGTACAGGATATTAGTTAGGCAACTTTTGGAATACTGCATTCAATTCTGGTCTCCCTCCTATCGGAAGGATGTTGTGAAACTTGAAAGAGTTCAGAAAAGATTTACAAGGATGTTGCCAGGGTTGGAGGATCTGAGCTACAGGGAGAGGCTGAACAGGCTGGGGCTGTTTCCCCTAGAGCGTCAGAGGCTGAGGGGTGACCTTATAGAGGTTTATAAAATCATGAGGGGAATGGATAGGGTAAATAGACAAGATCTTTTCCCTGGGGTGGGGGAGTCCAGAATTGGAGGGCATAAGTTTGGGGTGAGAGGGGAAAGACATAAAAGGGACCTAATGGACACCTTTTTCACACAGAGGGTAGTATGTGGATGGAATGAGCTGCCAGAGGAAGTGGTGGAGGCTGGTACAATGACAACATTTAAAAGGCATGGGTATATGAACAGGAAGGGTTAGGAGTTATAATGCTAGCAAATAGGATGAGATTAATGTGTGATATCTGGTCAGCATGGAGGAGTTGGACTGAAGAGTCTGTTTCTGTGCTGTGTTTTTCTGTGACTCTATGACTCACTTTTTCAAGATATCAGCGGCAACTATTCCTGAAAAACTAAAAAAACTGTAAATCCTGATTCTGTAGGAGCTTGACTCCACCCATTCAGTATGCTTCTATTGTTCCAACTATAAAAATAACTCAAGATCTCGCAAGCTGTTTATTTTATGAAATGTCAGTAGACACTTCAGCACCTATGTTTTAAAGCTTGTGTTTAAAAAAGTAAGGACAAAGTAGTCCTCATAAAGTCAGAGTTTTATCACATCAGAAATCACTGAAACTTTCCACCCCGTGCTGAAATTCCAGCCAGACGTTTATCTGGTGATCACCTATTTGAGAACAAGGTGGCAAGTCCCAAATTCACCTCCCTTTGACTCTGAGCTGTTCCCTCAAATTCCGCAGAAAGAGAGACAGAGTAAGAGAGAGGGGGAGAGAGAGAATAAACAAATGATTACCTCGAATAAAATTCCAATTTGTGGGAGTCATGTTCAAAGTAACATCAAGTAAGTCGTGATTCAGTGGTTAGCATTACCATCTCACAGCACCAAGGACATGGGCTTGATTCCTGCCTGGGGCAAGTGCATGGAGTTTGCACATTCTGCGTGCATGTGCTCTGATTTCCTCCCCCAGTCCAAGGATATACAATTTAGGTGGATTGGCATTGCTTAAATTGTCCATGGATGTGCAGGTCTGGTGGATTAACCATGGTGTTATGACACCAGGCCAGACCCCCTGAAATCAACTTAAGAAGGTAACCCTGAACCTAATTTGAAAACCCAACCGGTATGACAATGCAACTTCTCAAAGAGCTGGTCTGATTTTCTGCAATATCCCATAAGCACACTCTTTGGCAAAAAGGTAAATTCAAACACAGCTCCTTACAGTAGAGAGATTACAGAGAGAGTCAGAGAGAGAGAGAGAGTCAGAGAGAGAGAGAGAGAGAGAGAGGGGGCAGAGACAGAGAGAGAGAGACAGACAGACAGACAGAGGGAGGGGGCTGAGACAGAGAGAGAGACACAGAGAGAGAGAGACAGAGAGAGAGAGATAGACAGAGAGAGAGAGACAGAGAGGGGGCAGAGACAGAGAGAGAGACAGACAGACAGACAGACAGACAGAGGGGGGGGCTGAGACAGAGACACAGAGAGAGAGAGAGACAGAGAGAGAGAGAGATAGACAGAGAGAGACTGACAGACAGACAGACAGAGAGAGAGAGTCAGACAGAGACAGAGAGAGAGTCAGACAGAGAGAGTGACAGAGAGAGAGAGACAGACAGAGAGAGAGAGAGAGACAGAGAGAGAGAGAGAGAGTCAGATAGAGAGAGACAGACAGACAGACAGACAGACAGACACAGAGAGACAGAGAGAGAGAATCAGCCAGAAATCCTCTTGTTGAATCAGGGAACCATTATTCCCCAGCAGCTTTCTGTGGCCATCAGCTCCCAACAGACTGCTTTCGAAAACCAAACCAAACCAAACAGGAAAAAAAACCCTGAACTGGAAGAAATTTCATTGTAGAAGTGTTTTTCAAAAAAAATCTTTAAAACTTTTTCAAGTAGATAGATCCAGAATATTAGAGCCTCAGCTTTTACAACCCCCTTGAAAAAAATCCCAAGGACAATGGGTAAATAGCCAAGGTCTTTTCCGTGGGGTGGGGAAGTCCAGAACTAGAGGGGAATAAGTTCAGGGTGAGAGGGGAAAGATATAAAAGGGACCTGAGGGGCAACATTTTCACTCAGAGGGTGGTGCGTGTATGGAATGAGCTGGCAGAGGAAGTGGTGGAGGCTGGTACAATGACAGCATTTAAAAGGCAGTTGGATGGGTATGCGAATAGGAAGAGTTTAGAGGGATATTGGCCAACCGCTGGCAAATGGGACTAGATTGGATGTCTCGGTCAGCATGGACGAGTTGGGCCGAAGAGTCTGTTTCTGTGCTGTACAGCTCGATGGCTCTGTGGTGACATCACCTGTGGAAGGAGCAGTATCATCAGAATGGTAATTGTGGGGTTTTGGAAATGGGTCTGGGTAGGATGCTCTTTGGAGACTCGATGGGCTAAATGGCCTCTTTCCAAGCTGTAGGGATTCTCTGATTTATAAACCTCCGATTCAAACCTGGGATCAGCATGAAATGATTATCAGTCATGGTGAGGGAAGGAGCCTGAGCAAGGAGAGGGCGCTCTGATAGCTTACGGTTTCAGATAAACCTGATGGATGATAAACCAGAGGCGCATGAGTTTTGACTTTGTCTACCCCAATCCAACACCGGCACCTCCACATCTATCACAGTGAGAACAGCATCACCTTCACCTCAGTCCTAGCTGATCTTTCCTCATGATCCATGATCATTGAAACATATCAGATTCTGAAGGGGTTTGACAGGGTGAGAGAGTGTTTCCACCCTCCCCATGGGAGAGTCGAGGAGCAGAGGGCACAGTCTCAGAATAAAGGGGCATCAAATTCAGACTGAGATGGCGAGGAATTTCTTCCTCAAAGGGTTGTGAGTCTTTGGAATTCCCTCCCGCAGAGAGCCGCGGGCAGTCCTTGCGTATACTGAAGGCTGGTGAATTCCTGATCAAACGCGGAATCAAGGGAAAGGGCAGGAAAGTGGACATGAGGAATGTCAGAGCAGCTATTGATTGGTCGAACAATCTCAAGCGGCTGAACAGCCTCCTTTTCCCATTTCTCCCGGTCCTATGGTAGCAACAAGCCCACTGCCTGACCCGAAGAATCTCTAATCTCATTGTGACTTGCCCTTTGATGAACACGATCACCTCAGATTTCACCAGTGAGAATGACTTTCCTCTCGCAGCCGAAGGGAATGAAAGAATGACCCATGGACAAAACCAACGTCATCTACAAAATTCCATGCAAGGACTGCCACAAACACTATGTAGGACAAACAGGAAGAAGGTTAGCCACCAGGATACACGAACACCAGCTAGCCACAAAAAGACATGACCCTCTCTCCCTCGTAGCCCAACACACGAACGAAAAAAAAACACCATTTTGACTGGGACAACACATCTATCCTGGGACAGGCTAAGCAAAGACATGCCAGAGAATTCCTAGAGGCCTGGCACTCCAACCACAACGCCATAAACAAACACATAGATCTCGATACCATCTATCAACCCCTCAGAAAACGAACAGGAAATGACATCACCACAAATCGCAGGAACCCCACCCTGGAGAAAGATATAAATAGAAAGCAGGAGACAACAGCTTCGCTTCACTTGGAGGTCGCCACTGATGATGTTACCCAGCCAGGTAATGAAACGTCTGGATATTAAACCTACAGCTCAGCGAGCAAACCTACACCCTAAACCTCAACCTGAGCTACAAACCTTCACAAACCTTGCAGAATGACCTTTACTGTGCACCGATGTACCGGTGAAGAGACAGGGACTAGTTAAATTTTCCAATGTAGAATTTAGTTGTAATTTCTCAAATCAACTCTTTCGATCCTCGTTTCGTGAATATTGAATGCAGATCAGCTCACAGGCTTCATCTTGACTTGCCTGTTATCGTGTGCACCTTTAAGGAATTGCTTAGGTCATGAAATGGAAAGCATACAATGGCTGGCAGTCCATTCCACCCTCTGTGTGAAAATGTTGCCTCTCATGTCCCATTTAAATCTTTCCCCTCTCCTCTACTTCTGGACTCCCCCACCCCAGGGAAGAGACCTTGTCTATTTACTCTATCCATGCCCCTCATGATTTTATAAACTTCTATAAGGTCACCCCTCAGCCTCCGACGCTCCAGGGAAAACAGCCCCAGCCTATTCAGCCTCTCCCAGTAGCTCAAACTCTCCAACCCTGGCAACATCCTTGTAAATCTTTTCTGAACCCTTTCAAGTTTCAAACATCCTTCTTGTAGCAGGGAGAGGACAATTGAACACAGTATTCTAAACTTCAGTAAATACACTCCCTGTTTAATCTTTGTTCATAAAATAATCCCACCTTATCGGATCCATCCAAGTGAGCCTTTTCTGAACTGCCTCCAATGAAATAGTATCAGAGAATCCCTACAGCGTGGAAAGAGGCCCTTCGGCCCAGCAAGTCCACACTGACCCACTGATGAGTATCCCACCCAGACCCATTCCCCTACCCTATTATTCCACATTTCCCCTGACAAATGCATCTAACTGAACATCACTGGACACTATGGGACAATTTCCCAAGGCCAATCCACCCTAACCTACACATCCCTGGGCACTATGGGACAATTTAGCATGGCCAATCCACCCTAACCTGCACAATCCTGGGCGCTATGGGACAATTTAGCATGGCCAATCCACCCTAACCTGCACATCCCTGGGCACTATGGGACAATTTAGCATGGCCAATCCACCCTAACCTGCACATCCCTGGGCACTATAGGACAATTTCCCATGGCCAATCCACCCTAACCTGCACATCCCTGGGCACTATGGGACAATTTCCTATGGCCAATCCACCCTAACCTGCACATCCCTGGGCACTATCGGACAATTTCCCATGGCCAATCCACCCTAAACTACACATCCCTGGACACTATGGGACAATTTCCCACGGCCAATCCACCCTGGCCTGCACATCCCTGGGCACTATGGGACAATTTCCCATGGCCAATCCACCCTAACCTACACATCCCTGGGCACGATGGGACAATTTAGCATGGCCAATCCACCCTAACCTGCACATCCCTGGGCGCTATGGGACAATTTAGCATGGCCAATCCACCCTAACCTGCACATCCCTGGGCAGTATGGGACAATTTCCCATGGCCAATCCACCCTAACCAGCACATCCCTGGGCCCTATGGGACAATTTCCCATGGCCAATCCACCCTAACCAGCACATCCCTGGGCCCTATGGGACAATTTAGCATGGCCAATCCACCCTAACCTGCACATCCCTGGGCACTATGGGACAATTTCCCATGGCCAATCCACCCTAACCTGCACATCCCTGGGCACTATGGGACAATTTCCTATGGCCAATCCACCCTAACCTGCACATCCCTGGGCACTATCGGACAATTTCCCATGGCCAATCCACCCTAAACTACACATCCCTGGACACTATGGGACAATTTCCCATGGCCAATCCACCCTGGCCTGCACATCCCTGCGCACTATGGGACAATTTCCTATGGCCAATCCACCCTAACCTGCACATCCCTGGGCACTATGGGACAATTTCCCATGGCCAATCCACCCTAACCTGCACATCCCTGGGCACGATGGGACAATTTCCTATGGCCAATCCATCCTAACCTGCACATCCCTGGGCACTATGGGACAATTTAGCATGGCCAATCCACCCTAACCTGCACATCCCTGGGCACTATGGGACAATTTTCCATGGCCAATCCACCCTAACCTGCACATCCCTGGGCACTATGGGACAATTTAGGATGGCCAATCCACCCTGACCTGCACACCTTTGAACTGTGGGAGGATCTGTAGGAAACCTACACAGACACGGGGTAACTCAGCACAGTTGGCCGAGGGTGGAATCGAACCCATGTCCCTGGGGCTGTGAGTCAGCAGCACTGGCCACTGAGTCACCATGCTGATTATTTCCTGAAATGTGGTGACCAATCGTGCTCACATTTCTCCAGCTGTGGTCTCCCCAGCACCTTGTAGAGCTGCAGTAAGACTTGTCCTCCAACCCCCTTGGAATAAGAGCCAACATTCTGTGGCCCTTCTGGATTACGTGCTGCCCCTGTGCGCTTGCTTTCATGTACAAGTCCTGCCACACCCTGTTGTAGACTTCTCCAGCTTCTCCCCATTTCACTAAGAGCAGCAGACTCAGCTATAACCACGTGACTGCAAACATTGGACAATAGTTCTGCATGATGAGCAGAGCACCTGTGAGAGACATACATTTACAATGTCTGATCAGAGACCACTGTGGGCTGCGTGTAACATGATTGTTACTCAGGGATTGAAGTTGGTTTCAGCCACTGGGTGGAATCGGCTGTGTTTATCAGTCTTGCACATGCTTCCGCATTCTTTGAAAAGCCAGCAACATCTGGACTAACCTGGCCACCATCCGCTGGATGCACAACCAGCATTGTCCAGGTAACTGGTCACAGGGTCCTTCAATACTTTCACCTTGTCTGTCATGGCTCAGGTGTGCACATCCTACCCTGGATACCCAGAACGTGTGCATTCACACCAAAGCTGACATCGCTATGGAGGCTGAACAGCTGATGTCCAGGCTTCAAACCACATCACAGGTGGTTTACCCAAGATGGCGGCCGAGTAGGACACTTCAGCCAGAGCTTGCGTGGTCTGCCCTTTCATCGTTTTCTTTTCCTTCCCTGTTTTGCCTCTTGTTTTGTTTCATTTTTCTTCTTTCGCATCCTGGTCTCCAGTCTGACTCCTAGCTTCCAGTCCATCTCCTGGTCTCCAGTCTGACTCCTAGCTTCCAGTCCATCTCCTGGTCTCCAGTCTGACTCCTAGCTTCCAGTCCATCTCCTGGTCTCCAGTCTGACTCCTAGCTTCCAGTCCATCTCCTGGTCTCCAGTCTGACTCCTGGCCTCAGCACAGACACGTTGAGGGGCCGGCCATGATGGCGTCCTGGCCTGGGACAGCTGTCTCTCAGCCTGGCATGGCCTCAGTGCTGTCACCTAATCTTGAGGTGATACCAGAACAATCTGCCAACCTCATAATCCTCAATGTCAAGCCCGAAGCAGAGTGGAGCTAGGGACTGGGTCAGACTGGAGCCAGGGACCAGGGCAGACTGGAGCCAGGGCCCGAGGCAGACTGGAGCCAGAGCCCTGGGCAGACTGGAGCCAGGGCCCGGGCAGACAAGAGCCAGGGCCCGGGGCAGACAGGAGCCAGGGCCCAGGGCAGACAGGAGTCAGGGACCGGGGCAGACAGGAGCCAGGGACCAGGGCAGACAGGAGCCAGGGACCAGGGCAGACAGGAGCCAGGGACCAGGGCAGACTGGAGCCAGGGCCCGGGGCAGACTGGAGCCAGGGACCGGGGCAGACTGGAGCCAGGGCCCAGGGCAGACTGGAGCCAGGGACCGGGGCAGACAGGAGCCAGGGACCGGGGCAGACAGGAGCCAGGGATTGGGGCAGACTGGAACCAGGGCCCAGGGCAGACTGAGCCAGGGACCGGGGCAGACTGGAGCCAGGGACCGGGGCAGACAGGAGCCAGGACCCAGGACAGAGTGGAGACAGGGCCCGGGGGAGACAGGAGCCAGGACCCTGGGCAGACTGGAGCCAGGGACTGGGGCAGACAGGAGCCAGGGACCAGGGCAGATTGGAGCCAGGGACCGGGACAGACAGGAGCCAGGAACCTGGGCAGGCTGGAGCCAGGAACCTGGGCAGACTGGAGCTAGGGACCCAGACAGACTGGAGCCAAGGACTGGGGCAGACTGGAGCCAGGGACCGGGGCAGACTGGAGCCAGGGACCAGGGCAGACTGGAGCCAGGGCCGGGAGCAGACTGGAGCCAGGGCCTGGGGCAGTCAGGAGCCAGGGACCGGGGCAGACTGGAGCCAGGGACCCAGACAGACGGGAGCCAGGGACCCGGACAGACTGGAAGTAGGGACCGGCGCAAACTGGAGGCAGGGCCCAGTGTAGACTGGAGCCAGGGCCCGGAGGGGACTGGAGCCAGGGCCTGGTGTGGACTGGAGTCAGGGCCTGGTGTGGTCTTGAGGCAGGGACCGGTGTGGTCTTGAGGCAGGGACTGGTGTGGTCTTGAGGCAGGGCCCGGTGTGGACTGGAGGCAGGGCCCGGTGTGAACTGGAGACAGGGCCCGGTGCAGACTGGAGGCAGGGCCGAGTGTGGACTGGAGCCAGGGCCAGTGTGGTCTGGAGCCAGGGTCCAGTGCAATCCTGGAGGCAAGACCCGGTGCAGGCTGGAGCCATGACCCTGTGTGGACTGGAGCCAGTGCCCGGTGTGTACTGGAGCCAGGGCCCAGTGTGGACTGGAGCCAGGGCCCGGTGTGGAGTGGAGCCAGGGACCTGTGTGGCCTGGAACAAGGGCCTGGTGTGGACTGCAGCCAGGGCCCAGTGCGGTCTGGTGGCAGGGCCCAGTGCGGTCTGGTGGCAGGGCCAGGTGCAGACTGGAGCCAGGGCCCGGTGTGGACTGGAGGCATGCCCGGTGTGGACTGGAGGCAGGGCCCGGTGTGGACTGGAGGCAGGGCCCGGTGTGGACTGGAGCCAGGGCCTGGTGTGGACTGGAGCCAGGGCCCGGTGCACTCTGTAGGCACGGCCTGGTGCAGACTGGAGCTAGGGCCCCATGTGGACTGGAGCCAGGGCCTGGTGTGGACTGGAGCCAGGGCCCTGTGTGTACTGGAGCCAGGGCCCGGTGTGGTGTGGAGCCAGGGCCCGGGGCGGACTGGAGGCATGGCCCGGTGCGGAATGGAGGAAGGACCTGGTGTGGGCTGTAGCCAGGACCCAGTATGGACTAGAGCCAGGGCCCAGTATGTAGTGGAGACAGGGCCTGGGGCGGACTGGAGCCAGGGCGCGGTGTGGAGTGGAGAGAGGGCCCGGGGCAGACTGGAGGCAGGGCCCGGTGCGGAATGGATGCAGGGCCCAGTGAGGACTGGAGGCAGGGCTTGGTGTGGACTGGAGGCAGGGCCTGGTGTGGATTGGAGATTCGGCCTGGTTTGGACTGGAGCCAGGGCCCAGTGTGGATTGGAGACAGGGCCCGGTGTGGACTGGAGGCGGGGCCCGGTGTGGATTGGATTTACGGCCTGGTGTAGACTGGAGCCAGGGCCCGGTGTGGAGTGGAGCCAGGGCCCAGTGTTGTCTGGAGCCAGGGACCAGTGTGGACTGGAGCTAGGGCTCGTTGCAGTCTGGAAGCAGGGCCCGGTGCGGACTGGAGCCAGGGCCGCATGTGGACTGGAGCCTGGGCCTGGTGTTGACTGGAGCCAGGGCCCGATGTGGACTGTAGCCAGGGCCCCGGGTGGTCTTGAGGCATGGCCCGGTGCGGACTGGAGACACGGCCAGGTGTGGACTGGAGGCAGGGCTCGGTGTGGAGTGGAGACACGTCCTGGTGTGGTCTGGAGCCAGAGCCTGGTGTAGTCTGGAGGCAGGGCCTGATGCGGTCTAGAGGGAGGGCCTGGTGCGGATTGGAGCCAGGGCCTGGTGTGGTATGGAGCCAGAGCCCGGTGCAGTCTAGAGGCAGGGCCTGGTTCGGACTGGAGCCAGGGTCTGGTGTGGACTGGAGCCAGGGCCCCGTTTGGACTGGAGCCAGTGTCCGGTGTGGTCTGGAGCCAGGGCCCGGTGCAGTCTGAAGGCAGGCGTGGGTGCAGGCTGGAGCCAGGGCCCCGTGCGGACTGGAACCAGGGCCCGGTGTGGATTGGAGCCAGTGCCCGGTGTGGAGTGGAGCCAGGGCCCAGTGTGGAGTGGAGCCAGGGGCCAGTGTGGTCTGGAACCAGGGCCTGGTGTGGACTGGAGCCAGGGCCCAGTGCGGTCTGGAGGCAGGGCCAGGAGCAGACTGTAGCCAGGGCCCCGTGTGGACTGGAGCCAGGGCCTGGTGTGGACTGGAGCCAGGGCCCGGTGTGGACTGGAGGCAGGGCCCGGTGTGGAGTGGAGCCAGGGCCCAGTGTTGTCTAAAGCCAGGGCCTGGTGTGGACTGGAGCCAGGGCCCGGTGCGGTCTGGAGGCACGGCCTGGTGTGGACTGGAGCCAGGGCCCCATGTGGACTGTAGCCAGGTCCTGGTGTGTACTGGAGCCAGGGCCCGGTGTGGAGTGGAGACAGGGCCTGGGGCGGACTGGAGCTTGGACCCAATGTAGACTGGAGCTATGTCCCGGTGTGGACTGGAGCCAGGACCCGGTATGGACTGGAGGCAGGGCCCAGTGTGGTGTGGAGCTAGGGCCCGGGGCAGACTGGAGGCACGTTCCGGTGCTGAATGGAGGCAGGGCCTGGTGTGGACTAGAGCCAGGGCCCGGTGTGGAGTGAGGACAGGGCCTGGGGCGGACTGGAGCCAGGGCGTGGTGTGGAGTGGAGAGAGGGCCCGGGGCAGACTGGAGGCAGGACCCGGTGTGGACTGGAGCCAGGGCCCGGTGTGGAGTGGAGCCAGGGCCCGGTGTGGAGTGGAGCCAGGGCCCAGTGTTATCTAGAGCCAGGGCCCAGTTTGGCTGGAGGCAGGGCCCGGTGTAGACTGGAGCCAGGGCCCGGTGTGGACTGGAGCCAGGGCCCGGTGTGGACTGGAGCCAGGGCCCGGTGTGGAGTGGAGCCAGGGCCCAGTGTTGTCTAGAGCCAGGGCCTGGTGTGGACTGGAGGCAAGGCCCGGTGTGGATTGGAGATAGGGCCCGTTGTGGCCAGGAGGCGGGGCCCGGTGAGGATTGGAGACAAGGTAGTGTGGACTGGAGGCAGGGCCCGGTGTGGATTGGAGACAGGGCCCGGTGTGGACTGGAGCTTGGGCCCGGTGTGGACTGGAGGCAGGGCCCAGTGTGGACTGGAGGCAGGGCCCGGTGTGGACTGGAGGAAGGACCCGGTGTGGACTGGAGGAGGGCCCGGTGTGAATTGGAGCCAGGGCCCGGTGTGGTCTGGAGCCAGGGCCCGGTGTGGAGTTGAGCCAGGGCCCAGTGTTGTCTAGAGCCAGGGCCCGGTGTGGAGTGGAGGCAGGGCCCCATGTGGATTGGAGATAGGGCCCGGTGTGGACAGGAGGCGTGGCCCGGTGAGGATTAGAGACAAGGTAGTGTGGACTGGAGGCAGGGCCCAGTGTGGATTGGAGCCAGGGCCCGGTGTGGACTGGAGGCAGGGTCCGGTGAGGAATGGAGGCAGCGCCCAGTGTGGACTGGAGGCAGGGCCGGGTGTGGACTGGAGGCAGGGCCCGGTGTTGATTGGAGGCAGGGCCTAATGTGGTCTAGAGCCAGGGCCCGGTGCGGAATGAAGGCAGGGCCTGGTGTGGTCTGGAGACAGACCCCGGTGCGGAATGGAGTCAGGCCCCGTTGTGGACTGGAGGCAGGGCCCGGTGTTGACTGGAGACAGGGCCCGGTGTGGATTGGAGGCAGGGTCTGGTTTGGTCTGGAGACAGGGCCCGGTGTGGATTGGAGACAGGGCCCGGTGTGGACTGGAGGCAGGGCCCGGTGTGGATTGGAGATAAGGCCTGGTGTGGACTGAAGGCAGGGCCCGGTGTGGACTGGAGGCAGGGCCCGGTGTGGATTGGAGATAAGGCCTGGTGTGGACTGAAGGCAGGGCCCAGTGTGGATTGGAGACAGGGCCCAGTATGGATTGGGGTATAAGTGGCTGCATGATCTGGTTTGGAGGACTGCTGGTGTTGAGTTTTAATTCCGCATCACTGGCCATCCCATTTCCATTCTCCTATTTTCTCGGATCTTGTATCTGAAGGAGCTGCACCTAACTCCCTTTGTCATAAGGTGGCGCCATAAGTAACGGTCCATAAACCTTTCCCTCTGCTCACATGTGACAAAGCAGCTAAATCAATGCAGTTTAATTCACAGGAATGTGGCTCCGTTTGTGTTTGCTCTGCACCCCTTCCCAATTCCCTCTCTGCCTGACCGCAGTGAGCACACCAAGTGGAAGTATCTGAAAACTCAGAAACTTTCCGACTGTCGCTCAAAGTAATTTTTCTGTCTCGCTTCCATTTCGTTGAGTTTTCTTTCAAGACACAACTCCCCGATGTCAACTGAGGAAGCATCCTCGACACATCCATCTCTTCAAAAACTCGCAGGATTCCTCTCCTCCTCTTATAGATTAACCTCATCACGTATTCCTCACAAGACCACCCACCTATTCCAGCTATGAGTCTGTTAAACGTTCTCTGAACCTGCTCCAACACTATTGCATCCTTTTTTTAAATAAGCTACTAATACAGATAGAGACTTTTCATAGGGACAGACCAATCGGCCCCTCCAGCCTATCCCACCACGCAATGTGATCATGAATGAGCTGGGACCTGACTCTATTTAGCCGCCTTTGGCCCATATCCCTCCCTGCGTAGGTGAAAGTGAGGGCTGCAGATGCTGGGGATCCGAGTCGAGAGTGTGGTGCTGGAAAAGCACAGCAGGTCAGGCAGCATCCGAGGAGCAGGAGAGTCGACGTTTTGAGCATAAGCCCTTCATACCTTGGCTTAACAATAAATATCTATCTCACCTTTAAAACTAACAATGGATCCAGTATTCTCAACCACCCTCAGTATGTAGGAGTGCTGCCTAATGTCACCAGCCCTAGTTCTCAATCCAGGCTTGCTGGCTCTGGAACACACAAACAGTGGAAACAGTTGATCTTTGCCTATCCTGTCGTTTCCTGTTAATACCTTTGATACTTTGATCAAATCACCCCCTAACTCTCAGAATTTGAGAGAAGGCAGGTCCATCGCTGAACCATGATCTCAATTGAATCTTGAGGTTGTCGGTGAGCTCACTGAGCTGCTGAGTTATTGTACAGACGTTCCATTACCACACTGGCTTACATCATCAGTCCAACCTCAGTGAGGCGCTGTTGTTCTGACCTGCTCTGGTTTTCCAGTCTGCTGGGGTGTGGGTCTCCCCTGCAGTGGTTTGTACACCGGGTCTATCTCTACATGCGTTTGTTGATGGCCTTTCT
Organism: Chiloscyllium plagiosum; assembly: GCF_037043375.1. NCBI lineage: Eukaryota > Metazoa > Chordata > Chondrichthyes > Orectolobiformes > Hemiscylliidae > Chiloscyllium > Chiloscyllium plagiosum. The sequence goes on along the minus strand of NW_028270176.1, from coordinate 31,302,176 downwards.
GGTTGAATGCCAGAACTTCCAAGAACTCTTGAGCATGTGTCTGCTTGGCTTGTCCCAGAATGATTATCTTGGTCCTAATTGAATTAATGGCTGTGCGTGCAGATGAGAGAGTGTGGATCAGGCCGTTTGGTCATCACTTGGCGTTTGTGAAAGCAGATGGCTAGTTTCCTTCCTATTTGTCTGATGGAGTGTTTGTTACAGTTGTTGTAAGGGATTTGGTATACCACGTTGGTCTTAAATGTTGAAGCGATGGGTTCCTTTCTCCTGGTAGGTAGTTGGTGTCATGTAGTTGTTAGTTAGTTTGTTCCCATAATGTCTTATGGACCTAACAACCAGGTTATTAATTCTGAAATTTTCTTCATACAGGGTAGTGTGGCCCATGTGTTGGTGTACTCGAATCTAACCACATGGAAGTAGTTACAAAATCACGCAACACCAGGTTATCGTCCAACAATCATATTTTGACCACTAGCTTACTCCACAACCACCTGATGAAGGAGCAGCGCTCCGAAAGCCAGTGCTTCCAAACAAACCTGTTGGACTATCAGCTGGTGTTGTGTGATTTTTAACATTCGACGAGAAAGTGAGGGCTGCAGATGCTGGAGATCAGAGCTGAAAATGTGTTGCTTGAAAAGCGCAGCAGGTCAGGCAGCATCCAAGGAGCAGGAGAATCGACGTTTCGGGCATTACTGAAGAAGGGCTCATGCCCAAAACCTCCTGCTCTCCTGCTCCTTGGATGCTGCCTGACCTGCTGCGCTTTTCCAGCAACACATTTCAGCCCTGATTTTTAACATTGTCCACTCAGCATTTCCAAGTCACACAAAAATAAGCAGTTTTCCCCAACTTGCACAGTTGGAGTGGAAACACTTACAACTTGCACTCACTTCAGGTCTCGAACACGATCCCCCTCCGTATCCTGAGTCACAAGATAACTTTCTCCAGAACTTGGACACAGCAGAACAGAACCAAGGTGCTGTACTTTGCAACAAATATCAAATCAACTGACTTTTTAACTTATTTATTGATTTCTCCATTTCTGTAAATAAGGTTTAGTACCTGGGTACTTTGTACCCAAGATGGAGTCTTGTGTGATGGCATTATACACCTCTCACTGTCCCCTTTACCCCGTACTCAAGTTCACGTGAAAATAAAACCGAAATCTATATCAAAACCAACCTGCCTTCTCCCCTGGATACAAAAGATCTAATGGTACTATTCATCCTTCAACTCCTGGTCAATCTTCATCACTCCACAAACATCATCGATTTTCTGCTTTCATTGACATTATTGTCGAAGGGCGAGATGGAAATTGTGTATCTGGCCAGAGTACTCAGACCCCTTGGCATCATGGTAGCCCATAAACCCACCAACACAGTAAAACAGCAGCTAATGAACTTGAAAGACCCCACACAGACAACAAGCAAAACTAATGTCATTAACACAAAATACCGTGCAAGGACTGTAACAAACACTAAATTTGACAAACAGAAAACTAGCCATCAGGAAGCATGAACACCAACTAGCCACAAAAGGACATGACCCTTTCTCACTAGTATCCTCACATATGGATGAGGAAGGACATCACTTCAAGTGGAATAACACAGCCATGCTCGGACAAGCCAAACAAAGACACGCACGAGAATTCCTAGAAGCATGGCATTCCAATCGGAACTCTATCAACAAACACTTTGACTTGGATCCTATTTACCACCCCCGGAGAAAAAGAACAGGAAATGACATTGCCACAGGAAATGACGTCACCGGTGAAAATGACATCACCGACCCAAGGAAACCCAAACACGTAAATAGAAAGCGGGCTATGCCACCAGTGCTTCGTCTGGAGGCCCACTGAAGATGTTACTGAGTAGGGTGACAAAATGTCTGAAACCGAACCTTCCAGCTCAGCGAGCAAACCTACATCCAGAACCTCAACCTGAGCTACAAATCGTCTCAAAACTCGCGAGAAACATCATATAGTTACAGGAGAAGCCCTTCAAACCTGTATTGCCAAAGTGCACTCAATCTACACCACACAAAAACATACAAACTCGGAGCAGGAGTAGGCCGTCTGGCCCTTTGAGCCCGCTCTGCCATTCAATAGGATCATGGCTGATCTTCTCATGGCCTCAGCTCCACCCGCTCACCGTAACCCTGAATCCCTTTACTGTTCCAAAATCAATCTCTCTTTGGTTTAAAAGCAGCCAACGAGGAAGCCTCTGCTGCTTCCCTGGGCAGGGAATCCCACAAATTCACAGCCCTCTAGGTGAAGAAGTGCCTCCTCAATTCAGTCCGAAATCTGCTCCCTCTTATTTCGAGGCTAGGCCCCTCCCGAGTTCGAATCTCACCTGCCATTGGAAACATCCTCCCTGCTTCTATCTTATCTATTCCCATCATGATATTATATCTGTCTATAAGATCCCCCACATTCTTCTAAATTCCAATGAGGAGAATCCCACTCTACTCAGTCTCTCCTCATAAACCAACTCCCTCAACTCTGGGCTCAACCTAGTGAACCCCCTCTACACCCCTTCCAGTGCCAGTACATCCTTTCTCAAGTAAGGAGACCGAACCTGTGCACAGTATTCCAGGTGTACCTGCATTAGTCCGGCATTTGGTCCATCTGGGTCCATTCCTGATGAAGGGCTTTTGCCCGAAACGTCAATTTTCCAGCTCCTCGGATACTGCCTGACCTGCTGTGCTTTTCCAGGACCACTCTAATTTTGACATCTCAAGTGCTCATCCAAGTACCTTTGCGGGTTGTGTGGTCTCCCATCTCAATTATCCTCCCAGATCCCCCACCTCACATTATGTTCCATCTCCTGGGATTTTGCCGACTTGATTAACCTGTCTCTATCCCTGTGCAGACTCTATTCTGCTGTGCACCCAATATCTCAATAACAAGCTTCATTGTTCTGTCATACAGTCATCGAGTCATAGAGATGTACAGCATGGAAACAGACCCTTCAGTTTATCTCATCCATGCCGACCAGATATCCTAACCTCATCTAGTCCCATTTGCCAGCACTTGGCCCATATCCCTCCAAACCCTTCCTATTCATATACCCATCCAGATGCATTTTAGATGTTATCATTGTACCAGCCTCCACCACTAACTCTGGCAGCTTATTCCATACACACACCCCATCCTCTGTATGAAAACGTTGCCACTTAGGTCCTTTTTATATCTTTCCCCTCTCACCCTAAACCTATGTCCCTCTAGTTCTGGACTCCCCCACCCCAGGGAAAAGACCTTGCCTATTTATCCTATCCATGCCCCTCATGATTTTGTAAACCTCTGTAAGGTCACCCCCTCAGCCTCCGACGCTCCAGGGAAAACAGCCCCAGCCTGTTCGACCTTTCCCTGTAGCTCAGATCCTCCAACCCTGGCAACATCCTTGAAATCTTTTCTGAACCCTTTCAAGTTTCACAACATCTTTCCGATAGGAAGGAGACCAGAATTGCACACAATATTCCAACAGCGGCCTAACCAATATCCTGTACAGCCGCAACATGACCTCCCAACTCCTACACTGACTGATAAAGGCATGCATAAATTTTGAAAGACTAGGATTCTTCCTATTGACAGAGCAGTAATCTCGTGTTAATCAGGATCATTACCATCCACAGGCATTTTCATGGGAAAAGTGCACTGCTGGGAGAGGCTATCTCGCGACAGCTCACTTGGTCAGACCAACTCGTGTTCTGTCTCAGCTGCAGTTCCGGTATTAACCCAATTTATGCAAAACTGACAGTGAAATAACACTCCTCCTTCATGGACTGACAACTTCCCAAGTGATTGACTCCCTCTCCTGCCCCCCCCCCCCCCCCTCCAGTGGCTGCATTCACATCTGTCTCTGTGTCTACCTGTCGTGGTGAGCATACAGGGTGAGTTCTTACAACACACCCAGGATTGGATCAGAGTGCAAATCAGTTGATCCACAAGCCCAGTCTGCAGTAAATAAAGATCTCAATACCTTCCTGAGGAAGTTGCATTTTCCGTTCAGTCTTCCTCTAAACTCAAACATGAAATTGGTGATTACTGTTTTTACTGTCCAGCGTCTGGCTCGATGTGAACACCATGACTCGGGGTAAGTGTTAGTTTTGTCGTGTGAAACATTAATAGATTTCAAACTGCGTAGATACCTCGATGTGCTGTGCTGTAGAGATGATGACTGCCCCATAGAATCAAAAATGTTACTGCCCAATCTCCTAATTTCTTTAGCCCCTTCATTTCTGCCTCTCGCTGCAATTTCTTCCAGCCTCACGATGCTGTAATGTTCTTGGCCACTTCTGGCCTTTGCAGACTTGTTCCTCCAACTCTGCCACCCTACCCACCTACTTTTATGGAGATGGTTTCAGTTGGACTTCAATTGATGGAGCAGCAATGGGCTCAGTTAAAATCCATCTGATTGTTTAATTGTTTTCTTCAGTGGAAGATTGTTTCAATTTGATAATCATCACAAAAGAGTTTGATGTGAATTTTACCACCTGTTTGAGAAATAAAATGTTCCCTGTGTTTTTTTAAATTTCAATTGCAAGTCCAATTTCGGTGCTAGTTAATATTCAAAGCAGAGTTGTGAACTCCCTCTTGACAAGATAAAGGATAGCAGTCTATTTTTGGAACATAAGTCCAGGATGCCAACCCTCCATGGACAACAATATATTGAGTGGTTGACATGTGAAAGAACACTGAAAGAAGTCGGATAATAAAAAAAAGTAGAAAATCGAACACTGCCAGAATAGTGATTGGAAAGCAAGTACAAGTATTATCTTAAGGAGCATTCTTTAGGGAGTGCTGTTTACAATCCTTTTGCATCTCCATGTGGAATATGCCAGTGTTGTGGGGCTGTAATGTGAATGATTTTTAAGAGAGTGTTTAATAGACTGGAACAGACACCAGATGTCACACACGGTGTTTATGATCATGTATAAGTGAGTGTTGATTCTTATCCCAGGAGCTCAGTTCAGACTCCAAGCCCTGCGCGAGAGTTAATGAATGAGATCACCCAACATTAACAATGCAAGGACCAATAATTCTGCAGGTCTTATTCACTTTCTTCCATTTCTTTGCAATTGTCTGTGTTCCAGGTGAGGAGATCTTCCCCGTTACTGAATGTGGGGTTTATAGTTCTGTCTGTGTTTTATGGTGAGATATTTGATGGATTAGTTTGGAACCGAGATGTGGATGGACTGCTTGAAGGAATGATCTTGGGGAAGCTGCACTGCCATTTTGCTGGAATGTTACCAGGAATCTTCAGTTGTATGGAGAGAGGAAAGAGGTTGCCCAGTGTTATTACAACTGAACATGAAGAAGGTGGGTATAGGGACCATGGGCAGAGTAAACCCTAAACCTGAAGACCATTTCCCTTGAGCCTGCTTCACCAATAAATCAGATCTTGGCTGATCGGAAATTCCTCACATCCTGCTCTTTCTCTGCAATCCTTGATTTCCCCGACTGACCAAAAAAATCCAAAATGAAGGATGAGAAGATGGCTGTAGGAGCTGCTCCATTTTGAGGTATTTTAGGTGTTGGAAGTCACTTCCTCGAATTCCAGGAGCAGAAATTACTGTTTTGTATGCTGTTGCATTGTGTTGGAACTTTGGGGAAAAAAAACCCTCAAAAAACAGTACTTTCAAAAGACAGAAAGACAGACAAAAGGCAGCGAACACATTGTCAGTGAGGGAGAGAGGTAACTGGCCCAGCAGTGAATCTGCACAGTTGCTACCTTTGCTGTTTGAGTTCCCATATCTCTGGACATCAGAATTGGTCTAGGAAAAAGTTTAAAAAGTGAAATTCACAGCTGACCTTGGAGGAACCTATGTGGGAGAGCTCACAGCACAGGAACAGATAAATGCATAGTTTTCAATGTGTAATCTTGCTATATGGTTGCTGTACTGAATAGAATGGGTTCTTTCTTGATTTTTAATTTTATTGAAATCTGCCTCTTGATTAAATTTTTAAAATATAAACCAGAAGTACGAAGTTAGCCTGGAGCACTGTTTTTGTTTAGAGCAAACAGATAATGCTATTTTCTGGATCTATTGATTGTGAAGGAGCAAAGATGATCTTTTTTAGAGTTACATGCTCATCCTGTCAGATGTGGGAGTTTAGGGAGAGTTTCCATGTTACTGATTATTTTGTCTGCAGTAAGTGTGCTTGGTTGCCAATTCTATCAGATCGCATGGATTGGTTGGAGCAAAAGTTAGAGGTAATGAGGAATTTACAAGAGCAAGAGGGTGTGATGGATGACAGTTATAGGAAGGGAGAAAAATGGCAGATACAGTCAAATGGATGGGTTAACTCCAGGAAAGCTAGGAGGGGTATTGCAGGTAGTGCAAGAGTCTCCTGTGACTATCCCCATTTCAAACAAGTATGCTGTTTTGGAAAATGGAGGGGGTGATGGACTCTCAGGGGAATGTAGCATGAAAGCCAAGTTTCTGATATGGAGACAGGCTATAATGCAATGAGGGGTAAGTCGAGTTCCAAGCAATCAATTGCGATAGGGGAATGTACAGTCTAAGGCACGGACAGACATTTCTGTGGCCAGCAGCAATAAATCAGAATGGTGTGTTGCCTCCCTGGTGCTAGGATAAAGGATGTTGAAGAGAGGGTGCAGAATGTTCTGAAAGAAGAGAGGGGCCCGGCAGGATGTCATTGTACACATTGGAACCAACGACATAGGATGGGAAAATGATGAGATTCTGAAGGAAGAATGTATGAAGTTGAGCAGAAATGTTTTTTAAAAATGAGGTCCTTGAGAGTGGTAATATCTGGAATACTCCTGGTGTGACGATCTAGTGAGAGTAGGAGTAGGAGGAGAGAGCAGATGAAGTCATGGTTGAGGAACTGGTGCATGGGAGAAGGTTTACACTTTTCAATCATTGGAATCTCTTCTCGGGTAGTGTGAACTGTACAAGAAGGATGCATTGTACCTGAATTAGAAGGGGTCAAATATACTGACAGAGAGATTTGCTAGAGCTGCTCAGGAAGATTTAAACTAGTAAGGTGGCGGGGGGTGGCAAGGGTGATAGTAAGGTAGCATCACACCCTCTAGCTCTTGTAAATTCCTCATTGCCTCTAATTTTTGCTCCAATCAATCCATGCGATCCAATAGAATTGGCAACCAAGCACACTGCAGACAAAATACTCAATAACATGAAAACTCTCCCTCAAGTCCTCCAGCCGACAGGTTGAACATGTAACTCTACAAAAGACCATCTTGCAGATAATGCATTGAGAACTTTAATCTCTCATCATCCATCAGCATTCCATTCAAATCAAATTCAGAATGCTAGGATAGGCATAACATCTGTCATTTGCTCTCGATGTGAAATCAAACACCTCATGCGGTTTGCCACATGGTCATTTCACCTTCACTCTCTTCTTAGTCAAGAATATATTGGCTAGAATTTGTAATCATTCACTCTGTGCATATTTATCTTGTTATACAAAGGAGAGTTCTGTGTGGAATCAATTGGAATGAGGCAGTTTTGTCCAACTTATAACTAGCTCATCCCAATTGCATGTTGAGGATTTATAATTCCCATTCAGTATAGCTTTCTCCCCCTACTCAGTTGTTTTGGTTCAATTGTTTGCATCAGTTGAATTTCAAAATTCTGTGTTCAGAATTAACTCCAGAATTTCAGCACAATTCTAAACTTTGCCCTGCTGAGCAGTACTGATGGTGTGCTAGTCAGTCTGAGATGCTGATTCCACATGCGGTATCAAGCCAACACAGCTTCTGCCTGCTTTATTGGATATTAAATATCCCAAGGCACCAGTAATACTTGGTTTCCTCACCAATCCCTCTCCCTCAATCAGCATCACACAAAAAATTAACAGCAACTATCTATAATTCTGGCTGTGGGAACTTGGTCAATCTTGATTATGCCCTTCCTTAATTACAAAATTTATCATTTCTAAGACATACACCGTAGATGATAAAGTATTTCTGGGCATCTGGTGGTTATCCATTTAAAATCCTTCTTGTACTTCTTGCTGTGACTGTCCCTGTCCTGTTTTTGATACTGATGCCTACTGCAGCAGTGAAGGTTCATGATCCCACATGTCGAATAATTTTTCAATGTCTCTTCCAGCTAACCTAATGACGATTGTGATTCTCTCTCGTGGAAAGTGTGGCATCACCAAAGGTATATCCACCTACCTCATTTCCATGGCAACAGCAGATCTTCTCGTCATTGTATTCAGTGTAATACTCACAACACTTGGTTTCAAATATTTCCCAGTTTCCTTCCTGTTTTACACAACGGTGTGCAGTTTTAACATCATCATGGGCTATGCTGCTATTGACTGCTCTGTCTGGTTGACCATCGCTTTCACCATTGATCGCTTTGTGGCCATTTGTTGCCACAATCTGAAAGCCAGGTATTGCTCTGCCAGAACAGCAGCCTCAGTGGTAACCATTGTCTGGTCAGTGAGCATTTTGAGAAACATTCCATTTTACTACAAATTCCAATCTTTGGGCACATGGGGTGGTGTGCCCTGGGGCTGTGGCAACAGACCAGAGTTCTTCATCCTGCCAGGATGGCTGGTGTTTTTCTGGATCCACCATCTGCTGAACCCATTGATCCCCTATCTCCTGATCCTGCTGTTCAATGCTCTGACCGTCAGGCACATTGTCTTGGCAAATCGGGCACGCAGGGTTCTCCGCGGTCCCAGTAACAGGGACCAGAGAGGAGATGCAGAGATGGTCAACAGGCGGAAATCCATCATCCTGCTGTTTGTTGTCTCGGGCAGTTTTATATTATTGTGGATGACCAAGATCAGTGTTTTCTTACTGATGGAGATTACTAACGCCCATTTGTTTCGAAGTTATGACCATCCTGTTATGATCGCTGACATATCTGGGAGTATGCTCTTCTACCTGAGCTCCTGTACAAACACTGCCCTTTATGTCCTGACCCAGAGTAAATTCAGAGAGGAGCTGAAGAGGGCTCTGAAATATCCCTTCACTCTCATCAGTGAATGTATCCCTACATCAAAATAAGAAATGCGGTTGAGACGGGTGCACAGTTTATGTCCTTCGCTGAGGTCTCTCTAGTTTCGGGACTTCACTTGAATTTCCCTGTTATGTTCCGTGCAACTGGGAGAAGAGAAGAAATTGTTTTCTTCATCCGTGAGATGTACACGTGTGTGGCTTGACATGAGGACTAGTTCATGTCTATTAGTCCTTTCTCTGATTATTTCTCTATTACTGTTCTCTAGCCCTTGGACCAAGTGAACACATCACCCCTTTCCTTGCGAGAGTGAGAAGTCACATGACAGCAGTTTGCAGTCCAACAGGTTTATTTGAAATCACAGGCTTTCAAAGGGCTGCTCCTTTGTCAGGTGAAGTCCTTCCCCAGCCCAACAACACCACTTCCACATCATTTCTTTGAGAAACAGAGTTGTCCAACCGTCTTCAAAAAATTACGGTCAGTTTGTTAAAGCTGCATTGATGCGTGGGCACATCTCTCTTCCTATGAGATTTCAGATAGTTGATGTCACTTTGACCCACTCTGCTTCTCAATGTGGAGAGTGTGCATTCTACACCCTGCACGATATCCCTTCCAGCACAGACTCTATTGCAATTGTCCAATTCGCCCCAAAGCCCTGTGGAGTGCAATGTCTTTTGGATTGTATTTTAATATTCAGCCCTGTGGACAGTGGTCTGGATTCCCTGCTGGGCTGCATCCTGACCAAGATTATGAGAACGGTCCGACTGGAAAACTTCCCTCACCTCCTTTTCTCTGCTTTATTACACATTTGAGGTGATTCTGTCCATGTATGAGAGAGTATTCATGAGGCAATGAAGAAAAAATGAACAAAAATGCATGCTGTCAATATTATGTCTCCATTTTACTTCATTCTATTTCCAAACCTCACATGATCTGCAATCAAACACACTTAAAATGGTCTTCAGGGAGAAAAGAACATCTCAGGGTTTAAGGTAATACTTTCAACATGAGACACATCATTGAAGCAGTTCCTCTCTCCACACATTCATAATTTGTCTGCATCTCTTTTACTTTCATTCCTTTCTCATTCTCTCCATCTGCTGTTTCTACATTAATTCACTACTGTTTAGGGGCGGCACAGTGGCTCAGTGGTTAGCACTGCTGCCTCACAGCACCAGGGTCTCAGGTTCGATTCCAGCCTCGGGGCGACTGTCTGTCTGGAGTTTGCACGTTCTCCCCGTGCCTGCGTGGGTTTCCTCCAGGTGCTCCGGTTTCCTCCCACATTCCAAAGATGTACAGGTCAGGTGAATTGGCCATGCTAAATTTCCCATAGTATGAGGTGCATTAGTCAGAGGGAAATGGGTCTGTGTGGGTTACTCTTTGGAGGGTCGGTATGGACTGGTTGGGCAGAAGGGCCTGTTTCCACGCTGTCGGGAATCTAAACTCATTCGACGGACATCAGTGGGATTGGATAGACTGACATATATTACCTATCCCTAATTACGCAGGGAACAGTTTAGAGTGAAGCACATTGCAGTGGGTCTGGAGTCACCTATAGGTTCAGACTGAGCAAAGACGGTAGGTTTCATTTCCCTGAAGGGAATGAGTGAACCAAATGGTACTTTATCCCCCAACAATCAAGGACTGTTCCATGTTCATCCTGAGGTTCTTAATTCCAGATTTGTATTGAAGGGAAAACTCCATGGTAGGATTTGGACTCAGGTCCCCAGAACATTATTAGTGTCATCGGAATGAACAACCCAGTGATAACAAGGCCATCACCTTATCCTACGTTCCCTTCCCTTCCTCTCCTCTTCTCACCACTGAACACTTCAGGTCTCTCTTTCTCTTATTCTCTCCCTATCTGATGACAATCTGTAGTCAATTAAATTAAGATGAATATTTTGGAATTGATTGATATTTATGTTGTCACATGTACCGAGAAACAGTGAAAAGTGTTGTTTTCCATGCATCAGGGTAGCAGAACCGAGTGCAGTATACAGTGTTACAGCCACAGAGAAGGTGCACGGAGAGAAATCGTCATCAACATTAGAGCTGTCCATCCAAAAGTCTGATAACAGCGGGGAAGAAGCTGTTCTTGAATCTGTCTGAACATGTATTCAAACGTTTATGTCTTTTGGCTGACAGAAGGGGATGGAAGAGTATAACTGGGGTGGGAGGGCTGTTTGATTGTGATGGTTGCTTTCCAGACACAATGGGACAAGTAGATGGAGTAAGTGGATTGAAGGCTGCTTTGTGTGATGGACTGGGCTGTATTCACAACACTCTGCAGTTTCTCACCACCTTGGGAGAAGCAGTAGCCACACCACACTGACATGCACCCAGGCAGCGTTCTTCCTGTGGGAAATCTGAAACAATTGTCCTAACGCTGTGTCGCCTCGCCCTCAGTCTCTTTTGTGTGTTCTGTCTCAATGCTGCTTGAGATCCGACCGACAATGACGGTGTCATCAGCAACCTTGTAAATGGAGTTGGGGCAGAAAATGGCCACACAGCCGTGAGTGATGAAGGCGCAGAGAAGAGGGCTGGGTATGCAGACCTGCTGGGCCCTGTTGTTGAGGGTGAGGCTGGAGAAGACGTTGTCGCCTTGTCTTACCGATTGAGGTCTGTGGGTCAAGAAGTTGAGGGTCCCGTTACAGAGGGGGATACCAAAACCGTGGTCTCTGAGCTTCGAAATGAGTTTGTTTGGAATTATTGTGTTGGAGGTTAAACTGTAGTCAATGAGTAGGACAGTGACATAGACCTCCTTGTTAACCATTTGTTCCAGTAGTGAGGGTAGGGCCAGGGAGATAGCTCCTGCCATTTACTTGTTGCATTCAGAGGCAAATTGGAAAGGATTGATGCATTCTGGGTAGCTGGAGCTGATGTGAGTAACCACAGGGGATGAACTTGGACTTCACCAGTTTCTTCATCCCCCCTCCCCCCACCTTGTCTCAGCCGAATCCCTCCAGCCCGGCACCGCCTTCCTGACCTGCAGTCTTCTTCTTGACCTCTCCGCCTCCACCCTACTCCGACCTATCACCTTCACCTTGACCTCTTTCCACTTATCACATTTCCAACGCCCCTCCTCCAAGTCCCTCCTCCCTACCTTTTATCTTCACCTGCTGAACACTCTCTGCTCATTCCTGAAGAAGGGCATGTGCCCGAAACGTCGAATCTTCTGTTCCCTAGATGCTGCCTGACCTGCTGTGCTGTTCCAGCAATAAAGTTTCAGCTGATGTGAGTAATGACTGACCTCTCAAAGCACTTCATAATGCTGGAGATCTGAACCACTGGGAGATAGTCATTGACACACACTGCATGATTTTTCTGTGGCTTTGGGATCATGGTGTTTTCTTGAAGCTGGTGGGACATTCAGGTCATATTTAAATATTCAGGAACTGAATCTTAAAGGCTTTACATTCTATCAAAAAGATGGGGTGGGGCTTCTGCATCAGTAAGAAATTAAATTAAATCAAAAGTCGGACAAAGTAAGGTCAGATGGTGCAGAATCTGAGGGGGTAGAATTGAAGAACTTCAAAAGTAAAACAAATCCACAGTTGGAGATACGTACAGCCCTCCAAACAGTTGTCAGAAGCTGTGTCGCAAGATACATCAGGAGATAGAAAATGATGTGTAGGAAAGGCAAAGTTACAGTGATCGTGGGGGATTTTAATATACAGGTTGGTAGTGGATTGCAAGGAAAGGAATTTGTGGAATGGCTCCGAGATGGCTTTATGGAGCAGGTCATGGTGGGCCCACTCAGGAACACGCAATTCCGGATTCAGGGGTGTGCAACAAGACAGACTTGGTCAGGGAGCTTAAGGTGAAGGAACCCTGAGGAGGCAGTTACCGTAAAATGACCGAATTCGCTCCACAATTAGAGAGGGAGAAGGTAGAATCTGAGGGAACATTAATACAGCTGAATAAAGGCAACTGCAGAGACCTGAGGGAGGAGCTGGGGAGAATGGACTGGGAGTGGGGCCTAACAGGAAAGAGAGTGGAACAGCAGTGGCGGGGGTTTCTGGGAGTAGTGCAGGAGGCACAATGGGGACTCATCCCGAGGGAAAAGAAGCAAGGTACAGGGAGGATGAGGAAACCATGGCTGACCAGGGAAGTCAGGGGGAGCATCAAAACAAAAGGGAAAGAATATAATATGGGGAAGGGCAATGGGAAACCAGAGGATTGGGAAGCTTACAAAGACCAACAGAGGGTACCAAAAAAAGATATAAGCAGGAAAAAGGTTGCATTTGAGGGTAAGCTAGCCAGTAACATAAAGGAAGACTGTAAGAGTTTCTTCAGCTATATAAAGGGCAAAAGAGGCAAAAGTGGACATTGGGCCACTGGAAAATGACGGTGGAGTGATAGTATTGAGAACAAGGAAATGGCTGAGGAACTGAATAATTATCTCACGTCAATCTGTATAGTGGAAATCATGCATTATATCCCAAAAATTCAAGAGAGAGGTGACAGGGCTGAGTATGGTAGCCATCGCCAAGGAGAAGGTGATAGATAAACTGAATGGCCTGAAGGTGGATAAATCACCTGGACCAGATGGGCTACACCCCAGAGTTCTAAGGGAGATAGCTGCCAAGATAGTGGAGGTGGTAGTGGTGATCTTTCAGAAATCACATGAATCAGGGCCTCAGGGGATTGGAAAAATCACAAATGCAACACCTGTTTAAAAAGGGAGTAAGGCAAAAGATGGAAAATTACAGACCAATTAGCCTAATTTCGGTTGTGGGTAAGATCCTGGAAACCATTGTGAAGGATGAGACTTCCGAATAATTGGACGTAGATGGTAAAATAGGTTTCATCAAGGGGAGGTCATGCCTGACAAATCTGCTAGAATTCTTTGAGGAAGTAATGAACAGGTTAGACCAAGAGGAGCCAATGGATGTTATCTACCTGGACTTCATGAAGGCCTGTGACAAGGTGCCACACAGGAGGCTGCTGGGTAAGATAAGGGCGCATGGTGTTCGAGGCAAGGTGATAGCATGGATAGAAGCCTGGCTGTCTGGCAGGAAGCAGAGAGTAGGGATGAAAGTGTCCTTCTCAGGATGGCAGCCGGTGAGAAGTGATGTTCCGCCCAGCTCAGTGTAGGGACCACAACTTTTCACTTTATACATTAATGATCTAGATGATGAAGATTCTGTGGTTGAGAGCAAGACTCCTGGATGGTATGTTGCCAATCGGATGCCAGGGTCAGCGATGTCTCAGATCGAATCTTCAGGCTTCTTCATGGGAAGGGAGAGCGGTCAGACATTGTAGCACCAATAGCATAGGTAGGGGAAGAATGAGGACCAGAAAAGTGAATCGAGGGAGTTAGTTTGGAAACAGAATGGCAGGATGAACAGAGTGGTAAACTCAGGATTGCTACCGGTACCAAGGGCTCGTGAGGCTAGGAATAGAGAGTGAGTGCAGGTGAACAGATGGCTTCAGGGCTGGTGCAGGTGAGATGACTTCAGCTATGTGGATCATTGGGATACCTTCTGGGGAAGGTGCGGCACGAACAAGGAGGACAATTTGCACCTGAACTGGAGGGGCACCAATATCCTGGGCTGGAGGTTTGCTGGAGCTCTTCGGGAGGGTTTAAACTAGATTGTCTGGGGGCTGGGAAACGGAGCTACAGATCACAATAACCAGCCAGACAGTGCAGAGAGCTGGAATAGGCAAAAGGACAGTCAGTGTGATGGGTTGATATTTGTCTATTTTAATGCAATAAGTATCAGGAATAAGGGTGATGAATTCAGAGCATGGATCAGTACTTGGAACTATGATGTTGCAGTCATTACTGAGATTTGGATGTCACAGAGACAGGAGTGGTTGTTGGGTGTTCCAGGGTTCAGATGTTTCAAAGGGAAGAGGGAGGGAGCTAAAAGAGGTGAGGGAGTGGCATTGTTAATCAAGGATAGTATCACAACTGCAGAAAGAGAGGTTGTCGAGGAGGGTTTGTCTGCAGACTCAGTATGGGTGGAAGTCAGAAACAGGAGCCAGGAAAGGAGCAGTCACTTTATTGGGAGGCAGATTTTGGAAATGTGCAGAAGTAACAGGGTTGTTGATAGAGGTGACTTTAACTTCTCAAATATTTATCTGAATCTCCTTAGTTGAAATAGTTTGGATGGAGTAGGTTTTGTCAGGTGTGTCTCGGAAGGATTTCTGACTCAATATGTAGATAGGCTGACTGAGGGGAGGCCATATTGGATTTGGTGCTTGGCAAAGAACCAGATCAGGCATCATATCTCTCGGTGGAAGATCATTTTGATGATAGTGCTCACAACTCCATGACCTTTACTATAGTCATGGAAAGGGAAAGGAACAGTCAGTATGGGATAGTATTGAATTGGAGGAGGAATTGCAATGCTATTAGGCAGGTACTGGGATGCCTAAATTGGGAACTGATGTTCTCAGGGAAATGCACAATAAAAACATGAAAGTTGTTTAGATTAGATTAGATTACTTACAGTGTGGAAACAGGCCCTTCAGCCCAACAAGTCCACACCGACCCGCCGAAGCGCAACCCACCCATACCCCTACATTAATCCCTTTAACCTAACACTACGGGCAATTTAGCATGGCCAATTCACCTGACCCGCACATCTTTGTGACTGCGGGAGGAAACCGGAGCACCCAGAGGAAACCCACGCAGACACGGGGAGAATGTGCAAACTCCACACAGTCAGTCGCCTGAGTCAGGAATTGAACCCGGGTCTCTGGCGCTGTGAGGCAGCAGTGCTGACCACTGTGCCACCGTGCCGCCCACTAGGAAGCACTTGCTGATAGTGCTGTACAGGTTTGTCCCACTGAAGCAAGGAAGGGGTGCTAGGGTGAAGGAAGCTTGGGTGACAAGGGATGTGGAACATCCAGTCAAGAAGAAGAAGGAAGCTTACTTTAGGTTGAGGAGGCAAGGATCAGACAGGGCTTTAGAGGGTTACAAGTTAGCCAGGAAGGAACTGAAGAATGGATTTAGGAGAGCGAGAAGGAGGCATGAAAAAGATTTAGCGGGAAGGATTAAGGAAAACCCTAAGGCATTCTCTATTAATATGAGGAACAAGAGGATGGCCAGAGTGAGGGTCGGGCCAAGGGAAGGAACTTGCTCCTAGAATCGGAGGAAGTTGGTGAGGTCCTTAATGATTACTTTGCTTCAGTATTCACTACTGAGAGAGATCTTGATGGTTCCTAGGACAGCATGAAACAGACTGATATGCTAGAACAGGTTGATGTTAGGAAGGAGGATGTGCCGAAAATTTTGAAAAATGTCAGGATAGTTAAATCCCCTGGGCCAGACGGCATATAACCCACGTTGCTACGGAAAGTGAGGGGAGAGATTGCTGCACCTTTGGCTAGGATCTTTGCATCCTCACTGTCCACTGCAGTAACGCATGTGATTGGAGGGTGGTAAAATTTATTTCCTTGTTCAAGAAAAGGAATAGGGATAATCCTGTGAATTACAAACCAGTCAGTCTTATGTCGGTGGTGGGCAAAGTATTGGAGAGGATTCTGAGAGACAGGATTTATGATTACTTGGAAAATCATAGCTTGATTAGCTCACGGACACAGAATTTATGGACAGAAAGATCAAGGGGATGCAGAGAGATCAAAAGATCACACAAGTCCCTGCAGGTGACCAAAGGTGTTAGACAGTGTGAGGAAAGTGTCATCAGCTGAAAAACGAGGGAAGGGATGATCTATAATCCGACTAAATGAGGCAGAGAGATAATGACAAACAAGTTAATAAGAAGGTGGTGCTGGAGACAAACCAAATGATTGAAATAACATGGAACACAAACAGAAGCTGCTGGAAAAGCTCAGCAGATCCAGCAGCATCTGTGAGGGGAAGCAGAGGAAGGGTCACCGGACATGAAAGGTTACCTCAGATTTTTCAGTAGAAATTGGCAAATGTTGGGTAGTATCCAATCTTGTGTTGTTGTAATGTCTGCTCAGTTTCGCTAATATACCATGCCTCGGAGAGTCCTTACCCATAGATGGATTCAAGTAATAGAGTGCACTTCATCGTCCAGTACTTCCCTGGAGCAAAGAGACTACACCATGTCCCTTACAGCCTTAAACACGTCATTAACGACAACAAACATCTCACCAAGGGTCAGCCCTTCACCTCCACTTCTCACCTTCAAACAACCACCAAATCTTAAACAGACCATCGTTCCCAGCAAACTGCCCAGCCTTCAGGAACACCACACAAAACACCACACAACCCTGGCACAGCACCCTCTTCAAAACATGTCAGATCATCGACATGGATACTACTATCACATTGGGAACACTACCCACCATGTGCATGGCAGGTACTCATGTGACACATTGTCTACCTCATACACTTGAGGTAATGATGCCCTGAGGCTTGGTATATTTGTGAGATCATGCAGACACTACAACAATGGATGAATGGACACAGTGCAACAATGACTCAGTCAGGACTGTTCTCTCCCAGTCGGGGGACAGTTCAGTGCTCAAGGACATTCAGCCTCCCATCTTCGGGTAAACGTTCTCCAAGGCAGCCTTCGAGATACAGAACAACACAGAATCACCAAGCAGAAACTGATAGGCAAGTTCTGTACCCATGAAGAGGGTCTCAACTGTTATCTTGGGCTCACATTGTACTACATGTGACTCCACCATACAGCTCTGTGTGTCAAACCTTCCTCGCTGATCAATGAGACCTTGGAGTGCAGGTTCATAGCTCCTTGAAAGTGGAGTCGCAGGTAGACAGGATAGTGAAGAAGGCGTTTGGTATGTTTTCCTTTATTGGTCAGAGTATTGAGTACAGGAGTTGGGAGGTCATGTTGTGGCTGTACAGACATTGGTTAGGCCACTGAAGGAATATTGCGTGCAATTCTGATCTCCTTCCTATCGGAAAGATGTTGTGAAACTTGAAAGGGTTCAGAAAAGATTTACAAGGATGTTGTCAGGGTTGGAGGATTTGAGCTACAGGGAGAGGCTGAACAGGCTGGGGCTGTTTCCTCTGGAGCGTCGGAGGCTGAGGGGTGACCTTATTGAGGTTTACAAAATTATGAGGGGCATGGATAGGATAAGTAGACAAAGTCTTTTCCCTGGGGTCAGGGATTCCAGAACTGGAGGGCATAGGTTTAGGGTGAGAAGGGAAAAGATATAAAAGAGACCTAAGGGGCAACTTTTTCATGCAGAGGGTGGTACGTGTAAGGAATAAGCTGCCAGAGGAAGTGGTGGACGCTGGTACAATTTCAACATTTAAGAGGCATTTGGATGTATATATGAATAGGAAGGGTTTGGAGGGATATGGGTCGGGTTCTGGCAGGTGGGACTAGATTAGGTTGGGATATCTGGTCGGCATGGACAGGTTGGACTGGAGGGTCTGTTTCCATGCTGTACATCTCTATGATTCTATGACCATCACCTTGATAACTTGTCATGATCCCATCACCGGAATTAATTTGTACAGTTTTAGATGGTACGTTCCTTTGGATACACACTTGGCATGTGACTCTTTTACCCATCAAGTTGTTCCAGCTGTTTAGTTGCTCTCCAGCACAATGTAATATTTGATTTTTTTGGAATTATCTCTCTGCCTTAATTAATCAGATCTTAGACCATCCCTTCACTTGTTACTCAGCTGTTGACACTTTACTCCCAATGTCTGTCCCTTTCGGTCACCCACAGAGACTTGTTATGCAGCCTGTCGACACTCCCACTCACACCATGTGTACGATCTTTATATCGGTCTGCCTATAAATTCTGTGTTCTGTGTGTTTCCCTCCTCTTCACCTGATGAAGGATCAGTGCTCCGAAAGCTTGTGATGTCAAATAGCCCTGTTGAACTGTAACCTGGTGTTGTGTAGATTCTAATGTTCTCCACCCCAGTCCAACACTGGCACCTCCACATTGTAATGGACAGAGATGAACGACTTTGTCTTTAGACACGGAGAGAAGAAGAGGAAGAGAAACCTGGAGGATTCAGTGAAGGTAAAAGGAATGGGAGAGAAGGGAAGTTAGGATGAGGTGATGGCCTTGTGCAGTTATCACAGGCTGTTCATCCAACCACTCAGAAAATGTTCTGGGAACCTGAATCCAAATTTCACCAAGGAGATTTCCCAACACTATAAATCTGGAATTAACTGGCCCGGTGGCTCAGTGACTCGCCATGCTGCCTTACAGCGCCAGGGACCCGGGTTCGATTCCCACCTCGGGTGACTGCCTGTGTGGAGTTTGTACATTCTCCCCGTGTCTGCGTGGGTTTCCTCCAGGTGCCCCGGTCCCACCCCACAGTCCAAAGGTGTGCAGGATAGGTGAATTGGCCACGCTAAATTGTCCCATAGTTTTCAGGGATATATAGGTTAGGTGCATCAGTCAGGGTTAAATATAGGATATAGTGGAATGGGTCTGGGTGGGTTTCTCTTCGGAGGGTCACTGTGAAGTTGTTGGGGCGAAGGACTGTAAGATTCTATGTAATGCGTAACCTTGGGGGCATCATGGTGGCTCAGTGGTTAGCACTGCTGCCTCATAGCACCAGGGACCCAGGTTTGATTCTAGCCTCAGGCCACTGTCTATCTGGAGTTTGCACATTCTCTGCCCGGGTTTCCTCCAGATGCTCCAGTTCCCTCCCACAATCCAAAAGACGTGCAGGTCAGGTGAATTGGCCATGATCAATTGCCCATAGTGTTAGGTGCATTAGTCAGGGGTATATACGCGGCAGGGGAATGGGTCTGGGTGGGTTACTCTTTGGTGGGTCGTTGCGGACTTGTTGGGCTGAAGGGTCTGTTTCCTCACTGTGGGGAACCGAATCAGGTATCTCAAAAGGAAGATTTTACAGACATAGAACAGTATAGTGGGGTTATGTTCAATGTGACATGAACCCAAGATCAGAGTTGAGGTTTTCTGCATGGTTCCAGGACTTAGCTATCAGTTTCTGCTTGGCAATTCTGTGTTGTTGTTTATCTCGAAGGCTGCGGTGGAGAACACATACCTGAAGATCAGAGGCTGAATATTCTTTACCTCTGAAGGAGGGAGCAAACATTCCTGTCTGGGACATTGTTGCACGGTGTCCATTCATCAGTTGCCATAGTGTCTGCCTGGTCTCGCCAATGCAATCAAAAGAAACATTCCTTGGTTTTTGGCAGATACAAAAAGCTCTCGTTCACTCATCTCCTTCAGAGCAGGGAGAACGGCCATCCCTGTGCAGTCTGACCCTACATGTGGCTCCAGACCCACAGGAATGTGCCTCACTCTGAACTACTCCCAGGAAAGTTAGGGATGGGTCATAACTGCTGGTCTAACCAATCCCAGTGATATCCCTTGAATGAATGAACACAATTGTGAATGAATGACAGAACCAACAGATGGAGAGAATGGGAAAGGAATGGAAGTAAAAAGAGAGATGTGGACAAATTATGAATGTTTGAGGGGAGAAATAGCTTCCATGAATTGTCTCCTGTTGAACGTATCATATTAAGCATTAAATGATTTGTTTCCTGGTGAATATTGTGAGTGTGCTTGATTGTAATTCATCTGACATTTGTAAAGGGAATCAAGGAAGATCAAGACACAACATTCATAACATGCATTTTTCTTCAGGTTGTGTCTACACGAAATAGGATGGCAAATTTGTGAAAGGATAGAAGTCAAACAAAGACACAATGCCCACAAGATGTATTTTTCTTCACTTTTATTTCTTTCCCCCTGAGTACTCTCTCAGACATGGACAGAAGCATCCCCAATGTTTTGTGAAGGAGAGAAAAGGAGGTGAGGGAAGTTTTCCACGTCCTATGGCTCAAGTAGACAATTTCGCCTCTTCATCTCTTTACGTGGAGAATAACAGGGGAATTCAGGTGAGAGGTGAAGATTGGAGAGAGCTCAGAGATGGGCATAAACTGTGTGGGATGCTTCAGTCTCAATCACTTTTCTTATTTTGATGTAGGGATACATTCACGGATGAGAGTGAAGGGATATTTCAGAGCCCTCTTCAGCTCCTCTCTGAATTTACTCTGGGTCAGGGCATAAAGGGCAGTGTTTGTACAGGAGCTCAGGTAGAAGAGCACAGTCCCAGATATGTCAGCGATCATAACAGGATGGTCATAACTGGGGTAAAAATGGTTGTTGGTAATCTTCATCAGTAAGAAAACACTGATCTTGGTCATCCACAACAATATAAAACTGCCCGAGACAACAAACAGCAGGATGATGGATTTCCTCCTGTTGACCATCTCTGCATCTCCTCTCTGGTCCCTGTTACTGGGAGCTCGGAGACCCCTGCGTGCCCGATTTGCCAAGACAATGTGCCTGACGGTCAGAGCATTGAACAGCAGGATCAGGAGGTAGGGGATCAATGGGTTCAGCAACTGGTGGAACCAAAAAAATGCCACCCATCCTGGCAAGATATAGAACTCTAGTCTGTTGCCACAGCCCCAGGGCACACCACCCCATGTGCCCAAAGATTGGTATCTGAAGTAAAATGGAATGTTCCTCAAAATGCTCACTGACCAGACAATGGTCACCACCAAGGCTGCTGTTCTGGCAGAACAATATCTGGCTTTCAGATTGTGGCAACAAATGGCCACAAAGCGGTCAATAGTGAAAGTGATGGTCAACCAGACTGAGCAGTCAGTAGTGGCATAGCCCATGATGTAGTTAGTACGGCACACTGCTGTGTAAAACAAGAAGGAAACTGGGAAATATTTGAAAGCCAGTGTTATAAGTATAATGTTGAAGACAATGACCAGTAGATCAGCTGTTGCCATGGAAATCAAATAGAGAGAAGTACTCTTGCTGATGCCACACCTCCCACGAGAGAGAATCACAATCGTCACTAGGTTAGCTGCAAGAGACATTGAAAAGTTATTCCATATGTGGGATCATGAATTTTCAGTGTCACAGTGGGCACCCAGATCACAGAGACATGGTTCCAACAACAAGTACAGGGAGGAGTTCAAATGGATAACCACCAGATGTGTCATGGAACTTTATCTTCTACACTTTGAGCAAAGATCACTTTATAATTCAGGAAATGAGTACCCAACATTGAACAACATCCGATAAGCAATAATCTCATTAATTCAAGATATTTCTTGCTACCTTAGTGTGGGATATTGATTGAGCAAGGGAGATTAGTGAGGAAACCCAGGATTACTAGTGTGTTGGGATCTTTCCTATCCAATAACGCAGGCAGAAGTGCCTTTGGCTTGAAATCACATCCAAGATCAGCCTCTCAGACTGCCCAGTACGCTGGCAGCATGACTCTGCAGGACAGCGTTTGAATAATGTGCTACAATTCTGGAATTCATTTTCAACACAGAATCTTCAGATTCAACGTTTACCACACATTGAACCAAAGTTCGTGAATAGGGTCAAAAAGCTAAACAAAGTGGGAGTCACCAATACATAATACACAATTTGGAGAGCTAATTACAAGATTGCCTCATTCAAAGTGGTTCCATACAGAACTCTCCCTTGTACAATGAGATAAATGCGACCAGAGTGAATGACTACAGACACTAGTCAATGTATTCATGACTGAGAACAGACAGGAGTTGAAATGACCTCCTAGAAAATTCCTGTGAGGTGTTGGAATTCACACCCAGAGTAAATGACTAAAGCTATGGCTGGGCATTGAATTGATTATACAACCGGAAACTGAGTTTGTTTTTTTTTGTTCAGTCTTGTCTTTAGGGTGTAGCTGTTTGTTCTAGGGAGACGTACTCATCCCTAGTTGGATGAACTAGGGATGAACTTAGTCCAAGAACTCCCCACCTACGTTCGGGACACCACCCATGCCCTCCACCTGCTCCATGATTTTCGCTTCCCCGGTCCCTAACGCCTTATTTTCACCATGGACATCCAGTCCCTGTACACCTCCATCCCCCATCACGAAGGACTCAAAGCCCTCCGCTTCTTTCTTTCCCGCCGTACCGACCAGTACCCTTCCACTGACACCCTCCTTCGACTGACTGAACTGGTCCTCACCCTGAACAACTTCTCTTTCCAATCCTCCCACTTCCTCCAAACGAAAGGAGTAGCCATGGGCACCCGCATGGGCCCCAGCTATGCCTGCCTCTTCGTAGGATATGTGGAACAATCCATCTTCCGCAACTACACTGGCCCCACCCCCCACCTTTTCCTTCGCTACATCGATGACTGTATCGGCGCCGCCTCGTGCTCCCACGAGGAGGTTGAACAGTTCATCCACTTCACCAACACCTTCCACCCCAACCTCAAATTCACCTGGACAGTCTCAGATTCCTCCCTCCCCTTCCTCGACTTTTCTATTTCTATCTCAGGCGACCGAATCAACACAGAAATCTACTACAAACCAACCAATTCCCACAGCTACCAGTTAGCTTTACATCATTGACACAGCTACCACAACTCCTACACCTCCTCCCATCCTGCCCCCTGTAAAAACGCCATCCCATTCTCCCAATTCCTTCGACTCCGCCGCATCTGCTCCCAGGAGGACCAGTTCCAAAAACGCACATCCCAGATGGCCTCCTTCTTCAAGGACCGCAATTTCCCCCCCGACGTGGTCGACGATGCCCTCCACCGCATCTCTTCCACTTCCCGATCCTCCGCCCTTGAACCCCGCCCCTCCAACCGCCACCAGGACAGAACCCCACTGGTCCTCACCTACCACCCCACTAACCTCCAAGTACAGCGCATCATCCGCCACCATTTCCGCCACCTCCAAACGGACCCCACCACCAAGGATATATTTCCCTCCCCTCCCCTATCAGCATTCCGTAAAGACCACTCCCTCCGTGACTCCCTCGTCAGATCCACACCCTCCACCAACCCAACCTCCACTCCCGGCACCTTCCCCTGCAACCGCAGGAGGTGCAAGACTTGCGCCCACACCTCCCCCCTCACCTCCCTCCAAGGCCCCAAAGGAAACTTCCATATCCGCCACAGATTCACCTGTACCTCCACACATATCATCTATTGCATCCTTTCCACCCGATGTGGCCTCCTCTATATTGGGGAGACAGGCCGCCTACTTGCGGAGCGTTTCAGAGAACACCTCTGGGACACCCGGACCAACCAACCCAACCACCCTGTAGCTCAACATTTCAATTCCCCCTCCCACTCCACCAAGGATATGCAGGCCTTTGGACTCCTCCATCGTCAGACCACAGTGAAACGACGATTGGAGGAAGAACGCCTCATCTTCAGGCTAGGAACCCTCCAACCACAAGGGATGAACTCGGATTTCACCAGTTTCCTCATTTCCCCTCCCCCCAGCCTGTCTCAGTCAAATCCATCAAATTCAGCACCGCCTTCCTAACCTGCAATCTTCTTCCCGACCTCTCCGCCCCCACCCCAGTCTGACCTATCACCCTCACCTTGACCTCTTTCCACCTATCACATTTCCGACGCCCTTCCCCCAAGTCCCTCCTCCCTATCTTTTATCTAAGCCTGCTGGACCAACTTTCCTCATTCCTGAAGAAGAGCTAATGCCCGAAACGTCGATTCTCCTGTTCCCTAGATGCTGCCTGACCTGCTGCGCTTTTCCAGCAACACATTTCCATCTCATCCCTAGTTGCCCCTTTGAAAAGGTAGGGTGGGGATGTGAGCTGCCTTCTTGAACTGCTGCAGTCCATGTGCTGTGGGTAGACCCACAATATCCCTGAGGGAGGGAATTCCAGGATTCTGACCCAGCCACACTGAACGAACAACGTGAAGCTTCCAAGTCAGGATGATGAGTGTCTCGGAGGGGAACTTGCAGGGGGTGGTGTTCCCATGTATCTGCAGAGCTTGCCCTTCATCATGTCTTTGGAAAGTGCTGTCGAAGGAGCCTTGGGGATATTTCGGTATTGCATCTTGTCGATGGTACACACTGCTGTTACCATAGTCCTGCACATTCTTCCACTCCAGAATGAAAACAAAATTCCACCTAGGGTGCCCGGAATGAATCCCTCCCTCCCATTCCCTTCAGCAGTACATCCCAGTCTCTAACCACTCACTACCATGAAACAGTGTTCCCTCAAAGCTCATTTGTTCCTCTTGCCCATTGTATTCTATCTAACAATCCCATCCAGTCTGCAGGTTGGCCAGTTAGCTTTACATCATTGACACCAGCACATGTAGGGCTTACCACAAAGGCAAATTCTTTCTGTCAGAATTGGATTCCATTGTTCACTCCTGCAATGTTATAAATTACACAAGTGCCCAGCGTTCCGTGGGGATGCATAGACTGATAGAATGATAGAACATAGAGGGATCCTATTCAACTCATACCTCTGGTCCTGAGAGGGAACTTTCTACCTCATCATTCTAGTATCTCCCACACTTTATATGTACTCTACCTGAGATGATGTTTCCTCTGATGGGGGAGTCTAGGACCGGGGGTACAGTCTAAGCATAAACAGGTGAAAGTTTAAGACTCAGATGGGGAGTATTATCTTTTCTTTGAGGGGTGTGAGCCTTTTGAATTGTTTGCTACTGACAGAACTGTGAGGGGTAAGAGTCCTTGTGCATGTTTAAGGCTGTGTCAATAGATTCTTTTGTCAGTTGGTGAACAAACTGTAATGGGGAACGAGCAGAACATGAGGAATGTTGGGACCTGATATGATCCGCTTTATCGGTCAAGCAGGCTCCAGGGGAGTTTTCTCCTGTTTTTATTCTGCCCATGCCCAGTACCCCCACCTCCAACCCCGCTCCCCGTCACCTCCAGTTCCAAGGATATTGCACAGCCTCTTTCCACTCTCCATACAACCAAAGATTTTCATTCCTGGTAACATTCCAATAAAATACCACTGCAGCGTCCCCAAGGTCACTCCTTCAATCAGACCATCCACATCCCACTTCCAAAGTAATCCATCAAATATCTCACCATAAAACACAGACAGAACTATAAACCCCACATTCAGTAACGGGGAAGATCTCCTCACCTGGAACACAGACAATTGCAAAGAAATGGAAGAAAGCGAATAAGACCTGCAGAATTATTGGTCCTTGCATTGTTAATGTTGGGTGATCTCATTCATTAACTCTCGCGCAGGGCTTGGAGTCTGGACTGAGCTCCTGGGATAAGAATCAACACTCCCTTATACATGATCGTAAACCACGTGTGTGACGGCTGGTGTCTGTTCCAGTCTATTAAACACTCTCTTCAAAATCATCCACATTACATTGTGCATTCCCACAACACCGGTATATTCCATGTGGAACTGCTAAAGGATTGTGAACAGCACTCCC
Organism: Chiloscyllium plagiosum; assembly: GCF_037043375.1. Classification (NCBI taxonomy): domain Eukaryota; kingdom Metazoa; phylum Chordata; class Chondrichthyes; order Orectolobiformes; family Hemiscylliidae; genus Chiloscyllium; species Chiloscyllium plagiosum. The sequence continues at coordinate 31,276,040 of NW_028270176.1, read as the reverse complement.
TGATGGAATGTTTCCAAACTTGTTTTCCAAACCGTGTTCTGCCAACATGTGTTTTTGTTCACTTGGTTCAGTTTTCCTCTGTGTTTAGTTTTGTTTCACGTGTCAGTCGCTCAGTCTATTGTTATCTATGGAGGGTTTGCTTTCTGGAATTTAGGGACAACAATAGATTGCTGCCCATTATCTTCTTGAGAGGACGTTCCCAACTGTGCTCTGAGTATGAACTAGCACAGGAATCATATTTGCAAATGAAATGGTCCTAAAATAATAAATATAATTCTATATCTCAGACAGATAACAATATTCACATCAAAATCTTTTGCAATGAATAAAACAATCAGATGGATTTTAACTGAGCCCATTGCTGCTCCATCAATTGGAGTCCAACTCAAACCCTCTCTATCCAACTCGGTCCATTTGAAGGAATAGAGAATCATTGAAGATGGTCACTGCAGTGCCAGCCTTCCTCAATGATGTTTGGATTGGAAAGGGAACCCAGTTAGGCTTCAGTTTGATAAACCCTTAGTTACACTTGATCTGTGTAAGTTCATCACTGTGTGCGGGACCGCTCCTCAGGAAGATGGTACTGGCCTTTGGAGAATGTACAGTGTGGATTCAGCTGAATGACAGGAGGAGATAAAGGATGGGATTATGTGTGTGGAAAGGAGAAAACAGGAATGGGACTGTGGCGGGGAAGGGAGTTTTAAAATTTAATCCACATGCATTGAGAGACTGACATGGTAAAGTACCTCAATAATTCAGGTAGAGTAAGGATCTGGAAACCTTCCACCCAATCGCTAACCATGCTGGGAATTAATTGCATCATGCATTGTTAGCACGGACACAATTGTCTTGGACAAATAGAGAAAGAGTGAATGAGGAAAGTTAGCTGCATCATCTGACTGAATGATATGCTGTACCAGTGGGCTTCACCCTTTCTGGGTCTCTGAAAGTGGGGTTCAACTGTCCCTTTCAACAGGGGGTTTTCATGGAGAGCAGAGGAGAGGTGAGGGAGAACTGTCAGCTACTCAGTTATCTTGGCTTAGGAGAGAGGTAAAGAGAGAGAGAGACAGAGACAGAAAGCGAGAGAGAGAGAGAGAGGTGGAAGCACACTCTATCCAGTCTGTCGCCGATCCTCAGGGATGATGAACAATAAACGCTGGCCCAGATAGTGACACCCATATCCTGTGGCTGAGTAAAACATAAAAGTAGGTGGGAAGGGTAGCAGGGTTAGAGGAACAAGTCTGCAAAGGCCATAGCTGGCCAAGGATGTTACAAATGTGGACAGCATGGTGAGGCTGGAAGAGATTGCAGAGAGAGGCAGGTTTGTCGGGTCTGAAGACAATCACAGTGATCGGACGGTAACTTTTATGATTCAATGCGGCAGTGGGAGAGTCATTGACGTCTACAGCACAGCTCATCGGGTAGACGCTGGCCAAAAATCCACCGAGCTATTCTAATTACATTTTCTAATACTTGGTCCATATCCTGGAACATCTCGCCATTGTAAGTACATTTCTAAATACTTCTTCAATGTTAGAAGGCTTTCTGCTTGTACCACTCTGACAGGCAGAGAGTTCCACTTTCCCACCACCATCTTTGTGAAAACATTTTCCTCACATCCCATCTGAACAACCTGCCCCGACCTCAAATCTAGGTCCCTGGTTCTCCATGCTTTCAATCAAGGGGAAAAACTACTTCCTGTTTCCTGTCTGTGTCTCTCATACAGTTGCACATCTCAACCATGTCTCCTCTCAGTCACCTCTGCTCCAAGGAAAGAAACCCACTCTGTCCAATTTCTCCACAGAACTGAAACTCTGTCCAGCCCAGACAACACGCTGGTAAATCTCCCTCTGTACCCTCTCCAGTGTAAACACACCCCTCCTATCATGTGGATTCCAGACCTGCACACAATACTCTCGCTGTGGTCTAACTGAAGTGCACTGGAAATCCAGCCCCACTATTCACCAAGTTCTCAAGAACATGAACATTTGATGAAAGCACCACATTGCCCAATTGTGCACAAATATCCAATTTCTGTTAAAGGGATATGCACACCTTTTTAGCATAATCGTGAAAAGAACTATTTATTGCAATCAAATTATTTTTAACAAATTTCAAAACCTGTGTGCAATCGTCAATCTGCAACTATAACTTTATTGTTTGCTCTTCAAAGACTTTTGTTCACACAGAGAGATGCACAAAAGGGATGGAGAAGGTATGAACATTATGCGTGGAGGTAAAATAAAATCAAGGAAACATAAATTAATAGCTCCAGTTCAGATATGTTTCTCTCTTTCAGATTCTTTCGATTTCTTCACAAAAGTTTGATGATGAATGAGGTTGTGGGGGCACCAATTCTCAGTCTCCCATTCAGTGCTTGAAAATTTGTCATTTCTGTTTGCCTGGAAGTGATTTCCATTTGTCCCTTTTACCAGAGGGTTTTCAGGGAGAGCAGAGGAACGCCGAGAGGGAGTGCTGAGCTACCAGGGTGTCTTCAGAACAGAAATGCGGAGACATTTCTTCAGCCAGAGAGTGGTGGGCCTGTGGAATTCATTGCCACAGAGTGCAGTGGAGGCTGGGACGCTAAATGTCTTCAAGGCAGAAATTGATAAATTCTTGATGTCACAAGGAATTAAGGGCTGAGGGGAGACTGCGAGTAAGTGGAGTTGAAATGCCCATCAGCCATGATTGAATGGCGGAGTGGACTCGATGGGCCGAATGGCCTTACTTCCACTCCTATGTCTTATGGTCCTATGGTCTTTATTCAGTTCCCCATGCAGAAAGGAGAGAGTGATATGGATGCTCTGTCTTCACAGGCTGGCCCTTACACCTGTATTCTCCACACACTTGGCTGCACTGACCTGCCCAGGAAACAAACAAGAGATTGTCAATGTGCCGAGCTCGCCTGAACACACAACAACTGATGCTGATTAAAAACCAATCAAATTGTGCCTTGCCTGAACATACCCTCTCTCTCACCCACAAGCGCACACACACACACACAGATCCGCGTACTGTCACACTTTCTCACTGTCTCACACAGACAGATGCACACACACGCACTTGCTCTGTCTCTCTCTCTCACACACGTGCACACATGCACACCGAAACACACAGGCTCTCTCACACACATGCACATACTCTGTCTCTCTCTCTCACACACGCACACACGCACACCGAAACACACAGGCTCTCTCACACACACGCACATACTCTGTCTCTCTCTCACACACATACACACACGCACACAGAAACACACAGGCTCTCTCACACACACGCACATACTCTGTCTCTCTCTCTCACACACGCACACACGCACACCGAAACACACAGGCTCTCTCACACACACGCACATACTCTGTCGCTCTCTCTCACACACATACACACACGCACACAGAAACACACAGGCTCTCTCACACACATGCACATGCTCTGTCTCTCTCTCTCTCTCACACACACACACATGCACACATGCACACCGAAACACACAGGCTCTCTCACACACACACGCAACAATTTTTTTGAGACACTCTCTTGCTACCCCAACAAGACAATAATTTACATAAAACTGTCAATTTGCCCCACTAATTGTTTTCAAATTGAATCAGTTTTACCGCTCAGTTTTCTTGGTAGAAGAGCAACATTCTGTCCCATTTTTGTTTGTGGACAATAATAAAAGTAATCGTGCCTTCACATGTATCCACCCTTAAGAGAGATGAAGCACCTTTCCCAAGATGCATTTATTCTCCAAGTGCCTGATATACAGACAACAGAAAACAAAACTTACCTCTATTGGTATTGAATCATAGCTGATTCAAGACTTTTTAATAATGTTTTATTACCTTCCATTTAAATTGTTAACTCAATCCTTTGATTTTACACTCTCGACAATTCACCTACTTTCACATTATCTTTCCAACTGAAGGTACAGCCCCTAACTGCCATCTTTGTGAAATAGATAACAGGAGTTGGTTATTAATGAGGTCAGTCTCTGGGAATGGGTTCCAGCAAGTCTGGAAAAGTCCTTACCTCAGGAAGGTGATAAATGTTGAATGGTAACTGGGATATCGGGGAGGATGGGTTCAGACTGTCAGGGAGAGGTCACAGATTGGATTGCATTTGGACTGTGTTTCCTGTTTGTGTAGCTATTAATTCTCAGCTCTTGGAAGCTTTAGAGAACAGAAAACTAAATTATAAGTATGACTGCCTTTATCTGAGTGAACTGTAAAGTGGCTCTCATCCACATCTTCAGAAAATCAGCAAAGGAAAATTCATCCCTGCCCATGAACCATCCTATAAACCGCTGAAATAATCTGGTCAGTTTTTTTTATATACTTTAATGTGTCCCTGAACTGTGTTTGTTTATCTGTCTGTCTGCTGTGTGAATGAGACTGAAATCAAAGCTAATGAAGTGTAAAGTGTAGACCAATGGGAATACTTTGCTGGTTAGATTTACTCTGTTAAAATTACTCCTTTGTTAATAAATTGTTAAGCCCTTTAGATTAGATTACTTACAGCGTGGAAACAGGCCCTATGGCCCAACAAGTCCACATCGACCCTCTGAAGAGCGACCCATCCAGACCCATTCCCCTACATTTACTCCTTCACCTAACACTATGGGCAATTTAGCATAGCCAATTCACCTAACCTGCACATCTTTGGACTGTGGGAGGAAACCGGGGCACCCAGAGGAAACCCACGCAGACACAAGGAAAACATACAAACTCCACACAGACACTCACCCGAGACAGGAATGGAACCTGGGTCTCTGGTGCTATGAAGCAGCAGGGCTAACCACTGTGCCACCGTGCCAACCACCATATTTACCATACAAACCAGTGTCTTGAATTGATTATTCACAGAGTCTGAACCAGCTATTTAACAGGCTGTTTAGGAAGTATTGTGTCAATTTTGAGGGTCTATGAATGATTTAACTTTACTGTGTTGTGAATACAGAGGGAGGGAGGATGATTTAATCCGTCTGTCTGTCTCCATGTTGTAACAGAACATCAATATCGTGTGACTTTCCCCAGTCTCAATGGACAATGAAATGCAGCATGGGATTGCAAACTGATTCAGGATGAACCACATCACTCTCCTCCTGCTCAATATTCAATGTCCCTGTCAGGACTAATGGATCACAGGGTTTAGGGAGAAACCTGGAACAGGGGACTGAGTTGGATAGCAGAGTACAGATAACCAACCTCCATATTTTCTCTGTAACCTCCTCCAGACCCCCTCCCTATCACTGTAACCTCCTCCAGACCCCCTCCCTATCTCTGTAACCTCCTCCAGACCCCCTCCCTATCTCTGTAACCTCATAAAGCACCAATACCACTCCCTATCTCTGTAACCTCATCCAGCACCAATACCCCTCCCTACCTCTGTAACCTCATCCAGCACCAATACCCCTCCCTATCTTTGTAACCTCATTCAGTCGCTGTACCCATCTATCTCTGTCACCTGATGCGATCGCTACATCCCTCCGTATCTCTGTCATCTCCTCCAGTCCCTACACCCCCTCCCTATCTCTTTTATATCATCCTGTGTCTACACCCACTCCCGATCACTGTAACTTCCTCCAGCACCAATACCACTGCCACTCTCTGTAACCCCCTCCAGCCCCGGCACTCCTCCCAATCTCTGTAAACCCCTCCAGCACCTACACCCCCTCCCTATCTTTGTAACCCCTGACAGCACCCACACCCCCTCCCTATCTCTGTAACCCCCTCCAGCACCTACACCCACTCCCTATCTCTGTAACCCCCTCCAGACCTACATCCTGTCCCTATCTCTGTAATCCTCTCCACCCCCTACACCCCTCCCTATCTCAGTAACCCTCTCCAGCCCCTACACACCTCCCTATCTCTGTAACCCCCTCCAGCCCCTACACCCCCTCCCTATCTCTGTAACCCCCTTCAGCCCCTACACCCCTCCTTATCCTTGTAACCTCCTCCAGCCCCTACACCCCATCCCTATCTCTGTAACCCCCTCCAGATCTACACCCCCTCCCTATCTCTGTAACCCTCACCAGCCCCTAAACCCCTCCCTATCTCAGTAACCCCTCCAGCCCTTATAAACCTCCCTATCTCTGTAACTCCCTCTAGCCCCTATACCCCTCCCTATCTCAGTAACCCCCCCAAGCCCGTATACCCCTCCCTATCTCAGTAACCGCTCTCTATCTTGGTAAATCCCTCCAGCCCCTATACCCCTCCCAACTCAGTAACCCCCTCCAGCCCCTATACCCCTCCCTATCTCAGTAACCGCTCTCTATCTTGGTAAACCCCTCCAGCCCCTATCCCGTCCCTTTCTCGGTAACCCCCTCCAGCCCCTATACCCCTCCCTATCTCAGTAACCGCTCTCAATCTTGGTAAACCCCTCCAGACCCTATCCCGTCCCTATCTCGGTAACCCCCTCCAGCCCCTATACCCCTCCCTATCTCAGTAACCGCTCTCTATCCTGGTAAACCCCTCCAGACCCTATCCCGTCCCTATCTCGGTAACCCCCTCCAGCCCCTATACCCCTCCCTATATCAGTAACCGCTCTCTATCCTGGTAAACCCCTCCAGACCCTATCCCATCCCTATCTCGGTAACCCCCTCCAGCCCCTATACCCCTCCCTATCTCAGTAACCGCTCTCTATCTTGGTAAACCCCTCCAGACCCTATCCCGTCCCTATCTCGGTAACCCCCTCCAGCCCCTATACCCCTCCCTATCTCAGTAACCACTCTCCATCTTGGTAAACCCCTCCAGACCCTATCCCTTCCCTATCTCGGTAACCCCCTCCAGCCCCTATACCCCTCCCTATCTCAGTAACCGCTCTCTATCTTGGTAAACCCCTCCAGACCCTATCCCGTCCCTATCTCGGTAACCCCCTCCAGCCCCTATACCCCTCCCTATCTCAGTAACCACTCTCTATCTTGGTAAACCCCTCCAGACCCTATCCCGTCCCTATCTCGGTAACTCCCTCCAGCCCCTATACCCCTCCCTATCTCAGTAACCGCTCTCTATCTTGGTAAACCCCTCCAGACCCTATCCCGTCCCTATCTCAGTAACTCCCTCCAGCCCCTATACCCCTCCCTATCTCAGTAACCGCTCTCTATCTTGGTAAAACCCTCCAGACCCTATCCCGTCCCTATCTCGGTAACCCCCTCCAGCCCCTATACCCCTCCCTATCTCAGTAACCGCTCTCTATCTTGGTAAACCCCTCCAGACCCTATCCCGTCCCTATCTCAGTAACCCCCTCCAGACCCTATACCCCTCCCTATCTCAGTAACCGCTCTCTATCTTGGTAAACCCCTCCAGACCCTATCCCGTCCCTATCTCAGTAACACCCTCCAGCCCCTATACCCCTCCCTAACTCAGTAACCGCTCTCTATCTTGGTAAACCCCTCCAGACCCTATCCCGTCCCTATCTCGGTAACCCCCTCCAGCCCCTATACCCCTCCCTATCTCAGTAACCGCTCTCTATCCTGGTAAACCCCTCCAGACCCTATCCCGTCCCTATCTCGGTAACTCCCTTTAGCCCCTATACCCCTCCCTATCTCAGTAACCACTCTCTATCCTGGTAAACCCCTCCAGACCCTATCCACTCCCTATCTCGGTAACTCCCTTTAGCCCCTATACCCCTCCCTATCTCAGTAACCGCTCTCTATCTTGGTAAACCCCTCCAGACCCTATCCCATCCCTATCTCAGTAACCCCCTCCAGCCCCTATACCCCTCCCTATCTCAGTAACCGCTCTCTATCTTGGTAAACCCCTCCAGACCCTATCCCGTCCCTATCTCGGTAACCCCCTCCAACATTTCCAACATTCTCTGTATCTGTAGAACCTTCAATCCCGAAAACTGTTTGTGGAGATACCTGAGAGACTGGGTGAAAAAAATGCCCATCACTGTGTGGGAAACTTTAGAACCCCATATCTGTGTGAAAATACTATTTCACGATGATAAAAATCAGTTGTGAACATGTCTCTTCGGGCAACGAGAAAGATTCCAGAAGGAACGAGTCAATGGGAAACTGAAAGCGGTATCAGAGGTGTGTGATTTCTCTTTGCATGAATCTCCAGTAATGGACAGTGTTGCAAGAAATGTTGAATATTTTGATTGTTAAGGTCATGAAAAAATGCCTTCTGTGTGATAGAGGTGTTTGCTATTTTTTCTGTCTTTCACCCAATAACCTGCTGTTGTCAACAAAATCTATGATGCTTTGTGTGGCTGTGTCATATTGACAAACCACGAGATTAATGAACCCCAAAATTAATGATTCCAGAACCAGGGGTCACAGTCTAAAGGTATGGGGTAAACTATTTAGGGCTGAGACCAGGAGAAATGCCTTCAACCACAGCGTGGTGAACCTTTGGAATTGTTTACCTTTGCAAACTGTTGAGGGCAAAACAATCAATGTTTTCAAGATGGAGTCAGATACAGTTCTGAAAGCTAAAGGGATCTAAGGGTATGAGGAGAAAGCAGGAACAGGGGAGTGAGTTGGATAATCAGCCATGATCATATCAAATGGGATTGACAATGAATTGATGGGATAAATGGAATACCCACGTCCCTATGTTTTATGTTTCAAGATGATCTATCAATTCAGTTTTCTTTCTGGGATTGGCCTTGTTCCATAGTACAATCAGCTTGGACATTATCACGTTGTTGATTCATTCTTGTTTTAACTGATACCCACTGACTGTTGTGTGTAGGGTGAGGAATCTCATTGCTGTGTGCAATGTTTCATTCCTTGTCACATATGAACTACCACATTTGGCCATTCTGGGATGTGAGGTGGTTCCTCACTTGCTCAGGTACAAAAGGTGGAAAAATAAAAGGAGGCGTCCATTCAGCCCTCTGAGCCCATTCTGTCACACCATAGCTGTTCTGTCCCTCTCCTTGTTTGACCATCATGGATCCACATGCCTTGGCAAAATCACCCAACCAAAACATCACCATCTGAGCGTCAACATGGGCGAGAACTGAACTGAATTCTGGGAGAAAAGCAAGGCTGTTTCTCCAAAGGGAGATTTCAGGGAAAGGTCAAATTTATTTCTGATGGAGGCACTCATTGTGTCTGTTGTACTGGGGACCTGTTCTGGAGTGGGAGAATTCTGCTTTCACACTTACTGAATAAAATGAAACATTTGTGTCTCAAATGGTGACTTTGTACAGCAGAATCAAAACAAGGTCATTTCTCTTGGTTTTGTGTCTACAACTAAGTCTCTCAATGCATGTCAAAGGGAACAGTGCACCAAATTCACACAACTCTGGGCTTTAGTCACTACACCCACAGTGACACATCCAGTGACTGACATAGAGGCAAATTTCAAATAAGTTGCCCATTTCCTAAACCAAGCATCGCCAATGTCGCAAGTATCAGTTTAAAAAACAAATACACTTATTTGTTCATGTAAGTGCTTGGGGGTGGGAAAGGGGAGAGATTAGAATTTGTTCCATCTCTATTTTCAAACGGCCAGTGTAGAGGGAATGTACAATGTCACAGGAATTTGCTTATTGAGTCTGCTCAGTAACACTGGAAGTAACATGGACTGTGTCACAAGGGGTGTATCTTACTGTGGATACAAGGAACTATTGACAATTCAGTTTCTGAACTTTTCCTGCAGATTCAGTGAATAGAGTCACCCGTCATTCAAAGTCCAATACTTTTAGCAATTCGTTTTTTTGTCTTAAACTGCCATCAGGTGTGGAGATCATCTTAAATTGTGAAATGGTTTTAGTCTGTCTAAATCTAATTGTAAGGCATTGGGAATTTGACTTTGAAATTGACAGCCGAGTGGTATAACATTGAAGATATTAATCAAGCAACTGCAAAGGCAGAACATTATATCTCTGCAGTATTTCATACACTGTACTCAGGGAGATAATTGTATTAAGGATAAGAATCTTCAGTGTGGTGAATGAATTAAAGAACTTGTACATTGGCCTCAGAACTGAGAGAGATGTTGAGACATCCTTTCGGTGTTTAAAGCTGGGACAATGCAAGTGAAGGGTGAATAACATTTCACTGCAAGATCATTTTCGCTGCAGGATCATTCTTTTGCGAGAGGGAAAGGATTCTTGAAAGGACCAGACGTGAAATAAGATTTTATCCCACGCAGCAATCCAGAATAAATCGCATTTCTTCCTGAGTAGATGCCGAGTTTGATATAAAGGGGAACAATTTCTAACGGACTCTTGAATAAGTACAGGAAAAGATCAAAATCAAAGAACTGTAAGGAAAGATCAGAATAGTGAGACAATGAGACCAGTTAAATATTTCTTTCCTGAATCAGCGTTATGATTGGATTGGGATCCTTCTGTGCTCTATCACTCTGTCGATCTCTGATGGGCATGTCATTATATAAAACTCAATCATGGAAGGAGCCTTGCATAAGTTACAGCTTTGGATGAGAGAATAAGAGAGAACTACTCACCCTTGAAAGGAGGAGTTAGTTTTTAGAACATGGAACAGTAAAGCACGTGAACAGGCCCTTCGGCCAATCATGTCTGTGCCAAAAATATTAGTGCACATTCTGAATATATTTTGCAAGCATGTTGCAATGATGAGGGATATATTTATGGGTGAGAAATATAATTACAGTTCAAGTAATTGTAAATGTATAGCGCATGGGAAATCCTTATTCAGCAACACCTATAAAGGACTGCAATCATATTTCTCACCCATAAATGTACCCCTCATCATTGAAACATGCTCGCAAAATATATTCAGAATGTGCAATAATATTTTATTCATTAGTGTTATGTTAGTGTCACTGACTGGGCTAGCATTTATTGTGCAGAGTCCAGTTATAAGTCAGCTATGGGTCTGGAGTCATGTGCAGGCCTGACGGGGTCAGGATGGCAGTTTCCTTTCCAAAATAAACCGGGTGGTGATTTTCCTTTAGGCAATCATCACAGAGTCATTCATCAACCCTTAAACGCTGACTGCTTTTGATTGAAGAATCCATAGTTGGATTTGAACCAACATCCTCAGAAGATTAGTACAGTGTCTGGCTTAATAGCTTTGCACGATATCAGAAGGCCATCAGCTCGCCTACAATTAAGGGCTTGATGGTGTGGTCTCGGTAGTGTTGGCATCTTCGCCTTTCTGCTCTGATTTTCCCCATTTTTGACTTGGAACCGTGAGTTGAAATTGAGGATTGTAATGTCACCTTTGAGCAACAGTGTATTCCCTTTTAAATAAAGAGAATATTAGACTGCAGCTTGCTTTAGGAACTGGCCTGGAGAGATAATGCCCATTAACCAATGCTTTAAGGACATTGTAGATGATTCAGCACCGAGATAGTGTTACGCTTGCGGAAGATGGCTGAATGTTGATCAAGGGAGGACCAGTGCTGGCCAACCACCCACAGACCATGTTGAAAAGGAAAAGGAAAGTAAACATTGAATTGTGTGAGACTACAATGGCTGTAAGATGTGTATATTCTCCTGTATCCTTTTGTGAGAGAGGTTGAGACAGAGGTGACAGAAGCTAATAAAATGAACAGCTTGTGAGGCCTTGGCTTTTATAAAAATTTGGAACAGTAGAAGCAGCATGAAGGGACGGGCTCAAGCTCCAACAGAAACAGGATTTTACTTTAACTTTCAGTCATTACTGCGTCGAGAAGTTGGATTTGGAAGCTGTTATTTCTCGTTTTCTTACACCTGAAGGTTTGCCTCCTCTTCCTGCTGCTGGAATTGCATGTGAGACAATCTATTTTACTGAATTTTCCTTTGCCTTGGGTGTGTTTTTGATGTGTCACTATATTGGCACAGTTACTGTTTAAAATAAGCTGTTATTATGTTAAGGTTTCCAGTAGAGTTAACTTTTACCAATTCTCCTTTGTTTGGTTGTTTTTATTTTAACCGTAGCATAAGAATAGAGTGTATTTTGCTTCAAGCCTGGTCATTTGAACAATCAAATTGCAGCTGGAACACAAAACCTTATTCTTACTTTAAAAATTGGAAAAGTTAGAGCAGATGTAGGTTTGCTCACTGAGCTGGAAGGTTCGTTTTCAGACATTTCATCATCATACTAGGTAACATCATCAGTGAGATGAAGCACTGGTGGCATGGTCCACTTTCTATTTATATGTTTAGGTTTCCTTGGGTAAGTGACATCATCTCCCGTGGTGATGTCATTTCCTGTTTTTTTCTCGGGGTGGTAAATGGGATCCAAGTCAATGTGTTTGTTGGTAGAGTCTACTCTATAACTCTATAGAGCTCAGCAAGCAAACCTACATCCAGAACCTCAACCTGAGCTACAAATCTTCTCAAAACTCACTAAAAACTCGAGTCTATGCTACCTTCTTTTGAGAGAGGCTGGTGTAGTCCATAACAATTGACTCTGATAGGGTTGCAAGAATGAGACAGATCTTACTTTTCCTTTGAAAGCTTCTGGATGGTGCTGCTTTTGTTTTGCTCTCTCACCTCAGTTATAGAATTGTTGACAATTCTGAGAAAATAATGTAAGAAATGAGTAACAATCTCCAGAAGCTTGAAAAAGCTTCTTGTAAGGGCCAGTGACTTCAGAATTCTCACACAATACACAGTCCAAGTGCTTGAGATGAAACCCATCAACCAAAGATGTTCAGGTATTCATTGTTAAACTGGTTATCAAACTGGAGAATTACAGATCGCTTCTTTATAAATTAATTCCTTCATGGTTAGCACTGCTGCCTCACAGCACCAAGGGACCCAGGTTCAATTCCCATCTCGGGCAATTGTCTGTGTGGAGATTGCACATTCTCCCAGTGTCTGCGTGAGTTTCCTTTGGGTGCTCCTGTTTCCTCCCACAGTCCAAAGATGTGCAGGTCAGGTGAATTGGCCATGCCAAATTGCTCATAGTTTTAGAAACATTAGTCAAGGGTAAATGTAGTTGAATAGGTCTGGGTGGGTTGCTCTTTGGAGGGTCGGTGTGGACTTGTTGGGCCGAAGGGCCTGTTTTCATACTGTAGGAAATCCAATCTGAAAAAAAAATTGTCAGTCCTTCAATATGTGAGTGGACGTATATGATAAAGAATGATTGGATTTAAATTGTAGATATTGTTTATCGTGCCTTGCTGATTATCTATGTTCCACTATGAATAATTCATTGTTTTTTGTTATAAACTTAAAGCTTGAGATGTAATGTTATAACCTCTGGTGAAGAACAGTTGAGCAAATATGTTGGACATTGAATGTTTTCATTTTGTTGTGTTGTGAATCCAGTGAGAGGGAGGCAGTTTTGCTTTGGCTGGTTCTTCCTCTGCTATAACAATAGAATCAATCAGACATTTTAAGATGAATTGGACTATTATGTTGAAAGGGAGATTGTACAGGTACACTAACATGGACAGAGAATGGCACAACACCCTTGGAAAGGAACACATTAGTGGACTTCATAGAGTTTGAAGACAATCAGCAGTTGTTACATGCTAACCAATAAACAAGTCTTTATTCCAGCTTTTAGCAATTTTAAGTTTCACCTTTTGTGATGGCAGGATTTGAATGAATACCACTAGATGTGTTAACCAGGTGCTTTAGCTTGCTAAATCAGTGACAGCAACACTGTGGCACCATCTTTGTCAGTTGTGTGGATAATGACCATGTCAATCATAGCTCATGATGCATTATATCCACAAACTTCTCAATTCATCTTCCAGTCGTTTGGGTGACAATTATGATTCTCTGCAGGGGCAAGTGTGGCATCACCAACGGTGTTTCCCTCTATTAAATCTCCATGGCAACAGGATATTTACTGGTCATTTTGTTTGGTGTCATAATCAATGCACTTGATCACAGATATTTCCCACTCTCATTCCTGTTCGACACAGCAGTGTGCAGTGTAAATGCTGTGTTGGCCTGTGTTGCTATTGACTGTTCTGTCTGGTTGACCATCGCTTTCACCTTTGACCACTTTGTGGCCATTTGTTGTCGCAATCTGAAAGCCAGACATTACTCTGAGAAAACAGCAGCAGCCGTGGTAAGCACTGTTTGTCTGGTGAGCATTCTGAGGAACATACCATTTTACTTTAAGTATCAACCATATGGTCCATGGGGTGGTGTACTCTCGGGCTGTGCCACCAGACCAGAGTTCTACATCTTGCCAGGATGGCTGGCATTTATCTGGCTGCTGAATCCATTGATCCCCTACCTCCTGATCCTGCTGTTCAATGCTCTGACCGTCAGGCACATTATGTTGGCAAACGGGGCACGCAGGGGTCTCCGAGCTCCCAGTAACAGGGACCAGAGGGGAGATGCAGAGATGGTCAACAGGCGGAAATCCATCATCCTGCTGTTTGTTGTCTCGGGCAGTTTTATATTGTTGTGGATGACCAAGGTCAGTGTTTTCTTACTGATGAAGATTACCAACAACCATTTTTACCCCAGTTATGACCATCCTGTTATGATCGCTGACATATCTGGGACTATGCTCTTCTACCTGAGCTCCTGTACAAACACTGTCCTTTATGCCCTGACCCAGAGTAAATTCAGAGAGGAGCTGAAGAGGGCTCTGAAATATGCCTTCACTCTCTTCAGTGAACAGCACAGATTACATGGACTGATGAAAGCAGAGGGTGAACTAATGTCAGAACAGTGCAGGTCAGGGTTATTGGAGCAATCACTGGGGTTCCAGCATGTTGTCTGACCAGTATGGACAGTGACTCCATATCATCGACCTCTCTGCATTAAGCACTGTTTCATCAGGAATCCAGGGGGTTCTTGGAAATATGCTCCCAAAGTCAGTTCTGGATGGATATGTAAATAGATAGACAGATAGATCGATAGATAGATAGATAGATAGATAGATCGATAGATAGATAGATAGATAGATAGATAGTTCGATAGATAGATAGATAGATAGATAGATAGATAGATAGATAGATAGATAGTTCGATAGATAGATAGATCGATAGATAGATAGTTCGATAGATAGTTCGATAGATAGTTCGTTAGATAGATAGTTCGATAGATAGATAGTTCGATAGATAGATAGTTCGATAGATAGTTCGATAGATAGATAGTTCGATAGATAGATAGTTCGATAGATAGATAGTTCGATAGATAGATAGTTCGAGAGATAGTTCGATAGATAGTTCGATAGATAGATAGTTCGATAGATAGATAGTTCGATAGATAGTTCGATAGATAGATAGTTCGATAGATAGATAGTTCGATAGATAGTTCGATAGATAGATAGTTCGATAGATAGATAGTTCGATAGATAGTTCGATAGATAGATAGTTCGATAGATAGATAGTTCGATAGATAGTTCGATAGATAGTTCGATAGATAGATAGTTCGATAGATAGTTCGATAGATAGATAGTTCGATAGATAGATAGTTCGATAGATAGTTCGATAGATAGATAGTTCGATAGATAGTTCGATAGATAGTTCGATAGATAGATAGTTCGATAGATAGTTCGATAGATAGTTCGATAGATAGATAGTTCGATAGATAGTTCGATAGATAGATAGTTCGATAGATAGATAGTTCGATAGATAGATAGTTCGATAGATAGTTCGATAGATAGATAGTTCGATAGATAGATAGTTTGATAGATAGTTCGATAGATAGATAGTTCGATAGATAGATAGATAGATAGTTCGATAGATAGATAGATAGTTCGATAGATAGATAGTTCGATAGATAGATAGTTCGATAGATAGATAGATAGTTCGATAGATAGATAGTTCAATAGATAGATAGATAGATAGATAGATAGATAGTTCGATAGATAGATAGATAGATAGTTCGATAGATAGATAGATAGTTCGATAGATAGATAGTTCGATAGATAGATAGTTCGATAGATAGTTCGATAGATAGATAGTTCGATAGATAGTTCGATAGATAGTTCGATAGATAGATAGTTCGATAGATAGATAGTTCGATAGATAGTTCGATAGATAGATAGTTCGATAGATAGATAGTTCGATAGATAGATAGTTCGATAGATAGTTCGATAGATAGATAGTTCGATAGATAGATAGTTCGATAGATAGATAGTTCGATAGATAGTTCGATAGATAGATAGTTCGATAGATAGATAGTTCGATAGATAGTTCGATAGATAGATAGTTCGAGAGATAGATAGTTCGATAGATAGATAGTTCGATAGATAGATAGATAGTTCGATAGATAGATAGTTCGATAGATAGATAGATAGTTCGATACATAGATAGTTCGATAGATAGATAGATAGTTCGATAGATAGATAGTTCGATAGATAGTTCGATAGATAGATAGTTCGATAGATAGATAGATAGTTCGATAGATAGATAGTTCGATAGATAGATAGTTCGATAGATAGATAGATAGTTCGATAGATAGATAGTTCGATAGATAGATAGTTCGATAGATAGATAGATAGATAGTTCGATAGATAGATAGATAGTTCGATAGATAGATAGTTCGATAGATAGATAGATAGTTCGATAGATAGATAGATAGATAGCTCGATAGATAGATAGATAGATAGTTCGATAGATAGATAGTTCGATAGATAGATAGTTCGAGAGATAGATAGATAGTTCGATAGATAGATAGTTCGATAGATAGATAGATAGATAGTTCGATAGATAGATAGATAGTTCGATAGATAGATAGTTCGATAGATAGATAGATAGATAGTTCGATAGATAGATAGTTCGATAGATAGATAGATCGATAGATAGATATGTAGATAGTTCGATAGATAGATAGTTCGATAGTTCGATAGATAGATAGTTCGATAGATAGATAGTTAGATAGATAGATAGTTCGATAGATAGATAGTTCGATAGATAGATAGTTAGATAGATAGATAGATAGATAGTTCGATAGATAGATATATAGTTCGATAGATAGATAGTTCGATAGATAGATAGTTCGATAGATAGATAGATAGTTCGATAGATAGATAGTTCGATAGATAGATAGTTCGATAGATAGATAGATAGTTCGATAGATAGATAGATAGATAGTTCGATAGATAGATAGATAGTTTGATAGATAGATAGTTCGATAGATAGATAGATAGTTCGATAGATAGATAGATAGATAGATAGATAGTTCGATAGATAGATAGTTCGATAGATAGATAGATAGTTCGATAGATAGATAGTTCGATAGATAGATAGATAGATAGTTCGATAGATAGATAGATAGATAGATAGATAGATAGATAGATAGATAGATAGATAGATAGATAGATAGATAGATAGATAGATAGATAGATAGTTCGATAGATAGATAGATAGATAGATAGATAGTTCGATAGATAGTTCGATAGATAGATAGTTCGATAGATAGTTCGATAGATAGATAGTTCGATAGATAGATAGTTCGATAGATAGTTCGATAGATAGATAGTTCGATAGATAGTTCGATAGATAGTTCGATAGATAGATAGTTCGATAGATAGTTCGATAGATAGTTCGATAGATAGATAGTTCGATAGATAGTTCGATAGATAGATAGTTCGATAGATAGATAGTTCGATAGATAGATAGTTCGATAGATAGTTCGATAGATAGATAGTTCGATAGATAGATAGTTTGATAGATAGTTCGATAGATAGATAGTTCGATAGATAGATAGATAGATAGTTCGATAGATAGATAGATAGTTCGATAGATAGATAGTTCGATAGATAGATAGTTCGATAGATAGATAGATAGTTCGATAGATAGATAGTTCAATAGATAGATAGATAGATAGATAGATAGATAGTTCGATAGATAGATAGATAGATAGTTCGATAGATAGATAGATAGTTCGATAGATAGATAGTTCGATAGATAGATAGTTCGATAGATAGTTCGATAGATAGATAGTTCGATAGATAGTTCGATAGATAGTTCGATAGATAGATAGTTCGATAGATAGATAGTTCGATAGATAGTTCGATAGATAGATAGTTCGATAGATAGATAGTTCGATAGATAGATAGTTCGATAGATAGTTCGATAGATAGATAGTTCGATAGATAGATAGTTCGATAGATAGATAGTTCGATAGATAGTTCGATAGATAGATAGTTCGATAGATAGATAGTTCGATAGATAGTTCGATAGATAGATAGTTCGAGAGATAGATAGTTCGATAGATAGATAGTTCGATAGATAGATAGATAGTTCGATAGATAGATAGTTCGATAGATAGATAGATAGTTCGATACATAGATAGTTCGATAGATAGATAGATAGTTCGATAGATAGATAGTTCGATAGATAGTTCGATAGATAGATAGTTCGATAGATAGATAGATAGTTCGATAGATAGATAGTTCGATAGATAGATAGTTCGATAGATAGATAGATAGTTCGATAGATAGATAGTTCGATAGATAGATAGTTCGATAGATAGATAGATAGATAGTTCGATAGATAGATAGATAGTTCGATAGATAGATAGTTCGATAGATAGATAGATAGTTCGATAGATAGATAGATAGATAGCTCGATAGATAGATAGATAGATAGTTCGATAGATAGATAGTTCGATAGATAGATAGTTCGATAGATAGATAGTTCGAGAGATAGATAGATAGTTCGATAGATAGATAGTTCGATAGATAGATAGATAGATAGTTCGATAGATAGATAGATAGTTCGATAGATAGATAGTTCGATAGATAGATAGATAGATAGTTCGATAGATAGATAGTTCGATAGATAGATAGATCGATAGATAGATATGTAGATAGTTCGATAGATAGATAGTTCGATAGTTCGATAGATAGATAGTTCGATAGATAGATAGTTAGATAGATAGATAGTTCGATAGATAGATAGTTCGATAGATAGATAGTTAGATAGATAGATAGATAGATAGTTCGATAGATAGATATATAGTTCGATAGATAGATAGTTCGATAGATAGATAGTTCGATAGATAGATAGATAGTTCGATAGATAGATAGTTCGATAGATAGATAGTTCGATAGATAGATAGATAGTTCGATAGATAGATAGATAGATAGTTCGATAGATAGATAGATAGTTTGATAGATAGATAGTTCGATAGATAGATAGATAGTTCGATAGATAGATAGATAGATAGATAGATAGTTCGATAGATAGATAGTTCGATAGATAGATAGATAGTTCGATAGATAGATAGTTCGATAGATAGATAGATAGATAGTTCGATAGATAGATAGATAGATAGATAGATAGATAGATAGATAGATAGATAGATAGATAGATAGATAGATAGATAGATAGATAGATAGTTCGATAGATAGATAGTTCGATAGATAGATAGTTCGATAGATAGTTCGATAGATAGATAGTTCGATAGATAGATAGTTCGATAGATAGTTCGATAGATAGATAGTTCGATAGATAGATAGATAGTTCGATAGATAGATAGTTCGATAGATAGATAGATAGTTCGATAGATAGATAGTTCGATAGATAGTTCGATAGATAGTTCGATAGATAGATAGTTCGATAGATAGATAGTTCGATAGATAGATAGTTCGATAGATAGATAGATAGATAGTTCGATAGATAGATAGATAGTTCGATAGATAGATAGTTCGATAGATAGATAGATAGTTCGATAGATAGATAGTTCGATGGATAGATAGATAGTTCGATAGATAGATAGTTCGATAGATAGATAGTTCGATAGATAGATAGATAGATAGATAGTTCGATAGATAGATAGATAGTTCGATAGATAGATAGTTCGATAGATAGATAGATAGTTCGATAGATAGATAGATAGATAGTTCGATAGATAGATAGATAGTTCGATAGATAGATAGTTCGATAGATAGATAGTTCGATAGATAGATAGATAGATAGATAGATAGTTCGATAGATAGATAGTTCGATAGATAGATAGATAGATAGTTCGATAGATAGATAGTTCGATAGATAGATAGTTCGATAGATAGATAGATAGATAGATAGATATGTAGATAGTTCGATAGATAGATAGATAGATAGATAGATAGATATGTAGATAGTTCGATAGTTCGATAGATAGATAGTTCGATAGATAGATAGTTCGATAGATAGATAGTTCGATAGATAGATAGTTAGATAGATAGATAGATAGATAGTTCGATAGATAGATAGTTAGATAGATAGATAGATAGTTCGATAGATAGATAGTTCGATAGATAGATAGTTCGATAGATAGATAGATAGATAGTTCGATAGATAGATAGTTCGATAGATAGATAGATAGTTCGATAGATAGATAGATAGTTCGATAGATAGATAGTTCGATAGATAGATAGTTCGATAGATAGATAGATAGTCCGATAGATAGATAGTTAGATAGATAGATAGATAGTTCGATAGATAGATAGTTCGATAGATAGATAGTTCGATAGATAGATAGATAGTTCGATAGATAGATAGATAGATAGTTCGATAGATAGATAGTTCGATAGATAGATAGATAGTTCGATAGATAGATAGATAGATAGTTCGATAGATATATAGTTCGATAGATAGAAAGATAGTTCGATAGATAGATAGATAGATAGTTCGATAGATAGATAGTTCGATAGATAGATAGATAGTTCGATAGATAGATAGATAGTTCGATAGATAGTTCGATAGATAGATAGTTCGATAGATAGATAGATAGATAGATAGATAGATAGATAGATAGATAGATAGATAGATAGTTCGATAGATAGATAGTTCGATAGATAGATAGATAGATAATTCGATAGATAGATAGTTCGATAGATAGATAGATAGATAGATAGATAGATAGATAGATAGATAGATAGATAGATAGATAGATAGTTCGATAGATAGATAGATAGATAGATAGATAGATAGATAGATAGATAGATAGTTCGATAGATAGATAGATAGTTCGATAGATAGATAGATAGATAGTTCGATAGATAGATAGATAGATAGATAGATAGATAGTTCGATAGATAGATAGTTCGATAGATAGATAGATAGATAGTTCGATAGATAGATAGTTCGATAGATAGATAGATAGATAGTTCGATAGATAGATAGTTCGATAGATAGATAGATAGTTCGATAGATAGATAGATAGATAGTTCGATAGATAGATAGTTCGATAGATAGATAGATAGATAGTTCGATAGATAGATAGTTCGATAGATAGATAGATAGTTCGATAGATAGATAGATAGATAGTTCGATAGATAGATAGTTCGATAGATAGATAGATAGTTCGATAGATAGATAGTTCGATAGATAGATAGATAGTTCGATAGATAGATAGATAGTTCGATAGATAGATAGATAGATAGATAGATAGTTCGATAGATAGATAGATAGATAGTTCGATAGATAGATAGTTCGATAGATAGATAGATCGATAGACAGATAGTTCGATAGATAGATAGTTCGATAGATAGATAGATAGATAGTTCGATAGATAGATAGTTCGATAGATAGATAGTTCGATAGATAGATAGATAGATAGATAGATAGATAGTTCGATAGATAGATAGTTCGATAGATAGATAGATAGATAGTTCGATAGATAGATAGTTCGATAGATAGATAGTTCGATAGATAGATAGATAGATAGTTCGATAGATAGATAGTTCGATAGATAGATAGATAGATAGATAGATAGTTCGATAGATAGATAGTTCGATAGATAGATAGATAGATAGTTCGATAGATAGATAGTTCGATAGATAGATAGTTCGATAGATAGATAGTTCGATAGATAGATAGATAGATAGTTCGATAGATAGAGAGATAGATAGATAGATAGATAGATAGATAGATAGATAGATAGATAGATAGATAGATAGATAGATAGATAGATAGTTCGATAGATAGATAGTTCGATAGATAGATAGTTCGATAGATAGATAGATAGATAGTTCGATAGATAGATAGTTCGATAGATAGATAGTTCGATAGATAGATAGATAGATAGTTCGATAGATAGATAGTTCGATAGATAGATAGATAGATAGTTCGATAGATAGATAGTTCGATAGATAGATAGATAGATAGTTCGATAGATAGATAGTTCGATAGATAGATAGTTCGATAGATAGATAGATAGATAGTTCGATAGATAGATAGTTCGATAGATAGATAGATCGATAGTTCGATAGATAGATAGTTCGATAGATAGATAGAAAGATAGTTCGATAGATAGATAGTTCGATAGATAGATAGTTCGATAGATAGATAGATAGATAGTTCGATAGATAGATAGTTCGATAGATAGATAGATAGATAGATCGATAGATAGATAGTTCGATAGATAGATAGTTCGATAGATAGATAGTTCGATAGTTCGATAGATAGATAGTTCGATAGTTCGATAGATAGATAGTTCGATAGATAGATAGATAGAGAGTTCGATAGTTCGATAGTTCGATAGATAGATAGTTCGATAGTTCGATAGATAGATAGTTCGATAGTTCGATAGATAGATAGATGGATAGTTCGATAGATAGATAGATAGATAGATAGTTCGATAGATAGATAGTTCGATAGATAGATAGTTCGATAGATAGATAGTTCGATAGTTCGATAGATAGATAGATAGATAGTTCGATAGATAGATAGATAGATAGTTCGATAGATAGATAGTTCGATAGATAGATAGTTCGATAGATAGATAGATAGATAGTTCGATAGATAGATAGATAGATAGATAGTTCGATAGATAGATAGATAGATAGATAGATAGATAGATAGATAGTTCGATAGATAGATAGATAGATAGATAGATAGTTCGATAGATAGATAGATAGTTCGATAGATAGATAGATAGATAGTTCTATAGATAGATAGATAGATAGATAGATAGATAGATAGATAGATAGATAGATAGATAGATAGATAGATAGATAGATAGTTCGATATTTCGATAGATAGATAGTTCGATAGATAGATAGATAGATAGATAGATAGATAGTTAGATAGATAGATAGATAGATAGATAGTTCGATAGATAGATAGATAGATAGATAGATAGATAGATAGATAGATAGATAGATAGTTCGATAGATAGATAGATAGTTCGATAGATAGATAGATAGTTCGATAGATACATAGATAGATAGATAGATAGATAGATAGATAGATAGATAGATAGATAGATAGATAGATAGATAGATAGATAGATAGATAGATAGATCGATAGATAGTTCGATAGATAGATCGATAGATAGATAGATAGTTCGATAGATAGTTCGATAGATAGTTCGATAGATAGATAGATAGATAGTTCGATAGATAGATAGTTCGATAGATAGATAGTTCAATAGTTCGATAGATAGAAAGATAGATAGATAGATAGATAGTTCGATAGATAGATAGATAGATAGATAGATAGATAGATAGTTCGATAGATAGATAGATAGATAGATAGATAGATAGATAGATAGATAGATAGATAGATAGATAGATAGATAGATAGATAGATAGATAGATAGATAGTTCGATAGATAGATGGTTCGATAGTTCGAATGTTCTATAGATAGATAGTTCGATAGATAGATAGTTCGATAGTTCGATAGTTCGATAGATAGATAGTTCGATAGATAGATAGTTCGATAGTTCGAGAGATAGATAGATAGATAGATAGATAGATAGATAGTTCGATAGATAGATAGATAGATAGATAGATAGATAGATAGATAGATAGATAGATAGATAGATAGATAGATAGTTCGATGGATAGATAGATAGATAGATAGTTCGATAGATAGATAGTTCGATAGAGAGATAGTTCGATAGATAGATAGTTCGATAGTTCGATAGATAGATATATAGATAGATAGATAGATAGATAGATAGATAGATAGATAGATAGATAGATAGATAGATAGTTCGATAGATAGATAGATAGATAGATAGATAGATAGATAGATAGATAGTTCGAAAGATAGATGGATAGATAGATAGATAGATAGATAGATAGATAGATAGATAGATAGATAGATAGATAGATAGATAGATAGATAGATCGATAGACAGATAGTTCGATAGTTCGATAGATAGATAGATAGATAGATAGATAGATAGATAGATAGTTCGATAGATAGATAGATAGATAGATAGATAGATAGATAGATAGATAGATAGATAGATAGATAGATAGATAAATAGATAGATAGATAGATAGATAGATAGATAGTTCGATAGTTCGATAGATAGATAGATAGATAGTTCGATAGATAGATAGATAGATAGATAGTTCGATAGATAGATAGATAGATAGATAGATAGATAGATAGATAGATAGATAGATAGATAGATAGATAGATAGATAGATAGATAGTTCGATAGATAGATAGATCGATAGATAGTTCGATAGATAGATAGTTCGATAGATAGATAGTTCGATAGATAGATAGTTCGATAGATAGATAGATAGATAGTTCGATAGTTCGATAGATAGATAGTTCGATAGATAGATAGATAGATAGTTCGATAGTTCGATAGTTCGATATTTCGATAGATAGATAGTTCGATAGTTCGATAGATAGATAGTTCGATAGATAGATAGTTCGATAGTTCGATAGATAGATAGTTCGATAGATAGATAGTTCGATAGTTCGATAGATAGATAGTTCGATAGATAGATAGTTCGATAGTTCGATAGATAGATAGTTCGATAGATAGATAGTTCGATAGTTCGATAGTTCGATAGTTCGATAGATAGATAGTTCGATAGATAGATAGATAGATAGTTCGATAGATAGATAGTTCGATAGATAGATAGATAGATAGATAGATAGTTCGATAGATAGATAGATAGATAGTTCGATAGATAGATAGTTCGATAGATAGATAGTTCGATAGTTCGATAGATAGATAGTTCGATAGATAGATAGTTCGATAGTTCGATAGATAGATAGTTCGATAGTTCGATAGATAGATAGATAGATAGATAGATAGTTCGATAGATAGATAGATAGATAGTTCGATAGATAGATAGATAGATAGATAGATAGATAGATAGATAGATAGATAGATAGATAGATAGATAGATAGATAGATAGATAGTTCGATAGATAGATAGATCGATAGATAGTTCGATAGATAGATAGTTCGATAGATAGATAGTTCGATAGATAGATAGATAGATAGTTCGATAGTTCGATAGATAGATAGTTCGATAGATAGATAGATAGATAGTTCGATAGTTCGATAGATCGATAGTTCGATAGATAGATAGTTCGATAGTTCGATAGATAGATAGTTCGATAGATAGATAGTTCGATAGTTCGATAGATAGATAGTTCGATAGATAGATAGTTCGATAGTTCGATAGATAGATAGTTCGATAGATAGATAGTTCGATAGACAGATAGATAGTTCGATAGATAGATAGTTCGATAGTTCGATAGATAGATAGTTCGATAGATAGATAGTTCGATAGATAGATAGATAGATAGTTCGATAGATAGATAGATAGATAGTTCGATAGATAGATAGATAGATAGATAGATCGATAGATAGATAGATAGATAGATAGTTCGATAGATAGTTCGATAGATAGATAGATAGATAGTTCGATAGATAGTTCGATAGATAGATAGATAGATAGTTCGATAGATAGATAGATAGATAGTTCGATAGATAGATAGTTCGATAGATAGATAGATAGATAGATCGATAGATAGATAGATAGTTCGATAGATAGATAGTTCGATAGATAGATAGATAGATAGTTCGATAGATAGATAGTTCGATAGATAGATAGATAGATAGTTCGATAGATAGATAGTTCGATAGATAGATAGATAGATAGATAGATAGATAGATAGATAGATAGATAGATAGATAGTTCGATAGATAGATAGATAGTTCGATAGTTCGATAGATAGGTAGTTCGATAGATAGATAGATAGATAGTTCGATAGTTCGATAGTTCGATAGTTCGATAGATAGATAGTTCGATAGTTCGATAGATAGATAGTTCGATAGATAGATAGTTCGATAGTTCGATAGATAGATAGTTCGATAGATAGATAGTTCGATAGTTCGATAGATAGATAGTTCGATAGATAGATAGTTCGATAGTTCGATAGATAGATAGTTCGATAGATAGATAGTTCGATAGTTCGATAGATAGATAGTTCGATAGATCGATAGATCGATAGATAGATAGTTCGATAGTTTGATAGATAGATAGTTTGATAGATAGATAGTTCGATAGATAGATAGATAGATAGTTCGATAGATAGATAGTTCGATAGATAGATAGATAGATAGTTCGATAGATAGATAGTTAGATAGATAGGTAGTTCGATAGATAGATAGTTCGATAGATAGATAGATAGATAGTTCGATAGATAGATAGTTCGATAGATAGATAGTTCGATAGATAGATAGTTCGATAGATAGATAGATAGATAGTTCGATAGATAGATAGTTCGATAGTTCGATAGATAGATAGATAGATAGTTCGATAGATAGATAGTTCGATAGATAGATAGATAGATAGTTCGATAGATAGATAGTTCGATAGATAGATCGATAGATAGTTCGATAGATAGATAGTTCGATAGATAGATAGATAGATAGATAGATAGTTCGATAGATAGATCGATAGATAGATCGATAGATAGATAGATAGATAGATAGATAGATAGATAGTTCGATAGATAGTTCGATAGATAGATAGATAGATAGATAGTTCGATAGATAGTTCGATAGATAGTTCGATAGATAGATAGTTCGATAGATAGATAGATAGATAGTTCGATAGATAGATAGTTCGATAGATAGATCTATAGATAGTTCGATAGATAGATAGTTCGATAGATAGATCGATAGATAGTTCGATAGATAGATAGTTCGATAGATAGTTCGATAGATAGATCGATAGATAGATAGATAGATAGATAGATAGTTCGATAGATAGTTCGATAGATAGATAGATAGATAGATAGTTCGATAGATAGATAGATAGATAGTTCGATAGATAGATAGTTCGATAGATAGATAGTTCGATAGATAGATAGTTCGATAGATAGATAGATAGATAGTTCGATAGATAGATAGTTCGATAGATAGATAGATAGTTCGATAGATAGATAGTTCTATAGATAGATAGTTCGATAGATAGATAGTTCGATAGTTCGATAGATAGATAGTTCGATAGATAGATAGTTCGATAGTTCGATAGATGGATAGTTCGATAGATAGATAGTTCGATAGTTCGATAGATAGATAGTTCGATAGATAGATAGTTCGATAGATAGATAGATAGATAGATAGATAGATAGATAGATAGATAGATAGATAGTTCGATAGATAGATAGTTCGATAGATAGATAGATAGATAGTTCGATAGATAGATAGTTCGATAGATAGATAGATAGATAGTTCGATAGATAGATAGTTCGATAGATAGATAGTTCGATAGTTAGATAGATAGATAGTTCGATAGATAGATAGATAGATAGTTCGATAGATAGATAGTTCGATAGATAGATAGATAGTTCGATAGATAGATAGTTCGATAGATAGATAGATAGATAGTTCGATAGATAGATAGATAGATAGTTCGATAGATAGATAGTTCGATAGATAGATAGATAGATAGTTCGATAGATAGATAGATAGATAGATAGATAGATCGATAGATAGATAGATAGATAGTTCGATAGATAGTTCGATAGATAGATAGATAGATAGTTCGATAGATAGTTCGATAGATAGATAGATAGATAGTTCGATAGATAGATAGATAGATAGTTTGATAGATAGATAGTTCGATAGATAGATAGATAGATAGATCGATAGATAGATAGATAGTTCGATAGATAGATAGTTCGATAGATAGATAGATAGATAGTTCGATAGATAGATAGTTCGATAGATAGATAGATAGATAGTTCGATAGATAGATAGTTCGATAGATAGATAGATAGATAGATAGATAGATAGATAGATAGATAGATAGATAGATAGATAGATAGATAGATAGTTCGATAGTTCGATAGATAGGTAGTTCGATAGATAGATAGATAGATAGTTCGATAGTTCGATAGTTCGATAGTTCGATAGATAGATAGTTCGATAGTTCGATAGATAGATAGTTCGATAGATAGATAGTTCGATAGTTCGATAGATAGATAGTTCGATAGATAGATAGTTCGATAGTTCGATAGATAGATAGTTCGATAGATAGATAGTTCGATAGTTCGATAGATAGATAGTTCGATAGATAGATAGTTCGATAGTTCGATAGATAGATAGTTCGATAGATCGATAGTTCGATAGATAGATAGTTCGATAGTTTGATAGATAGATAGTTCGATAGATAGATAGTTCGATAGATAGATAGATAGATAGTTCGATAGATAGATAGTTCGATAGATAGATAGATAGATAGTTCGATAGATAGATAGTTCGATAGATAGATAGATAGGTAGTTCGATAGATAGATAGTTCGATAGATAGATAGATAGATAGTTCGATAGATAGATAGTTCGATAGATAGATAGTTCGATAGATAGATAGTTCGATAGATAGATAGATAGATAGTTCGATAGATAGATCGATAGATAGTTCGATAGATAGATAGTTCGATAGATAGATAGATAGATAGATAGATAGTTCGATAGATAGATCGATAGATAGATCGATAGATAGATAGATAGATAGATAGATAGTTCGATAGATAGTTCGATAGATAGATAGATAGATAGATAGTTCGATAGATAGTTCGATAGATAGTTCGATAGATAGATAGTTCGATAGATAGATAGATAGATAGTTCGATAGATAGATAGTTCGATAGATAGATCTATAGATAGTTCGATAGATAGATAGTTCGATAGATAGATCGATAGATAGTTCGATAGATAGATAGTTCGATAGATAGTTCGATAGATAGATCGATAGATAGATAGATAGATAGATAGATAGTTCGATAGATAGTTCGATAGATAGATAGATAGATAGATAGTTCGATAGATAGATAGATAGATAGTTCGATAGATAGATAGTTCGATATATAGATAGTTCGATAGATAGGTAGTTCGATAGATAGATAGATAGATAGTTCGATAGATAGATAGTTCGATAGATAGATAGATAGTTCGATAGATAGATAGTTCTATAGATAGATAGTTCGATAGATAGATAGTTCGATAGTTCGATAGATAGATAGTTCGATAGATAGATAGTTCGATAGTTCGATGGATGGATAGTTCGATAGATAGATAGTTCGATAGTTCGATAGATAGATAGTTCGATAGATAGATAGTTCGATAGATAGATAGATAGATAGATAGATAGATAGATAGATAGATAGATAGATAGATAGATAGATAGATAGATAGATAGATAGATAGATAGATAGATAGTTCGATAGATAGATAGTTCGATAGATAGATAGATAGATAGTTCGATAGATAGATAGTTCGATAGATAGATAGATAGATAGTTCGATAGATAGA